>NC_089646.1:56826566-57511150 GCF_037042795.1 Molothrus aeneus
AAGACATGTACTTTGGGTATGAAGAGGGAAGGGTTTTTTAGCACTCACATATTCTGGTTGCATTCACTGAGCAGATATTGGTGCTTGGAGGATGTTAGGTTTCACCCCTGTCACAGTTTAAGCCCAGCCAACAACTCAGTCCCACACATGCACTACCTCCCTCCATGGAGGAATGGCAGAGAGGATTGGAAAAGTAAAAGTGAGAAAGCTCATGGGTTGAGGTAAAGACAGTTCCGTAGGTAAAGCAAAAACCGTACAAACAAGCAAAGCAAAACAAAGGATTAATTCACCACTTCCCATGGGCAGGCAGGTATTCAGCTATTCCCAGGAAAGCAGGGCCCCATTGCATGTAATGATTACTTGGGAAGACAAACACCATCACTTCAAAGGTCCCCTCCTTCCTCCTTCTTCCCCCATCTTTATATACTGAGCATGATGTCATAAGGTCTGGAATAACTCTATGGTCAGCTGGGGTCAGTGATCCCAGCTGTGCCCCTCCCCAGATTCTTCTGCACCCCCAGCTGCTTAGCTGGGGTGAGAGGCAGAAAAGGTCTTTGCTCTTTGTAAGCTCTGCTCAGCAATAATGAAAATATGACTATGCTTTCAATGCTGTTTTCAGCACAAATCCAAAACACAGCCCCATGCCAGCTACTATGAAAAAAATTAATTCTATGTCTATCCTAGCCAAAACCAGCACAACCCCAAAGAAAGCCAGTGCATGTACCCTGAGGCTGCTTAATGATGTGAAAGAAAGCATGATAGGTGAGGATGATTAGGATATTTGTTTCAAGAGCAAATATCCAAATAAAGCTTAAATACTTATGTAGAGGTACTTTGGATACCCTTGGCATTACTGGGTTTGGATTTTATAACTAAAGCAACAAAAGTCCTTTGCCATACTAATTACAGTACTGAGAACCTTTTAATATTACACCTTTTGGGTCAAATAATCCTCATGGAGGGAAATACACTCTGGATTTTCATCATCAAGCATAATTTAAGTGCTATATGGCTACAAATCATAACCACTATAATATTGCTATCTGTTAGAGATGTCCCCACAGAATTGAAGCTCACTCAGAGTAGAGTTAATAAGGTGGCACTAGGAACAGAAGGAGAGATTATTTTGGAATTAGTATTGAGGTGGGCAACAAAATAGAATTTATGAGACTTCCTCCAGACAACCAGAGTGTAAATCTGGGTTATTTCTATCATCCCTTCCTATCAGTTAAGTCTAAGTTCACATTTGTGGAAGGAGTGAAAATGCTAGTGAGTATGTTTGCTAGCATTACTCATGTATGCTTTGTGTTGTCCTCAGAAAAATTAAGAGACCTGTTCTGTATAGTTAAGCATATGATAGTGCAGTAATCCGTGGTTCTCTGGGCTTTATATCAGTCCGACCCGGCTAGTTTGAACCCTTAGCCCACACGGACCTACATGGACTGAAGATAAAAGACGAGGAGCGCTCTTCTGCCACATGGGGACAAGTATCCTGTTTATTGGCTTGTGATGGGACACTGCTGGCCGCAGTGACCACCCAGGTGGCGAAAGAGACCGAACCTTTACCTGCAGTGGGTTTTATACCCCAGGGGATGGGGGCGGGGAGAGAGGACCATGGCCAATGGGATAACATTGGGGCGGGGCATAGGGAGGGGTATCCATGGGGCAGACCACCAGGTGTGTAGAAAGGAGTGCATGGGGAGAAACCATGTGATGAAGAAAGGTGGAATAATCTACATGACATACCATAATCAGTACAAACTTCCCATTACCCAGTGCAAAACAACTACTAAATGAACTATTTAGTGCAATACAACACGATAGCTTTCTTTAGTGATCTGATACAGTCTGGTGAAAAGATGTAAACTTGAATAACAGTTGCATATAAAAGTCCCTGCAAGTTTGTATCCCATGCTGCTACACAAGTTTACAGAGAAAAACCGCAAATGTGATGCTGAATGTGACCACTTGAAATGCATGCACTTGAAAAATTAGCTTCTTTTTCTGCAAATAATAATTCAAAACAATGTCTCTGTTGTGGTTTAGAAAGGTATAAGATCCCAAATAAAAAACCCAAAAGAGATCTCTAAAACAGTATTTTAAATCAGAAACAAATCAAATTGACAAAAAGAAAATAAAAATCAATGCTTCTCAAGATCATCAAATCTATCAAACTACATCTGTGATCTGCACAAAATAATGCGTATTTCCTTACTGGCACACAGCAGAGGTGAGCCTTTTTTAGGAACACTGCAATTGCAAATACATTTGGAAGTCTGATTTCTTTTTGTTTCTTCCAGCATATGAGGGCAGTCATGCAAGATACACTGAATGCTGACAGGCAGAAAGATGGCTTAGTTTCTCCCTCTCTCCCCTCAAAGCATTTTACTTTACTGAAGAGTCTGCCACAACTTTTTCTGCACAGCTACACATACTAGTATGACTGTATATATTCAGGATTGAATGGCAGGTGGCTAAATACAGTCTCTGGCATTGCCTTGTTCTCTTCAGTCTTTACTGGCTGCTATACCTGCCCTCTGCAACCCTTTATTCTTCAAGACAGGTTGGCTTAGATCTAAGACTTCATCTTGAAATCCTGCTGCCTTTCTCTCACCAGATTTGACACAGCTGAACTGATCTTTGGAGTTCAGACCATGTTTGTTGACTGGAATTTTTGTCCTCCACAGATGGCAAGTATGCTGGTGACAGGCATCATAACAATACTCTTACTTTGCTCAGTTTTTTGGGGTTTTTTTTGTACTTCTATTGTATGATTTATATTCAGAATGCAAAGATGGAAATTTTTTCCCCCTAAAATGTTTGGGTACTAAAAAGATACAAATTTTGATTGTCATCAGTGCACACGATAGGGAAGAAAGAAAAATAGAATTCTTGCAATCCTCAAATATGCAGTAATCAGCATCTTCCTATAACAAGGTGCACAAAGCTGAGGTTTGCTGTATTTATACTTGCCTGTCTGATTTCTAAATGTTAAGTTCTTGCTTGTGGGACCTACAAGAGCTAGTTTGAAATGACTGTTCACAAATATCCAACATCTGTTCTTTTTAAATCCTTGGCCTCATAAACAAATGAGAACTTCCAGCAGGTTCATACACAAATATAATTCAATAAGAGTTCCTCAGAATGGAAAAAAATGCAAGTTATTTTTGTTTTATTAATATTTCCTCAGTTTTAAGTATCAGGATGTGTAAGCAGACTTTACCAAAACACAGTTTTTAAAAGATTAGCAGCTACAAATAGATGGAAGGAATAAGATACAGAATGTCACCAGGGTACATTTTTTTTTTCCATGCAAAAATGTCATGGTTTGACACTGGCACAATGCCAGTGCCCCCATGAAGATACCTTCTCCCTTTGAAAGGCTTTAGCATTTTTTGAAGATTAATCTGACTAAGTTTTCTTTTCATTGCAGGTAGCTCTATGAGGTGCTCATTGCAGAAAGCTACTTAGAGCCTTCTGATATAGTGCAAGTTTTATAGCTACAGGTAATCATTACCTGTGGTGAACAACATAATCCACAGCCAACTAATGGTAAAGGGGCTTGGCACACAATATCTAAACAAGCAGCAAGACCTTTAAAACTTCTGGGGCTCATTTGCCCCAATAACAGTTCATACCATTTGACTGCAACCTAAAAATATCATCTTCCTCCACACATCCCCTATGCAAAGTGTAATGTACCCAATTTATGGTGGATCTTAAGTTATTCATCCAAATGTGATAAGTTTTAATCCAATACCATTTTTTCAAGGCAACAATGCACATTCTGCAAACATAATCAAGAACAATTCACATCCTACTATAATATTAATATATTACTTCTTGCTTTCATTGTACACAGCACATCATGTGTGTCTGTCTGTATGTGCAATTCTAGCTCATTTCCATTTACTAGAGACTGGAATGGTGGCTGATAGGAAATGTATTCAAGCACACATCATTTGATAATATTTAACAGGCAGCCTATAGAATTCAGATTAACTCATTTGTCATTAAAAACCTAGACACATATATTATGCTCAGATCCACATTCTTTGCACTGAACTTTATGGGAAAAACAACACACACACACACACACACACATATAAAAACTCAAAAAACCCAAATGCTTAAAGAAAGCTGTGGAGGCTGGAGAACCGGCCAGGTAAAAGCTTGCCATCCACTCCTGGAGGGCCAAGCCCTGAACTACAACCCTTCAGTCAGGGAGAGCAAGAAGATTGTCCCCAGCGTCCTTTGTGACTATATGTTGATTTCATCTACCCCATTGGCCCTTCCCCTTTGCTCCGCCCCTACACCCTCATCCCATTGGTCCCAGTGTTTTGCCCCACCCCTTGCTTTTCCTATATAAAGCCTTGTTTTGCTGCCTCAGAGGCTGTGCCTAGTAGCCTTCATGGTGGGGGCTCCTGCTCACAATAAAGGCTTATTCTCTGTAGAACATCATACAAGGCTCTTGTCTCTTCCTTCCATGTCACCTGGAAGAATTGAATAGCTAGCCAGTGTGAGTGAAGGATGTGCCTGTGCCCCTGAGCTGTCCTTCTTCAGGAAGGTCACAGCACTCTTACCGCCACTCCATCTGCTGTGGCAGAAACCAAGAGAACTTAATAGAAAAACAACAAAAAAATTCTATATCCAGATATTTCCATATGCTGTTTTGTTTCCCATCTGTTAGTGATTTATAATGAAACCTAAACAAGAGTGAATACATTAAAAGTCATGTAACCTTTAGAGTAGCTAACTTCATGTTGATTAACGCATTATAAAAATGATAACAAGATGTCTCTGTTGCCCATATGGGCACCTGAAAGTAGAGCTAGAGAAGGATTTTATTTAGGAACCAGGAAGTTTTAAGTTATTATTTCCATCTAATATATGAAACAGTTTCCCTTTTCATTCCTTCTAAAAGTTCTAAGAGTTTATAGGGAAATATAATTCCTGAAGAGAAATAGAAAAAAGAATAATATAAAAAGAAAATTAAAACCCAACCAAAACCAACCAAGACTCAAATATTAAAATCAGAAAAGTACAGAAGATTTCCACATGTGGAAGTTCAACCACTTGCACTCTGTGCTGTAACCTCTTCAAGAAAGTCAAGACATGTGGGAAACCAGGTTTCCCATTACTTCAGCTACACAGATAAGATGTACAAACATGTCAACTTATCCCCACTGTGACCTCCAAAAAATTGAAATATCAGCTGAAAGGAGGCTGCAGCATGCAGCTGACACTGAGAAAGACAGTTTTTTTTCAGTAATTCTGAACATAACTCATACTTTTAAAAGTGTTTAAGAGAATTTTGAGTCAATGAGAGTAAAACAATAGCAATATTTTGTGTCAGACTTCAGCTTAAAGGGAACTAACTCTAAGGAAACAGAATTATGATTTTAGTTTTCTGAATGTGTAAGTTTAGTTAATAACAAATGCAACATTTGTTTTGCACAGTTGAATTCTGTTCACAAATGGGAAAAAACAGTTAATAAATTATTACTAGAGTTTATGGTGTTATAAAGGAAGATATTAAGATGGAAGTACTGGAAAGCTGAACTATTCTGCTGGTGTTCTGAGGAAGAAGACAGCATTCAGTGAAACTCAGGGATGAAGTCTTACTGAAGCCTGAAGCTCTCAGTTTAGGAAAGGGTCACAATATTTTCCTGTCTCAAAAATATGCTCAATTGATTATAACTTGAAAGTGTCTCCACATGTTGCTGAAAAGCCCCACAGCATACACAACTTCCTGCTCCACCTCTGTCCTCATCTCTTTCTAGAATGCTCCTGCTCCTGACAACAGCTCTGCAGTTTGCTTGACCGCACATTGAAGTGCTCAGAGAGAAACTTGTCTGGCCCAGCAGCAGAGCACAGCTCAGTCACAGCAGAGAATATGGGTGTCACAACTGTTAACTTCTCAGTATTCAAAGAGCCCTAAATAGAAATAAAATAAATCTTAACAAAGTCAGAAATACTTTATTTTTAACTGCTTTCTTTCTAACTAGAAAAGCTGCTTAAGTAATTCTTGGAGGAGCAAATGATCAAAGAATGTAAAAATGTGATGTTCTTTAGTCAAAGGACAAAATCATTTTGGAGGAAATGCCTTGAGTTGTACCTCCAACCTGTTGAAGGTCATGGAACAGGGGCCTAAGACCAGTGATGATGGTTATATGGTATAAGAAGTGTCCTGCATCCCTTTTTTGTAGTTAAAATATCACTGGGCAATTAGTGCTTCACCACCACCATGCTACCTGCAGAGCATGGCATGGTTTCAGTGCACATCACTGGTGTCTGGGTGACAGTTCTGCCAGTTTGATTAAAACAGTCAAAGTAGATTTGAGATCTTTGAGGACAGTTTTGTTCTCAGTGTGGTGCATGATCATTCTCTATATATGACTATCAATATAATGTCTAAATGCTTTTCTGGCTTGGTTCTTCTTGTCCTTGATTTGTATTTGTTCAGGCGCAAGGAGCAGAGCCAGATCAAGGATTTGGGATAAAGCCAGACAGAACTTGATTAACTCGCCTCTAACTACAGTAATTATTATAATAAAGACTAATGCCTTAATTAGCATTTTAGAAGACAAGAAAGGGTGGAGATATTCTTCAGTTCATCCTAGAAAAACAAATACATGTTTAGCTTTTGCCTCCATCACCTCATGTACTAACCTATGCTTTAGCCAAACCCTTCATTTTTACCAAGTGCAACAGGACGCTTTCTGGATGCATGTTTGTGTGCCAGAGATTTAACAGCACAACAGTGCAAGATCAAGCTTTCATATCTATGCCAGAAGCTTCTAAGAGTCATGGTAAAGATCCCACTACCATATTTCACTAGGAACGGAAAAACATAATTTCTGAGCATCTACTTGGTTTTTAAATAAATTTAATTTCATACATAAAGTAAAATATGGTCACCTCGCAAATATGCTTGACAGAGACAAACAGTAGTGCTTAACACTTTTTCAGCCTTTAACACAGATGATGAATCAAGGGGGTTTCAGTGCTGTGAGGTGGGGGACAATGACAATGAGAATGATCAACTCCCAGTTGACCCTGAAGTTGTGTGGGATCTGCTGCTCCACCTGGATCCCTAAAAATCTATGGTGCCTGAAGGGATTCATCCAAGAGTTTTCAGAGTTACCTGATGTCATCACATTTTTGAGTGATCTTGGGAATCTGGAGAGGTTCCAGCTGACTGAAAACTGGTGAATATTGTCCTGATTTTCAGGAAGGACAAGAAGGAGGACCCTGGGAACTACAGACCTGTCAGTCTCTCTTCAGTGCCTGGTAAAGTTATGGAGAAGATTATTCTTGAAGGTATTAAAAAAAACCTGAAAGAAAATGCAGTCACTGGTCACAGCCAGCACAGCTTCCTGAATGTCCTGCTTGTCAAGTCTGATGTCCTTTTACGACAAGGTAACCTCCCCTAATTAATCAAGGGAAGGCAGTTGATGTAAGTAAATCTTTTCATACTGTCTCTTACAGTATCCTCTGGGACAAAATGTCCAGCCCACATCAGGGCATGCATGAGCCACAGGCTGGGCACAAAAGGTTATAGTGAATGAGTTGGCATCAGAATGGTGTCCTGTCACTAGTGGGGTTCCACAGGGCTCCATCTTAGGCCCCATTCACTTTAACATCTCCATAAATTACTTGGCTGCAGGATGGAAAGGGATACGGAGCAAGTTCACTGATGATACAAAACTGGGTGGAGCTGTTGACTCCCTCCAAGGCAGAGAGGCCTTGCAGAGAAACCTTGAAAAATCAGAGAGATGGGCAATCACCAACCATATGACAAGGGAAAGTGCTGGATTCTGCACCTGGGATGGAGCAACCCTGGATGTATGGATATGTGGGGAATGAGATGCTGGAGGGAAGCACCACAGAAAGGGACCTGGAAGTCCTGGTTGACAGGAAGTTGAACGTGAGTCAGCAGCACCCTGGCAGCCAGGAGGGCCAGGCATGTCCTGAGATGCATCAGGTCAGAGCATCGCCAGCTGGGCAAGGGAGGGGATTGCCCCACTCTGCTCTGCACTGGGGCAGCCTCACCGCAAGTCCTGTGTACAGCTTTGGTGACTGCAATATAGGAATGATATAAAGATTTGGAGACTGTCCAAAGGAGGGCAGTGAAGGTGGTGAAGAGCCTTGAGGGGAAGCCATATCAGGAGTGGCTGAGGTCACTTGGTCTGTTCAGCCTGAGGAAGAGGAGACTGAGTCTACAACTCATCCTGGTCCGGTCTACAACTTCCTTGTGAGGAGAAGAGGAAGGTCAGACACTGCTCTCTTCTCTGTGGTTCCCAGTGACAAGATCTGAGGGAATGGCCTGAAGATGTGTCAGGGAAGATTTAGGTTGGATATTAGGAAAATGTTCTTCACCATCCAGATTTGTTGGGCACTGGAACAGGCTCCCCAGGGAAGTGGCCACAGCACCAAGCCTGACAGTTCAAGAAACATGTGGACAATGCTCTTGGGTACATGTTGTACCTCTTGGGGTGTCCTGTGCATGGCCAGGAGGTGGGGGTCGATGATCATTGGATCTCTTCTTACTTGACATATTCTATGATCCCGTGATTTTGTAAGCCAAATGTTTTCCCTACGCTTCTCCACAACACCTTGACTTGTTAAAGAGAAGAGCTAACAGCTAAGTACTCCTATTCAACAGAGGCAGAGAGGAGTTTTGGACTCCATCTGAATTGCTTAATGAAAATGGAAACAATCCCCTATGTATGGGAAATCACAGTTTTTAATAATGCAGGTATAGACAGACTGATGTGAAGTATGAGTCTCAAATTCTCCTTTTAACGAAACATAACAAAATGAAATAAAGCAAAACAAAAACCTTACAAGAAAAGGTACCTTCTGAGCACACAGTATGTGTCACTTCAAAATCTATGTCAGATTCTTTCTCATCATACTTACCTTCAATGTACTCTTTTATGATATAACAGCATTTTCACATTTAGATTAAAAACCCACATCTTTCTCAAGGCCTAAAGACTTTGAAGACAGGATTCTGACTATGAGTCATTATTGATAGGATGTTTACCTCAATACATAGCATTTAAAGCATTTTGCATGGTCATACTCATGATTCATAATGGAAATCTCAAAAGCCTGTGGCACTACAATGTGCTCTACTTAAAGTAGTTCCTGTCCATGTCAGTTACAAGCCACAAAACTGTGTAGTCTGCATATACATGTACAATAGGTTGAAATGCTAAGGAAATAAGGAATATTTTTCACAAATAGACATACATGAAAAACCTCAATAAAAGGCTTCATGGCACTTTCCTCTTTATGTATTGCAGAAGTTTTGATGAAAATAATTGCAGTACTCTAAGATCTATTTAAAGAGTAGGCAAGGAAATCAGCGCTTCCCTGAAGCTTGGAAGACCTTAGCCTCATCTCTTCTCACTCACATTCAACATCTCAGCAGCCTCAAAGACTAGGCCTTTTGTGTCTGTACTTCAGCTCCTCCACTTAATAAAGTGGTATAAAAAGGGGTTTTTATTTTTTTTTTTTTATCTGGGGATGTACCTCTGATAAAACTATTCAAAAATTTCAATAATTAGATATCTTAACTGAGTCTTAGATATGTTATTTGCTAGGATAATGTGTTTGTAGTAGATCAGCATGTATTTTGGTCAAACTAAATATTTCAGGAAGCTTTCTAGGGTCTTGGATTTAAAAAATCTAGACTCTCACAAAATCTAGGTGAGTATTTAGAATACAGCTTCTCTGAGCTCCTGCAACAGACAACCTATCCAACAGACACTGAGCAGGCATAACAGGCATAAAAATACAAGCTTCAGACAATTCACCCTTAAGCTCCCCGTTTACAAAATTTTTGCAGATCTAATTGTGCACCCCTTGGCAGCCCCATGGAATTTGTGCTTAACTCTCTAATAATGACCTTATGAATATATTCTATTCCAAGAAATAGTTATAGAAGTACTTATAATAGAAGATATACTTACACCTACTTTAAATGATCCTTCTTAGATGATTTAAAATACTCTCTAGTGTGTTGTAACACTATTCGTAATATGCGGTATGTATTGTACATGTACTTCTTAATTTGTGAGTAAAATAGAAAAATAAATAAAAACAACTAGGAGATGTTTTGCTAGAGTGAAAGTGTTTATTTCAATAGCACGTCAGGCTGGTACAGAGTGAGATCATCACAAGAACAGAGTGAAAACTACCTGGTACTCCAGACAACAGGTGATTTTTTCTGGAATTAGGCAGACCGCTCCAGTACATTCCTAGAAGTGTTAAAGCCTTAAGCTGGCATGCCCCACAGTAAAACAGCAAAATTCTGAGGACCCAAAATTGTCTCGACAATATTCCTTCACTACTATTTTCCCAAAACCTTCAGCTAGTGCAAGGTGCAGAAAACCTTAGCAGTGCTATTTCTATGATATCCTGATGATTGTAAATATTAAAAAGAATGTCACCCATCTCTGCTTTTCTCATGAGCCAGTTCTATTCAGAGAATCTCAAACTCCAATATAAATAAATATTCACAAGGTGAAAGCAGGCATTCTTACCTTTTCCACGATTTACAATGTACTGTGCACTTGAGTTCTTTAAAAGTCAGACTTAGTAACTAATACCAACAAAAGAAGTAAAGGTTTCATTTTTCTTCTTTTTTCTCTAAAGGCTGTGGTGGTTTGACAGGAAATATGTTTTCTGGGAGGCTGTGTTCAGGCCAATGGGTGCTCAGATTTTCATATTGGCACTTAATGTGGCTATTGGGACATCGGATCTGCTTCTGAGAAAATGGGGTTGAAAGCAGGACTCTCACTTTGGGAGGCTCTCTTAGGTTCTGGTCAGGGAAAGGTTCAGACCTCTCTTGTCCAGCTTCAGGCTGGGCGGGGCAGGGGCAGCCATGCGGCCGGGTGAGGTAGGCCGGGCCCTGGACAGAAGGGAGGGGAAGGCCCCTGCAGGATGGAAGGGTGGAGGAGCACCGAGAGGCATCGGGCAGCCACTCCCCCACCCAGGAGAGAGAGAGAGAGAGCCTGTGCCTGTGCTTGTGCCACCTTGAAATTTAATAGTGGCCAGCCGAGAAGGAGAAGGGGGGCTGCAGCAAGAAGGTGCCCAGCTGGGCAGCATGGGAGTTCTGGACAGGCAGAGCCTCAGATTTTTAACCCTTTTCTTGGATGATGGAAACCTTACCGTTGCTATTCCTCCTGGAGCTGAATGAGAAGAGAGATAGAGATTAGATAAGAGGAAATGGGCCATGAGAGAAATAGAGAAGAACTCAAGTAGAAGAGATGATAGAGTAGTTTATGCTAGACTCTTTTTGTGTAGCCATGGACAGAGCCATGTTTCCTTGTGATACAGAGACTGCATTCTAGGGGGAGGCAATGCCTCAGGACCAAGAGGGTTTGGTGTGGGTACCCCTCAGCCCCAGGGGGTGAAAAATATGGAGGGGACAGATGTCCCAAAGTTGAGACTGTGCCCTTTTGGAGTGGGACAAAGCATCCTTAAAAATTGAACCTAGAAGCAGCTCTGGTCAGTGTTCAGTGGTGAGAGCGCCAGACATGAAAAGAAGAAGTCACCATTGGCACAAGAAGGACTCCTTCTCCTCTTGATGAACTGAGGATTGAGTATTCTGAAGGGTGGTGCCGGACCGAGAGTCAATGATTTGGGGGATGTATTGTATTGAGAATTTGGTAGAGAGGAAGAAAAGATATATTTGTGAAGTTTTCATTTTCCTTGTGTGTTTCTTTTTTTTTTTTCCCTTTCCCTTGTAGTTTAGCTAATATTTTTTTTTCTAAGTAAGAGCCTGCTTTGCTTATTCCTAGTCACATCTCACAGCAGAAACCAGAAAGAAAGCATTCTCATAGAGGCACTGGCATTGTGCCAGTGTCAAACCATGACAAGGTATCCTTTAAAATAAAGGTAACCCTTTCTCCACTAAAGAGAGAGGAAAACTGAAGGTGGGTGCAGCAAAATATGCTATGGAACATATCACAAGTGGTGTGGGTCTGCTCTTGTTGTACAATTTTGCTGTGTTTTCCTCATTCCTAATCCCATTTATTCATCCCACACTGAGGATGTCACACTACTGCAGATTGTAGAGGCAGCCATGGCTCCCAAAGGATGCTGAGAGCCCAGTGCTGTCTATCCACCACTGCACAGTGGCTTTAGTACAGGACTGTCACACATGCAGCACCCTGCTTCAATGCCTCCATGGTTTCATAGCCATTCCATCTGGTGCTATGAAGCCTTCATTTTCCTTGTTTAGTAATTTATAGTCTAGAATAAAACAATTCATAACTGAGCATCTCTGTTTACTTTTTAATTATGAACATGTACACTGTAAAAAGGATGAAATTATTCTTGATAATAACTCCATAAATATGTGCTATCCATTATTGTGGTGGGACTCCTATTTGTCTCTTATAGCAAATAGTCAGAAATTAACTATTTGACTTCAGGAGCCAATGTTAATTTTATGTGAGTTGCAGATGAATGTCAATACTAATTATGAAGTGCAGAAAATTAGAAACTAAGGATATTCAGCTCTTTATCCCTACTGATTATTATTGATGACTATTTGATTATGTATCACTAAAATGTCATAGGATAATCATTCAATTTTCCACCAAAAAAGTGCCATTTTCCATTTTCATTGACTCAACATGATTCATCATTCATGTTGAATAAGGGAAGAAAAAATGGATACAAAGTCCATTAATATCGACAACCAGCAAAATGTTAATGTTAATTTAATGATTTGTGCTGTGTGATGTCTCTTTGGACAGTCAGGTCCTTCACAGGACTCTAGCTGAGTAGAAAAGCTCTTTTCTAAAAAGCAAAAAGAAAAATGAGCTGAACAGTAAGGTCTGTTTTGCAGCAGATTTTACTAACACTGCAGAAATTGCAGAGTATCAGCAGTTCAAAATTACAAACATGTGCTGCACCTGGTTCCTAAACAAACAGAGCACAACATAGGACTCTCCCTTGATGACTTATTTTTGATGGAATCATTGAGCCAAGGCAGAAGGCTTGAATTATGAAAGCAGCAGACTGTATAGGCCTGCTTATTCCTGCTGCAATTACCTTTTCTCACTGAAGGTTGCCTATTTTATCAATAGCTCTGTCAACATTTTAAAACCTCCTCAGAGTAATTCAGATTGTTGAATGTAAATAAGCCACCTGCTTTCAGAGATCAAAACAAGATTTATTTATTTATTTATTTATTTATTTATACTGATAAAGAAGAGCCCTGCACACAAATGAGAAAACACTCCCATCTCTTGCTTTAACCTGTTTCTGGTAATCCAGATGATGTTCTAACTGAAAAATAGGTTACAGCGAAGGAACTTATCGATGCATGTGTGTACCTGTATAACATCAGATGAAAAGTGATGCCACCCAGAACTTGATGTTTTGTGCATGTGCTGCCCAGACTGTTCACTGCAGTACAAGGGATCTCTAGGAAAGCCATGACAGGGTCTTATCACATAAGATGGCAATATCAAACCCCTTCTTTTCAAGTAATGCTTTCAATATTACAAGGAAAGTATTGCCTTTAATAATACCCCATGGAAGACACATGCTCTTTTGTCACTGGTGCTGGGCACTGAGAATCTATTGCTGTGCCTGGAGCTGGCTGAAGGTTGGGAAATATGGGGCCCAGCACAAAGCAATCTCTTCTAGAGCGTAAAGCTATTTGAGTGACAGAAATGCTCACATATGGTTTTTTGTTTTGGTGAATGACACCAAGCTCCTCTTTCCTTCCCTCTCAACATTTTTTGTTGCTCTAAGAGCAAATACAGATTCTAACAGAAAAGGAGTATGACAGACTCATTAGCATAAATATCCTTGTCATTTTAACCTTGTGCTGTCAGAGCCTGTCAAGCTTCATCTTCCTGCTGCCTCGTTTTATTCTTTCTACACCCTTATCTAGTGCATTACACTCATATCTAAGCAGGGAACAGGGTAGATTTTAGTTCACATTTCATAAGCCAAAACCAACCTCAGTTCTCTGGAACTTGGCACATTTTGTACACAACCATGCTCGACTATAACTTATGTGCAAAAAATGAAAAGTTTATTTTCACTTTTCATTATCTTAGTATGCACAGCAGAAAGCAAATACACCCGCGCACGTACACACACACACACACACACACACACACACATAGTGTATATATTTATATATATATATACATAACTCTGAGGCAATTTCTATCTGCTTACTATATAAAACAGTACATTTTGCAGTGTGAAGGAATTACATACTCTTTTAACCTTTCCAGTCTTAAAGCTAATCTCACAGCTTACAGTAGGAGCTTTGCCATTGTCTTCACCAGGAACAAGTTCAGGTTTCCTATTTGTAATAAAAACCTTCATAAAAAATAATTTACTATCATATTTAAAAGTTCTCCTATTTCTTTCATACAAATGAAATAACTTATATTTACTGTATTCCTGTATAAAAGTTTAATTATCTCCAATATGCCAACATTTTCTCACTGTGTTTCTTTCAAGGTTTTTCTAAGAGCACAACTCTTAGTATATTCCTTTCAAACCTATGCATTCTAAGTAGCAAGCTTTTTGTTCCAAGACAAATATTACATGTTATTTATCCCAGCTTTTTTCTACTAAAATAGTTCAGAATCAAATTTGAGATTTCATGACAACATATATTCTTATATACCTGTGTCAAACACATTCCTTTTTCATATGCACCAACACTGAGATTGTATAATGACAGGCAATAAGACTTACATGTTTCTCACAAGTATTGGAAACACACAATCAGAAATCCTACTATCCTTAAATCAGTGAGTATGATTTGAAATGGAGATTTTGATATTTTTAGCATCTCACATAGTCTGGGGCATGTTCAAGCAAGTTAGGAGCATTTTATGTCAGTTAAATAGAAATACTGTAAAAGATGACCACAGTGTAATTGAAACCATATTTTATTATAGATAACAGTTTCAGAAAAACTACTTTTTGTAAACATTATGGATCATTTAGCTGAACAGATCAGTCAGTGCAGGAGGCCCTTGAAAGAGAAATAAGCAGATGGTTCATTGGCACATTATATATCTCCATCTTCTCATCTCATGATGGTGGGAAACTGGGAGAGGGAGATTTAGAAAAAAAAATGTCTTGAAGGACAGATAGATATTTCAGCTGAAACTACATGCAATCATGTTCAGAGTTTCCACTTGATTCTAACCTTTAATGGAGATACTCACCCCAAATATTTTTTATGTAATTCAAGAACTGATACAGTTCTTGAATTTTTCAAGAGTAACAGAGAATGAGACTGGGAATTAATCTCATTCTCTGAGGTTATTTCCTGTGTGTTGAAGTGTTTTTTTAAGATATGCAAAGGCATGGTAAGGCAATTAGGCACATGCCATACATAGAATTTGATACATTTGTTAAATATCACAAAATCAGTCTGTTGCTGTTATGTCCAACCACTAGAAAACAGTGACTAAGGTAAAAAATTATGCTCTCTGAGCCACTCATGCAGTTCCTATTTACATGCATATTACTTTCAGAGACATAATCAGAAGTTGACTGGTATTATGAAGACGAAGAGTGAAAAGGAAGGAGATTGATATTTGTATGAGAAATATGAAATCTAGTCAGATTTAAAAGGTGAAAGCTTTAAGGTCTGCATTGACATGCCTTGGTAAACTATTTGGCTGATGATCATAGCCTCTTTGTCAGTTTTATGGAACCATTATGGCTTTCTATTTTGTTTTCTTTTTCCCTCAACAGATACACTTAGCTAGGAGAAGGAGATAAAAAAATTAAAACATTCTCCCACAAATGTGTTATTTTTCTAGATGAGCAACAAGTCTCAAAGCTCAGTTTTACCTGGAAAGTGTTCTAGTAGATGTTTTTGTCTGCTTTTTTGAGATAATGGCACAGAAAGAAAAGCTTTGAATCCAAACCTCTTCTAGCAGGGAAAGACCAAATATTTGGTGATATCCAAATATTTTTTTTTAGAAACCAATAGAATCATAGTTAAAAATTTCTTATCCATTTGCAAATTCTGAAATATTTCTTTCCATAGAAGATGGTATGATTGAGAGGACTTACACTAGAGGAGGTTTAAGAGCTATATTAAAAATGTAAAGGCTCACTTGAAGTAGGTCAAAACAGCAATCAGGCTGAGTCTTTAAATCAGACCTCCAGCCTGATTTATAAAATTTATTTGAAATGGGTGAAAAAAAGGTGATAACTAACCTTCCCATGGAATACCAATATTGTAAATTTAAACCTTAACAATTAATTAATTTCAAGCATTGTCCCAGACACATTTAGATATATTTCCTGAGGCACACATCTTGTAATGTCTCAAAGCACTCACATTGCTCTCAAAATGCAAGAATAGCATCCTCCAAACAGATTAAGCTGTCCTACTCCTCCAGCTCAAGCAGAATTCAGAATTCATCAATTGTCAGACAGATCAAGGACATCTGCAGATCATGAGCTGGCAGACACTCATAGGGCAACCAGCTTTTCTGATCTCCTGACCTGCAGGCTAATATTTTGCATAGCAAAGAATCACAACATGCTCCACAAGCCTCAGGGAATGAGTTTTGGGGTCATCTCATTAGAGGAGTCGGTACTCCATTGCTGTTAGAAATGAGGGGAGTAAATTTGGGCTCTGCAGCCTTATTACCTGTTCTGGGCTGGTATTTTAGATTTACTGGATCCTGAATTCTGTGAATTAAGTCTGCTGACTGCTGGGTTTTTTGACTGTTGATATACGAGTTCAGCTTAGTAGTTATAGCTCCTGGGTGAAGAACTGCAAAAGCTAGAACTACTTCCCCACAACTGGTGCTCCATTGGTCTCAGTCTCTCCCATGCTCACACAGAGGTAGGAAAAGCTTCTTATGTCATCTCTTACAGAACTTACTGAAGACATACGCCCAAGATAAAGTTCAAAATTCCTTTGGCATAAGGGCTCTCAATCCACGGAGTTTTGGAAATCATCAGGCTCTCTAATATATATTTCAAAAACAATGAAGCCATTGTTCTTTTTAGAAACAGTTGAAGATTCATCAACACACAAATTTGATTCATCCATACCAGCACTTCACCATCAAATAAGTGTTACTTTATTCCTGTCTCTGCTGGATACCTAACTATCTGCCCAGGATCAAAGAGCTTCAGTAGGAGAGCCCTGTGTACACTGTTCTATCAGCAAGGGATCTGTAATGCAAGGTAAAATATCCTGGCTGCAAATACTGAGAGAAAGGAAGCATCCTACTCCAGGTTGCACTTGGCTACTCAAGTCACACTTTTTCCTTATAATCTTTCACTGGTTATTTCAGGCAAGTCCTTCATAGAAAGTGGGCAGATGCCTAGCTTAGGTTTGCAGGCTACATGCTGGAGTGAGGTTGGTATAGCTTTGGTATATAACCGAAAGTTTCAACTGCTGGAGGAAACTAGAGCTGTGAAATATGATTCAGGGAGAATGTAATTTAATCATTAGAGTGCCAGTTCTAGGAAATTCCCTCTATGTAAAATGAAAGTCAATGACTGTGTCTCGTCACTACAGAAGGGTAGATACAGTTTCTACTATGAAAAGAAACCACTAAATTTCACATCAATATCTACACCTGCATGAAGTTACTTCAACTGAGAGTGTAGAACAGTAACCAAAACAAAATTAAAAACTTCTGTTTGACTTAATGAGGGTCTAAGACAGCAGATATTTTGAAGAAAATATGTTTGGCCTGAGTATGCACAAAGAAACAGCTTTTTAATTCATCACACCAAGTGGAGATAGAGAAAGTCTTGCTGAAGGGCCAGATGGCCTGGGTTCTTAATTGGTATATGCAATTTGTTATTCTTGCAGAATAGATCGCTCTCCTCTTTGCATAATGAGTAATTTTTCCACAGGTTTCACATTAAATTACTGGGGACAGGCAGTGAGAGTACAGTTGCTATAGGTGCAGTGTGTTTCTCATGTTATTTATCACTACCTTAATTTCAAAAATTCTACAACAAACAGTTGGCCTAAACCAAAAAAGAAGTACCTCTGGCATTTTCCTTATGCTAGGTACTCCATGAAGTTAGGGAGGAGCTATCTTTCAAGACATAGGAAGAAGAGAATGTGTCCTTAATTTACTCTGTCTTCACTTCTGGCTGGACTAAAAACCCTCTCCGAAAAAAGGTTTCTAAAGAAAAAGATGAGAGAGCTTAATCTAAGCATTCACTGAAACACCAACCTCATTCTGAATCTGGGAATCTGTGAGAGCAGCATTTTTTGGATCCACTGACACTGAAGAATAACAGACCTGTCAATTGTTTTCTAATTCAGAGTTAGTTTTTTGGGCTTAGAATTTTGTATAAGGTAAGAAATGGTAAAAAGAACAAATCTGCAACTCTTTGCAGATAGTTCCTAGCTTGTCAGATCAGTCAACTTCTGATCTTATAGAGCTTAACTATAGCAATGACTGTAAAAAGACCCATGCCTGCCAGCAGAAATACTCCCATTTCTTGCTTCTTTCTTGCCTGCCTTCCCTGTTATTTCAACAAAGTGTTAAAAGACAATACCCAGCAGTAGAAATTGAGTGCTTCTCATAAAAGAAGGGAACTGAGAAGAGCATTTTGTGTTTTGCTCAATAAATAAGCAAAGGGGTAGTGCCTCCAATGGCAACTCCAATGCAAATGTGAAAAGTAAAGCGTATTTCACAGTTAATGGATAGTATTAGTATAGGTGCACAGACTCAGATGTGGAAGAAAGTCTGACAACACAAGCCAAATGTACATGAAAGCCTTACATTAAATGCAGTGTATACTAAATATGGGGACCTTTTTTTTGTTGTTATTGCTCAAGTAGTTTGCAATTTTGGTGCAGCAATGGTATTCACTCAGCCTCCCTCTGAAAAAATTTTCTAGATGAAATATCTGTTTTCACATTCCATTTTTTTCCCATCCCAGAAGAAATTACCTGTTGCTGAAGGTATCCCTGAAGATATAATTAATACCTATATACACTGAGGACTACTGTAAACAAAGAGTATCATGAAGACATTGTTGATATATACCAGTAGTCGTACCTTAGGACAGGTCATCATATTTATTTCTAAACAGCACAGAGCACCCTTATGCTGAGAACCTTACATTAGGATCTTACTAACTTCCACTGCAGAAGAAACCAGCAGTTAACTCTCCATAGTTTTCTTGTTTGATTTCGATAGCAAAAGCAAATTTCTTATGATTGGAGTAATGAGATATTAAGTAACAAGAGCAAAAACATGGGAAGTTAAGCAGAAGAAAATAATTCTGGTTTGCTTTGGTGTATGCTTTTCCTTTCAAACTAAGAGGCAAAATAAAACAGCTATAGTAGTAAAATGAAAACCTTAAAATGCACATACATTGATATAAAAATGGGTATATATTTTTCCTACTTGTATCTTAATACTCCCATTGTTCCACAAAAGGAAAGTTTTTAGTTTAAACAATTCTTGCATACACTCCAAAAACTACAAAAGAAAACATTTATAACTTGAGCTTAGATGTTCTTTTCTAACAGCTGAATGGCTTGACACTTATGGTTATTTTTATAGTGCTCTTCAAAAGAAAGCTGTTTGGTTCTACTCAATTTAGCAAGACAGTATATATATCTTGTCTCTGAGAGTTCCTGTAACAGTGAGCTATCCATTTCCCAAATCGTTTCTTCCTCTTTACTCACAAGGCCATAACATTGTGCATGTAGATGGTGGCAGAATATGGATGAGCCAAGACACAGTAGCATTCCAGATTTTCTGCAACCCACATTTTCCTTATCATACAACAGCAGTGGAAGTCATTACTAAGTTTTCTATTGCAATAAGAAGAAAAAATTTGCGATCCAGTATTAGAAACTTCCTTTTGCATACAAAAACCTAACGGATAATCTATTCTTGAATTTTGAAAAAAGATCTGTTGCCATATGGAAAGGAAATGCACAAAAAATGAGATCCAGATTAAGGAAATCTCATTGAAATCTAAATACTGATATGAATCCTCATATAGATTGATGTGTCCTGAGGGTACTGCTCAGCTCCTGACATACCTTGGAGCTTGACTCTGAAGTGTCATATCAATTTAACCTCAACATTTATACTGGTCATGCCCTACACATATCATCATCTTGTCTTTTTCACAGATGCATTCTCAGTGTATTATCTTATTGTCAACACCTCTTACACAGGTCCAGTATAACAGCAATGGGTGCTCTACTGCAACAATGTCAGACTTCCATCCCAAAACCATGGTAATATTTTGCAGACTCAGTAAGACAGCAGATTGCGTGATTTAGCTAGTTCATATTTTCAAACCACCATTCCAGATATAACTGGAAAAGGAAATATATTCCTTATAAAAAGGTTTTGCAATATTTTCCAAAAGTTTCATTAAGACCCCATGGAGGTCTAGAGAAAAAAGTCAGCAAATAAAAGTGGACAAATTAATAGTTATGTGAGAAAGAATGTGTAATATCTTAATTCCTCTCTCTCAAGCAAGTAATAAAAAGTTTTTATGGACATGGACCTGGCTGGCAAATCTAAATTTTTTTTCCTCTCTACCTTTCTTCTAATCTCTTGTAGACCCTCAAAGCTGTATAAGAGCATACATATTTTGCTATATTTATATTGCAGAGTTAATGGGTGATCTCAAGAGAATGTTTAAGCATGCTAAGCCCCACAAACAGTGCCTGTCATAATTATTCTTACTAGATTAACTTGCATTTGACTTCATGCATCCCCTTTGTGCTTGCAGAGATACAATGTCAAAATGGTCATTGACAGATTAAGTCTTTGCTATGAGAGTGGTGAGACACAGGAAGATGTGGCCCAAAGGAGCTGTGGATGCCTCTGTAGATGGGCTCTGAACAACCTGGTCTAGTGGAAGGTGTCCCTGTCCATGGCAAATGGGTTTGTAACTAGATGAACTTTATGGTCCATTCCAATCCAAAATATTCTGGGAAAAAATGTTAATTGTGCTGTACTCAACATCTCCAGGACTCATTCTTGACTCAAAGCACTCTCAGATATTACCTCCCTTGTGTTTCTGAGCATGTACTAAAGGCCCAATTTTATATACAAATACATAGACATTTGTATGTGTATATATATGAATGTGTGTGTATTTTTCTATGAAAATATGCACGCATGTGGATAAATACTGCAGATAATAGGTCAGATAGATATGTAAAGACAATGAACTCAGTAGCATGGTCTGCCCTTGATTGAACTCTACACAATTTGAGGACATCCCTCTTCGGAAAAAGCTGTCTTGGAAACTTAACAGCAAGAAGGTCTTTCAACCTTTGGATAAAAAGGCAACAGTAAATTATTTTTCTGTCTTGCATATTTTAAGCTTGAAAAATGTTAACCGCTTTACTTTCTTATTCTTGAAACATGAAATTTTAGGCAGTGTTGCTGTTTTTCTCTATAAAATGAATATATTTTACCATAGCACCATAGCAAATTTTTTTCTAGCAATATTTTCATGCTTTATTCCTGGGAATTCTAATATTTATTTGTATAAAAAATAGCACAACTGAGACAGCTCAAAAGCAAAAATAGCACAACCAGCAAAAAAAAAAGTTGAGATGTCTTTACAAAGTCTCTCTGAGGTCTTTCTGGCTGGAGATAATGTTCAGGGAATAGACAATATACCAGGAGCAGAAAAGGATTGATTCAGGGATTGCTTGATAAATCTCGTCCCATTCAAGTCCATAGCACCTAATGAGATGGATCTGGGGTGCTAAGAAAGCTGCAAGATGTCACTGTGACACTCTATCATCTTTGAAAGGTCATTTAATCAGGGAAGGCCTACAATGGATGAAGAAAAAAAAAATATGGCACTCATCCTCAGAGAAAGCATGACTCAAGTTTTTGCCTAACATTCATGCCCATAAAATCATGGAATGAGTATTCTTATGCACATTCTGGGCAGCTGAAGCAATTAAAGGTAACTGGAATGGTAACCAGCATGCATTTACCAGGAATTAATGTTACAAAATCAGACTGATTGCCTTCTAGATGAAAGGACTAAATTTGTACATGAGGAGTGAGAAGTGAATGTCAATTATCTTGACAAGAGCAAGGTTTTCTAGATTGTCTCTCAGAGCAACTTTAAGACCAAGATAGGTTGACTACTACATGGGTAAAAAATTATTTAAAAGGGTACTGGACACTGGATAAAATCAAAGTACCACAGGAATCTATACTAGTTTAATACATTTAATAATTACCTGGAGGAAATGGAATGCCTTCTCATCAGGTTTGTAGAGTATTCCAAACTGAGGTGAGCTGTGAAGTATACACAGAGACAAGGTGTGTCTGGATGGCTATGGAACAACTTCTGGTAGCAGATGAGAAACAGATATAAACTGAAACAAGAGAGTTCCATTTGATTAAACTTTTTGCCTATGAGGAGAATCAAAAAGTGGAACAGTATACCCGGAGGGATTTTACAGTCTCCAACCGCAATGGTTTTCAAGACTCAAGTGGATAAAGCCCCAAGAAAGTTGGTCTCAAGTCAGCATTGGCCCTGCTTGAGGCTGGAGGTTGGATTAGAGTTTTTCCAGGTGTCTTCCAGCCTACTGTGATTCTGTTTGCTACTTACAAATGGCTGTATAACCACCTCCACCTTTATGTGGATACACATTAAGTCTTTGCTTAAAACCATAAAAACACTGAAAGACTGAACAGTGTCTACAGACATCCACTGTCAAATATAATCTACTGACCTACACAGTGTCAAAAAAAAGCTGTTGCTACTGAGCTGCCATTCTCTTTTTAAAAAATTCCCTCTTTTTGCAATAAGAAGGTTATAAATTTTTCAACTAAATTAAGTTGTCATTTTCCCAAGGAAATATTAAAGAACACTGAAGTCTTTAGAACTGAGTAAAGAGTTTGTGTTCAAATCCAAACAAGTTTAATGGAATTTTCTATTTTTAACAGCAAGGAGGAGAAAAAGTTTTTACTGAATGCTCTATTTTGCTCCATACAAAATGTGTCAGTCATCTGCTGCATGAATAGAGTAGGTAGGGAAAAAGGAGACATTTTCCCATGAAAACATAACTTATGAATGCAGAATTATGATTAGTTTAATTTTAAGAAATTAACAGTAATGAGGTGGGTAAGATACATCATTTAAACATCAATGACACATTTACTTAGCTGCAACCTCTTCCTACAGACCCACATAGCTCAGGGACCCTGCTCACTCACTTTCCCTCCCACTTTCCTTCTATGTGGCATCACCACTAATCTTGGTATCATTTAAAGACAATGTCTCTGTCAGTGCAATACTGTGTCTTAGACATTAATTTTAAGCATGTGAATGTAGGAGGCTTTGCCTCAGAAATTCATGTTTTTCTGAGCCATTCAAACCTCCCAAATATGGAAGACTGGGCCAAGAAATCCCTAAATACTGCTGTTCTCATGAAATTGTTACAGAGAGCAAAACAAACAGAAAAGAACATATTAAAAAAATCAAAGGGCTTTTCCAAATTACACATCAGGAACAGTATAGTTTCAGGCTCTATTTTTCTAAATTGCCCTCCTGGAAAGAGTGGGAATGTAATTGACTTCTATCCCATCTCTCACTGATGGGCAAAATCACTGACAAAGTAGTGCCAGGAAAATAACAAAACAGCACACCTGCCAAAATCCTGAAGCCTTTTCAATCAGGCTTTGAGCCAGGTCACAGCATTTAGAAAGCAGCAGCCGCAGTAAAAGACTGTCTCCCCATGGCAATGGATTAGCTGTTTCTTAATGCTGAAATTACTCAAACTCCAGCAGTCAGTGCCTCAGGGTTGCTGTCCTATTTATGTGACATTTATAGTTGTACAATGAATTACTATTGTGAAAACCCAAGAGTAGTAATGGCAAATTGTTTCTCTACTAAGGACTAGTGGCAAAATACTAAACATGGTTACAACTGCACTGCTTTTAAAGAATGTATAGATTTATTTTTTATGAGAAATCCTGCCCTACACTGGTTAGTCTGCACATGAAAAGGAGTGACCTGTGAATGCACAAGGACACTAGACATATCAGGTCAATTGTGAAACCACCAGGTTGTCCTGGAAGTTCAGCAGGAACCCTGCCAAGAGGTTCTAGAGGCAAGTGGACAACATCATCCTTCTGGGGCCCAGGATGCTTCACATACTACCTGATTTCAGCACTTAACAGCTGAAGTTGAAACAAGACCCAGTAGAGGCACTTCCTATCACAAAATAATGCAAATTAATAAGCTTTAAAATGCTATTCTGTAAATTATTTAGAAGTCCCTTCCAAGATACACTTTTTTTTAGTTTTATTTGTATCCTGGTTCTATTGCTACTTAGTGATCTAGCATTTCCAGCCACAGTTTCTACTGTGGTTTACCTGGCAGCCAAATAAGTAACTCTGGGCAAAATTCCGTTTAGAAAAGCCCCTAGGAGAAATATAGATTTATTTGTCATACTAATTTGTAACCAGAACTTGAGTATTTTGAAGGGAAAAGAAGTCATTTCATTTTTTGAGGTGGAAAGAGAAAATAATGCTATGCCTGTATAGTAAAATCTCTGTAGGCAATGTTAGGCCTTAACTGTATTAGGAAACAAAGAACAGAATTAAAACAACAGAGAAAAATCCAAGTTAACCAAATTCAGGCATAAACACCACACACACAAAAAAAGATCTGCATTAATGCACTTCAGATTTGATTTTGAAAAATACTTTATTTCAAAAATCCCTTTTTTAAAAATCTTGTCTGCTTTCCAAATTACAGTGTTTTCCCTAAGACAATGTCAGCTTGGGAGTCTTATAAAGTCACTTACATTTTAAGAATATGATTTTTCCAAATATGTTATTCTGTGAATATTGTCTTATTTTGAAAAGAAAAACAGATTTTAAAATAGGCTTTTATTTTTTGCCTATATCTATTTTTGCTATTTAAATAAAAATTGTGGAAGTATGGGATATTTTAAGTATACTTTAGCATATCAGTGAAAAACTGCTTCCTCCCTAGCCTTCTTACAACGTTACACGGCACTATGATTTTTAACTGCTTAGATTAGCAGGGGTCAGTTTTACTACTGTTACTGTATTGCCTAGACATGGTTTCAGTCTTTGGAAATAAAGAAAAAAAAATATAGTTGAAATGTGTCTGTGAAATATTTTAGGAACCCCTACTCTCATCCAGACCTCCTAGATACTTAAGAGCACATTCCCTAATATGTTTGTACTCCAATACTACATATCTCTGTTGGCTAAAGTGGATTGTTTACTTCTTATCTCTTTTGCTAAATGCCTCATTTCTACATTTCCTGCCAACCCAAGAGAACATTCCATACCAAACTGTCTCAAAATCAGTGCAAGGATTTAGGGTGCTCCAAGATACATGCCTGAGTAAGGGCAGGTCTGTGTCAACATCATTTTCTTGGTACAAATCTGCCAGTGCTAGAACTAGAAAGGAATATATGGATGTCCCGAATTTTGGTCTTTTCTTGGAAATGTCTAGATATATCTTTATTGTTCCTGCCTCTCACATGCTCTTCCGGTGTAAGTGGAATTTAAACTTAATTTAATATTAGTTGGAAGTTAAGTGCTTTATTGTAAACAGAGGAGAACATGATTTATCAATCTGTATATGAAAGACATTTAGCACAATTAAAGTCTTATAACTGTCCATGCTTTTGGATACTTCCTCAAGAGTAATCATTGCAAGTAAAAGATATAGGCTATAACAGGGCAAAATGATTGTAGAGGAAAAATAAAAGTAATGTTTTGACCCCAACAAAATGGCCGAGTTTACTTCAAATACATCTCTGCATTCACAGTCTGAGGTTACAGAAGTTGATGAGAAAGCTCTCATTTATTTGAAGGTTCCATGGCATAGGTCTTAAAAAAATTTTTAACTCTTCAATCTGCTGAGTGATCTGGTTAATTCCAGATTTCTAAATGAAATGCTAAATATATGAAAGTTTATTGTCAAGTATAAATACGAAATTTAACAGCACAAATTTTCCCTGAGCAGTAAGCAGTAATGTTGCTCTTCCCACACATAACCTGTTGCTCCCTTTATTTCTATTAATGTTTTCATATTACCAAAAGACATGAAGACAATTAATAGGATAAGATGGTTCCTGGTCTCTCAACCCTGATCCCAGTGTTCTAAGCCTTTGTTGTATTAAAGGGATAGTGTGTTCCCTATGTTATTAATCTGTGCTGGTGCTGCAAGAACAGCTATAAATTTCTAGCCCATTACTATATTTCCATTCAGCAGCATATGAAATGTTCATATAGAAATGGAAGTCACCAGATGATGCTTAAAACTGTTTCTAAATTTGATGGGAATGGTGCACTAAAGCAACATTATTGACTCTCAGTAACAGACTTTAAGGTCAATAAGGAGTTATTGGACACTTTTCTAGGTCAGAGATTCTTAGCAAAGAAAGATTTATTATTTCACTTCAGTGAGTACTGCTTTGGACTAAACCAACCACAAATATGGAGGTATAAATATTGTTGGTGGATTGTCAGTAGCACATTGCTGATTTGGTGGACCTATATTACTGCAGGATATTCTCCAGGAAAATTAATTAATATTATATTAATATTCTTCAGGAAAATCAGCAACTGGTAGAAGCCTTGAGTGTAATGAACAGCAGTGAAGATGCCTTTACTTGCTTCCTCTTATTAATAAAGCCTTAAAATAAGTATGTGTCCTTTAAAATCCAAAGTATAGTATAAATTGAGGAAAACTGTGTTGTTTAGTTATCAGGGACAAGGAATATAAGGTCAATATATTTAGGGTTCCATCTAAAATTTATAGCCTATCCTAGTTTAACGTTGTGTGCAGTTCACTCACTTCCATCTGGGTTAGTCTTCTCCATTAATATGAAAATGTCTTGGGCCAAAGTCTAGCAAAGTTCACTGAGTTAATAAACAGTCCTTGCAGAGAGCAGACGAGTGATGATCAAAATCACAGTTAAATAAGTTCATATTGAAGCCTATCTGTCCTCCAAAAGGCTGGAAAAACATGTGCAAGAACCTTGAAAAAAGTCAAATAACTTTCTAAAACAGGTTCTTCACATTGCCTTAAGTTTGTTTTCATTCTAGTTATTTTTATCACATTTTCATTATTGAATGTTCCAGCTTGTCCTTGCCATCAGCTCAGTTGTACTACGTGTCCTCTACGTTTCTGAGTTAGTTCCCAAAAACAATCATTCAATAGGAATTACTAAGGAAACATTAAAAAGATCACTGGATTTTGGTTCTTTTGTTCACATATTCACATTAAACACACTGCAGTAAAGAAAGTAGGAGGTTTTTTATGCAAGTGGAATGTCGTTTTGAAGTCAGAAATGAATAGAAATTTCTCCTTCATTGTGAGTTAAACACAGGCATGTGTGCGCATACTCATATGCATGAAACAGAAATAGCTCAAGAAAAGAGACTGAGGTTTTGAATATGTATAGAGTCATCTATGATAGCAATCACAACGTTTGTTAGCTTAAGGTGAAAGAATGAATAAGACTGTACTGTATTTGGGTAATATAATTTAATAACATTAGCACTGTTCTACAAACGTGGGATTTTGTAGTATCACTGAACTGGTTTATGTAAAAAAAGACTAGACTAAAATACCTGAGTGAGTAGATCTGATTTTGCATTCTGATATAATTTTTTTTAAATCCTGCTTGCATTCTGGGAGGCTATGCTGTTTTTGGCAGATATAGTTTTCTTCATAATAGCTTGTATGGGGCTGTGTTTTGGATTTGTGCTGAGCACAGGGTGATGTGCTGAGCACATTTAGAGATGTTTTTGTTATTGCTGAGCAGAACTTGCCCAGAGCCAAGGCCTTTTCTGCTTTCCATACTGGCACTCTGACAAGAAATGTGGGGGTGCTTGGGAGGTTGGGACGAGCCACAGCCAGAACAGGTGAGGTGACCCCAAATGACTTGGGAGATATTCCAGACCACATGACATCGTACACAGTATATAAAGTGGGAGGAAAAAGGAGGAAGGGATGCTTGAAGTGATGGCATTTGAATTCCTATATAATGATTACATGATGTAGGACCCTGCTCTCCTGGAGATGGTTGAACACCTGCCTGTCCATGGGAAGCAGTGAATTAATTACTTGCTTTGCTTGCAAGTGTGGCTTTTGTTTTCCTTATTAAATGCTCTTCATCTCAACCCAGGACTTTTCCAGCTTTCACTCTTCCAGTTCTCTTCCTGATCCTATTGGTGGTGGAGTGAGGGAATGGGTGTGTAGGATTTGGCTGTTGGCTGGGGTTAAACCATGACAGAGGTACCACTCAAATGAGTAAAATTTCAATAAGAGAAATAAAATGGATGAAAGACAGCATACTATTCATAAAGTACATAATACTTTGTCACTGGAAACATAAATCTCTCCCACTTAAAGCAGAAAAATTTTGTCTTGGGCTAAGTTGTTATTCAGCAACAGAGATTGTTCAAAAAATAGGATTGATCAAAAAAATAGGAATATGTTTGTGAACACGTGAGATTGCTCTTTCCCTACATGAGCTCTAAGAGAAAAGATTTGTTGCCTTGGGAACTATGGTGTCTCCTCTGCTTTCTGCAATAATTAATTTTTTCCTTTCCATTTTCTTTTTTTTTTTTTCTTTAATTACTTGTTGCCTCTTCTGTATATACTTACAGGAACACAGGCACACACAAATAGACTCTCTACTACCATTTTCAAACACTTTGCATTCATGCATCAATCATTTGCAGGGTGGAAAAAGTTGATGTCTGACAAGAATTAAAAAGCACATAGAAGAGGGTGGAGACACCTACATGACTAAACATGCAGTCATATCTTGTAGATACATAGAACTGGAAAATCTTCTGATGATTTGGTTTTGCTTGGAAATTAGATACAGTGCTTATTCCTACACCACTGCAGCTGACTGTGAAAGGGCTTCTACTGCTAAGTTCAACATATGCCAAATTAGTTAAAAATAAAATTAGTTAAAATATAAATATTTAGCATTAATGTGTTTAAATTTGCTCTGAAATAGCCTAGTGCTCCCTCTTTTGCAGAAGTAAGGAGGTGTAAGATACTGGTATATTCCTGTTTTCACTAACCCTCTTTTGCCTGAGCTGCTAAACAAGATGGTAGTATTGTGAATGGGTTTAGTATGCTCCACCACAACTTGCATGGCCATAGATTTTGAACATCAATGAAAAGATAAAATTTGCGGAAAAATCCACAATTTGATTTTATGACACACTGCATATTTCCATTTTAAAAAAAGAAAAATTTGCAAACTTTTAAAAAGTGGCAATAGTCCCTCATCTCCTCTACCCTAACTCTTACCTGCTTGTTAAAAAAAACCCAAAACATCAGTCATAAAAATCAAACATTACAAACTTCAAAAATACCACAATTAGGGGCCTTTTTGCTCTCATTTGTTCACTTATCCCATTCACCCTTGTACACTGATGCTAGGAAATAAATCTTTGATACTGTCCTGTTTTCCTCACAAGGTCTCTGCTCCTCCCCACATACCTGAAATGATAGTCAGTACAACTGGCTTCTTCCCAGTGATCAAACAATGTTCCATGGTTTTACTTAGCATACACTGTGCTTTCAAAGCAAAAGTTCAATATAAGAGAAGAACACCAGCATTCATGGCAGGACCTATTTCTCCAGCTTCCAAATCTGCAGATGAAGATGAGGTTTGGCCTTGACGGTTTGTCACCCTGTCCTCTACTGGTCAATTGGATCCAAAACCAGAGTAATTTCTTGAAAGAATCAGGTTTCACATTTCAGGTAGAAACTCCCCTGCATAGGTGTTTTACAAAGGAATGAGGTCTTAATTCAATTAGAGTCCCCATGCAGGTTCAGGAAAGAACAGATCCCAGGTGCTGCAGGTACAGTTTTGAGCACATCACCCAGAGAATGTTCAGGACCTCCATTAGAGCATCTCAATCTTCTTCATGGACTATGGAGAGAAGGAAGCTTCTTCAGGGTACAGTCCAGTTCATGCCCCTAACTAAAGGGATTCTGACATGGAGAAGTTAGGTGGAAAAAATGGAAATAAAGTAGCTAAATTAGTTGTCCGAAAGTGGGTGTTCTGCCTCACAGTGCAATTATTCATCAGGATTAATTTTGAGTGTGGCTCTTAAAATGCCACTCTGATGCACAATCCAAAGAAAAAAATGTAAATTCAATAGCTATTTCTATAAACTCAGTCTGTACTGCCTCAGAATACTCACAGGAGGAAGCAGAACTGTCCACTGTATCACCCCTATTCCTTCCAGGTCTCTTTCCACCTACTGATTTTGGCATCACAAACTTTTTTGTTACTATAAGATAAAAAAAACAGGAGAAAAAACCAAAAGCAGTTTGAGCTCTTCATGTTTTCCTGTATACACTGGTGTTAGATGATAGTCAAAATGCTCCTGTTAACACACAGAAGTGAAAAATTGAGGCAGCACTACGGTTAGAGTGTGAAAGGATGAAATGGAAGAGCCAGTTTAAATAATTTATGAACTTATGATGACCTTCTTGACCATATATTGGATTTCTTCACAATCAGGATGATGAAGCACTGGAACACTTGTCCCAGAATTGTGGACATCCCATCCCTGGAAGTGTTCAAGGCTAGGCTGGATAGGGCTCTAAACAGCCTGTTCTAGTGGAAGGTGGCCCTATCCATGGCAGGGGGGTTGGAACTAGGTGATCTTTATGGTCACTTCCGACCCAAACTGTTCTATTATTCTATGATTTTCATAGAAAATTCTTTATAAATAACAAGGAAATGCATTTCAGAGGCATTATCTGAAAAACAATTTATAAAATCTCAGCAAACATGAAGAATAACAAACAGCCAGTCCCCCATGGCTATTGGCTAAAAGCATAATTCAGCAATAACACTTCATAATAATAGAATCATCCATTTATTTAAGTACTATGCCATGACTCATGACATTCATGAAGCAGAAAATACAAGGTAGAGTAGTATTTATAATCACCAAACAGCACCGTTCAAATGAAATCAAAACTGCATTGAGTAAATATATACAAAAATTATACATATAGGTAATTTGTTTATTCAATACTAAAATTGAGATTCTTTAAAAAGTCAAAGAAAAAATTATACAAAGTGACAAGCCATTCAGTGATAGTGTCCTGAACTTCTTTTCAGTCTTCAGGTTTATGCCTAGGAAGTATAGAAGAGAGGAGAAAGAAAAGAAAATTTTTTAAATGATAGGCAGTACAACTAGTAGAGGTTCAAGTCTTCCTGGCCTCCTCAAGGAACACTTAGATCTTACACATTAGTATCTACTAATACAAATCTAGAGCTCTGGATATCTCTGGGCATGGTTCTGGGAAGTCTGCTTTAGGTTAGTTCTGCTTAAGCAAGTGCTTTGTATCAGATGACTTCCAGAAATCCCTTCCAACCTTAACCATTTTATGATTTCATGATTTGATCATATGTGATTTTTATCACAGTGCTATGGTGTACTTACATGAAAAGCAATGTACAGTGACTGAACATATGAGGTCACAGCCCTCACATGAGGTCCGCAGTCTACAATAATACTGCTACAGTTTCATCCAGAGGTAAATTTGGGGTTTTATTGCAGAATTTTAATGATATACCGAAAGTATTTAGAAAGAATTCTAGTATTTCCCAGCATTTAAGAAGAACAGATTGCCTTTGGAAAATACTTTCACCAGTAGCAGCAAGACACTATCTTGATTTCATGGTACTTTTAACATTTTCATCCACCACTTCCATTGTTCAGAAATGTGGAGTCCCACTAGAGACTGATCTTGTAGCATCTCAGCTAAGAAGTATGAGAGTATGATTTTCAGTCTACACTTGCTGAACCAGAAAATACAATCACTTAAAAATAGACATAATCAACAGGCCAAGAAAAACATCAAGCCTCATTAGTAAACATGTGTTAAGGAAGCACATATGCATACAGTTTGTGGTTGGTATAGATTAAACTGTCCAACACCAATGGGATCCGGTTTGTAAGGGAGGAGAATAAAACATCATGTTTAAGAGCTCTGTGGGGAGCACATTGAATTTCTGGCAGTGACTACTGATGTACCACAAGTTCTTTCAAAATCTTTTTCATAAATGCAGCTATATGAGAGGTATGAAGGCAACATTTTTAGTTGGCCTAAATGTATTCTTATTAGGTATTTTTATAGATGAAGTAGAAAGGCTTTGTTATTTACATCACAGTACAACACATACACATTTTTTTAACCCGTAAGATAGTGGTACTGTCAGCATGATATTTAACTTCTTTAATAGAACACAAGGAGAAAAGAGGAACAAAAATTTCAGCAAGGCAGAAACCCAGAACATCAAATTTTTTCATGGGTAAGTTAGCCTTGAGTTTAAAATTGTGACATTAAATTTTGACTAATCGAAACAAATATTCTAACACAGAAAAGGCATGTTTATATTGTGTTTTATTTTGATCACAGGAAGCTACAGGCAACATAATGATGATCCATAAAATATCTTAGTTTATCTACTGAAGAGACTTCATTTATATTATTTCAGAAAAAAGTTTGCAAACTAGTCTGGTATTATTAACAGTGCTTCTACATATCTATAAAGATGCATGTTTTGAGTCTTCCCATAACAAAGCAGTGTGTTTTTGCATTGTTAGAATGAAATTCAGTGTGCTTGTAGTTGTGTTGCATAGCCTTTGTATAAATATATAACTTTCTAAATATTTTTATATCAGTCAGTATAACCTCAGTTTCTGTAACCTTCATTAACCATCTTCATATATATAACTTAGAATGCAGAAGATGTTGGACTTTTTATTTTGTAGAGGAAGAGTAGAGGTGTAATAGTCTAAGAATCAGGCTTTAAAGGAATCCCCTGAGAGGGAAATAACTGATATAAATGTTCCCCATCAGAAAAGTTATGATTTTCTTTAGGAATAGAGAATCCTTGCCCCCTCTGTAGTTTTCTTTGTTGATATATTTTCTATATTATTGGTTTTCTTTTCTTTCTTTTTTGTTCCCTTTTCCTCCACTGTTTTAAATTTTTTTTCTGAGAAGCAGCAGAATATATGAGCTATCTGCACCATTTTCTTCTGATAAATAAATGTGAAAAGATAGTCATCATCATTTGGTTACTTAAACTGCAGAAACACACTTATTCTTTCAATGTAAAACAATGTAAGTAGTGCACTGACTTCCATGTTCCAGCCTTTAATGAGCATTTGAGGACAAAGCTGTAAATAAATTATGCACTTTTTATCTGCAGAACGACACAAATAAATTAATTGATGTTTTTGGCTACCATAAATGCTCCAAAATGATGGTTTTTATAAGATATTGATCACTTGCCAATCTATACATTCCACAGAATTAAAACCAATCATTTTACTATACATAGCAAACCACATAATGCCGTTTGACTTTAGCAATAAAACAAACACAACATATAGCAAGGCTTTCACACTGTTTATCTGTAAGTTGGAACTTCTGCGGGCTAGAGGTTTACAGCACATCGATTTAATAAATGGGCAATAACAATTTTAAAAAATGAATAAAATTATTTCTGGCCTAGTTCAGTCTTGAAAGGGATATGTGAAAGGGCATGAAATATTTTTAGGAAGATTACCGACTTGTATATCGACATTGAAAATGTAGTGATTGTTTGACACATTGATATTTTGTCACATATGTCTATCCCAACAGAATTTTTTACAGTGGTAATAAAATCCTTTTCTCCAGTAAAGAAGTTTCCCTACTTCTCAATGCAGTGATCAAGGGTTCAACTAATATATATCATTTACTGCTGCCTATTCAGTGAGAATTTTTATAGTTCCAAATTCAGTACTTATAATAGGAAAGAAATATTCACTATTTCCAAAAAACAGCTGTTCATGGAGCTCACTGCAGCCTGTGGAGGAAAGCATGATAGAGCAGCTCTCCACATAGTAGCCCATGTAGGACCCCATACTGGAGCAAGTGAACTATTTCCTGAAGGAACAGTGAACCATGGGAAACCCATGCTAGGGCAGGTTTACCCTGAAGGACTGTGATCCATGAAGAGGATCCACACTGGAGCAGGGGAGAAATGTGAGGAGAAAGAATTAGGAGAGAGGAGCTGACTACCATCTCACCAAAACCTTCTCTTTGTGCTCTGCAAGGGTTGGAACAAGTCAGAAGTCAGAAATGAAGAAGTGAAACAGCCTGGGAATAAGGGGTGTGTGACATGATGTTTTCCGTTTTTGTCTTTGTTCCTTTCTATCCAACTTTATTTTAATTGTCAATGAATTATTTTCCTCCAAATCATGTCTGATGGTAGTTTGTAAATTATGTCCTTGTCTTGACGTTCTTTTTAATTACTTTCTCTTCATGTTCTGTTGAGGTTGGCAGTGAGAGAACAGCTAGGTTAGACGTCTTGTAGTCAGCCAAGATACACAGACAGGAGAAGTTGTCATAGACTTTGCTGGAGGTGGATTTCTCTCTTGTGTTGGGACCCCAGTTACAAAAGAGATCCAGGCACCACATCATGACTTTCCTAGGGTGCTGAGCAAATAATTCACTTTCTTGTTGCATGGGAACAGGGCTTGTAGACTTTCCCACACAACCTTAAAGAAGCTTCATGGAAATAAATTCATTATAAAAATGAGTGCGCCTCTATATTAAGAAGAAAATTTTTAGGTGGACTGCTTACCACATCAATCAGTAGAATCTCATTTTCTTTTATTTCTGCTTAGGGATATCTCCTCTTACAGTCAGTGCTGCAGAATGTAAAACGTTGTTTTTAATGAGATGTTAGACTTTAAAGGCTAAAACAGAGAGGCTCCAAGTTATGGGCTAACAAAATTCTAGACAAATCCATGTGCCTCAAAAGTAACAGCAACTTCACTTTACAGGAAGTACAGGATCAAACCTGACTGGTTTTGATCTCTGTGCAAGTGCTATGAAGAAATAGGAACATTTTCATCTTCAATGACTTGTGATTTTTATTTTTGTGAGACTAGAACAGACAACAATATATCTTGTTTCCTCCTCAGTGTATGTCCTCTTTTTCATGTACTGTCTTCTCCAAGCCATTTAGAATACCCTATATTTACTACGTGAAGTTACTTGATCTAGCAGGTACTTGAAAAAAAAAAACAGACTTTTTTTTTTTTTTTTCTGTTTTGGGCAGTACTGTAAAAGCTCAACATAGACTGAACTGGCCAAAAGAGAAGAGCCCAGATCTTGCTCCAAGAACTCCAAGTCTGCAATTGAAATGACTTTTTATTTGTTCCCCATGCCTTTAGAAGTGTAAAACACTTCTAAGACTAAAAAAGCTACCCTCCAAAAGCAGATCAGAAGAAAACAAAGAAAAAAAATACAAATATTTCTTTCACACGCTTGCATATTTCACTTGCATAGTTCACTTCAAGAGAACTAGATTTCATTTTCTTTACCAATACTAGATTATAAATCTTCATTGTAATACAATAAAAAATAGTCACTTTACCCATGCTTCTTTTATCAGTTTTCTCAAGTGAAAGAATTTTAGAATTGTTAAGGCAGGAAGCAAACTCTGGAGTTCATCAAGACCAATGCCCTTGCTCAAGATAGAGTCAAGGACAGTAGGTGACTGTGGATGTCATCCAGGGTTCTGAATGTCTCCAAGTACAGGGTCTCCAGAGTCAATCTTAGCAATCTGGACAACACTGACAAGACTCAATCTCCATCTTCTTTAATCCCTCCCATCAGGTATTTAAGCACATTGCTAATATCCCCCTTATTCTTCTGTTCTCCACGCTAAATAGCCTCATCTCTCCTTGCTTCTCCTCATAGATCAGCTACTCTAACTCGTTGATCATCCTTGTGGCCCTCTCATGGACTAGTTTCACTAGTATGTCTTATAGTGTCTTATAGTGGCAAACTCATAACTGGACCCAGCACCCCATTCTCAGTCTCACCAGTTTTCTAAAGAAATATATCTACCTTTTAATGAAAAAACCTACATCCATTCCCAGTTGCAGTGATAAATATTAGGTCACCTTCTCAACTCATGTAAATGAGGGCAGTTCCACAGAAGGGAAGTATGCTTTGAGTAGTTACAGACTAGTTGAAAAGCTGCCTCAAAATGTCATGATTTTAGCCATTTTCAAGCCATTCTCTTTCTAGTCACCTTATGTCTGGTCTAGCTTTGGTACATGCTAGAATATTTGAATGCACATTTCTTTCACTACAAGTTTCAAATGACCTTTTAATGAAGAGATGAACTGATTTTCAAGTGCAACTATGTTGTTAATTAAGCTGCTATTTTCTCCTCTACCCACAACCATCTTCATGTTTTCATACTCCCACATTTTGGTACAGTCACTGGAGTTTCTGCTTTCCTGAGGGTGACGTTTACCAGCACTTGTAAAATACTACCTTCAGCATTAACTTTATTAGATTATCTCTAAAGCAGCAGTAGATCCATTTCAGCAGCACCATTCTGATCACCTCAGCCAGGACCCTCAGGGCAGTCTTACTTTAGTTTTTAAAGTTAATAAAGAAGTAGCAGTGATCTGCCTTTTAGTGAAAATGCTAACTGAATTGAACAAGTTGACTGTAATTTTTTTTCCCTGCACTAATCTCTGCAGACAGTCTTTCTGCTTTCGTCCTTTCTGTTCACAGATAGCATTTCAATACCTTTGCTCTATCATTAATGTTTTTACAGCCCCAAGTCTTCATCAGTACATCTCACAACTGTTGGTGCCAACTGTCTGGTGTACAGGGAGAACACCAGAAGTTTAAGATAGTAGTAAACCCAGGCTTCCATGGAGCAGGTACTTACACTGAGCATTTTGTGGATTAATGCATAATTCACAAGTACAGTATAATGCTATCTGTTTTTACAAATTATTTCTGCCACCCATGTGTTTGCCATGTATGGGTAAGAACAATAGCTAGGCTTTTAAACCGAATGTGGTAGTTTTGGGGTTTTTTTGGAAATATATTTCCCCTGAGGGTAAAATTTCATCTCTGACCTAAATTGTACTACTTACTACTACTGTTTATTCTCTCCAGTGGAGCAGCACTACCTCTCAAACAAGGAACTTTGTGTTCCCTCTGATACAAACATAGGCACAAAGAACTTTTCTCAAGGAGTTCAGTGGTGCCATTTTTATGTTGCAGAGGAGTCTATCTCAAAGTAAAGATGGTCCTTGTGATTTGGAAGGAAATTTAAAAATGCTAAGTACTCTATAACCATCCTGTATACTTCCTGTTTTGAAAATATTTGAGAGAAATTTAGTATTTTGATTTAAACATTCGTTATATAACCTTTCTACAAAGAGAGCAATGTTATAAAAAAATTCTGGTTCTCTTGCTCACCTTAAGCAGTATCAGAAAAGTCACTTACATATGGAGACTCTAGCATGGAACTGGCAGATAAAACCTATCTTTAAGGAGTTAGAAAGAGGAAAGATTGTTTAAGACTGATACTATAAATGAAGGTTCTTTGTAGGGGAAGTTCTCAATGAGTCATCCATGACCTGCCGGTCATGGAAAGAGATGCTGAGGGTTAAGATTTCCAGGTTCTATAAATATCAATGAAAGTTGGTAAAAAACCCTTGATTCTCAAAGATTATGGACACTGTTTTCCCCTTAGATTTCTCTAGGGAGCTGTAAGTTCTTAAAACTTGAAACAAAAAAAAAAAAATCAAGCTCATTTTAACAATACTTTTCCAAACAGTGAATAATTTAGATGCTAGAGGAGTATTTTAAGTATTAGAACTATGTAGTCTGGAAAGAAAGGAGGAGGAGAACCAACCTACAAAATATGGTCATTACCCAAGTGTCATTTATACAAGGTGAATCCCTGTTGTACAGCTCTCCTTCCCTGTTGTGGTTTAGGAATGGCACTCCCTAATTTAGTGACCCTCCTGCCACCCCCACGACTCTTGCAAACCAGACATCACTTGCTCACTTCTGGCAGAGGGCAGAGATTATGGGTTGAGATAAGAACAATTTACTGGAAACAGCAATGAGTAAAGAAAATGTACAGCAACAAGAACCATATTGACAACAAAAGTGTGCAAATGAGAGAGTGTGGAGCTCAACTCAACTGCAGCCACACCACCCAAACCACTCCCTCTGGCTGAGATCACTGTTACCCCACTGCTCTGTTTGTGACGGTTCCTTCACCCAAAAAGAACAGCCCCCCACCCCTCCCCTCTTCTGGCCAGCAAGAGAGTCCCTTTCCCCTGCCCCTGGCCATGATATAAGATGTTATAACACAATGTTTTGTACACTGTGCTCAGCTCTGTGCCCTCCTGGCTACTGCAAAAAAGTAACACTGTCCTTGGCTGAAATTAGGACATTCCCTTATGTTGCTGTCACTCTACTCCAAAATGAATCTTATGAATGTAGAATCCATAATCACAGAAATTTTGGGAAAAAAATCAAACAATGAGTAAGCAGTACTTGGGCAGGAAAACTAAAGACATCATTCATTTAAGATGTCCAGAACTGCACTTTTTTTTTCATATGCATAGCAGGTAAAGATATTTTTTCTTTTCTTCTGCTTTCAATGGACATTTTAACACTTGTCAAAACTAATTAGCAGTTATGCATTAAATGCTATAGATGGAAGTTTTATTTTTCAGTATGTTCTGCAGAACATTTTTAGGAGTGCAATTTCTGTACAATTAACTAACTTGGTTAGACCTAACTACCATTTCTTTTTAAACTTCATATTCTCAATCAGGTAGCCTTTGTAATATTCAGAACACTTTGATTCGTGCTTAATTCAGCAATATGCATATTTATATAGGAAATACTGTTAACAATAGCTGTTTGTTTTCTGTTTATAGTGTGTCCACATTCTGTTTACCTTGGCCTTTACTTCCAATATAGAGACAGACAACACTGGAACAATTTCTTGCTCTAGTAAAGTGAGAAAGGCAAGCTCTGAGATGTCACCACATGTTTAGTGCACAATTGTAGCTTTGCTGTAGGACTGAGTTATACAAAAGCAGTATAAATTACAGCAGAAAGATAACCAGGAGATATTGCGCTGGTGCATATTGTGTTATATATGCCATAACTAAATATGCATTGGCAAAACAGCATTATATCCTGACTGAAGGAGAAAAAGTGTTATAAAACCAATAAAGCATGTTGAAAAATAAGCCAGTCTTCTCATCTGGAGAGGAAGATTTTCAAAGGCATTATGTTTTAAGAGTAAATGGGGGCTCAATTCTAATCAAAACAATGGAGCAGTAAACAACCAAAGCCAAATCTGAAAAAGGACTTAGGCCACATTTTCAATGTAGCTATAAAAATTTGACTGCTAAGCTGACCACTGAAGTAGGCAGCTTAAATTTAATTTGTGTTTGTTTACAATATGTATCAGTAGCTTATTCACTTTTAAAATCCACCAATTGCTTTCTGTTTCTCTTAGTGTCAGACACATCAAGGCCGGCTTTACATTAGTATCCTGAGCTGCCAGCAGAACAGCAATCTAGACTTCTGAATGTATTAAAAAACCTCACTGGTATTCTGAGATTTTGAGAAGGTAGAAGCCACTATCTCACATGGCAGCTAGTGATCCAAGATGCAGTTTGTCAACCGTTCAAGGCAGAAACTGTGGATTTATGTTCTTTGGAGCAGAAAAGGAAATGGAGAAGTCTGCTGGTCTGAGGATTTGGTGCTCTGGATCAGTGTTCTGAGTGTGAGTGGGATATAAGGCCTAGAGAAGTGTAGCCTAATGCAAACTTTCATGTCACAAATCAATGATATTTTAGGTAGTTAAGCAGCTAAAATTTTCATTTGTTTAATGGAAAAGAAATAAGCTGAGACTGAAGTTTTGGAAGGAGCTTGGGTATTAGATAAGAGGGTGAGGGCATAAATGAACAAATAATCTTTGACTTTAAGTGTTTGTGTAGAGTCAATACAACTATATTAACATAATTATAGAGTAAAGCTTTGACAGTGAATAGTTGGATGACTATAAGTCACCTGTTACAGATCCAATGCTATATAAGATATTCCATACTCTAACTTCAAAGGCTTGTTTCTACTCAGGAATATACGTGGAAATGGTACAGTTTTTCAGAAGTAAAAAGGACACATTTGAGGACTTCCTTTTGAAATACTTTTTCTGCAGCAAGAGACTTGATATCTATCATTCATCTGTCTCCTGTCTCCTACCAAATTGAATTGGTAGCAAGCAAAATAAGAAAATCTTTGCATTCTATTGAAATAATTCCTTAATTTTGCACTAAAGAGTGTTAAATCTGCATCATGCTCACTTCTGCTATTCAAACACACAATATGTTTTATAAAGACTAATAGCTTCATAGAAAGATGAATCTCTTAAAGGAATCAGCATATAGGCAGGCTTATCTAATACACAAAATGCATGTAAAAATTCTGCATAAGTTCCACTTCAGAAACTTACCTCTTTTATTGAATCTAGCTATGGCTCCTAATGCCTTTATCAATTTACTACTCAGAAGTTCAGAGAATTTTCCACTACTAAGAGCCAGGCCATAAAACAAGGACCTGCCACTCTGTGTGATAAACAGAAACAACAGAGGCAAAAATAATCCTGCTTCTTGTGATGATTCAAAATGCAATGCAAATGAGCTACCTTTTTTCTAGATTGAAGAATCATCTACATTCAATGAACAGCAATGGAAAACAACACAGATAAGACCAGTTAGGCTTATCAAACACTTACTCAGTATTGTTCATCAGGAAGTAATTTTTGTCCGGCAGTTCTGTAACCAGAACACTGAGGATTAAGAAACACTTTTTAATTATAAACTAAAGCTTTCCTTCCTGCTTTATTTTGCCATGCTGGATTACTTCATTTTGATGATATTTTCAAAAATACATATGTTAGTTAAATATCAGTTTAGACACAGCACAGCAGTATTTTGGTATTAGATTCAAGTTAAAAACCAGGGGCAAAAGGAAGATAAAACAATTTCTCCCACCCTCAATTAAAAAAAAAAGGTTCAGTTTATTCATGGGAACAGCCAAATTTCCATAGTCTTGACAGACACTTTAACAAAAACCGTGTATTTGAACTTTTTAAGAACTGATTTTAAGAGTTGTGAATTAAGCTCCTGATTTATTCTTCTTCATCACAAAATTCAGAAATATCTTTAAAATTAAAGCAGAAATCTGGCCCAAGAAACTTTGTGTGGCTTTATTGTATCAATGTAGCTTTACTTTATCAATTGTTTCAAAAGGTGACAGAAGAGGCAGAGTCCCTCTTTCAGGCTTCAAAAAGACTATTACTCTGTGAAAGGACAACCACTAAAGCTAGAAATGTTTCTGTTGGGGGTCTCACTACCACATTATCAGTGTGATCCCTCCCCCACTTCCCTTTCATATCTAATTTATGCTACCAGTGTGAGCCACCAAGCTTCTAGAACAAACCAGAAAACTAAGGCAAAATAATGGACAGACCATTAGACTAAAAACCCGTAATTTTTTATACTAATTTAATGATACAAAGATGGAAATAAACAGCATTATATACATCCAATTTAGAAATTAATGGATCTAAGAAATTAAAAAAATATCAAACCAATATCTGTACATAATTAGGAAGTTAGCAAATTATTTTGTTTGTTGAACCAGTACATCAACATGATACACTACACAATCACATTTTAATAGGATGATTGTTTATTTTCAACCAGCCCAATGAATGATTGTTTTCTTCTCTAAGTGAAAAGGTTGCTTAGAAAGTGTAACAGCCTGTTGACTCCTGGGATTGCTGAACTGAGTATCACCAGGACTAAATACCTCCTTGCCCAAAATGAGGTGAGGAGCATGACTGAGAGAGTGCTGGGGGCCGGCTCAAAGCTGAAGACCTTGTTCAGAAGGAGACTCAATTTTGTCTATATCTTTGTCGCTTACTCACTGTCTTTGCTTGCAATAAAATGCCTTATTTCTTTTTCTTTTTTCTTTTTTTTTCTTTTTAAGGAGTGGTAAAAAGGAGATTTAGCTATGGTTGCTGAAATGACTCTGAGCATCAATATTACTATAATAGGATTTTATTTTTTTTTTGCTACTGTGACACTGTCTTTTCCTTTATATAATGTGAACAAGTTTGGGTTGGGCAGTTGCAACTCTATGAAGTACAGCTAACTTAGGTAATAGAAAAAAATTATGTGTCTATGTATTTAATAGTTTCTTTTATAATACTTCAAATTAAAGTGGAGAAAAATCTCCAGTGAGCTGGTAACTGCAGTATGAGACTGAGTATCTTGCTTTTATACTTCATTGCTTTGTACTGTACTGCCAGAAAGCTATTTTTAGATCTGCTCTGCAGTTGCACAGTTGTAGCTTATATCTTGTCTTAGGAAGCAAGGTTGTCCTACTGAGAGTTTGCCCTTCTCTCAAGGGTAAACTAAAATCCATTAAACTTAAATAAATGCTGTAAACCCTGCACATTAATGGCTGTGATGGAAATATTATGTAATTATTTATAGCGAGATATCCATTTGGGAAAATGAAATAGATGGGCATATTTGAAAGCTATTGACTCTCTATTCTCCTCCTAAAGTCACTGTGTTTGTGCCTAAAGCTTGAAAGTTTGTTTTGCTGGAACCATGGCAAAGTAAGCAAATATGTCTACATAGAGCAGATCCCTGCTGCCTATAAGCCCACAACAAATAGTCTTTGAAAATGAGCACAGACATTCAACCAGAACCTATATTGCCCCAAAGAAATCCAGCGAAATATTTCTGATTACAGGGAATGTTTTTCAGGAACAAATGCTTATATTAGCAGGAGATAAATAAATAGTAGATTTGGGGAAAAATTGTAATTTAATCTAACTAGATATAATTAAATGGGAATAAACATATAATGATAGAGATAAGCAAGAATCTACACATGCCCCTGATCACACACACATGCACAAACACACACACACAAGTTTTAAAATTAACTGTAGACAAAATGATGTTTCATCCTGACTTTGCTCTTACAAATTTCAAAGCTTAAGATAAATATTATTTAAATATCAGCCTTTGTACTGACTTTAAAACAAGGAACTGAAGATGGAAGAAACTGGAAGGGAGGATGCAGAAAAGCTGAATAAGTGATTCCTTTGAGACATTATGTAACATACAGCCATCCTGTAAGATACAAGAGCCTCTGAACCATTTTATACAATCCTAGTTCTTCTAGTATTAAGCAATCATTTCCTCCGGTCTTCTCAAAGTTTTCTTTCCTGAGTCTATGTTATGTATCCAAATGTTCTTGAGTTAAAGTGCTAGTATTACATCCAAAAGCAAGACCCAGTGATTTACAAAGAAGTATCTAGCTACAGTATTCCTTGCTAGTCTTTGCAGGGATCCTGTATAGTCCTCACATTAAATCCACTTTGATATAATTTGTACACACACTAGATGCAGGAAATTACATTGTCAGTCCTTCAAATAGGCCATTTTGCCTCCCAATGAACTTAATCCGTCTATGATTTTGTTGTTTATAGCTTATGAAGAAAAGCAGTGAGAGGTGCAGTAACAGACAGCTAGTTATCTTGCAAGATTTGATGAGGTCTGCAGCCAGCTGCCTGATAAAATGTTAAGAAAAACAGCCACAGCAAAATTCTTAGCAGTACGACTTGAAGTTGTATTAGGATTGTAGCTGTAATTTTTCTGGTTCAAGATTCTGAACAAGACTATGACTTCTCTGAAACAAAATAAGACAGACAGCAGCCACATCTAGGTTTCTGGGTTAGGCAGCTGAATGTGAGCCTTTTGCTTCATGCCTTATTATAAAAGAAGGCAGACATCATGAGTGAAAAAGATAGTAGTAGTAAAAAAGTACATAAATGTATGTGACAACAACTTGCCTTGCTTTTTATAATCACTTATTCCTGATCTCCAGTCTCTTTTAACCAAATGTGAGCACTATCTGCATTTTATTTGCATATATTTGGGGAAAACAAAGAATATGAGGGAATGTTACATAATGAGCACATAGGATGGTACTGCTCAGTGTGAAAAAGGCAACAAACCAGAACAGGATATGGCACTTGATGAATTTCTTGCCAGCTAGGGCTTACTATGATTGGGGGTTTTTTTGAGCTCAGCACCACAAGTGATTCTATTGCCCTTTCAGTAGTAGGAAGAAAAACCTAGAATGTAATTTTTATTTAGATAAGTATAGGAAAAAATCAAGTATGCCCTTGAGAACACGCCTATCCAAAATTAAACACAGATATTCTTGAACTAGAAGGGCACATTCAGGATATAAAACAATTTTTCTGAGTTTACATGGAACTTCTAAACTCAGAGAGGCCTGTGAGAAAATGAAAAAAAGATGCTTTGAAGAATTTGAAAGTTGTGACTTTACTAACATATATCCGTTCTGGCAGAGAGAAGCATGTATTATATATATAAATGCCCAGGATACCTTTTGCTTGAAGTTCAAAGCCCACGCTGTCACATTTCTGTGACTGTTTGCTGTGTCTGAAAAGCAAGGTTCATGTGCAAATAAACCTTGAGACAGGTCCTTGAAACAAGACAGGTAAGCAGGGACTAAGAGGAGTTTCAGAGATGCAAAACTAAAATATGACAAAGGATTTTAAAACTTTGTGTCCGCTTCTGTCCTACTTTCCAATACTTACCAAATTCAAACAAGCTAGTGTGCATAAACCAAAGAAAAACATATTCCCCTCCAAAAAAGGGCTCACCCACCCTAAACCCAGGAGCAGCAAAACCAGTAACATTTTTTCTCCTTTGGCTGCTTACTTCCTTTCAATTTAAACATTCACTACTGACAAGGCTGTGGTTACCACGATCGGAAACATCATCACACCATCATCTTATCATCTTCTTCCCTAGTCTTTCTTCCTACACTAAATTCTGTTCAATGCTTCCTTTGATCTAAGAATGTATTTGTTTCAGTGAGAGTCCTCCCATTCCCCATGCATATCATATGTCATTGCATAACACAAGCACTCCCCCAGGTACTCTATAACTTCCCAAATGCTGTCTACTGGCACCTTATCTATTGTTCACACAACTGCATTCCTGGTATTGGACACCACCTGCACTTGGTATTTCTAATTGTATAAAGGGGTGGAGTACAGTACCCTTAAATTCTCCATCTTAATTTAAGAGTTTTTCTTGTTGTGTTACACAGTTATCTATTCCCTTTCAACCTTGGAACTGTAAATGAAGAATTGTTTCAATCGGTCAGACTAACACCTTCCATGCTAGGGCAAATTTTACCCAGACCCAGCCCAACCTACACTCTGGGCACCTGAAGCTCAACCCCATTCCCCCATACTTTGTTTTAAGACAGTTTAACAGGCAGATCTTCCAAAGTTAGTTACTTCCCCTTTAGTTTTAACCAATCCATTTCCACTAATAAGGAGAGACAAATACAAGTATATAAAAGTGAAAAAATAACAGTTTACTAAAAATTGAAACAGCAACAGGCAAAAAATAACAATAAATAATCACTAATTACAAAATTTCTGAAATCTCAGGGACTTTCTGGAGCAAAGAAAAGCTCAAAATGGCAGAGGAACCCCTCCCCCAAGACGGCGGCCTCCACAGCCCACCATGTATGGGGAGACACAGAGTGTTGCGGTGTGATGTCATGGTTTGCCTCAGATATCTTGGGTTTCTTCCTGAAGATTTCTTCCCCAGGTCTGCCAGCCACCTCTCCCTTCCCCTACCTTTCCCCCTGTTGAGCGCTGTCTGTCAATCCTGGCATTCCAGAAGGGTGTCGTATGATTGGCAGAATTCAAAAAATGCCCTCCAGCCCTGGAGGACATTGGGCCGTCCAGGTGTCCTTTGTCCCTTAAGACTTCCCCCCCTACCTGGTTGGGCACCTCTGTGCCCCTTCCCTTCCCCTCTCCCCAGGGTTGAAAGGAACAGCAACCACACGGTCAGGAAGTTCTATTGCAGCACTTGCCAGATTCAGAGGCCTGTGGGCCAGGAATAAAGCTCTGGGTTGAAACCCTCCATCAGAACTGCTTCCTTTCCTTCACCATCACCTTAAAGCTTCTCCATCAGAGGTAAACCTGAGGTCCTGTATGTCTGGACTTGCCTCCAAGAGCCCAGCTGCAGCATCCAACTAGCCAAAGGTGTCTCTGAGATGAAAACACCACAGTTGCTGCCTTTTGGTCAAGCAGCAAGGGCCAGACAAGCCCAGGCACATCCTGTCCAGCTATATTGGTAATTATTCCAATAGCAGAGGAAAGATCACAGCAACTCATCCCCTAGTCTTTATTGCTCTGGTGACAGCAGCTCCATCAGCAAAGGCAGGTGGCATGCTCTGGTGGCTGGATCTACTGGAAGCTGCTTCACTGCAGCTTCCAAGCCACTGGTGTCAGTGCTGAGTCTTGGGTTTGCCCCGATGGAGGGGAAGAAGAGAAATTGACTCTCGAGCACTGACACACCATGGTCCAAATCCTAACCTGCTCTGGTTTCCTACTGCCAACAGGTGTTGTAAAATTCACTCTGAAACAGTTTCTGAGTGAGAAATATAGGGCTGCTACTACTGCTGCCTTGAAACCTGTCTGAAACAACCCCCTGAGATGGAAAACCAGAGCGGAATCTCTGCCCACAGTACCTCTGCGCACTCTCCCTGCAAGAACCAAATGCAAAGAACCAGAGCCAAGAGAGCTCTGCTTGGGTGACTGGACTTTTTAAAAAGCTTAAGCACCTCACTTCCCCTTGCCTTGAGGCTGGGACTTAAAGAAGCAATAACAATTTTGAGCACAGATAGATGTGGAATACTGTAACATTTAGGGTTACACAGGACACTCCATGACCTGACTTAGTGACTATGTCTGCATTCTGTGTAGGCTTATCTCTGTCATTTTGGACCTATGTTACAGGCAGATTGTCTCTAGCTCTGGCTTTTGCTGTTCCTCATTGGACTTAGATTGACAGTAGATGTGACTTGTTACTTCATCCTGGGTTAATCATCCCTGGATTGCCAGCAGATCCTGTAACTACTTCCGGTTTGGCTCAGCTCAGAGCTGGCAGAAACCCTCTCAGTGAGCCCCCAGCCGGCACTGGGGTGACTTGCTCAGCCCCCCCATGGAGCAGCCCTATTTGTACTGCTCTCAGATGGGATGGCTTCTGCTCTCCCCAGACAACCTGTGGTACCACTGTTGACATGGAGCAGACACAAAAGAAGATCATCTCCTTTTCTGTGTGACCTAATGGTATTTTACTCTTGTGGCTATGCTCATGCAGCTGACCATGTCCTCTGTGCCATCACTGTATTGGAAAGTAAAAACCACAGATATACCAGATTGCAACAAAACAGTACACTGAAATGGCATGATCATCTGACGAGAGGAAAGAGGGCATGTAAGACAAATAAGCGCTATCACATTCTTCTTTATCAGTTTTGATACTTTGTATCCAAAACTTTGTCTCTTCTACTACGAAGACCTAATAGAACTTTTGTTGACACTGCTTCTTCTATGATGATATTGGATTAATGAATAAAATAGTTTGCATAACCTGCAGAAAATTTAACCATTTTCAAAAAATCCTTTCTCACAAACTAGGGAAAAAATAAAGTCAGAATATACAAAATGTTCATGATGTAGAAGTCCTTTCTTAAATATCCAAAGCAATTTTTATTTATTTCTCAGTAAATCATAACGTTCTACTTCAATGAGAATTGTTTAGCATTTTAGCTATCTTAAAGATGAAACTTTAAAAAAATCACTTTCTACTACAAAGCTGAAATTTTTAATTTTCAGCAATTGCAAACAGGAGTTTTACAAAACTAGATTTTTTTTTCTGTTAAGTTATTAATATGTTTTCACATATGCTGCTAGTAGGTGAAGTCTATTTTTTAGCACCAGACTTTCTCAAGACCCTGTAAAAATAGCTTAAGGCAACCACCTCAGCAGTAACAGCTCCAGAGTGGAATCAAACATTTAAAAATTTGTTTGAATGGCAAATATTAGAGATGCTGGAAACACAAGAGCTGTACTATAGTCCCCAAATGTCCACAGTTAACAGTCACAGGCAAAGAATAAAGCAGTTTGTCAAGTACTTGCACATGAAGCCTCATCTTTATAGAGAAATACAAACCCAATGCCATGATTCTTGTGTGAAGAGGAATCCCTTTGAATGCTATTATTTGATATCTGTATGGCAATATATTCAGATATTTCATAAATACGCCAATTTCTCTCCTGAGCAGAATATACACTAAAAATCCATCAATGAACAAACCAGATCAGGGGAAAAAAGGGGCAAACAAATAAAGAATTCCAAGATCCTGAGCATTCTTTTCAGTCAGAGGCTAGATGTCCCACCTTTAAAAAGATAAATGTGTAGATAAATACAGATCAATAAATGTATTGATTTTAACTTTCTGGATTTTTTTTTGGTTGGTTGGTTTTTGTTTGATTAGGCTTTGTTCCTCCTCTTTAGCATTCCATGCAGCCAATCTCAGATAAAATATCTTTTGCAAAGCTTCTAGTGAAAGTTTTTCAGGGTTTGGGCTGACATTGCAGTTTCTTTGGGATCTTGTCTCAGTTGCCATGAGGGAAAAGAAAAAAATCTGTTGCAGACCATATTTTTAATTATTATCTTAGTTATTTTTAAAATGCTATTTATTATTTAAAGCGCTTTTTTTGGAAACCTGCTGTATTTGAGTTGCATTCAAGGCCTGTAAGTTAGGAATAAAAATTGGCAGTTGAAAGACAGCCACTATTAGCTTTTAGAAAGGTTACCCATCCTTTACCTCCTTCTGTGAGAAAATACAACACCCAGGAGCTGGGAGGCTAAACAAACTGTACTCTTTACTTATCACGACTGATGCCGTGGCAGCTCTCTCCCTCATGAGACAGTGCTGCATCATTAACATAGAAGTGTGCTGAGAAAAACAGAACCAAAATGCCACAACTGACACCACAAGAATTCCAGTGGGGTGATTATTCACAAATCTTAGTTTTTGGGAACTAAATGCAAATATGAAATATTAATTTATACATTTATTCTCCAGAAAAATACACTCATGTAATTTAAGAAGCAGCATTGTTTACAGAAGAAGGAATAGGAATCAGAACTTCTCTAATGGATTAATAATCATGAGAGGAAGAGGTTCGGTGCAGTGATGTTGTTTTGGCAAAACGTATGCTATCAACTTTCTCTGGCATATGATGCCAATATATTTGATCCAAATTTTGCAAAACAGATCCCTTAGTGTAGAACATCCTTTTACTTTTCAAAGCCTTTGTTTATACCTGAAAGAAATTTCACATAATTTCTATAGTGAATAACAATAAAAATATTCCTTCTCTAGACCAAATAGAATTGTATACATAGATTTTAAAAAAGCACTCTACATTTTGTAGAATTATATGCCAGCTGTTGTATTGTGGAAAATCCCTGTGGTACCTAAGGGTTGGAAAATACTCTTTGCTGTTGCTACTTGAAATAACAACTTGAGCTTTTGACAACAGTTGCAACCAGTTGTTCTTTGTTTTGGCCTTTTTGTTTGGTTGGTTGGTTTTTAAATGAAGTTTTAGCCTTTAAACAAAAGGTTTCTTTTGTGGGTGGTTCTAAATAGAAAATAAGTAGGAAATTATCTCTGTCTTCATGTAATTTGAGGAGAATCATTTTGTGTTACTTTGTTGCTGGATGCTAGTTGGAGTGATAGCAAAGAATCTGTTGCATCCTTTTTCTTTCTTTGCCACAAGCATTACCATAAAAAATGTATCACATCGGTTAAAGAGTTTGTTCTTATTACAGATTTTACCATTAAAATATACTCTATAATAAGACAACCTGAGTTTTTACAGATAAATATTCATTGTTTCCTCCATATATCTCAGGGTATATATGCTATATAGGCTGATTGTGAAACACATTGCAAACAAAATCCCATTTGTTTTTAAAACTGTATATTTATTTCATATACTATTGAGGACTTTCATGATATAGTTTTCATATAAAAGTAGAGAGATGAGACTAAATTTTTATAAAGTTCTGCTTTGGAACTGAGGGACTCAAGAGTTTCTTGTCCTCCAGATGACAAGGTTGCTTCTTATGTGTGGGCTAGACTATTTAAAAAGTGACAGAGTTTTACAAAAATAGGTATTTTGAGCCTGGCAATAAAATCACCAGAAGGAGGCAAGTGAGAAACGAATTGGTGGAATTCCAGAAACGCACAGAGAAATGTATATGTGTCATGTTCAGAGCAGTAATTACAGGTATTGTGGTTTTTCATGATTTTTCTAAGAGCTAAAGGAGGAGAAGGTATCTCTTTATATAAAGAACATCACATCTTGTGTTAATTCAAAAAAATCAAAATTGCATGTAGCAGTAATTTTTCTCTTTTTTAGCTGACCATGGAAACACACAGTGACTTCAATCACAAAAATTGTGCTGTGTGCTTGACATCCCCAGTTTGCTGGTGAACAAAGTTTTACATATATTTCATCTTGATGATGGCTAAGAGTTTATGTAGGACAAAATTACCATCAGCTCTTTACTTTCCTTTTGGGCCCTGTTCAATGTCTTTAGCTTTCAATTTATTTCCTATTTCAGACTGTAGTGTGCAATTTCCTTTCTTTAAGGCTTTTGATGGAACAGATGCATATGGTAGGATTATCTTGGGTCTACTATTCACACCTAAATCTGTTACAAATGAGGAATGAAATTTGTGTTTAAAAGCCTTTATAAATGGCATGTCAGAATGACAATTTTAGAATTTTATCCTTCTTACCTAGTAAGGCACATTAACACTGAACTTCACTAGAGTTATAAATAACTATTGTGTTTTGTTTTTTCCCTCTAAATGTTTTCAAAATTTTTTCAAACTAACATGCTTTTATCAGGATACATTTTCAGTGAATGACTCTGTATCATACTTTCAATGACATAAATATGTACAAAGTAAAACCATAAAAGATATGTTATCTTGTCATTTTCCTTGAACAATATTCAGCAGATTGCTCAGTTCCAAAGCCCTCATCTGTGCTGGAAAGACTGAGTTGTGTATGTTAATAAATATTGATACTGAAGAGTAAAAATCTTACATGAAATCAAATGTCTTTAGCTATTCTGGACATAAGGAGGCAGAATCAATGACAATTTGGCTGTGTTTACTTACCTCAGAGTCCAAATTCAAGTAAATATAAGAAAGCAGTCAGTCAAACATGCCACAGAAACTTTCACTGGCAGTTTCCCAGTACACCTTTTTTCTCTTTATTCAGGTAGCTCCACCTGTGTCAACTAAAACAAAAACAGTTTGAGCATTAGGGTCAAATCACATTTTTAGACTTTTCTCAATTATTGTCCTTGCCTATGGCAGGAGTGTTGAAACTAGATGATCTTTAAGGTCCCTTTCCAATTCAAAGCATTCTATGATTCTAGGATTCTATATATGTATAGCTTGTACATTCATCCATGCTTCTGAATTATTTCAATTATTTTGTGATTGAAATGGAAAATAAAAGCAGTAGTAAGCTGATAGCATCTGGTGACATGTTTACATTAGCTCTGAAAGATTGTGCTTTTTCTGCAGCATCTAAATCCCACTACTCATTTTTGTGATACTTAATTGCAGTCAACATCCTGTTAAATTAACTGTATGTATTATTTGAACAATGCCATTATGTATTAAGATGCTTTTTATAATTTACTCCTTTGCCAGCCTGTCTACTGCTGTAATTTTATTCTCATTACCACTGTATGATTTTTAATGCTCAGAATTATAAAAAAAAATTTATACTTATTTTTAAGAGAAGCAATTTCTCCTTTAAATGTTGATTTATACTCTGGGATAATAAATTGAAGGGAAAAAATTCAAGAACCATTAAAATTCTCAGATTCAGAAATTTTGTCGAACAAGCATCAGTATATATTGTGAGAAAAAAAAACCTGAAACATGAAGTTATTTGTACATAAACCAATATTTCTGTGTTCACCATTCCAAAAGAAGCAGATGATTTCTCACTACCATCTTTAGGCATTTAAATAAAGGTCCAAATCTAGAAATGTAGGATCACAGTGTGTTCAGAAGAGAGAGGCAGATGTCTACAGAATTTATTTGAGGCTGCCATTGTTGCAGCACTAGCTGTTGACTCCTTTCAGCACTCTAAATAACTTCTTGGGAGATAGAAACCTCACTCTCTGGAGTGCTGGAAGGTATTTGGTGGCTAAAGTAGGTGCTTGTTTGAGGTATTATACATGCACCTTTTTCCTCCACCTAGTGTTAAAGTACAGGCTTCTGCTCCCACATACTAGACAAAATGTTGCAGTTAAAAGTATTTGAGTTAGGAAAAGGGGATTGTTGATTTCAGCTCAAGAGGTTACCATTTCTAGTGTAAATAGTCTCTCCTCCAGACCTAAATGATTAATTTATTCAGATAGTCATTAACAAACCTGCAGCCCAGGAGGAGTCCACACTGGGGTATGTTTGTCCTGATGGACTGTAGTCCCCCACAGTGGACTAAGCAAGTGAAAAGTGTGAGTAGGCATGAGTGGCAGAGAGCAACTGAGCTAAGTGATGAAGCTGATTTCCTTAAGGTGATGAATTTTATCCAGTGGGATCTTGACAAGATTAAGAAATGAGCCCACCTGAACACCACAAAATTTAACAAGTGAAATGCACTGCATGTGGGTCTAGGAAAAACTCAGTATCAATACTGACTGGGAGATGAATGGATTGAGAGCAGCCCTACAGCAGGCAACTTGAAAATACTGGTGCATGTAAAACTGGACACATGCTGGCAATCTGCACTTGCAACCCAGCAAGTCAATGGTTGCCTGGGTTGCATAGAAAGAAGCTTGCCCAGCAGGTACAGGGAAGTGAGTTTTTTCAGATAAATCTCCCTCTCTCTTCTGCTCTGAAGAGAGCCCCCCGCCTTGGAGTACTGCATCCAGCCCTGGGATCCCCAGCAGAGGAAAGACACAGATCTATTAGAAGCAGGTCTAGAGAGATGGGCCAAAAAATAATTGGAGAGTTGGAACACCTCTTTTGTGAAGAAAACCTGAGAGAGTTGGGATTGCTCAGCCTAGAGATGAGAGTTTTTGAGAGACCTTATTGCAACCTTTCTCATAAGGGGCCCTAAAGAGGTGTTGCAAGAAAGTTAGGAAAAGGCTTTTCACAGGGACAAGAAGATGAAAAATTATTTTACAATGCAAGAGAGTAAATTAGGATTGGATATAAATTGTTTTTATGATGCCAGTGAGACACTGGCACATGCTGCCCAGAGAACTTGTGGATGCCCCATACCTAGAAGTGTTGAAGGTCAGGTTAAATGGGACTTTGAGGAACCTGTTCTAATGAAAGATGACCTACGGCAGGGGAATTTTACTAGATGATTTTTGAAGATCCCTTCCAGCCTAAAACTTTTAATGATTCTATGAGTCTTTTAATTCAACTCTATTTTTATAGGTAATAAATTAATTTTCCCCAAGTTGAGTCTGGTTTGCTCATGATGGTATTTGATACTTTATTTCCTTGTCATTATCTTGACCTGCAAGCTTTTGTTTATCACATTTCTACCCATCCTCTTGTAGAGGGGGAGTGAGAGAGCAACTCTGTAGATATCTGGCAGCCAGCCAAGATCAACCCACTGCACAATATCTCTTGAAAACAGCCCAAATTAACCTTAACTGATATGTCTGGAATTATAAACTTCAAATAAAATTCTGTCTGAAAAATATTAGTAAGAGTTTTGCTCTTTTATTAATAAACTTCTGCTGCTTGTCATGTCTCTATTTAAACTAATCTGTTTTGCCTTATAATTTTTGTTAGAAAAGGTTCTTTCCTGCCTGTAGGCATCTTTACTACCTGTGATCAGGTAGTGATCAACTAGTATTGTCTGGCATAAAGCAAATCCTTAAGGAAATCCTTAAGTGGTTGATGACAACCTCTCCATGATTGTTGCATGATGAAGCCAGGAAAAACTAATTAATCATGTTACTGTATGTAATGTCACAGAATGAACCTATTCCAAGAAACGCAATTAAGATTGGCAAGCATTTTAATTTAAGCAGTCACTTTCTAACAGTAGTCTTTCTTTTAACAAAAAAAAAAAAAGCAAAAAAAGCCCCAAAACAAACAAACAAAAAAACACCTAGAAACCCCCATCCCAAAACAGCAATATCTATGCTTTTATAAACATACAGAAAAGAAGCCAGTGAAATTCTAAAGAAATTTCAAAGTCAGGGAATAATGGAATAATACTATTTCATGAAATTATCTAGTATCCTCTAAAATTCATATGAACCTTTAATTTCAGGGTTCTCCTTATGTTTTTCCTAATATGGCTTGTCAGATTGAAAGTCTCATGGGGGTCCAGTTTGGCTAGCTCTGGACCCCGGCTTCACCAACAAGCACAAAAACAAAAGACGGAAGGCACTCTTCTTCTTGGGAGGAATGTCCCACACTTTATTGTGGAACACCTCCAGGGGAAGGAGAGAGTCCAGGAGGGAGGTAACGGCATCCAGGAGAAGAAAGAGAATAGCTCATGGCGGGAGACTTTAAACCCGGGGAAGGGGGATGGAGGAGAGGGACCACAGCCAATGGGATACAACTGAGAGAAGAGGTGAGGGGAGGAACCAACCAGGGCTAAAACCACCACCACAGGGCTCGAAGGAGAGGGGGGAATGGAACAAACCATGTGATACAAACAAACCACTTCAGCGCAAAATAGTAACTACTCAGTGCAAAATTCCAATCACCCAGTGCAAAATAATAACTAAAGAAACTACTTAGTGCAATACAACAATGGTTGTTTCTTCTCCTGAGGATAATGTTGCTGTGGAAGCTGTTTTGTGTGTATTTGTATACACTCAGCTTTTTTCTTTGGGCACTTTCATAATTCAACAGATATTTCAGATGCAGAGTTTTATTCTTAAAATTTTATACACATGAAAATAAACAAAAATGCTTATAGTGACTGTTCAAGTTAAAACAGCTCCAGGCATGTCTTCAATGTGTATTGATCTACTCATGATTACTCCAGATTGCTGTAGCTACTGTTTATACCTGCTATACTTATTCTTGCACCTTTTCTCTGTAAAAGAAGCACAAAACCAAAACATCTTAAAACCTATATATTAGAGAGATTCACCTAATTTGAGTCTAGTGTACCTCCTGCCATTTATTTTAGATTCTTTATAAGTAGAAACAGATTGAGTGTAATTGAATGCATGAAGACAGAATAATTCACTGAGCAAAGCATATGATAGCAGGTGCCTGGAAAAATTGGTATGACAGTATGCTGAGGAAGACATGAAAACTGCATTCTTTCATTTAAATTAGGAGTCAGAGAAAATTAATATTATTTCTCTTATCCAATCTTTTTTTCCCATAGCTGATTTGCAGGGTATGTTTCTAGGGAATTGAAGGCTCAGAAAAAATGTACTGGCAAGGAGAGGACCAAAAGGGATGTTTTCACTATAGTAGTAGAACTGTCATGTATATTGAATTCCAGGGACAGGAATTCAGGAACAGGCAAATATTGACTTAGATCTTCTCTTTTTCATTTGAGAACTGATTCAAACCTGCCTAAACTAATGGGAATAAACAATCAGTGTTCTGTGGTTCAGTTCTTTAAAAAATCCTTTCATGTAAGAATCTCAATATCATTTACTCACAGCTTTTATTACATACAATTGAGATAAGCACTAATTCAAAAATTAGGTTGATCACAATGCAAATATGTAGTTTTGGATGCCCATATTTTCAACTGGTTCTTTCATACAAAATCTTGAAGCATGATTTTCAGAAGCATAATTTTAGATCATGTCATTTGAATAAATTTCTAGCTCTTCTGTTGAGTATCTTCACTTTCAACGCCCGGATTTTCTTGAATTCTAAGCATACAAAATGAAGTATTGGCCTAGAGAAACTATTTTTTGGCTTGCATGACTAATTTACATGTTCAGTAAAGACCACAAGTACAGACAACATCTCTCAAACATTAAACTAGCATAAGAATAGGTATACAAGAAGGTATGTGAATAACCTCAATATACCTACTGGTTGCAAAACCATCAGTATTAACCTAATTAAACATGCAATTCATCTCTTCAACCACAGTTTTAGAAGTTATTTCATAAATCATCATACCCAGTGCTATTTGAAAAGACAAACCCTATCTTTAATCACATTTAATAGTGAAACCCTTATAGCTTGAGAGCAGAGGTGAAGCATGCCATTCTCCTCTTAGAAGCCACAGCTCTGTCTCTTTCCTATCCTGGACAAAGACAGAAGCTGCCCAGCACAACACAACTTTATCATGAAAGCTGTGGTCTGTGTGGTAGGTCTAAGAAGAGTTTGGTTGCATCCAGTTCTGTAAGGAGAGTGTTGTTCTGCTAGGGAGGGAGGGTAGAATTTCACAGGGACTGTGAGAAAGCATCCCTAGATGAGTTCCTGCCTGGGATAGTACTACACTGATATTAAGTATTTGCTTTCAGAATATGTCTGTTGTTTCAAAATTTCATTGACTGGTTGAGTTATTTTTAAGTTACAAGACATTACCCTTTGTAACCCACATAGCTTCTGTCTACAATTCTCAGTTTATTATGATATTCAGTAGTTGTTAAAAACACTGTGACAGGATATATTAAAATTTTAGTGAAACTGAGTCTCTAAGGGAATCAGATGTTTCATCTGAGACATGGACAAGTCATACACAAATCAAGAGAAGCTATTCCTTCTCTCCCTATGCCTGAATTTCCCATCACACTCACACACACATCACTAACACAATTTTTATCCTACAGATAATTTGAAGGCATTGCTATTCTTTTGTTAATGTAAGAAAAGTGAGTTTAAAAATACATATAGTAAAGAGTTTAGTTTTATTTGATATACCAAAAGCTAAGGTTGCATTGCTAGCAAGTTTTCATCATATCTGAATAAGCACATTTGGCTTGCAGCTCCTCAGAGAGATAATTCACTGAAGAAAAGTGAATTTCAATGGCCTCAGCAGATGTTTGAAGTTCTGCATGTATGAGAACTGAATAAATATTTGCATGAATATGGAGTGTTATTTCCAAGGAGTTCTCAGTCAAATTTTGGTCTCCTTACTAATATTGGTAAAGATAACAGGACTTTTATATATTCAAAGTCAGAATAAAAAAACTTGAGGAAATCTAAGAATTACACAAAACAAATATGAAATCTTTCAAACAAAGCAACTTTCAGAACTCCTGGGAAACCTGTAGAGCAAATTACTTGAAGCAACAAGGATGGCAGTGCATGTTATCAGGCAAATCATGATTAGTCTGTGCATCATTCTACACTCAACCCCATAGTGTTGTCTTATGCTATCTGTTATGAAAAGACAGAGTTGTTCAGAAATAAAGACAGGGCTGCTGCATTGCCTTCCACCAAATTCTGTTCTTCCTCTGTCAGACCTGATGTTGTTGTTTAGTCCCAGCCAACAACTAAGTACCACACAAGCTGATCACACAATCTTCACTTCCTCATCATGTTGAAGGGGAGAAGAATAGAAAAGATAAATCTCCTGTGTTAAGTAAGAACAATTTGATAATTGATATAAACAAGCAAACAAAAACCAAAAACCAAATCAAAACCAAAAAAAACCCTGACCCCGCCCCCAAAAAAACCCCACTGCCTCCCCCCCCCCCCCGCCCCCCCCAAATCCCCCCTCCAAAAACCAACCTCAATTTATATATTGAGCATGTCATTCTACAGTATGGAATATCACTTTGGTCAGTTTGGGCCAGCTGTTCTGGCCATGGTCCTTGCAGCTCCTTCCTGGCAGAGCACAGGAAACTGTGTTCAGGATAAGCTTTTTTCAGGATAAACTGTACCAAGCAGCAACTAAAATATCAGTGCATTATCAACATTATTCAAATACTGAATCCAAAATACAGCACTGTACAAGCTACTAAGAGCAGAACTCTGTCCCAGCTGAAAACAGAAAACCTATGGATAGTAAGCCATCCAAATAAAGAGTAAGACTATTATATTCAACTCTATCTCACATATTTAATTTGTCCTGCCACTGTCCACAATCTTACAATTCAATTTTAAGGCTTTGAAAAAGACAGCAGAACAACACAGCATTTTACTCTAAGGATAATACAACAGAGTAACATAGCCTTGGAGAAGTAGATAAAGAATGTAACTTAAGCAAACAAAAGTTATACAAGACAAGCAGGATGCCAGCTCATCCCTTGGCTAACCAAGTAGAAGTTATGCAAAACAATTATATTGTGGTTACTCAAAAGTGGGGGTCAAGGAACAGCTACCTGTCCCTTCAAAGCCCCTTGGACTTTGAAGACCACCAAAGAAGATCCCCAAAGAACCATACTGAGACTTCTGATAAGGGGTGGGATGATGTAAAATAAAGTAATACATATGCATCAAGGGCATGGGAAGAGCTAAGGAATATGCACCTGACACGGCACACTCGATTAGAAAAGGATCCTCTGAATGACCAGCTCACTGCAATAACGAATGCCTGCATTTTGATATTCAAAACTGTTTTAGAAAATTTCTATCTGGTCAATTTTGTATCAACTTCAAGTCTGAAAGTTACAATTCTGGATGCAGCTTGAATTCAGAACTCTTGAAATCTTCTCAAATGCCATGAATTCCATCACCAGTGATGTCTCAGAGTAATGGACTAGAGTATTTCACCCACAGATAATGTCCTAATCCTAATATTTCATGGCTCTTGATAATAAATGCTGTCCACCAGGTGGTGTAAACTTTGATTGTGTCCATAGGGAAGCACGAAGACAGAGCTATTTCTTGAAAGAAATTGGTTATTCAGAACAAGTGGGGTTTTGCCAGATCTCTCCTGACATACAGCATAATAAATATTTCCAGTTTTAAATAATTACCTCTTCTGTCAGGTCTTATTTTGTATAATAAACTGTAGTGACCATGGAGGCTATTCTACATAAATGACCAGACTTGGGCAAGACCAGACTTGGGCAAGAAAAATCTGCTATTGTTTTGAAAAGCAGGGGTTTCTGAATTTTCTTTGAGAACAGCACATTTTTTTTTATTTGAATGGTTACTCACGTGCTTATAGAAGATGAGCTTAAAATCCTTCACAAAGACGAGGCCTTACCATTCCAGCCCCAGGAGAAGTAGCAAGAGCAGTGCTATAGCATTTGTCATCATTTTCTTAGTGCAGCTGCTAAAGCCAGTATCCATAGGTCCTGAAAAGGGATGTCTGATGTTTTCTCCCTGGCAGTTTTCTTTTTCCATTTCCTTAGACATTTTTGACATTGAGAACTTTTGTTTGCAGGTTGCCGTTGTCTAGGATATGGGGTATAAGCCTTTTCAACAGAAACTGTGAAAAAGAGAGAGAAAATGAGTAAGAAATTGAAATGACAGCTTTGGTGATGGCTTTTTGTTCATCTAGTCAATTGTATTATAGTGCTGCTGAGTGAGCACTTTCCACTGTACCTCAGAGTATGCATTTCTTTCCTCCTTGTAGTGCTGCATATGATGTTTTTAGTAGTTTTTCAACTTGCTGAAATAAAAGTTACCATATGTTCCTTATAAAAGAAGTTGTCATTGTCTATGAAGTTTTAAAGTAGTAATATATATAAATGTCAGCATTTAACCTCCCATGATACCACAAGTAACCTAAAAGTATCAGTATGAAAAGCTCCTATCATGTCTTGCTGATTTCAATTTTTACTCTTCCTGTATTCAACTAGATCAATACAGTATAAAACCAGTTGTGTACATGCATTTTAAACTGATTTACAAATTACACCTCTTTGTGTCTCATACTTGCATTTTGAAGACTGTATAGAGTCATAGGATCAGGGAATCATTTGGGCTGGAAGGGACCTTAAAAATAATTTAGGTCCAACACCTCTGTGTTGGTCAGGGGCACCTTTCACTAGACCAAATTGTTCAGAGCCCTGCCCAACCTAGACTTCAACACTTTCAGGGACAGGGCATCCACAACTTCTCTGGGCAACATCTGGGCATCATCACCCTCATAGTAAAGAATTCAAAGTCAGAATAGTAAAGAATATTTTCCCTAACACCTATCTAAACCTACTCTGTCAGTTTGAAGCCATTTCCCCTTGTTCTGTTTCTACATGCTCTTGTAAAAAGTCCTTCTATATCTTTCTTGTAGGATTCCTTCAGGTACTGAAAGGCTGCAGTTGGGTTGCCCATAAGGTTTCTCTTTTCCCAGCCAAACAAACCTGATTCTGTCAGCCTTTCCTGAAAAGAGAAGTGCTCCATCCCTCTAATCTGTGGTCCTCTTCTGGATGCTCTCCAACAGGTTCCTGTGCTGGGGACCCCGGAGCTGGATGCAGCACTGGAGGTGGGGGTGTCACCAGAGCAGAGTAGAGGGGAAGAATTATGTCACTCATCCACCACCGCACCCAAGTCCTTCTCAGCAGATCTGCTCTCAATCTGTTCATTCCTTGGCCTGTACTGATAGCAGGGCCCGCCCTGACCCATAGGCAGCATCTTGCAATTAGCCTTGTTAAATCTCATGAAATTCCTATGGGCACACTTCTCAAGCTTGTCCAGGTCCATCTGGATCCTGTCCTTCAAGTGTGCACCACTCAGCTTGGTGCACTAGCTGAGGATGCACTTTATTCCTTTGTTGGAATTAATGTCTATGTCATTAATGAATATGTTAAATAACACTGACCTCAATATGGATCCCAGAGGGACACTACTTTTCAGTGATGTCCATTAGGACTCTGAGCCATTGACCAGTGCCCTCTGGATGTGACCATACAACCACCTTTTATCCATCTAGCAGTCAACTCATCAAATCACTTTCTCTCCAGTTTAGCAAGAAGGATATTGTGGCAGTGTGAAAGTCTTTACAGAAATCCAGATTAATGACATCTGTACCCTTCCCTTTTCCACTTATGCAGTCACTCCATCATAGAAAGCCACTAGGTTGGTCAGGTGGGACTTGCCCTTGGTAAAGCTGTGCTGGCTGTCCCAAATCAGCTCCCTGTTCTCCATGTGCCCTGGCACAGATCCTAGGAAGACTTGTTCCAGGATCTTCCCAGGCACAGAGGTGAGGCTGACAGGCCAGTAGCTCCCAAGGTCAACATTTTTTGCTCTTTTTAAAGATGAATACAGTTTTCCCCCTTTTCCAGTGACATAGGACTTCACCTGACTGCCATGAATTTTCAAATATCATGGAGAGTGGCTGGACAACTGCATCAGCCAGCTCCCTCAGGAGTCTGGCATACATCTCATCAGGTTCCATAAACATTCAGACTCCTCAGCTGGTCATGAACCTGATCTTTACATTCAGTGGGAGGGACTTGGTTCCCTCATTCCCCATCCTGCTGTCCATCCACTCAAAAGGTGTGGGAAAAGATGTTGTTGTTGAAGACTGAGGCAAAAAAGCTGTTGAGTACCCCAACCTTCTCCTCATCCATTGATACCAGTTTTCCAGCATTGTTTATCAGGACAGCATACATCTTCTTTCACCTTCCTTTTCTGGTTAACACACTTGTAAGAAGCCCTTCCTCTTATTCTTTGTATCCCTTTCCAAGTTCAGTTCCAGCTTTACATTAGCCTTTCTCACCCTTTCTTACACAACCAAATTTCATCTCCAAGTCACCTGTCCTAGCTTCAACTGTCCATACATTTTCTTCTTCCCCTTTAGTTTGACCAGCAGATCTCTATTCAACCATGCTGTGCTCTTGTCTTCCTTGTCGTATTTCTTTCCCCTGGGGATTGCTAGCTCTTGAACTTTGTGGAAGACTTTCCTTCAAGATCTGCCAGCTCTCTTCCAGTCCCTTGTCCCTGAGGACAGCCTCCAAGGGAATCCCACTGACTATGTCCCTGAAGAGCTGGAAGTCTTACAGCTAGAATTCCTAAACTTCCTAGAGTTCAGGGGTTTAACTTTATTCCTTATCTGACCTATATCCCTCAGGACTATGAACTTCACCAATACATGGTCACTGCAGTCTAGGGTGCCTCCAATCTTGATGTCCTCAGCTAGCCCACTTTCACTGGTGAGCAACAGATGCAGAAGGTATTCAATACAAGGGACCTAAGTTCAAGTTGTAGTGGATACAAATTATTCAGTAATTAAGAAACTGATTTCAATTTACATCTCAGTATTCAGGAATTTCAAGAAATCTTGGAGCTTGCATTTGCTTGAAGGCAATGTATAAAACAGTTAAAACCAACAGTGTTTTCTACTGTCCATACACAACATTTCTTATTAGAGTAAATAAGAAGATTTGCATATAGCTCCATATATAGCAATTATATTGTTCATATGCATGCATTAACTTCTGGAAATCCTGAAAAATCTATAATAAAAAGTAATTCTAGATTCTAGGCACTTGTGGTGGTTATGACAAATCTTGGACTATGTGATCATAGATTTTGATTACATTGATTAAAACATTTCCTACAAGAGATGAAAACAGGAAGCAAATTTTAATAAAGACTGCACAAAAGAAAAAATGGAGACAATCCCAAATCAATCCAATTTCCTTTCCCTTTTAGTAAGGTTATTTAGCTTAGGCAGATACTTCAAACAAACTGTGCTCACATGCAGACATTATGAAATCACTCGCATAGAAAATGGGATGGCACAGTAAAATGAATAATAAACACTGAGACCTACATCCCTAAGCTACACTGAGATAAAAGAGCATATGCAAAGCTGCTGCCCATACTTTGATAGATGTAATTTATTTGAGTTTAAAATTTAGCTCCATGGGGATACAGAGGGGCCATTGCTTTCCTCCCCTTGTGCTTCTGTTGGTGCATACTTTGCTTCAGAGGTTCTATGGAGGAAATCTACAGTCTTGGGGAAAGCCTCTATCTCTATCTGCTTGAGCTTTGATTGACAGAAACAAAATCTAGTGTTTGCTTTTTAATTCTCCATGATACCTGACCAGGCATGAATTTCACATTTACTTTATCATCTCTAATACATACAATACTGTGAATGTACTGCATGAGGTGAAGGCTGATACAATGTCCTCCTCATAAAAATACACACACACCATTTGCATGTATGTTTGGCCCAAGGTACTGGATGTTGTTTGGACTTTCTCAAAGAAATTATATTTTTGTAAATGTTTTAGTAAAGAAATAATAATTTTATGTAAAATGTAAGCTCTGATTTCTTATGCCCTCAAGAAAGATATTAAAATACACAAGAATTTTTCATTCACTTAACAGTACAAAACAGCAGAGTTGTCACAGGCTGAAAAAAAATGCAAAAGCAAAAAGCCCTAATCCGTCTACAAAAAAAGTGATATATTGTCTGCTTTGAAATTCTACTAAAGTTAATTTTTCTTTTTTGTTTCTGTTTTCTTCCTATCCTTTGGGAAGATCACTTGGGATTTGGTGTAAAAGTGAGTTTCAATATGTGAGAAATAGCTATCTGCTAGAGATTTACAATGTTCTTTGAAAAATACTGTGACCTTATTCATAATGAACAGGGAAATGGAGGCACAGCAAGCTGGTAGCTCATCCAGCAGAGCAGTATCAGGAATAAAAGTGGGCATACTCAAGCCACAGCTCCAAATCTTATCAGCTAGGACACTTTTAATTTCTAGTGACACACAGTCATGCATTTTCCACTCCATTTTTCCCTTTAGATAAATTCATGTAGTGTTCTACTGCTATCCCTTGAAGTATTTTCAGTGTTGTGGTTTTTACCCTGGTCTTAATACACCAGTGTCATTCTCTGTTACACTGTAGAGCTGCATGCCAGCTAAACATGTCATGGGAAGTCTGATTATGAGCACAGTGGAACCTGTTATTTTAATTTATAACTTTAATGTTCTTTGAATGCAAACTTTTATAGTGAATGAATATTGTAATTGATCTACTGTGAGCAAATGCTTGAATTAAGTTCATTCCTGCTGCAAAGCCTTGCCTTGAGATTACAGACCCTGGAATGAATAGATAAGTAAAAAAAGGATTTAAGAACATGCTAACAAGCAGATCAATAATATGTGCGTGCAAAATGAGTACAAGGTAACGAATTCTGTACAACTGAAAACTGGAATGCTGTTTCAGCTGCAAGGAAGCACAGAATCTTCTTGGATTCTCTATTATGTCTTCTCTATGTGAAACAGAGACACGGGAAGGGCTGGTGGGTGTGATGTTTTGGTGACCTCTTATTTGTACAACACCAGAGCCTCCAGAAAAATTAAGCAAGATGAAACCAAAGTATCTAATCAAAATGCAAATCAAGTACTTATTTAAGTATTCCCACAGTATCAGACCCACAGAATTGTGAGGTTGCCTATTAGCCTACCAACTTTAACATTTCAGATGAAATTGTCCTCAAAATGAAGGTCTGCTCAACCTATAAATTCACAGGCATTCCCATGTTGATAAAGGGACTTGCTGGTTCCCTGTCCCTAAGAACGCAGAAACGTAGGATGAAATTAAATAGCTTTATCAGCTAGTGACTTTTGCAGCTCTTCCTATAAATTACATCCATCTCTGCAGAATGAGAATGTGAAATGAATGTGAAATGACATTCAGCCTCTACTTTGGTCAGCCCCTATCTTCCCCTTCTAACATTATTCTTTCTGTCCCTCTTCACAGCCCATTAAAACTGAGTTTTGTGAACTAAGCCTAATTTTTTCCAAAGCAATTGCAAAGTTTTTGTTAAGGTATCATTGGAAGGAAAGAAGACACAAATAAAAAAAAAAATCCAAATAAAAAACCCCAAAACACCCCAGTCCTAAAAAAAAAAAAAAAAAAAAAAATCACTAAAGTGTGCTTATGAGATATGAACTGAGTTTGAAACCAAAAGGTCTTAGGAGACTTCCCATGGTGGAGCTTTAGATTAAAGCTTTTAATGAAGCTGAGGTGGAGAACACAAAAATTATAGGTCTATTATTGCTGTTTTGCTGAATTACCATTAAGTCCATCTGATAGAAAAAAAGCAAAGAACACTGGATTAACAGTAGCTATAAGAGGTCGATGTAATTTGGGCACTAATTTGCAAAGCATGGAAGCTCCACACCCACCATATTTTCTGGTCCCAGCTCTCTAATAGATATGAATTCCCTGACTTCTCCGGTAGCCCCATCCATGCTGGGAAGTATCAAAGTTCTTTAAGTAGGTAATGGCTGCTACATGAACAGTAATGATTTTCACTTCCACTATTGCTTCTTTATAACAGAAAAAAAAAGTAAACAAAGCAGTTACTTTTTTTTTTTTTATCAAAGTACTTGCGCATTTCCGACACTGTGGTTATCATATGTTCCTCGAACCAAGCATAGGCTCTGGAGGGAACAAACTTTATTTGAAACAAATCTAACTTATTAAATGTCTTTAGTCTTATCTTGAAAGATCACAACTTTATAAAATGCGAATATATAACACCTCTTTACCTCTCAATTCTGGAACAAAAAATTTAGAAAGCCGAAGATTGTAACAAACAGTAGGGTATGTTTTATTTGTTGGAAACTGGGAAGAGAAGCTGGATAAGTAATGTGCCTGGAAAATGGTCAAGCTTTTCTAAGACCATACAGAACCTGGCTGGTATTAAGTTAACTGTCTTCATAGCAACTCCTGTAGTGCTGTGCGTTGGATTTGAGCTTAAATCAGTATTGATGATATATCAGTGATGGAGAGAGGCAGGAGACTGAGAGGTGGTCAGAATCTGTCTTTATTGTGGACTACATATACTTATATACTATTCCAGGAAGGCTAGTAATTTTTTGCTACAATGATTGGGTTAACCATCACATAGACAAACTCATACATTTTGCAACATCTCTTGCTTGCAGAAGCCTTGAGTCAATCTTCTTGTCACTAGTCTTGATTCAATCTCCAGCTCTGTTTGTTCTTGCCAAGGCATCCTGATTATCAAATCTTTTATGCTAATTAGGTTTAAAGTACATCAATAATACACCAGTATTTTGACTACAGTTAAACATGGTTTGCACAGCATCAATGGTTTCTCCGCTCCCCTCATGCACCCCCATCCCTCCATAGAGAGTAAGCTGGGTGTCAGAAAGAAGTTGATAGCTGTCTGAGACAGCTGTCCCAATTTTTTTCAAGGGAAATTCCATAGCATATATCATAGTTAGCATTAAAACTGGGCTAGAGGAAGAAAGATGTGGAGCTCCTTGGTTTCCAAGGTGGCCATTATGTGCAGACTGTCTGGGCATCAGTATGCTTGTGGGAGATGGCAAATTATTAGATTTCATTGTGTAGCTTTTTTTTTCCTCTCCTTTGCCTATTAAATTTTCTGTATCTTGATCCATGAGTTTATTAATTTCAGTCCTTCTCTTCTCTCCTCTGTCCTACTTAGTTGGGCTAGGGGAGGGAAAAATGAGTTTCTGTGAGTGCTTAACTGCTGGCTGAGGCCAACTCATCACAAAAAGAGTGGAGGCAGAAAAAAGTAAAAGAAAAATTATTTTTTAGAAACAGTCACTTTCAGCTAAAAGGGGACAAATTCAGAGTGATATAGATTAAATCCTGTATAGCAGAATAGACAAATTCATCAAATGAAAATCACCAAAAAAGGAAATTTGTTTGCCTGGAATTTTAGTTCAATGAGGAAAAAAACCCCAAAACCCAACCAAAACAACCCCAAAACTGAAACATCAAAATGTATGGTTACAATATACTTAGGAGAAAATTATTTTGTTCTTTCCCAAATATGTCTCGTATTTTGTGATTCCTGCCTTACATTGTTCAAAGATTTAAAGTCCAAATGCAATCAAAAAATTTAAGGGATTAAATTCTTCCAGTATGCAAGATGTAATTCTCCAAGAGCATCTCAGCATTCTATATCTTATTGAAACCCTTCCATACAGGAAATACCAGAGTGAAAAATGTTGTAATACTCCACTGCACAAAATTAAAGAGGAACTGAAGGATATATTGGGAAAGATTAATTTCTTGGTTGTGAATGGAAATATTATATACTGAGATACCACAATCACAGACACACACCGAAGCACATCTTCATATTAATCTTCCAAAGAGCATTCAAAATTAATTAGAAGTTCAAGCACCACCATTCCTACTGGAACATAAATGTTTTATTTCAGCGGTAACCAGAAAGATAATAATCAGCACAAGCATTTGAAGGGAAATTACATTTCAAGATGATAGTGCTCAGAAGCCCCAGTGCCTTTACACTGCTGAAGCAGAACAAAATTTTTCTATCACATGGTAGCCTGAATTAAAGCCATTCCTGGAAAGAAGTGCATTTTGAAATAGCTCTGTGTGCATGTCTGGCATTAAACATGATTCATGTTTGTGTTAAAGTTCTGGCACTTCTCAAGTGTTTCCTTCTAGCCTTTTGCCAAAAGAAGGGGCTGACACTCCTGGCTGACACATCTGCTTTATTTATTTTATTTTGCCAGTTATAGCCTGAAATTTTAGGGAAGCTCTTCTGAATCTGAAGCCCTTCAAAGTCTAATTACAAGGAAAAAGGAACACTTCACACACTAGCTCACATTTTTGACTTCAACTACTTGCTTATCCACACACAATAATGTAACCTGTTTAATTCAGGTAGGTCAGATACCAGCTTGGGCAAGATATACCATAAGATTAACCCTTTTCATAAGTGTGTGACTAGAGCAGAATTGTCACTGTCAGCTAACTTCAGTGTTGCTGTAGTGGCTTGGAGAAGCTCAGAGTGCACACTCAGTTAATTTGACCAGTAAAACATTCGTTATAATTGTTAGGCTTCAGTGAAAGAAATCCTGAAAAATAACTTACACACCTACCTTAGAATGACATTTTTAAGATCACAGTTTTTAATACTTGTCAGTTTCCCAACTCTCTTGAGTACAAGGAAAATTAATGGGATAGGAAATCGCATAGGGAAAGGCTTACTTGTGGAGTTGTGTGTACATCCTTACTTCCAATGCTGAAGAAAAAACCTGTAAATATAGTTTCACTAGTGAAACTTCAGCATTGCTGCCTTGGCCAGAATTTCAAGTTACTAGTGGGTGAGAGTAGGGAAATCACTGGAAAGAGGAAATAAAAAAGAGAGGGTGTGTGGGAGGATGGAATGTATGAGAATAGAGAGAGTGCTGAAGGCATTCTCACCCCTGAGGAGTTGCGGCTGTTCTAATTACTAAGGATTAGGAACAGGCCTGCCCTTAATAGATCACAGCTATGTCCAGTGAGGATGGATGTTATAAAAGAGTGGGTTAGCTAGTTGAGAGGAGAGTTGGAGGCGCTGGTTGTGCTGTGAGGAGGAGTTGGAGTCAGGTGGCTGTGTGGGGGACAGTAAGGGTTAGGCGGTTGTGCAAGGGACAGGAGGGAGTCAGTGTTGTGAGGAGATGCCCATGAGAACTCACAGAGAAGGTATGAAGGTTTTACTTAAGGTAGCAACAGAGTGTGTTCCCCTAAGCATCTAAACATCCATCTAAGCATATTAGAATTGTTGGGAACCAGTGTCTAATCTGTGTCTTCCATCTCTCTTCCTCTCATTCTTCTATGTATTAATTTCTTGATGAATATGATTCTGAAGGCTCTAGCCATTTGAGAGGAACGAAAAAGGAATGGCAAATAGTTCTGAATATCAAGTTAAGCATAATAATAGTATCAATTTTTTTCATACTATGTAAGATCATTAGAATTTCACAAAACATTCAATTCAATCTCTGTGAAACCTTTTCCAGCAGGTTTCTGGGGTGATAAAAGATGGAACCTGAGATAGTAAGTTCAATTAGATTCTACTTCCAGGTTTGCCTTTTGAATGCCTGTGGTGTAGACACAGTGCAGGGCTATTTCCTAATTCATGAGTAGAAGTAATGATATTGGCTGTCAAAAATGACCATGGAAGAACTGAGTTAAATAACTTATTATTATTATGGGGACAGCTCAAAGCAGGCAGCAAGATAGGCACTTTGCTGCTATTGTTGTTGCCTTCTTTGGCTGCTAACCCCAGTACTTCTAAGTATTCAGGTCTTCAAAACAACATGAAGCTCACTAGTTTACAAGTATCAGGTTCTTACAGCAGCAAGGACATCTCTCAGCCAAGTCTTGATCCTGTAATGAGCAAGAGTCTCTGGTCCCACAGCTGGTTCAGCAAGGAGAGTATGCAAAAACCATCATAGTGAGGGTGGTTTTTTTTGCACACAAGGCATTTGCCTTGCCTCACCTGCAGCCCTAATTCATCTCAGAAGAGACTGGGAACCTTGAATATTGAATTGTTTTGCTCAGTGACAGAATGACTACTTAGTCATCGAAGTCCTCTCTTTCAAGATGGTTGCTAACTAGAAACACAGATATTCCTCTTGAATTTTGTTAGTCTGAAGAAAATGTGCATTTACTTGACTACTAAAGAGCCTGAGTCCAGTCATTAACTTCTGCCTTGTGTTTGCATTCTGTGATGCTGGGAACTGCTAAGCTCCCAGTTGCTGTGCAGTAGTGTAGCACTCTGTTTCCCTCTACCTCTCTCCCATTTCCAGAGCTGGAGGGAAGGTACAAAGCTCTGCAGCTGGGTGCTGGGTCAGGCTGGGCTGAAGTTAACTCTCATCACATAATCCCATATGGTGCAGTGGTTTGGATTTGTGACTAGAACAATAGCAATAACACACCAATCTTTTAGCTGTTGTTAAGCCATGTTTGCACAGCATCAAGGCCTTTTTTCCTCCCATTCTATAGGTGTGAGTTGGGGGTCCACAGGAGTCTGAGAAAGGACACAGCTGGGACAGCTGACACAAAGTGCCCAGAGTGATATTCCATACCTTAGATGTCTGCTTAGCAATGAAAACTCAATGAAAGGAGGAGGAAGAGCTGATCCTCAGTGCTATGGTGTCAGTCTCCCCAAGCAGCCTTTCTGTGTGCTGAGACCTGGGCTCTCAGGAAGCAGCTGGACATCTAGTTTTCAACAAGAATAGTGAATTAACTACTGATTTGCTTTCTTTGTGTGTGCAGCTTTGTTTCACTTATTCAACTGTCTATCTAAGCCCACAGATTTTTTCACTTTCATGTTTCTGATTGTCTCTTCAACCTCACTGTCAGGGAATGGGTGACCTACTTTTCAAAGAGGTAGCAGCTGGATGGAGTCATCTCACCACAACCTCAAAGAATACATTATGAATATATACTTCCATACACGCATCCTGCCCTTCTGCCTGCCTCATTTCTTAAGGTTCAGGTGTCCAAATAGCCCTTTCTATTCATGGGACACATAGATGCAGTGCAACAGGAGAAATCAGCCCATGCAATTCAGGTTAGGGAACCTTTCCATCCTATTTGATGTAATGTACATGCAACGAACTTTTCTTCACTTGAAGAACCAACTCAAACAGCAGCTAATAACAGTAAATGAATCTGTGCTTCTAGTAGACAAGTGGTAGTTCAGCAGCAGACTTATTAAACCTATGGTTAGTGGCTTGTTTCTCACACAAGCAAAAGAAAAATCATAAAAGAACTTTCAGTTCTGTCTGTCTAAACCATTCTACCATCATCCATCAGCTATCACGGACTCAAGTGGTTGTGTATATTTATAGCTTAGTATAGCTTTAAGCACATGATTCCTACAAACTCATTTCCCTCAGTCATTATTAAATATTCTTAAAATGGAAGAACAGTTCTTAAACAGAAAGCCTCCTGAAACATGGTTTCACTTCACACTAGCTGCTGTATGGGCCCTGGTACAAGGCTGAAATTTATAGGGAGGGCTCTTACCAGAAGCAACAGTACAAATACTGGCAGAAGAAAATGTGATGCCAAATTTCTTCATAATTTTTATTAGGACATGTAGTCTTTGTGAAAAGTTGTTAGAAATTAATTCATTTGCTAAAATAGTGGTGACCTAGATTTTCTATTACTTTAAGTAGTGTACTGCTTTTGACTGGGTTATAGTTAACTTTCTTCATGGTAGTTTGCATGGTGCTGTATTTGGTATATGTGATCAAAGCTGTGCTGATAATGCTGTTGACCACTGCTTGCATAGCATCGAGGCCTTTTCTGTTTCTCATGTTGCTGCTTCAATGTCTAGGCTGGGGCGGGAAAGGAGTTGGTAGGGTACACAGCCAGGAGAATTTATCCAAATTAATGAAAGAGGTATTTCAGGTCATAAGGTGTTGTACTGAGTGATAAAAAATGGTGGTGGGGGTAGGGGGGGAGCGTGGAAATAGGGGCAAAGGCGTGACATTTAGAGAGAGGGTGGTTTTTTTTCCCAAGTAACCATTGTTCTTGGTGAAGTCCTGCTTTCCTGTGCAGGTTTTGCTTGCATGCTCAGATTTTTCTTTACCGGTTAATTTTCTCACTTTTACTCTTCCAGTTCTCTCTGCCATCCTGCTCATCCTGCTGCATGGGAGTGAGCAAGCTGAACTGCCTACTAAGGTTAAACATAACAAATAATAATTGTTTTATGTTTATGAGACATATATCATTCCAAAATCCTGAAAAATTTATCAAAAATGTGTCCTTTTCCTACCCTCTACTGACTTGTATGTTGCCATATGCCTTCAGAATTTAACTACAGACTAAAAATTTAGAAAGCTGGTCTCAGCTGTAAGAATTTTATTTCTGTATATGGACATATATCCAGAGAAAGAAAGATAATGTAACCTCCTTTAATCCTGTCACTCTCCTAATACACCAAAGTATCATATCAAATTTTTTGCCACATCAGTTTAGCAGAAGTTGATAATCTCTTTGCCCTTTACAAAGAATTTTCTAGGATAACATCTTACAGGCTTCATGTATAAATACATTGCTTTGCCTATGACTACATCACATTTGAGCATAGACTTTACTACCTTTGAATATAAATATTCTCTAATGAGCATGCTCATTTTTTTCTCTGATTATAAAGCAATAAAACAAAAAACCTTCAAAATATCAACCTGGTTAACAATCCCAAACAAAAATTACAAATTTAAAGCAAGAATGAAAAATTTAGAACACTATTTTTTTTAACAAAGCATGTTCTACTGCTGTCAGTTATATTCCTTTGTTCTTTTACATGAATAATATATCAGCTAGTCTGTTGTTTTACTTGGCTAACAACCCTGTAGACAGTCAGATAATTTCCTAGAATCCCAAGAGAAATGTTTATTTATTGCTTGGGCAAAGAGTGGCACAAATGGAGGCAGAAGGCTTCTAAATCCAGTAACAGCTTCTGCTCATGTCTAGATATGACTGAAACACCATGAGAGACGGATAAAGAGGTCAAGCAGTTTTTCATTTCTTAGATAGAGCTGTTACAGGTTTGTGCAGGTAAAACTAATATCAGAATGTATAAATAGAAGAATGAAATTTCAGAAACAGTTACCTGAACTTTATAATGGGAGATATCATAACATGTAATCCTCCAATAGCAAACCTGCATCTACCTTATCCTGGCAATAATTCTGACAGTAATCCAATCATTTTGCTGAATGACAAAGATGGCTCAAAGTACACCTGGTTTTCAAATATGTTTTCAGTTATCATGTACAAACATTAAAAATCTGGATCAGTTCCTTGATCTGTTTGATCATGCAGTTCTATAAAAATAAACCAGCAGAACCGAGAGGGTGTAAAGAAACATGCAAACAGTAAAAAGAGAGAACAGTTCAAAGTGAGCTTTACTCCAAGGAAAGAATTCTCTGTAATGATATTCAATGAGACCAATAGGAACTGATGAGTTTTTCCCCCTAATTGAATCCAGAGTTGATTTCAATTAGAATTCATAGCCCATGGCATTAGTGCTATCATCACTGCAAAATCACATTACAAAGGGCATAAGTTATGCAAACTAAGATTCAAAGTTTTTCATAGTTTCAAGAAGGTGACTGTAATTAGAGTGTATTACTTGGAAGCTATTAGATTAAATTACACATTCACATTAATTTTAAAGTTAGTGGATTTTCTAGATTGAAAGAAGATGTTAGATTCAATGGTAATGGAGCAATATTAACTAGGTAGTATTAGGTAATAAGAGTGAACAATATTATGTCATATATTCATGTATTGGTGACAATCAAGACAAAATTTAGAAGAATTTATCTGTGGAAGAACTTCCCTTTTTGATAAAATCCATACTGCTTTTATAATATTAATTTTTTAAAAACACAGAATAAGCTTCCCTAGAAGAGTAAATTTTGAAATTTTTCTGGCTAAGTAAAGACTTTGGCATCACAGGTTATTTTTGCAAGTTTATTATCTCCAGGCAATAAAAAGTAGAATATGGTAGCCATATATTCAGTACCACATGCCAAAAAAGCCGAATTCAGAAAACTTTATTAGGAAAGAATTGAAGATGAGATAAAAAAGGAATTTTCAGAAGGAAACTAGCAATATTCTTCTCTGTTTATAATATTAAGAATATAAATAATATGTAAAAGCCCCATACCCTGTTCTCAATTATGTTTGCATGTAGAATCATCCACTGAAGACAACTTGAATGCCATGTTTTTTAGTTTGGAGGCTGTTGTAGGTTTGTTTGTTTTGTTTTGCTTTGCTTTGTATTTTACTTTGAAGACTTAGCCATACTTGATTGTTTGTTTTTCCTTCTAAGAATCACAAATACAAGACTTTTTTATTTCAACAAATCCTTCACTGCCAATTCGTCAAAATGATAAATTTAGATTTTTGTAGTCTTCGGTGTATTAAGTATAAAACAAAATGCTAACAGGAAATACACTTGCAATCTCACATTTACTGTTACATCTTATGAAGATATTCTCTAATGATGAGTAAGAGTTTACTGAAAATATGGTTCTGCTGTGCTATGTATTACCTGGAAGTTTAGTTTTGATCAAACAATGTCATGGTCAACTCTGTGTCTCAAAAAGAATGCAAAGCAGGTTTATTGACTGGCATTTTTCTGAAAAAAAAAAAAAAAAAGAAATTTAGGCAGAAGAATAATTAGCCTCAGAAGTGCTCACAGAAAGTGAAATGATCAAATGACAGTCAGTAAAGAACTACTGCAGATTAAAATGATAGAAGAATGTATTATTTTATATTGTTTTTAAAATACTCTTTCCATCATAGACCAATTCCACTCCCAAAATTTAGCATTAGCAATTCTCTGTTTACTTAATAGAGACTATAATTCATGTTGACAATTAGTATGGTACTATTTTGGCTGCAGTTCTCAGTGGAACCATTTTCAGAATAACTTAATGCATGACACTGAGGAAAACACTAACTGCATGCCTCAACACTGCATACGAAAGCAAAAAGTCTTTTTTACTAGGGTAGACATGAGAGACCCAGAGCAATTTGGAAAATGTTGCTGGAAGAGGAGCAAGATTTATATGTTTCCTCATATGCAAAAGGGGAAAAAATGTTACTTGTTTGAGCTTGGCAATGTTTGGAAACAAGTTCTAGATGCATGGAGCACTGCTCATCACATTAAGTATCCACAGAGAGAAAAACACGCTTTGTATTCAAAAACCAGAAAGTATTTTGGCTTATTTCTCCTTTTACCCACATCCACTACAAGCCTGCCTATTTTGTTTTACAGTTACATTTCTAACTCTCAGCACATGTTTGCTTTCAGAAATAGACACAACAAAAGGGAAAAGGTAAAATAGTATTCCTTAGATTTGGTGAATCTATGTGTGTCCCTACATCACTGGAGACCAGTGGCATGCTAATGACTGAAGTAGCTATTCTTGATGTTTAGTGGCATGTGGAGATTCATTCTGGGTCTAATCCTGCCAAATATCTTAATCAATGGACTGAATGATGGGACTGCATGTCCGCTTAGCTAGTCTGCAGGTGGCATGAGACTGGGAGAGGCAGTGATACCTCAGAGAGTTGTGCTGCCATGCAGAGGGGCTGATAGGCTAGAGGGATGGGATGACAGAAGACCTATTGTCCTGGTTTAGGGCAAATCTGGGAGAAAACCTCCAAAGGGGACCCCTCCAGAAAGCAAACCCACACAGCCCCTCTCCCCAACCGGTTCAGGAAGGATACCTTGGAGAGAAGTGGAAAGAACCTGTTTATTTAACAGGCACAGCACCCCCCAGCACACAAAATGAACAATACCGGATGACACCACTCTCCCACCGCTCTGAAAAAGATGAAAAATTCAGAAAGTTTCTCTTGGGGGTGGTCGCTCTGTTATCAGTCTGTCCTGTGCTGGGGTAGCTGCTGTAGGCCACAAGGTGCAAACTCTCAGTGTTCCCAGGTCCCAGTCCAGAGCAGGTTCGAGTGGTTCCAAAAACAGGAAAGGAGAAACAGTCCAGGCAAAAATTCAGACTGCTTAGCTAAACTAAATAACAAGCAAAAGCAAAAAGCAGGAGCAAAGCAGAAGCAAGAGCAAAGCAAAAAGGCAAGCAAAAGCTGCGCTACGTACTGCCCTGCCTTTGTGTCCCGCCAGCAGTGGGGAAACAGGCTGATAACAAAACAAAACTCCATTCTTCAGAGCCAGTCTTGAAGGCACAGAACATAATATCCAGTATAAACAGAACAGACGACTGGGGATACAAGCATCATAATGTCACCCTAGGACACCCATGAACCTCAGAGAGGTATCAAGAGAAGTATCAAGTCCTGCACCTGAGGAGGAACAACCCCATCCACATACAGTGTATGCTGAGGGACACCCACCTGGAAAGCAGCTGGGCAGAAAGTGCCCTGGGGTTCCCAGCTGAACATGAGTCAGTGATGTGCCCTTGCAGCAAATGTTACTGGCATCCTGGGCTGCATGAGAAAAAATATAGCCAGCAGATCAACAGACATGCTCCAGTCCCTCTGCTTAGCACTTGTGAGAGCACATCTGAAGTACTGTGTTCAGTTCTGGGTTTTGCCATGCAAGAGAGATGTGGATGTTTTAGATAAATTCCAGAAAAGAGAAACTAAGATGTTAAGGAGACTGGAGCATCTCACTGGTGAGGAAAAGCTGAAACATCTGTGACCCTCAGCCTGGTGAAAAGAAGGCTCATCCGTATGGTTACTAATTTGCAAAACAGCTGAAGAGAAAATGTAAAGAAGACAGATTATTTTCAGTGGTGGCAAGACTAGAGACAATGAGCATAATTGGAAACACAGCAGGTGTCCTATGAACATCAGAAAACACTTCTTGTCTGTGAGTGTGACTGAGTACTGCCACAGGTTGCCCAGGGAGACTGTGCAGTGTCCCTCTTTGGAGAATATTAAAAGCTCTCTGGGACACTGACTGCCTGTAGTCCTGCTTGACTGGTGATATTTCACTAGATGAAGTGCAGAGATCCCTTCGAACTTCAACCACTTGGTGGTTCTGCGATTCTGTGATTCTCTGGCTCTAGGATATATAAATTCTATTATTCTGAAATAATTTTAGGTGATTAACACAGTGGGGATTTAATATTGGATGTTTGTTCCTCTGCAAGAGGTTCTTGAAAATAAGATCTATTAGAAGTCGAAGACAGAGATCTAGTTAATTGTGTCTGAGGCTTTTAGAAAGGACACAATCCATTTCCCTCCGTTTAAACAACTGAATACCCGAAGACACTAAAATATCTGCTATTTCACTTCTTTCTAGTAGATTCATTAATATCCTGGACTACACAGGAAATTTCAAATAGCATCTTCCCCCAGTATTTTTTTTTGCAGTTTTTACCACCTTACCAAAACCACTACTGAACACGTTGACCAGCTGTGATATATTCATTGTGATGCTGAATATTCCAGTCCCTTAATTTTTTTTTACTAGATTGCACAAGATATCAGCATTAAAAACAGTTCAAAAATCTAAGCCTGCATTCAAAACCACCCAGTCATTCTTTGTGGCCTAACTTTCTAAGAAAATTTTCAAGGCTTAATGGGATGAAATTTTCTTGGTGAAGAGTCTGGTAGGCTTCACAATAATACATTTGAAAAAGCAATTTTTTATCATGGCAGATAAGTAATAGTTTAGGGTGTCTCAGATTTCAGTAGTAGTTGCAGAATAATGATGTTATCTTCTATTTCTATGATTTTCAGGAGATTGATAGTTAAACAGTTCCTCTTACAGATATGATGAGAAAGAAGAAAAATGCTCTCAAATTTTCTTCTTGAATAAACGCAAATGTAAGCAAAATCAATAAAGAGCCCTGAGCCACTTAAGTAAAGTCACTGAGAAGTCCAATTACTTGAGAAGAGTTAATCATTCAGAATGAAACAGGACATATGAATGGACATGATGAAGGTTTTTTCCTTTTATGGGGGTCATTTTCTAATTTCATCAGAAAATTTTACTTTGTATAAATAGAAGTATTTCCTTGATTTTTTAATTTTTTTTTTAACGGCAATGAGAGTACATTGTATTCGAAAAGGTTGACATGTTACAGGACAAGTCTAGAAATCAGTCTGATTTTTTGTCACAAAATTATCATGCAGCTCTAAGTGGTTCCGGTTTTAGCAATTTTCTTCACAGTAGCTAGTGTAGGGCAATTTTTATTGATTTATGCTGAAAATAATGTTGTTAATATAGAGATGTTTTTCTTATTGCTGAGCAGCACTTTCACAGCATCAAGGACTTTCCTGCTTCTGGTACTACTCCTCCAGGTAGGAGGCTGGGGCTGCACAAAGAGAGGGGATGGTAAATAACCAGGACAGCTGACCTCAACTGACCGAAGGGTTATTCTGGTCCCTATGATCTTGTGGTCACTGTGTAAAGTGACCACACAGTGGGGGGAGAATAAGGAATCAGGGTGTTTAGAATGATAGCATTTGCCTTCCCAAGTCACCATTCAGGATGACAGAACTCTGCTTTCATGGGGATTGCTGAACATATGCCTGCTCATAGGAAATGGTGAATGAATTCCTTGTTTTGCTTTGATTTTGTGAGCAGCTTTTTCTCTAAAAACTTCTTTATCTCAACCCATGACTTTTCATATTTTCACTCTTCCAATTCTCTCCCCCATCCCACCATGATGGAAGTGACCAAGTGGCTGTGCGGGATATAGTGTCTGGGGTTAAACCACAGTATGAATGTAAAATACAGATTGCACTTTTGCCTGAGACTATTATACTAGGCCACTGATTTTTACAGAAATTCAAAATGCCATGCCACAAAAGAAAATACCATACCTTTTCACTAGCCATTTCTATCAGAAATGGAATGCATATTTGATGAATCTTTCCATTCTACTGAGTAGTTGCTAGCATTTCTCCATAAATATCACATCCATAATTAAGAAAGAAGTTAGCCAGGGTAGTCTAGAAAGGAAATACAGAAAGGATCAGGGATGCAGTTTAGTAAAAGGAAAGCTTGACTTACAAGGAGAGACTAAACTACCAGAGTTTTCAGCCAGAAAGGAAAATACCAGCAAGGAAAAAATATAGCAGCTTTAATGGACCTAAAAGATTATTGAAGTTCCATCACCCCACCTTTGCAGAATAAGTCAAACTGTGGTTGTGGAAAAAGGATATTTGTAAATTTTTATTTAATATTATTTTATTGGGAAGCATTGGACTAGTTTGCAGGGGAAGTCTATGGAATTGCATCACAAGGGGCTTCGGATTTTTATTCCTCTCTCCAAGACCAGGTCAGGTAAATAACTTCCAGGAAAAAGGAAGCATGATCCTTTTAAGATAGACCTGTGGTGCAGATGACCTTTGGAAATCCCTTTTACTTTTTATTCCTCATGAATCTGTGCTTCTACTCCATTATTCTACGCAATATCAGAAATCCTGTCAGAGCTTTGAAAAGGTTATAAAAGGACTTTACAACACAGAAATATCACTTTTCCTAATTTTGACCCAAATTGGAACTTGTGTGACAAAATCCCTGTCACAAACTTGTTGAAGATCAGCTTAAAATGCATTCCTGCTCCCTGGAAGCTAGAACCTCGTATCTTCCAAATGGGTAAAAGTTACTAGTTCTTGCTGCCAGGAGTCTGCTTGATTGTCTCTAAGTGAATTCAATTCTAAGTTAATAGCTTCTCTGCAGTGAGAAACACAGAAATAGTAGACTTATACAGTTCATTGTACACAAAATCAAATGGGTTTTGTTTAGTTTTATTCTCCTTAATAACTTCAAAATAAAACTACATTTTAATGAACAATTACTAGGTGAGACATTGATTTATTTTATGTGATACTGCAATTCTTATGTCCCCTTTGTCACAGGCAGAGTGGGAGCTTCAGACAAAATTTATTAGAGAAGTCCTCCCACTGAGTCAGAAAGTGCAGAAAGGACCCCTTTGGTTTTCTAAACTCCTTCTCAGAGAAGACCCTGGATCCAATCTTAGCCCCAGACTTTGTCAGCAGTTTAAGCCTAAAGAGTTATAGAAGTGTGAGGAATATATGTACAACTTTATCCTTCAGCACTAAGGATCACAAACCAGATATATTTCTACAAAAATGAGTGATTTAGTGTGATAAGTGATTTAGCAAAAATATCTTAATCAGAATAATTTACTGCAGAGTATAGAATCTAAAACTACTAGTATAGTATAGTAAAATGTATTCTGTCAAAGCAATTATATTAAAGCAATCATATTAAAGCTAGCAAAAAACTCCCAAACCCCCAAATTTTAAGTAGACATTTATGCCCATACTAACAACTGTGGGTAAAGCTCTTTCTTTCAGCCTCAAGGAGATAGCTAGAGGGGCTTCCTCATCCAAAGGAGGAATCTCCACACACACTTTGAGAAGGGATATATTAGAAGAACTGTAGAAGACCTGGCCATTTGAAAGTGGAACTGGACTCTTGGAGTATAAAGTGGTTGACTGACAGTTGTATATTTCCACACCAGCTGCACCAGGTTAGAATTTTTAGATAAGAATGCTTTCGATCTGCCCCATCTTCACCTCACTATCAAGATGTTTAACTTTGGGGTTGATCAATCCGACTGATTTTAGCAGAATTCAGCACCAAAGTAGCATGCCTTTCTCAATTCACCAATGATAGCTATGCAAAATAGGACATTCTGTGAGTTGGTTTTTTTCCATTCCAGGCAAAGCATCGTGCTACACTGACATTGTCACAATAGGGCACTTTGTATTAGGCAGAAGGCTTAAGGTTCAGTCTCAAAACTGGCCATGCTTTTATCCACCATCATGTGATTTTCTCCATGCTGACTGTAAAACCCCTGTGACATGCAGAGATAGCATGTTACTGTGAGCAGTTGTGAGACTGCCATGGTGACCAGTGATCATCTTGCTCCACATGCTCTCTATTCTGGTGGATTTTTAAAAAAGCTGAGAGCATATGTTCAGTGGTAATAAAAGTTCTTCACTGAAATTGTATTGATCACAGAAAGGTGTTTTTTTCTGTCTGACACACTTTTTTTTCCAACCTTGATGTGCAAAAAAGCTGAAACATGCTTAGAAGCAGAACATAGGGAGACACCAGTCAGGGAAAGACTAGCAAGATGCTAACTAGTATTTAATGAAGTTTTAGGGACCTGGGCTTAGACACTTCACATGCAGTTTTAAGTAAATACATAAATCACTATCATCTTTTTTTCAGGGGAAGTCACAGAAACAATCTTTCTCAGGGACACCAAGCTACACCAGCATTTTATCATGGCAAGACTGAACACTAGGCTCCAATGTGAGATGCTGTCAAGGCCACTGATGTTACATTTGCATTCCCAAAGACCTATTGCTGGCTGCATATTTTTTGCTACAATTTTAATGGGTAGCCAGCATGTCATAGACAGCATTAAGCCACATAAAGCTGCTCACCATAATAGCTAACAGTTTGCACTTGTACATCATTAACTAGAGAAGTATGTAACACAAGCTTCAGCAGGGTGTGCTTGAGCACTGATTGAAGATGCCATGCCATGACTTTGACTTTTTCTTACATCTAGGCTATTCTAAACCTGGCTGATCCTACAGAGTCACTTTTTAGAGCAGACTTTTTAGTAAAATTTTCATTGATGATAGTTGGTGCCATTCAAAAATAAAAAAGAAATACCTTTTCATAAAATCAAAAGATTCAAAGGAGAATGTATTGAGTTTTTCCTTTTTATGTTGTAGATGCAGAGAGTAAATCTTGAAACAGAGGGAAAAAATTGCCCTTTTAGTAGCTGAATTCATTATCCTTGTTTCCAGCTATTTTTGGCTTTTTTTCTTTCTGAGCAGTGAACATTTGAAAAAGTTACTCTGTTTCATCTTCTGCTACACACAGTTTTCAGATAGTTTTACCACTCTATTAAAAACTATGGTGCTATGCTATGAGATTAAAAAAATATAATCCAGCTGTCACTGAGAGCATTGTTCCCACATTCTATTACTGGCTGGCAGGTGGACAAAACACCCATTAAGAAACTAATACAAATTGGAAGGGATACTTAAAAAGCACTAGAAGTGTCAGTAATGCTTTAAATATTTTACAAAAGCGTGATCCGTAGGCTTTGCCTTCAGCCAAAATCCACTCAAAGCAAACTAGGCCTAAAAAAACCACTCTGCAATAAATAGATACCTCCTGGAGATATTCTAGCCAGCAAATCTCACCCTTTGTGTTCTGAAGAAAAGCTTCAGAAAAACTTTGAAAAATCCTCCATGAAAGATAGAAGAAAATGGGAGACGATTTTTTTTCTACCTCTGTTTTTCTAGTTTGCCTCACAAAAGATCTATTTTAATAGCAATGTCAGGCCAATTTGGTGTCAGCACCAAGTTCTGAAGTACATTCTAAAGTGCTGCTTCTCAATCCACTCCTGATGCCTTGAGAGGCTACCTAGAACAGAGGCTAGACAGTGTTAAAGGAATAAAATAGGTATTTATTAAAAGGCCTTCAAAGGATACACCTTGGACAGCACAAGAGCCCAGCCATGGCTATACCCAAGATGGATGATGGGTCACACGTTTTATAATGTGTAACTTAGAACTTTTATAGGTTTTGGTCCATTTACATACTGGGGTTAATTGTCCAATTACAGCTTCAGGTTATGAAGTCCCATCCTCCCATGCTGTTTGTTTGCTGTTTTTTACACTTTTTGGGCCCGAAGCTGCAATGATGTCCTTGATTCTCAGGCTGGAAAAGGATTGTTTTGTCTAATGAAATTGAGAGGAGAGCTTGCTAACACTTTATATGCAGTTCAGAGCTATATACTAATGCAGTACAGAATGTGGATAATGTGAAACCTAAAGCTGAAGGCATCACTTCATGCTATTCCCATTAAAAAAAACATAAATGCTTTTCTTGATCTGAGCGCAATGACAATGAACTTTTGGGAAAAGATAGCATGCAGAGAAAATAAACTCATATATTTTATTATATTTGCTACATATACTGTGACCGTGGTCACAGGGGTTCTTGGATGAGGGAAGACACGAGAATGTTGACTCCATGTTCAGAAGGCTTGATTTATTATTTTATGATATATATATATATATATTACATTATAACTATACTAAAAAGAAAAGAAAGAAAAGGTTTCAGAACCTTGCTAAGCTAAGAATAGAGAAGAAAAGAATGATAACAAAGGCAGCTCTCTCGGACTCTCTCTGAGATAGCTCTGTCTTGATTGGCCATTAATTATAAACATCCAAGAGGGGCCAATCACAGGTGGACCTGTTGCATTCCACAGCAGCAGATAATAATTGTTTACATTTGTTGCTGAAATGTCTCAGCTTCAGCAGGAAAATCCTAAAGAAAAGATTTTCACAAAAAGATGTCTGCGACAATATACAAATTATAATATTTACAACTGAGATATTGGTAAACCTAGATGCACTTATGTTGTAGGGGGTCTCTGTTTTCTGTTGTACAAGATGGAAAATTCCTGGTGATTTAACAGAAATATTTTAAAATTCATTCAAGTTTGCTGAGGTACTATTTGACTGGGGAATAGTAAAGGGTAAGAAGTGATCTGCTCAACTAAAAATCTGGTTTTTTTGCTCTGAAGAAAAGCAAAACTTCTGCAAATTGGGAGCTAAATGACAGAAGAGATAATGAAAAATTACTCTACTAGAGAAAGATAATTCTGTACTTACTTTCTTCAACATGTCATTTATGTCCATACAGGAAACTAGAAAATATAATATCCCTGGATATCTCCAAATGTCTCCTATCATGCCAAGTGGAAAATAATGGTGAAGTCTGGGAAGTATGGGTGTCAGATATATGAAGTAAATGAGCAATTGGTTGAAGGAAGAGCCCAAAATGACTTACACTGAAAAAGGATCTTTGAGACTATAAGGCACATGCCTAATGAATTTCTCTAGAATACAATTTGGGATCAGTTTCATTTACTCTTTCATTTAATGATACTGACAAATTAGTCAATATACATTCATGAAATTTGCCATCACTGCGCACTTGGTGAGCTGTCAATACAAAGGAGTCTTGGAGAAAGAATTTTTGACCTTGAATACTGGAGTTATATAAATGGATTGACATCTTTGTTATGAAACAGAGGTTCACAACCTTGGGAAGAAATAATGAGCTGAGGGCTCACTAACTGGAAGCAGAAATAAAAAATTATACAGACTTCTTGAATTAATCACAGGAGGTGAATTGATGAAAATAAACTTGGCCCTGGATATTAAAAAATCAAATACAATCCATAACTAGGAGCAATGTCTAGCAGGCATAAGGAACTAAGAAGAGAGATAAGTGACAGGAAAAAAAAAGAGAAAGCAAACAGAGAAATCTCTTTGAACCTTGTCTTAAAATGAGAAATTCAGAACATCAAATGAAATTATCAAAAGAGCTCAATAAGAATATACATTTTCACAATATGTATAATTAATATTGTGGATTTTATCATATGAATGAATTCTATGTGATGTTGTAATGAATCTTATGTGATGTCAGAAAGATAAATGGGGTATAAGGTAGTCAAACTGGATGCAGGATCCCAAAGAAAATTCCTTTACCTATGCTCATAAAGTCATATATTTTTCATGTCTTTCCCAGTGTTTATGCTCATAGCCCATTCCCATTCCATGTTTTAAAATAAAATTCTTGGCATATTAATCTCAATTTTAGTTGCAATATAGTCATAGATGTATACACACATAAGTGTGTATATAATAGATATTAAAGTAAATCATCTGTACACTATTTCAAGAAGAAATTGAATCATAGACATTGCAATCAAAAAATCTTATTATGGGGTAAGAAGTCTACATGTGTAGATTATATTTCATAATTTTAAAGGAAATTTTAGTATTTCTACTAAGCCTCATTAAAATAAAGCTCATCTCATCTTGCCCCTAACAAAACAAATCAAACTGTGATAACCAATAGAGGGAAGACAAAAACACAAAATAAAACACAAGAAGACTAAACCAAATACCAGACTATTAAACAGAGTACTAGTACCTTAAGTAGCAAGGCATATAATTTTCTGTATCCTTCACCACAAAGGTATTTCAAGAAATGTGCTAAATAGTATTTTGGGTTTTTTTTCCTTTTCATGTATTCATTTAAGACCACCCTGTCTCCTTATCCCACTCCCCTTTACAACACTGCTCTGTTATATGAGCTAGGTTTTGTGTTATACACAATTACGTGTTTCCAAATTAGCTCTCTAAATGATTTTCTACTACACTTACAGTACCTAGCTTAACCCAGCAAAACACCCTCTAAGAGTGTGTGTGCTCCTGCTGCAGGCTTTGGGGTTTTTTTCCTTGAATAAGTATGTCTGTGATAATGCTTGCCTGCTTGCTTGCTTGCATTTTGTTAGATGAGGTTGCAAATTTCCTTCCAAATTGCAGTGTTTGCAAGTACACCCACATGCTTAAGCCAATAAATGAAATGCTTACAACACATGATTATTATGAACAATTTTAATGAGACAAAAGTCAGAGGAAGACCAAGCAGTTCTGCAAAAGTTCAATATATGTAACACTGCTTTCTTCAAAGAAAGCTATGAATTTGTTGTATAGAAGGAATCAAGGTCACAACAGCAAACATGGTGAGACATCTTGATGGGTAGCTCCCTTGTCCCTCATGATCCAATAGAGTTACACTGAAAAGTAAAGAAACATCAGACTTAAGACCAGAAAGTATAGCTCATATTCAGTAAGAAACACAGCTCTGCTACCATAAAATCTACACAGCTCCCCAAAGCAAGTAGTGGGTGATACTTTACAAACTTTATAAGCCTCACCCACTTCCATCCAAAATAAATCTTTTTTATTTAGTTAGACTTAACAGTGCCAGCTAATATCTACTTGGGATTTATTTACTTTAGTATCAAATTCTTTTGTCATCATCATTGAGTCAAATTCTGCCTTTCAAATTCTGCACCTGGTCCTAGTGCAGACTGAGGAGAGTGAGGGGTTAAATTCCTCATTTTTGCTGCAGTTTTCTGGCTGCTTGTGTATGTTAAGTAAGTGGAGCATGAAACAGAGCAACCAAGAAAAGGAAGGAGAGAGTGGGGGAGGGAGAAAAGTTTCCTAACCACCTACTAAGCTGTCTGCTGTTAAATACAATATAGTCTAAATTTGGTGGGAAATTCCATTGCTGAATTCTGGATTTGACAATTATAAATTATTGCATAATGCTCCGTTCAAAGAGTCTATCAAACATCCATTTTGATCACAAGTGCATACAGAAAACATTTCTTAATAGCATTCAGAGATGATATTAAGGACAAAGGAAAGGAAGAAGAGATGAAGGGCACACCAATTACTAGATCTCTGTAATAGCAGTTATTTTATAAACTAAAAGTCCTAAATTATCTTAAAGACAACTGCAGTCATGCTGGAGAAGAAGGTAGAAAGAAAAGAAAAATGAAAAAGTATTACCAGCAATTCCTGCTACTACCCCATCCCACACATCCCAGCACCTCTGCTCAAATAGTCCCCATTTCCATGAAGAATGAGCAAAGTGCCTCAGATGAAAGGCATGTCCTACAAGACCCTTAAATCTCAAATTAAAACCAGTAGTTCTTTTACAGAAATATGAAACAATTTTCTCCTTGCTATTCTAATTCAAAGCTTTTTTGTGTGGGCAGGTTTGTCGAGGGAAAGCAGAGGGGTAGGTACTGATCTCTTCACTCTCATGTCCAGTGACAGGACTCGAGGAAATGGCATATAGCTATCACAGGGGAAGTTTAGATTTAAAATCATTTTCACCCAGAGGGTGTTTGGGCACTGGAACAGGCTCCCCAGGGAAGCGGTCACAGTGCCAGTCTGACAGAGTTCAAGAACCATTTGGACAATGCTATCAGGTACACGGTGTGAATCTTGGTGTATCCTGTGCAGGCCCAGGTACTGGACTCTAAGATCCTGATCGGTTTCTTACAACTCTGCATATTCTATGATTTTATGAGGCTTCTTTCAGGACTGCAATTTTCTTCTATCTCAGCTTCGAGAAGTATATGCACAGTGACACTGTAGAAACTCATCTGCTGTAGGCAACAATTTTCTCTGATGAAGCCGTATTCACTTCTTTTTGTAGAGAGGTTTTGTGTTTCATTTATTGAGATTAAGGTTGTAAGTCTTATTGAGAGGAATGGAACTTTAAATAAAATATGGTAATTGGAGCATTTTTACTGTTTCGGTTACCATAGACCTGATATCAGTGAATGAACAGGGATTTCTCCTGTATCTTGTATCGCTTTGTTTATCCATCTTCCATCTCCATTTTGTCTGTTATAGAGCGCTGTTACCCTCTACATTCTTGATACATACCACAGACACTGGAAAGGTATTATGATGTGCCTGGATGTCAAATTAATCAGAACCACAACAAAGAAGTGGGAAACAAGGAGTCAAAGACAGGGAGAACATTAAAAACTCTTCTCAAAAGAATTGTATACTATGTATTCCCTCCTACCACATGGCCAAATGAGGCTTAAGCAATCCCCAGGTAGCTCCCACTCCAAACTCTTATCACATTATCACCCACATTTATTTGTTGTCAGAAGCTTGGGTAAATTCAGCCATGATATCAATGAATACATAGGAATTAATGTACTCTTTCTTTTTGAATATGATACAAAACTGTACCAGGCTAATTGGAGAAAACAACAGTCCTCCTAGTCCCTCAGTAAATTTAAAATTGCACAGAGCCACATAACTTGCTATTTTTAATTTCAAGATAATTAAAATACTCCCCCACAGCCTTAGAGTTCCCAGTGTCTCCCACAGGAAAAATAAAATAACCTTCCTTCCTTTTAATTTTTAATTGTCAATTGTTACACTACAGATATAGATCTAATACTTCAAGTGGAATAAATAGGCCACCATTGAGGACACAATTGAGGTTACCATCCCTGGGATTGACCTGTACTGTAAAAAGCCTCACTGACAGTGACATTGTCCCACATCTACATGACATACTATGTTTCCTTATAAAGCAACTACTGATGCATAAGCAAACCATAAGGTTCACAGTGTGAAATGACATTTTTATTTTTTTTTAAATGGATCACTACTGGAATCCAAAGTTAGTCTTAAGAACAGGTAGAAAACAACACTGCTAAAATTTTCATATAGTCAAAATAAATGCAGTTCAAGTTCAGGGAAATATACCAAGAGATTTTTAAACTTAGGAAAGCAATGAATATAATGAAATAAATAAACATATTTTTCTTACTAATTTTAAGAACAATTGCACAAATATTAAGAAAAACATGTTTTCAAGAATTTGAAGTGCTCATTCCTAAGTTTTACAAGATCATTAGAAGAATGATAAGCCAACTATTTGCCGACTCTTCTAGTTTTGTTTTAATTGTTCACGTTGTAACCTTACATCCTATTCAAAATGCCATAGAAATTTTGGATAAAATTAAGATAAAATTAATTCCTCAGTTCCACTGAGGAACCCAATTTGAAATACCCCCATTTAACTCATAAGCTAATGATAACTTCTCTCCAAGAGTGCTTTTTTCATGGATTATATAATTTATCTCTTTTTTTATAGACTGTATTTTTGTAGTTTAAAGATACATCTAAGACTATGTTATTATAATCAAAGATACAGTGCTGCTTGACGATATTAGTCTGCCAGAGAAAACCGAGCAAATGAGCCCAATTAGACCAAAAGGTGATATGCATGTATTGCCCATTTCAAAAAACAAACAACTATTTTACTTTCTTATGTATTGATAATTCATCTTGGGTTTTTACAAGAAATCTAACTTTAGTTAAAATATTTGTGTCCTGTCTTTCCTCCCTAATTTATTTCATGCTTTAGTTTCAACTACTTATACCACTGCATTTTCCCTCATTCTCTCCTTTTTTGCCCAAAGTTAGCTACTGGTGCAGTGTAAATTGTTTTAGCTCTTCACATATATTTATCAAGGTATCTCTGGTACTTCTTAACTTGTAAATCTTCCTTGATTTAATTTCCTAATAGTCTGCTAGATTTGGGGTAACAAATAAATGGAATCTATTTGGAAAGCGCTTACATGTCTTCTCCTTCCTCAATTGCAGTGCAAATTCAGCTGTAACCTGCAAGAGGCCTTCTGGTGACTGCAAGCTGCCAAATAACAGCTGAGCAGCCACCAAGTGTCACAAAGATCTGACATGACTTATGTCAGTGTGGTCATAGGGATAAATTATTTTTTCAGTCAGTTCTTATAGAGCAGTGCAGTGGGCTTTCACTTCACATATGGCATCCTATTCTTTTTAAAAAATGAACCTGTTAATGCAAACCTACAGCAATTGGGTCAACATATAGTGTGTTAATAAATGGATTCATTAGGAAATAAATTTAGCAGCATCACAACAGGCACTGAAAGGTTCACATGATGCATGAGAAATTTAGGTATTTCTAGAGTGAAATTACAATTCTAAAGAACAAATAATTAAAATACTGAGTATAATTAATATATTTCTAAAATAATAGTAATAATTCAACATTTTCATTAGGTCATCCAGAATCCATGCTTTTCCAAAGGGATGTTACTGATATATACTAATTTTCAATTAACTGAATGTTGTAAATCTAATATTGTCATTTTCATAGCAATACAAATTATTAAACTGCAATTTATAATATAGTAATTAGGAAAAAACCACACAGCAGCAGCAGCAAAAAAAAAAAAAATAAACATAAATAATTAATTATAGGGGAAAAAAAGACCAGATGGCCACATTATTCAAAGAAAGAGTATTAACTATAGAGGCCTTATTTCAGTGGTAAGAGGATTATTGTTAAAATTAGTAGTAATATTGCCATATTTGTTTAAAAACCCCTGAACTGGATGCTCAGAAACAATTTTACTTTAAGTATTTTCTGTGAAATAAAGTCAAGATATTCTTCCTATCTTGGAAACATCATCTTGTTATAAGCTAAGTCATTTCCACCAGCCTGTACTAGACCATATCTGATGGTCTCCAATGACACTAAACAAAAACTGCATTAAAGAACCTGTGAATTGTAGATATTGCTGCAAAAATAACACATCCCTCACAAATCCTGTCTTTGATGAGTGTTCTCCATCTCAGTGGGCAGAATACTTTTACTTGTCTCTGCCCCTGTTCATAACAGATTGATGCAGACTAGATAAAAGTTCACTGTTACAAATGTAAAGAAGTTACTGTGGATCCAAAATACCAGCCAGTAGTTCCTCTGATGTATTTCCCTAGGCTGGAATGAATACATTTGGTAGCTACCAGTTGCTAATTTAGAATTTAGAAGTATGTGATTTTAAATGCACCAGTATTTAATCCCAAGTTCTCCCTATCCCTAATGGTTTCGACAATGGGAATTATTATTGACCCACTGTCCCCACTGCCAATGATTGCTGATTTTCTGTCACACTTTAATAACTAAGTTTACAGGCTTGGAAATAAAAGCCTAATTGAATTTTTGATCTGCTTTGAAGCAAAAGAACCAGAACAAGTATGAATTAAGACAATCTGAAAAATTGAAAACTATATCAACTGCAACAGCTAAGCAAAATGTCATTTATCCCAACAGTGTAACATCAATTGAGAAAAAACATTTCTCTTCCAAAGGACCTGTCTCTTGTTAATATAAAGTAGAAAAATTTTTGTTGTCGTTTTCTGATTTTTTTTTTACTGACGTTATCTTGAATACTGTAGTATTGGCCTACCAAATGCACTTATACTGACTAAATCAGATACTTTCAGTTTGTCTAAAGACAGAAAACTAAATAGTATAATTTCAAATTACTAACTTGCTTTTGATACCCAGGAACATTACAATGCTAGGAAATCAGTAATTTTGGTAGAAAATCTGAAATGTCTAGGAAAGCTTGACTCTCACATCTAAGAATATGCCTTCTAAAATGTAGGTTTCTTTGAAGGTATTTCAGGTTCAAAATCCTAGATGGAGAAACCTTGAATCAGCAGTCACATTTGGAAGTCTTGTCCATGAGATTCCTCCCCAGTGTCAGAACACTGCTGTCCAGTGCTGCTCAGAAGAGAGTGCTCTTCCCCTGCTCTTTTCACAAACACTTGTGATGATGTAATAGGACAGAAAAAAGCACTGAGCAGATTCCTTCTCATGACAGTGTGGACTTCAGATTTCAGACAGGCTCCACAGCTAAGATTTCCTTGACTGACAGATCTTAATTAATAGAGCCTGATAGACATCTTAATTAATAGGCTTCTGATAGACATCATGCCCAAAAATAAAAGCTGATGCAAAAGAAGAAGAAATTGAAGCAATTAATCTGACTAGATGCCTTGGAGTACCTTGAAAAGAAATGGAAATTTCTCATTAATAACCAATTGTATTAAGCAAAAATATCAAGTGGAAATCTTTGAAAACTAACAAAACTAAGGAAAATGTGTGTCACCATTCATCTTTCCTTCCTGGTAGACAGACAATAAAAGGACCTACATTTCACTTGTTTCCTCAGCTTATTTGAGAAGCATTTAACTCTATTTAGCATGGAGTCCCCCATCTCCCAGTTCTCTTAGAACAGGTGAGAGCATTCAAAACAAGAAATGGACAGTAGACAGTAGAAAATTCCCATCTAATCTCAAGTTCTTGCTTTTGTTTGGGAAGGATCAATTCACCTCTCAAGTGCTACACCTTTACACTTTATGTCTTTCTTGTCTCCTGTGAGTCAGGCCTTTAGAATAAAATAGAATTTTCATGATTGGATATCAGGTTCTTATTTAGGGCTAGCAAAGGTACATTGGATGTATTTATCTCAGGGTCCTAAGGTTCATCTGTAAATAGAAAGCACGCATCCTTAATAACAGATTTTCTTTTTTCTCAAGACTTTCAGATATTTGCCAGCCTGGTCAGGGATACTGTTCTATGTATACAGCAGCATTAATGAAAGTCATGTGGGCATATAGAAGTGATCTGTGAAGACCATCTACCTGTACACAGATGCATAAAGTGAAGACAAATGTCCTATTTTGTGTTACTTCCACCCACAGCTAGTTTTGAATATTTTGCCTGCTAAATATAATTTCTGAGTGTCTCAAATTGATGAGGCACATTTTCAATTAATATCAGAGCTCCATTTTTGAAATATATCACAAGTAAAAGATTACATAGTGGCCTGATATCTTCTTATGCATTATGCTGGCATTATTTGACTACAGAGGAATAGCAAGACAGAATTAAACAAAGACAAAACAGACTATAATGCAATGAAAGACACATAAAGGATAAGAAAAAGGTAAACAAAGCTAAGAATATCAGTAGTTTTCCTGCTTTTTCCATGTTTTTGATATTAAAACCCTTTTCCCAAGATCAAACACCAGTGCACCCATGAAAATCATTTACTCGTTTTCCTCTGCTATAGTTAAACAGATGAGGGGAAAAAACTCAGGGCGTGAGATACAGATTAGAATAAAACACTTTAAGGGCAAAACAGGCTTAAAACTTTAAAAGGTATAAAGAAAAATTTATTAACAGAATTAAAAGAGGATAATGAAAACTAAAAAGAAACCTTTAGAACACCTTCCCCCGCCCCACCAAGCCTTCTTTCCTTCCCACTGACAGCACAGGGAGACAAAACATGGGATCTTTAGTCAGTATGTCACTTCTGAAAATATTTCTTCAGTTCACTTAAGGAGAAGAGTCTCTTTTGCTATGCAATAGAGTCCTTCCAATGGGAGACAGTTCTCTGTGAACTTTTTCAATATGGTTTTAATTTTCACAAATAACAGTCTGCCCAAAATCTGCAACGAGAAGTCCCTCCCACGTCTTCCAGTCTTTCCACAACTGCTTTTTGGGGGCCATTTAGTTTATGGGGTGCAGTTTTAAAGGATGAGCTGTTCTAGAGTATAAAAGCAAGGTCCTCTTCCTCTGTCTTTGGAATGAGGGGCTCTCTCTCTCTCTCGCTCTATTCAAGCCTCTCACCAGATCACAGCTTCTCAGCATCCACAAGCTCCAGCATGAGGGCCTTTTTCTCATGGGCTGAGGGTGAATGCTGCATCCCCCCATGCACTTCATGAATCACAGGGAAACAGTTTGTTCCTTTGCAGCGACCTTGGTGCCACCATGTTGTTCTCCTCACCTGTCTTCACCTTTTCCTTGTTCCTGACTCAGGAGAGAATTGGTGTTCATAGGTCTGTTTGTTCCCAACTTTTAGCCAGCCATACTGTGGACAGAAAGGTAGAAGCACTGGTAGCAGCTTTCCTTTTTACACCATCTCGCATGAAGAAAAGGTGCAGAGTGGAGCCGTCAGTCAGTGTAGCCTGCGTAGTGCTAGTGGAGACCACATGACCAACAGAGAGAGAAGCATGGCGAGTGATTCCCCAATTGTGGAGCCTGGATAAGATCAAACTTTCAGTGCTGCAGAACTCTATAGGAACTGTTTCAATTGATGACTGATGCTACACTGACTGAAGGCTCCAATCTGCACCTTTTCTTCACGCGAGATGGTGTAAAAAGGAAAACTGCTACCACTGCTTCTACCTTTCTGTCCACAGCATGGCTGGCTAAAAGCAGCTAAGTAAATAAAGTCCATTGCAATCCATGCTGAGAGAGCTGCAGCCACATGGCACTGCTCTGGCCGCATGGTTGCTTGCAGCAGTGGGATGATCCCCGGCAGCATTGTCTGGCAGCTGTGCTGGGATGAGGCCCAGTGGTCTCCTCCAGGAAGGGCCCTGGCCCTACCAGGAAGGGGGCCCAGCCAGCCCCCCCACCTCTTTTTAGAGAGAAGGGAGCAAGAGAACTTTGTGTGGCTTTTTCATTCTTAAATATACTCTCCTAGAAGCAGCCATAGAAGCATACAAGGAGGCAGAGTTCAAGAACAAATTATTGTCAAGGTCTAGGTTATGGGAGACAGTGTGACATTTAACTGAACTGTCCCATGTAAACAAAGGTAACATGGCCATGTGGAGGCACACACGGGAGCATGACACACAATTGGATACACTGCAATATCCCTCCATTCCAAAATATTGCAACAACTACCATATCAATCAGTCCACACATTCAGCATAAATGTATATTTAAAAATAACAGCCTGATCAGTGAAATAGGGATTTGGACTGAAGTGTTTTCTTTTTGGATTTTTTGTTTTTCCCTTTTAAAGCAGATCATAGAGCTTTCAATAGTTTAGCTACTTAAGGGCTAGATTTCTATCACTATTAGTGTCTTGTCCTCATATAGAGTACAGCACTGGCTAACATGCCTTGGGGAAACTTGGGGTTTTTTTTGTAGACATACACAAACAGACAGACACACACACACACACATGCACACACACACACGTTCTCATTTTATAGCTCCGGAAGCCAAACATAGAGGTTCTACTAGAGACCTCTAACAACCTCTTCACCAACAACTCTGAAGTTATTAATAGAAAAGTAGTATATTTACCCAAATTGGTACCAGGAATGCTAGTGTCAGGGTTTGCAAATGCTGAGTGAAGAGCCAACAAGGCTCTCCTGAATCTCAGTGTGGCAGTGTGTAGATATCTTTTGGAGGATCAGGGATGATGCAGCCTTAAACTCCATGGTGGGTCTTGAACGACAGCCTCTGATTTCTCTTCCTTCATAAAAAATAGGGTGGTTTTTTTACATGCTGAAAAATACAGAAAAATAAAACAAAACAATGCCTGGTATGTGAAGACAGATGAAGTAATCACTCCAAAAGAGCACTAGTGGTCTAAACTGACTCATTAGCGTAGACACAGCCCTCATGGCCCTCATGATGACCATTAGCTTCCTCAGAAAGAAGACAAGCCAATAATCTACCACACAGCCCTGTCTGACTTGACGTTCACCTGACTCCTCAATCTAGATCACAGACCAGTAGTAATCCATTAATGAAAAAGGACACTAGAACATTGTTGTTTAGAAAGAAGAGGACCTTTCTGAGCTTGCTTTTCTTATTTCCAAAATGGCATGGTTTGGATCTCTCACTGCTGCTGAGAAACACTTTGAAAGAGAAGACATATAATAAGCCAGTCTCTAAAATTGCCCCACAAATAAACAGCTTCCAATCCTAAAATTATCTAATTTTAGATGGCATCTTGGCTGAGTTATCAATCTTAAATATAGCAGCCCATGCACACTAATGTAAAGTGTCAACCATACCATAGATGCCTTTTATCTTCTTCCTTAGCTTTCCCAGTTTAACCTAATAATCTGTGCCCACAGGTCCTCAGCATACTTCCAGCTCCTCAGGATCCTGGTGATGAGCTGGTGCCTGGTTAATTTTGCACACTTTTTGATTAAAATGCTACCAATCAGTTATCAGTCTCTCACTGCAAGGCAGCCTGTTCATCTTTCTGCATGTATGCAGCAGTAACTATCACAATCTTCTTGCAGTAAAGCCAAAGAAACCTGCATATATGTCAGAACAAGAAAATTTCTGTTTTGCTGATAATTTATATTAAAATTTATTATTTCCTTGTCAAATGATAAATGCAGCTAAATTACTTTTTTGAATCAAATGGGTCATATTGCTTTCACAAGTATTTTGACACGTAATCAAGGATAATTCTTTTGCAAGGAAAGATAAAACTGTATTAGATTGACAAGTCTCACTTCCTGCTGATTCAAATTTCTTTATGTTCAATAGAAGAACAAGATTCTTGGCCAATCTGAAAGTTCCAGCAATTTACAAAAAAAAAAGCTGCATCAGGATGAATTGAGGAAGTGACCAACCATTATCTTACAATTTTTCTAACAAAACTGCATATTCATACATTCATGCATATGCCAGTAGTATTTTTCAAGACAAGAGCAAGCATGGGAATACTCCTTACTAGTGTAAACATAGCCAGAATGTAAGAGAAAACCCAAAGAATAAATAGCTGGTAGCTCTAGCAAATCTATTTATTTATTTATTTAGAGCAAGCAACTCTCCTTCAGATATCATGATATCATGTCTATCTCCACATTGCCCTAAGAATTTCCTTGAAAGACTGTACAGATAGTATGCAATTCACAGAAATTTTCAGGTACCCTAAATATTTTGATAGTTTGCTTTATAGTCTCTTTATAATCTTCTTCTTTTGTTTAATTATCTGCACCATTTAAAGCACACACACAAATGGTTCTGCTAATTTTGTTTCATCTCTTGTGAAGATCAAACTGTGAGAGGGTAGGTTTAGATTAGATATTAGGTAGAAATCCTTTACTGTGTAGAGAGGCACTGGAAGAGGTTGCCCAGAGAAAGTGTGGATGCCCCATCCTGGAAATATTTAAGGTCAGGCTGGATGGAACTCTGAGCAAAGGGGTCTAGTAAAAAGTGTCCCTGGCCACGGCATGGGAGATGGAACTAGATGATCTTTAAGGCCTCTTCCAATGCAAACTATTCTACGTTTCTATGTTTATGTAGTACTTCCTTAAGGCCAGGTAGTGTTTGTACAAATCTGCTGGAACCTACATACTAGCTGGTTAGTTCTTCCCACACCTGAGCAACTGTACGTACAGTGACACATCTTCCTTTCCCTTCTCACTAGAACCATCCTGGTTAAAGTAAAGGCCACAAAAATAACAAGTAATATTTTCTTTAGCCATAAAAAAACCCAAAAAAACAAAAAAAAAACCTTTGACAAGTGAGTAAAGAGAAGAAAAAAACTTTTGGATTTTCTAGCATTTCCAGAAACACACATTCAGCAATTCTCTTGGAAGCACTCTCAAAAGTTTTCCTGAATTCCCTTAGCAATAACAATTTCAGATAGTGTCCTTTTCAACAAGCAACTTTTTGAAAATCCCACATTGTCATCCACCTAAATTCCTTAGCATTCCCTGTAAGCATCCTATAATCAGCATTGTTTATCAGCAGGACAATTTATGTCATGAAAAAAAAAATTTTTCCTCCTGTTGTCATGAGAAAGAGGGAATGAGAAAGAAGGAGCAAAAGAAATACTTTTAACTTAATGAACATTATAATGAAGTGGTTTCAAAGGATGGGAATAAAAACCTTCCAAATGTAACATGATAATTACTAATTACTTAACACTGTCTACCACATTCAACACCCTGATCTGGAAAGTTAAACTTTATTTAATCTCCTGAGAACTGCATAGTAGTGTATTTTTTAGAATGCACATCCTTGGTACAGGCAAGGTTTAGCAGGTCTCTCTCAGTTTTCTTCTATTCAGCCAATTAAAGGGAAACAACAATAAATAAGGCAATGTTAAGAGATTAAAAAACATTCTTAACTTTTTTTTATTCTTTTTATCCATCAGCTTAAATTTTCCTTGCCTGTATCTTCCTGAGGGATCATACCCCTGCCTTTTCCTCTCAAGGTTTGTTCTTGGACTTTCACCTTTGGCTTACCTAAAGATGGACTGAAGTAAAACAGACCGGATACTTAAAAAATACGCACTCTTTTATGGAGCAGCTTCCACATTAGTGTTTCTTTCTTGAAATTGTACCTTTATATTAATAGAAGTAGTACTACTGAAATGTAGTTCATCTGTTGGAGGAAGCAGTTTTTTTTAAGGCCATGCAGTATAAAAAGAATCTGAACATTAAAAAAAAATGAACAGGAAATACCATAGGTATGAAATGGTTGTCAAGTTCTCTTTCAGTTAGTGCAGTCAAAGGGACAACTAAGTCTTTTATCGAGTGACAGAGAGCATTATTTTCCTCAGCTGAGAATTCTTTAAAGGCCAATAACAAGCCAGAGGTCTGAAATGCTGATAATTCAGCTTCTCTTGTCTGTATCGGCTCTGCTCCTATTTCACTCCATTAACTCCAACAGCACATCTTTCTGGTTTGCTCAGTTGTCACTGTAGTTGCATGACCGAGAATGCGCAGATCCACTCCTGTGGGCCAGTCAATGCTGTCCTTTCTTCGGGTATGAGGTGGCATGAGCTATGCTCAACATATGATGCATCAAATAGAGGCAGTTCCATTATCTCTGTTAAAACAAAATCATTCCTTTCCACATCACACCTGTAGCTATTTGCAATACTATTGTACTCTGCTCCTAGAATGAAAAAAACCAAAACAAAAATCTCAACTAAATTTTTAAAGCAGCCTCCATGCAAAACTTTTTTTATTCCTGCTTGCTATTACTGACTGCCACATCAGACATAGTCATCTAGCTGTTGAACATTTTATTCCTGTTATCATCATTCAGTGCTATTAAAACACCATTTTGCTGTTCTTCATGTTTTCCTATTGAAATATGAAGATACCACTCAACACAAGTGGACAGGCTACATTTTGCTGTCAGGAGATGCATACTCATTACATGGCATAGTATTTGTCTTATGTGAGACATGGGTAAAACCCTTACTGCAAGAACTCCACAGCACGCAACAGGCACACGAAATAGTGTATCTGAAAACTGCAGTATTTGGACCTGCTTCTGGATCTCTGGCTTTCCTTCTGATGAAACAGCCCCAGTTAGTAGCCTTTGTGGAAATAAGTAGCTTTAAGAAAAGAAGAAAATGCAATAGTGTATGCATCTGCATAGGGCATGCATGATTACTTTTAGAGTTTTTTCCCAGCAAAATATTGGTGAACTCTTATTTTAGCTCAATGCACTCTTCCATTCTTCAATAAAAGATGAGTGTAATATATAAATCAATCAGGAAATGCCTGTTAGGGTTTTTAGTGGATACAAGCTTAATAAAAGCACATATTGCCAAGTTCATGCCAGGCAAAAAAAAAACCCAAAAACCCCCGACCAAATAGGAACATGCTTGCGACTGTAACTAAGAATTGCTTTCATGGCACTGACTTTACTATCTATACCATATATCCAAATCTCAGTAACTGAGATGACTCTAGTGATTGTGAACTCTCTAACTTCATTTTCTTAAAGGTATTAAAATCTTGTTGTATTTTTTTAAAAAGACCCTATGGCACTGATGAACCATTTCATTTTGCCATTATCTCTCAGTGGTCTGGAAAAATAATTTCCATTTAATAGACATTAAACAGCTCAACCTTCTTTGATGACTCATTAAATTATTACAACTCTGGACTCTTTTTTTAAAACTAGACTCCTGCAAAATTGTTTATAAAGGCTTTATCTCTCCCCAATTTAGATGCATGTAAAAGACATTGCACATTTTTGCGTCACCTAAATTTCAGAAAACCCATTTTTCAAACAACCTAACAGATGTCTGTCTCTTCCCCTCTAATTACATTTCTTTAGCATCAGCAGCAAAGCTGTTTCTCTTTTTAAACTTAGGGAAGTAAATAACTGTAGACTATAAGTTACTATATGGTGACAAGATAAATGGTGATATATTAATGGAAATTACTGCAGATGTTTTTTGTTTGTGTTTTAAATGGGTTACTGTTAATGACAGCAAAATTTAATGTTCATTTGGCTAAAGCAGAGAACGTGTACATAGCTTTTTTTTTGTACAGTGATCAGCTGCTAGCCTGAAAGAGGAAAAATTGAGGTTTTAGACCTGGTTCCAGAAATCACTGTGCAAAGTAAATGGCATTGAGAAGGACAACATCAAAGTGCCTTAGTCATTCTTAGTATTCAACAGCCAGAAAGTTTTCAGAAGAGTGATTGCTGATCTTTAAAGTCTTTAAAGCAACAAAATTATTAATGACTTACAAACTTTCAATTATTATGAAAATGGACCTTTCACTGTGTTTTGAAACTGCAGGGCACCAAACTCTGTAAGCAACCTCTGCTTTCAGTGTGGGACAAGTGAGAAGAAATATCACGTCTGAAGCAGTTAAACTCATTTTAAGGCTCTCATATCGCTTTCTTCCTAGACAATAATCCAATATTGCCTTTTACACACTGATTCTGTCATCATATTGCCTGTAAAAACTTTAATTCATTTTCTCCCAAACCTGAAAGCATCCTGGTCTTACATATCCAAATGTTTCTCTCAGCCCTTTACCCTCAGAGTAGGTCTTGGTCAGACCAAAGGTCCACCTAACTGTTTATTGTAGCAAGACACAAATGGGTAAAAAAGGACAGGTAAAATCAAAGGAAAGAACACACAACACTTGCCACTAATTTCACTCCAGTCTCTCACTATTTTTATGTTATAAAATCATAGAATAATATGAGCTGGGAGACCCATCAGGATCCTAGAGTCCAACTCCTGGTGCCAGACAGGACACCCCAAGAATACCGCCATGTACCTGACAGTGTTGTCCATATGTGTCTTGAACTCTGTCAGGCTTGGTGCTTGTGACAACTTCCCTGGAGAGCCTGCTCCAATGCCTGATGACCCTATGGCTGAAGAACCTTTTCCTAATATCCCACCTAAATCTTCTCTGACACAGCTTCAGGCCATTCCCTTAGGTCCTGCCACTGGTCATAAGAAAGAAGAGATCGGTACCTGCCCCTGCACTTTTCCTCATGAGTAAGTTATAGACTGCAGTGAGGTCTTCCTCAGCTTCCTCCAGGCTGAACAAGCCAAGTGACCTCAGCCACTCCTCATGAGAATTCTCCTCTAGACCCTTCATCATACTTGAGGCCTTTCTCTGAACACTAACAGCTTAATGTGTTTTTTGTATTGTAGAAGCCAAAACTGTCCCTAGGACTTCAGGTGAGGCCACCCCAGTGCAGAGTAGAGCAGGACAATGACCTCCCTTGTCCTACTGGTAATTCTGTGCCTGGTGCACCCCAGGACATCGTTTGCTCTCCTGGTTGCCAGGGCACTGCTGACTTGTGTTCAAATTTCTGTCAACCACGACCCCCACGCCCCTTTCCACGACGCTGTTCTACAGCCTCTTGCTCCTCAGTCTATATAAACAACCAGGATTGTCCCGTCCCAGGCACAGAATCCAGCACTTCACCTTGTCAAATTTCTCATGGCTGGTGATTGCCCATCTCTTTAATTTGTTGAGGTCTCTCTGCAGGGCTTCCTTGCCCTTGAAGGAGTTGACAGTTTGTCATGGTTTGACACTGGCACAATGCCAGTGCCTCCATGAGAATACTCTCTCCCTGGTTTCTGCTGTGAGATATGACCAGGAAAAAGCAAAGCAGGCTCCCACTTAGGAAAAAAAAATATTAATTAAACTACAAGGAAAGGGAAAAAAAAAGAAACACACGAGGAAAATGAAAACTTCACAAATACATCTCCTCCTCCTCCCCACCAAATTCCCAATACAATACATCCCCCAAATCATCAACTCTCAGTCTGGCACCACCCTTCAGAATACTCAATCCTCAGTTCATCAAGAGGAGAAGGAGTCCTTCTTGTGCCAATGGTGACCTCTTCCTTTCATGTCCAGTGCTCTCACCACTGAACACCGACCAGAGCTGCTTCTAGGGTCGATTTTTAAGGATGCTTCGTCCCACTCCAAAAAGGCACAGTCTCAACTTTGGGACACCTGTCCCCTCCATATTTTTCACCCCCTGGGGCTGAGGGGTACCCACACCGAACCCTCTTGGTCCTGAGGCATTGCCTCCCCCTAGATGCAGTCTCTGTATCACAAGGAACATGGTTCTGTCCATGGCTATACAAAAAGAGTCCAGCAAAAGCCACTCCATCATCTCTTCCACTAAGATTCTTCTCTATTCTTCCAACATCTCTCACTTGCCCAGACCTTCATCATACTTGCCCTCCTTCTTCATCTTCCACTCTATCTCTCTTCTAGGAAAGGTTAATGCTCTGTAAAGTCTTCATTGTCCGAAAAGGGGTTAAAAGCTCCTACAAGCAGCCGGCTGCACCTCCCCCCCCCTCCTCCTTCTTCTCCTTCACAGCCGTGCTGCTGGCACAGGCCCATGTTTATCAAGTTTCAAGGTAACAGTCCCAGGCACCAGCTCTCTCTCTCTCTCTCTGTCTCCCGCAGGGGGCTGCCCAATGGCTCCCGGTTTCTCTCTCTCTTCCACCCTTCCACCCCCGGGCTCAGGCCTACCTCTCCCGGCCACATGGCTTTTCCCCTCCCCCCGCCCAACCAGCAGCTGGGCCGGGGCAGAGACCCGAACTCTTTCCCGCCGGAAACCCAAGAGAACCTCCCAGGGGAGAGCTCTGCTTTTAACCCCGTGTTCTCAGAGGCAGATCCATGTCCCAATGGCCAGGTTAGGTGCCAATATTAAAATCTGAGCACCCATTGGCCTGACCCCAGCATCCCAGAAAACATATTTCCTGTCAAACCACCACACAGTTCCTTCCAGTTAAGTGTCCTCAGAAAACTTGCTTAGTATTTTTCAAGTCCTTTTTCCAAGTTATTAACAAAGATGCTGAAGAGAACCAGGCTGAGGGTGGGGCCTTGTGGAGCCCCACTAGTGACAGGTTACCAGTCTGATGTCATCCTGTTCACTGTAACTCTTTGTGTTTGACCCATGAGCAGATTGCTCACCCACCACATGCTGTGGTGGACTGGACATTCTATCCAGTAGGATGCTGTGTGAGACAATATTGAAAACTTTGTTGAAGTCGAGAGGTTACATAACTAGCTTTGAGATCAACTGAGTTACCATCTTATAGAAGGAAACCAGATTTAACAAACAGGCTTTGTACTGGCTGTGACCAATGACTGCATTGTCCACCAGGTGTTTTTCATTACCTCCCAAAATAATCTTTTCCATTATGTTACTGGGCACTGTAGTGCGACTGACAGGTCTGTAGTTTCCAGGGTCCTCCTTCTTGCCCTTCTTGAAAACTGGGACAAGGCTATTAATGCATTAAGGGTACCCAGGCTACTTCTAATCCTTTCAAGGTATCGTAGGTCCAATGGAGATACTGAACATGAAATTGGTGAAGAGATGAGAAAGGAGATGACTTCTGATATTTTTCGGTGAATTAATGCATTCCCATGCTATTCTGCTCCTTTCCCCCTAAGAGATGAGGGCACAAATGCTGCCAGCTATGGGACATAATGCAACTGCATTCTCTTTCTTTTCTGCTTCATCACTCTTCTTTCCAAACACATCTTTACCTTCTCAAGGAGACAATGAACAGCACCAAAGAGAGTATGTGATGAATGGAATGATAGCAAAACACTGTGGTTATAATACTGATCTTATCGCTTCTAATATTCTCATTGTTGTTACCATACATCTTTCTTCCTTTAGAATGTTTTTCTTCTCTGTTTCTTGATTTCCTCCATGATCAAGCACTTCAAGTCCAGTACATTTACCCATTAATTTCCATGTTGCACTCAGTCTGTTTTTGAAAGGAACATATCTAGGGACATTTGGAGGTTTGTTTATTTGCAATTCCATTTCCTCCATGTAACATTTTTCTATACTCATCAGTTTTAAGTAGTGAAGGCAATGAATAGTAAATTCAGCACAGGTTTGGACCTTCTCACAAGTCTTTACTCACCTTTTTTGCAGTTAGGAAGGGCTTATTGTCTAAACTACTGATAAATGTTGGGAAGACTTCTATAGGCTCCCTGTTGCTCAGCAATATCATAGGTAACTTCTCACTTTTCACACATACGGGAGATTTTCTTAATGGAGTTTGTTCTTCATCTGAAATAAATTTCAGTTATACTTTTACCTTCAGATTAGAGGGGAAAGGCTACCAGGAAGACATTCCTGAGTGTAGAAAATGTTTTCATCATTTGTTTTTGAATACCAGTAGGAAAATACAACTAAATAAGGCCTTAGGAAACAAGAAAAAGTTCAATCATTTTCAGTAGCACTGTTGACAAGAATTTCTTCTATCTCCACCTTAAAATCCTTCTTCAAAAAATGTGCTTATAAAGGAGTCAGTTCAGAGTAGTCAGACAATAGACCAATGTGGTAGTAGCTCTCTGGCTACAGGCCAAGCCTACAGCTTTCCACCTAACCATTTTAATGACACTCTTGGTGACATAAAGTTGGTTACTTTGTCTGTTGTTTCATCCTCTGTAAAGGAATAGCACTTCTATGTTTTAGTTTGTTCACTAACTAGTGTTTCAAGGTTAGAGAGGGGGATCTTCCAAGAAGTATCATGAAATACCTTTTTTTTTCATACAAGAACACTACCAATATGGTGTTTTTAAGAAAAAAGAAAAAAATACAGTCAGGATGGCCATGTTTACAAAAACACCAATAAAAAGAAGTCAAAATAATATTCCAGATGGTTTGAATACCTGTTACATTTTATCCATTAATGCCAAATAATGGAGTATGTGCAAAGCAAATATTGATTTTCATAGGAACTTATCAAGCTCCTCATTTCTCTTATAAGCTTTCAAGAAAAGATAAACACAAAATATGTTTTAAAATATGAAATATACCCCTTACCAAATGCTCTGTAGCAATTCTAACACCAAATGAACATTCTATTACTTAAAAAACCCCAAACAAAACCAATCCTATAGACTAACCAACAGTTCAGTTCTGCTTGCAAGACTGACAGGACAAAGAACCACAGGTGATGAATTGGCAAATTTCTCCCTACCATCATTTTGCTCTTTGACTTCTTCTCTGGCAGTAACAATGTAAGAATGGAAACTAAAAGACCCTTCACTTTACATGGCTGACACATCTCACTTAATTGGGGGATTTTCTCAGAAGAGCAAAGTACAAATGAGTATGAAGGAAAAGCAACATAAAAATAGTCACACTCCAATTTTAAAAAAGCAAACTTACTTCAAAAAACATAATTTTTCCCTCCAGAAAATGTTTCTTTAGACAAGACAAAAGAAAACAAAAACAAAAGCCACAAACCAAGCACCACAATTTCAAACAAAACAGGGATTTCCCAAATGACTTGATCTGTTGATACTCTTTCACTTTTCATGGTACCACATTTATGGGATGTTTCTGGAGAGGAAGAATAAAGACTTTAACAATTAGCATTAGAAGAAATATAGTCCATGTATATATTTGTGCCTCTTCTAAGGCCTATTCCTTCTTCTTGTAATTTGTTTTGAGTCATGTTTCCAACAGTATTCCTGTTCCTGAGTATACCTCAGGAGGAGAATATCAGAGCCGGTGATTATTACAGACATATTGGACCAACTAGATACCTTGAAAAGCACCCTGTTAATGAAATGAAGAAAAAGCCTCACATCCTCATCTGAACTTATTTTTTTAAATGTTTAGACTAAGCATCAGGAGGAAAAAGAATATTATTTTTTCTTTTTCTGCTTAATATCTGAAGGACACAGACCAGCGGTGCCTATTAATTATGCTATTGCAAAATTACACTTGAAACAAGGCAGCAATTCAAAAAGCCAGCAGGAAATTCTCACCTCCATGGACTTCAGCAGACAAATGTTTTCACTTACATTTTTCAACTACTTTTACTGAAAAGAGTATTAAATAAATATAAGAAGAGAATCAGTGGCCAAGTATGCTGAATTGTATATTCAACATAGCTAAATGTGCTAAATGTTTGATGAAGGTATAAATAATTAGTAACATACACATACATTTAAAAAGTTTCTTTTGCTCAGGCATGCATATATCTAATGTCTGAGCCTGTCATGGCACAATGTGCTCTCTTTGCTATTTCCCTTCCTTAGCCCTTTAAGTGGCTAAGTAGAGGCCCATGTTCTTTTCCTATGCCTGCCAAAGAAGCAGTGGCCCATCATTTCACTGTATCCTCTTTATTTCCTTCCACTATATCATGGATGTTCATTAACTTCTCATTGTGACTTCTATGTAGGGGAACACAACATAATCCATTCATTCACATCCTTATTAATGTCATTCTTCAACAGGCATAACACCATACACTTATTTCCCAAGCTCTCTTCATTTGCCTGCTCACAATCAGTCTCTAAGTCTTTCGATCACGTCAGGCCTGAACTGAGAACATATAAGGAAATTTTTTTGATTATAAAGGAGATATGCATTTATGTATGCATGCATACACATAGATACTCATAAAATGGATGTTACTAAATTCTCTACCTACACAGAATGCAGATATCCTAGCTGAAAGCATATTTTAAAGACTCAGATAAAGGAGGCTGGTATGCATGAAGATATTAAAGGTATGCTTTAGCACAAGTACATGCACTAAAAATAGCAAATCTATTATGTATTTAGTCTAGCAATCTTAATATTCAACCTGCCATACAAAAACTAACTGTATAAACATCTTCAAACATCTAAAAGACTCTAAGAAAGACCATAATTTACTTACTTACTTACCATGAGTTACTATCACCTTGATCTGGCAATGATAGTTTTAAAAATAAAAAGGAGCATTCTTGAACATTATTTCAGTTTGTTTTATTTTGTTTTGGATTTAGCTATTCCAGAAATTGCACTTGAAAAGAACTCTAGGAGTTCTAATAAAGCTTGGCTTGAGAAAAAGGACCCCAAAGTGATTAATTTAACTGAAAGGTCTCAAAATGAAAAAAGAAATTATTATTTTTTTCCTTTTTTTTCTGTAGTAACATGACAGAGTCAGGACATACTCTGACTAAAAGACAAATAAGGAAATTCTATACAAAGGATGTACGATTGTTATCAAGAAAGGTTTTCCTCCCCCATTTATTTCCTTGCCAACAGCTGAAATTAGTTGTTCTTCATCAGTTAGACTACTCTAAGAGAACACCTGAGATCCTGTAAACAGTAAGAGACATTTCATGTACAAGGAATAAATTTAACACCTGCCCATCCTGAATGCAAAATATTTATTACATCTCCAGGGACCATGATTAGAAAAGTCTCAGTGCATTATCACTCTATAGCAATGAAATTTGATATGGCTACCCATAGAGTTTGTTGGTCAGAGTTACTTTTATGTATTTCCAACCACAAAAGATGGTTGGAGATATTGTTCATTCTATCAGGTGACAAAAGTGAATGAAGTGAATGAAATGTGACCAGTCCTATAACCACTCTCACACTTGGGAAAAAATATAAATCCCTTAATTTATTTTGCTGCCTGAACTCAAACAAAAAGCCAATCATGAAGATTGTACTGAAACACAGAATGCAATCACTACTTACCTGTCTGTATGCAACAAGATATTAAACATCAAAAGCTTTTGGAAAGGTTAGAATTTCTCAGAAGATTTTTTACCTCAGTGTGAAGATCTAAAAATCATAGCTCATGGCTGGATCATTATATAATTTTTAATCATGAGAGAATGAAAAATAGTTTCAAAACAAAAAAGCGTGGGGGAAGTTAACAGATGGATAAAACACCCCCATAAAAAGATCTGAAAGAAGAGTCTAAATAAAGAAACATATTCAATGAAAAATCTTTGAATGTACGGTGCCGTCAGTTCCACTATTAAAAAGATAAGGAAGACTAATACGAAAATTTTTACCTCCTGTAGTGTAAAAATAAGTTTTCAATATGCAGAAAAGCAATTATAAGCTGCACTAAAATAACAATTCCATACATAGAGTGCTAAGATGCAAGGTGTGGGGAGTGGGTGTAGGGGAAGACGATCAGTGGTTCGTTTTGATTTTAATAAAGTTTGTAATTTCTCAACAATGTCAGGTTTGTGTCTTTGCCTCATGAACAGGCTCTGTGCATTGAAAAGGTCATGGAGCATGCTCATGCCTTAGGGAAGTCATTTCACATCTGAAGGACATTTGTGAAGATCAGATGCAAATAAATGACAAAGTACATCTATTTCTAGTCAGTCAAAACATATTGTAAGTAAGCAGCAAAATTTCAGATGTAAACTGCTGAGCATGAGGAAAAGCAAAGATGGGCATGTGTAATGAGAGACAAGCATCCAATTACCAAATTTCTAGTTTTCATCAATGTCTCATAGTGCAATATCACCAAAATATTTCTTTCTCCCCAACTCAAAAAGTCTTCAAGTTATCACAAAAAAGTTACAATAACAGGGATAGTTCTAAAATGTGGCCAACAAGGTCTGTGATTTCCTCTATCACCTGGAGGATTTTTCTTTATTCACCTTAATCCATTCCTCCCTGGTCCATGACAAGTGATCTGGGACCAATTTTAACAAAACCCTCAGCCATTATTAGAACAAAATAATTTAGCACCATGGACACAGCATCTTAGTTTCAACAGGATGTCCACCCTGAGAACGGGACACCCACACAATGTAAACTAGACTCCAATCTTACCAATATCACACAACTCTTGGCTTCCAGAAATGCCTAACAGTAGCAACACCACAAAGAGTCTCAGAGAGTACATCCCAATCAGTAGTATATGACAGTAGAAAAGAGACTGTCAGAAACTTTAGAAGTCTTGATATTAATTTGAACAAAATGTCAACATCTTTAGCATTCAGAGAATGCTTTCTTCAAACCTTCTAAGAAATGTTAGCAAAATCTTGAGAAAGAATTTTTATATTGTTTCTTTTTCTGTAAAACGTGCTTTAAAATACAGAAAAACTGTCAGATTAATATGTTTCAGATTACAAACAGCTACTACAGAAAAACATCTCCCTCACTCCACAAACAAGTATCTCTATGTATCTGATTTTAATCCTCTCTCATGTTTTCTGATCTTTTTGAAGATAAAGAGAAACCTACTAATGTACAGTTATGTCCATTTCTATTTATCAAAAATGCTACACATTAGAAAAAAGGTATTTAATCTGCATGTAGTACAAAATTTTGCCTCTGCTTTGGAGACAGTTGTGCTTTAGCAGTAGTGCTCTGACGCAGTCCATCCATTTGAATTCTGTGCACTTGCATATGCACTTCTAACCTATTCATTGTCCTGAGAGGACAGACACCCTCCTCAAGTTTTCACAAGTTAGTCAGGTCTTTTGAGTAACTTAAAAGACTTTTGATGTTACAAGCCTCTTTGGTTTCATGGGATAAATTCAGGGATCATTTAATTTGAACAATTTTCTAAAAATACCTGAAAAATGGTGTGCTAGATGCAATGCAAAGTTCTACACTGAAATTTCTTACATTACCCTGTATATCCTGTATATCCCAGGATATACACCATATACATAGTAGTTAAAAAAAATTATTTTATGATATCTTATTGACACCATTATCTTGTAGGGTTTTCCTCCTAATCCTGTGAAAGAGTTACTCCACCTTTTTCCTACACAATGCCATTGAAGCATGGAGGAAGCTACACTTTTCCCTGTAATTAGCATTCTAATTGCAACACATGAAATTTGAATGAGTTTTGTGGCCTGACATCCCATCTGCTGATACCATCAGATGATCTCAAAGAGAAAAAAAGAGATAGATGATAGACATAATGGAAGAAATTAATGTCGTTCTCTGTCTGAGAATTTTTCCAATAGATGGAAATGTATGCTTGAGTGACCTCTGGAAGCCCCTAGAAAAATATCAAATGTATCTTGAACACAGTTTTTTTCAAATGGACCCAAAAGTTAGTCTTCTGATATCTGCCTTCCTCTTTCCTCCTTTGGAACTCATGACTTGTTTCAGCTCTTCATCATATGACCAAAACAAGTAATAAAGAAACTGTAAAAAATACATCTTCACTGTACAAGAGAAACCATGGATTGTTGTCTGAAAACAGCTGTATAGGTTTTCCATTTATCTTTCAGGTGTGTTAAAATACCTAATTATTGAGAAATGGACGTCAATCAGACTGCATAGAGAAATTTTTGACCTGAAGCAGCCCTTGTAGTTCAAGGACAAATGTTAATATTTTAAGAAAAAATGCCTTTTTTCTAAGTTCCTGAACAACAGAAAAAAAACCCAAAATCAAACAAACCACCAGAAGCAGTAAAACTTACTAAGACAAATTTCCCCAGTGTCGTGGTTTGAGAGGAAGTGAGTTTTTTGGAATGCTGTGGTCAAGCCAATGGGTGCCCAGATTTGAATATTGGCACCTGGTGTGGCCACTGGGGACATGGATATGCCTCTGAGAACACAGGGGATTAAAAGCAGAGGATTCCCAGGAAACCTTCTCTTGGGTTCTGGCAGGGAAAACAGGTCAGACCTCCCCTGGCCCAGATGCCAGCTGGGAGGGGGAGGGGAAGCCATATGGCCAGGTGAGGTAGGCTGGGCCCTGAGGATGGAACGGTGGAGAGCACCAGAGGCATCGGGCAGCCACACCCTCCCTCCCCCCCCCCAGGAGAGAGAGAGAGAGAGAGCACCTGTGCCACCTTGAAATTTGATATCATGTGCTGGCAGCACAGCCGGGCCGGCGGAGAAGGAGGGAGTGCAGCGGGGGCATGGTGAGAAGTCGGGGGAGTCCTGGGCAGGCTAAGCCTGAGATTTTAACCCTTTTCTTGAATAATGGAAACCTTACAAATACTGATCCTCCTGGATCTGAATGAGAAGAGAGATAGAGATGAAATGGAGGAGGAAATGGGCAAGTGTGATGAAAGTTCGTGCAAGTGAAAGATGTCAGAAGAGTGGAGAAGAATCTTAGGTGAGAAGAGATGATGGAGTGGCCTTAGCTGGACTTTTCTTGTATATCCATGGACAGAACCATGTTTCCTGTGACACAGAGACTGCATCCAGGGGGAGGCAATGGCTCAGAGCCAAGAGGGTTCAGTGTTGAGACCCCCTCGGCCCCAAGGGGTGAAATCTGGGGGGAACAGGTGTCCCAAAGGTGAGAGACTGTGCTCTTTTTGGAACGGGACAAAGCATCCTTAAAAGGAAAACCCTAGAAGCAGCTCTGGTCCATGTTCAGTGGTGGGAGCACTGGACATGGAAGGAAGATGTCACAATGGCAAATGATCTCCGGGTGGTGCCTGGTGTGATATGGAAACACATGAGGTTTCAGCGGTGTTTCCAGGGGAAGCCTATGGCACAAGAAAGACTCCTTTCCTCTTGATGAACTGAGAATTGATTATCTAAAGGGTGGTGAAGGACCGTGAGTTGGTGATCTGAGGGATGGATGTATTGGAAATTTGGTGGGGGGAGGAGGAAATGTTTTTGGAAGGTTTTCATTTTTCATGTGTGTTTCTTTTTACATATAGTTGTAGTTTAGTTAATAAAGTTTTCTTTTCTGTATTTCTAAGTGGGGGCCTGCTTTTCTTATTCCTGGTCACATCTCACAGCAGACACCAGGGAGAATGTACTTTCATGGGGGCACTGGCATTGTGCCAGCATCAAACCATGACACCCTATGAATAGTTTTATGAGTTTTTAAGAATACAGAATCTCCCTTAACTTCATAAATACAGAGAAAAACACTGACTTCAACTTCCACAGTACATGTGCTCTAATCCATACCTTTTCTGTTATTCTTGAAAAGAGATGAAATCTGTTTGTTTTCTTTTGACATCCATCCCATTGCTACTCATCCTACAGAATTTTGTAAGGACAATGCAGGCTTGATTTTCTATTAAATTAGTTGCAATGTAATGTGCCATTAATTCATGATCAGACTCTTTAGAGCCTGGAGCTGCATTTCTGGAACTAAAGAATTTTCACTGTCCATTGACTTCACAGATCTGCTATATATTGTCTTGATTATCTATTCATAGTCCATGAAGTTAACTTTTACTAGTACTACATTTCTATCCCATGCTTCTATGCTCTGATTTCTATTCATGAATTTTCTATCCTCCCTCTCAAGTCAGCCTAACCAGTTCTGGTAAATATTCCCCCTATGCATACTTCACGCTCTTCACATTTTAGTGATATTTAAAGTCCCCAAATTAACGGTCCATGACAAGGCACTTCTTTTGCAGCATTATCTCTTCTGGAGTTCCATGCCTGATAACTTGCCAAAACAAATAAAGCAAATTATGTTCAGTACTCCCATGTTGTTTGCCTGTAGTGACAGCATAAGTCCTCATCTTTAAGCAGTTCTGAACAACAATGGATGCCAAGAATCAAAACTGTTCCTTCTCTGCAGCTTTTTTGTAAAAGAGAATTTCATTTCTTTATTCTGTCCTCCAAGGCTGTTTTCACAACTACAGTAACTGAAAACCCCAGGGGTTTTTGAGCCACTTCCCTGAGTCGCCACTTTCTCCAACAACCAGGGAACTGAAACACTGCCCTGATTTTTGGAGTTGTCATCAGGCTACAATTGAATGAGAAATTATAGTTGTACAACGGTTTGTAAATTAAGCTGTACTACTTATCACAAACACAACTTCAAAAAGCAGCATGTAATAAAATTACTGGTGGGATCAGAGAAGAAATCCTGTGCTTTTAATATTTTTTGCTTCTATTTTCCACCTTCAAAACTGGTCACATATTCTCTTACCCATCATTCTGTTGGATTTCATTTTCATTTAAACTACTATCAACTGTATGCTCTTCCTTTTTTCCCTTTCTTTTGTTCTCTCACTCATCTTTAGCAGTTCATAATGTAGGTTTCCTTAATCTATGTTATTGTTTTGTCAGCCTGAAACCACAGCATTCCCATAAGTCACTCCCTTGAGAAAGCAAAGCATCCCATTTCTTGCCTTGCTTTTTCCTCCTACTGTTTTTTCCATGACATGCTTGTGAGTTGCTGTCTCAGTAGTAACATTAGAAACTACTGTTTCTCACAGGCCATGAACATACCTCCCTCCAGAAGACAGGCCAATGAAAAAAGTGAGGGAGGGTCTGCATTCTCCTTGTCGGTTAAAATTTATAATGTAATACTCATAAAATAATTATGCAATTTAATTCACAAAACTGATGCACAACTGACAAGGTAAAGAGATTAGAATAAAGTATTTTTTAAGTTCCTCCTTTTGTTATTAAAGAAGGGTTGGTGTTTGATCATTTCATGTTACTGCTGTGTTCACCAGTATGTGCCAGTAAAGATCTTTAGTGTCACACTATCATTGTATTGTGAATTATCTAAGTATTGGAAAGTACACATTCTTTCTTCTCCTTCATACTTGTCATGCTGATTAAAACACGCAACCTGCAACAGAGAAAGCAATTTCAGTTGTTTTTCCCTACAATGATTTAAAGCATTTGTTTCTGCAATGCACATGATAAGGGAGTTTATTTCTTATTTGTACAGATAGAAAGCAGTTTATAGCCTAAACCCCACCAATTAACAGAGAAAATCAAACAATTTATTGTATATATTCAGTTGTTCTGCTGACTGATCCCTCTGAGATATCTTAGAGACTGCTCATTTTATTATAGGGAAGATAAGGGATTAAATTATGATTTTAAGTGAGATGGGATTAAATAATATCAATCTCACAACAGGTACTAAATAGAAAGATTACATAAGAAAAAATTCCAGGTACATTTTTTGCAGGGCTTGGGGGCAACTGGTCATCTTGAAAAACACAGCAAAAATTATTTCCTTGAATATAAATGTAAGAGTTGGTATTATACCAAGGAATTACAGCAAGTTTAAGGAAATACAGTGGCAGCAATTTTTAGATTTCTGAATATTAATAGCTTTATTTTCAAGTCATTGTCACTGTCACACCATGTAATTGTGGAAGCAGACTCTACTACTTACAGCAAATAGGCATATGTTCTCTTCACTGGAAAAGCAAATCCCAGGCATGTGTAACTAACAGAGCTGGGAATAATGTGTGTTTAAGCAGGGCTGGAAAGAGAAACAGAAGTCAGTTTTTTCAGCCATACCCTTTGAGTTACACAAAATTCTCTTCCACTGAAGAACCTTCTCAGACCTTTGAATGTGCTCTGGCACACATTTAAATTGCAGTCTTGACTGCAGTTAAGTGACAGCATTAAATTGCCAAGATAGAGAATAGATGTCACCGGTAGATCATTTCCCGTTACCCTTTCAGTAAGAGCACTTGACATCAAATCAGGGTACATCCACTTTGCTGGGGCTGCTCTACAGTGAACTTTCTAGAATGGTGCCAAAATAATACTGCAGAAGACATTAAGGCAAATAAAAATATAACAGACATATTTCACATACTCTGGTCTGCAGTATTTGGAGACCAAGACTACAGGAAAATACTTGAACACTCATAAAGCAAAAAAAAGAAGGAAAGGTAATTCAGCTTTTTGTTTGGGTTTTTGTTTGTTGAGATTTTTTCCTGATTGTTTTTGTTGCTGTTGCTTTTTTCTTTGTGGTTGTAGTTTTTGTTTTAAAGTATTCTAAAATGTGTGTTAATCTGAGTTTTTATTCCCCATATTAACTGCTGATGTGTGTACTTTTTTTTTCTACAGATTCAGCATAATAACCAAGATTTCATAGCCTTTTATTCCCATGCATTGAATGAAGAAGAAAAAGCTTTCAGAGGGTCCAGAGTATATGAAATGAACAAATCATGTGGACAGAAAATGCTATTTGTCACTTAAATAAAGAATAGTCTTCAATATTTCAGGAAAGATATCTGCACTACTCAGAGCATCAAACTCATAAACGACTGACCAGGTTACAATGGGCTGTTTCACATTGACAATATTCAATTTCCAAAATTTTTGCTTTCATTCAGGCTAAACTACTACAGAAAGACAACAACTAGAAAATTAATTAAACAGGGAATAAATGGTTCAGCTGATCTGAGGTTTCAGTCAAGAGAGGCACACTGAGTTTCTTACACTGGCAGACCATCATTCAGTTTTAACTCTTTATCACTGACAGATTATGCCGAGAATGTTATAAGTACAGAAGCAAAGCCTGAACAATTAGTAAATGCAGAATCAAAAGAAGCATGTGAAGATGTCTACATGCTTTAAAACTGGCTTGAGGAGACTCCTCTATGGTCTAAATTTCCTGGAGTAAATCTTGACCTAATTCTTACAGAGAAAAAGAGACAAGTTCCTGTGTATCTACGAAGCTTTACCAATTAGGACCAAGTGTAAAACTGGGAATTTGAGTTCACAGCGCTTTGTTTTATTTGCTCACCATGCAAAATCTGAAAGTAGCTGATCTTATTCAAAATGAAAATTATTTACTTATTTCATGACTCTTTATCAAACAGATAAATGGGTAGATCTTTTTCTAGAAGACAGTTCTCTTCCAGTTTCTCCATTTCTCTTCTAGAAAAGGAGGTATGCCGGAAAATATTTGCAACTATCTGCATGCTGTAGAAAGATTTCTGAACTAGTAGTTTCGACATAACTGAAGAGTACTATCCAAACACCAATATCTCCTATGGATGATTTAAGAAAAATTATGGGCAGGGATATTTGGTATCTACTCAAATTTACTTACATTTGTCCCTTTGTTTGAAAAACAGTGAGACTCCTTCATGTTTGCTTGTAGGATTTCTTAGATAACTGTCTTCTTAGGAGGGTGTGTCCAACACAAAATCCAAATATATATTTGACAACATGTTAGACAGTTATTTAATAACCATAGTATCCAAAAGGAAGTGTCAGGGCTTTAGTATCTGGGATATCAGTCTTAATATGAATAGATGAGAAAATCTTTCCTCAAAAGCTGAATCTGCAAATTAATTTCAAAATATTAAAATATCCCAGTATATAATGATAAAAATACAAAAGCAAGCTAATGTGCCAGGTAAACAAAAGTATTCTGTAGCAATAGAGAAAGCAATCTGATGGTTCTGTATAAGGGCTATTTATATTAGTAGTACAATTCTTTTTTTTTGAGCACCTGGAAATCAGGTTTTGTTCCCACTCGTAAAAGAAAAATTAAAATAATAGTAGGTAACAATAAGATAGGTGTGGTACTTATATCTTTCAAGTGACTGGGAGAAGGGGAAAGAATCCATTTGGAGAGAGATGGAGAAAACATGGTCATTCAAATGGTGAAATTCAAGCAATGGTTATTGCTGCTCACCCTTTCCTGCTCATGCGTAGATGCCAGAATACAATGATTGGCAAATATAAGTATAAAAATTTGCAGCAAAATTAAAGGAGAGGGATGTTGTGAAGTTTGTAGACAAACGACAATATGGTCAGAGGTTGGTTGTCAGATTTAATCTTAAATATAGCCTTGTTCACAGAAGCAGCAAGACAAGCAGAAAACATGTCAATCCTTATCTAAGTATTAAAGCCTGAATAAAGGAAGAACCTAAAAAAGATGTTCTCAGTCCAAGAGGAAAGTGGGGCAGGGCATCCAGTAAAAATGTCATGCATTGGAGAGTATAACATAATGGATTAGTCAAAACCAGCCTTCCTTCTAGTTTTGTTTTTCTCTCAGATTTAGAAGATAGTTAAAGAAACACATGGAAAATGTCAGGGATTTGTGTTTGGTTTTGGTTTTTTGTTGCTTGCTTGGCTAGTTGGTTGGTTGGGTTTTTCTATGCAGAGTCTTATCTTGTTAAAACAAGTTCAAGCACTTCCTTCTGATAATTTTGCTATTGTACAACTTCCTAGAACTCTAACGCCATGTCTCCTGAAGAAATAAAAAGGCATCCAGAGTGTAGTAGGTAAGGGACAGGCTTTCGGAAGATTTCGGGCTGTGACGGAAAATTACAGGACTCCTTCTGCCCCTCTCCCCATAGATAAAGATCACCCTTAGAATGTAGCCAAACATGTAGCCCCCCTAACCTATAGATGCCAGTAACTTTCCACTCCATACTAACCCTAGAAAGTATAGCCAAACCCCTTTCTGACGTAGAGAAGCCCCTTAGTCCATAAATACCCTTGAGACCCCTCAATAAAAGCCTTTAACCGTCCACCACATTAGTGTTAGCATCCGTTATTGGCCCCGAGAGATCCCAGGAGGGGATCGCCGTGCTGGACTCTGAAACCAGGTCACCGCGGCCTTCCCAAGAAGACAACACCAGAGACTCCTATTCATTGCAGAGAATAAATTATGAAAACATACAGACATAGTAACAAAAGATGTATTGGTACAATGCACCACATAATATATCCATATTAATTAGAACAGAAGTGTATTTACACTGTTCAATCAATTACTTTGTAATTAAAATTGCTCGTTTAACTAGAAGCAAAAATTAAATGCCTGAATTGCTCAATTATGAAATAGAAAGGAAAATACTAATACATTCATTACTTACAAGCAATCCAAGACAATAAATTTTATCTGCAGGGCTCTTAAGATGTACATGTAACCAATGCAATTAAAATACTCAGATTAATTATTTATGTCTAAGCTTGTAGCCATTCTTCTACCCACATCCATACTTAGGCTGCATTTCTGCATAGGGAATGCAGTAGTTTAGCTGCTGTCACTTTTTAAAATGTAATTATATAGCTTTTTCAGACAAGTGCTTCAATGTCATAGACATTTATATAGACCTGAATTTAATTACAGGGACAGAAATAATTTACATAACAAGCCCAAAATCTGGTTCAGACCCTGTGGGCCTTTGAGACAAGAGAAGTGGAGACATCTCAAGCAGTGAGATGACAGCTCTTGGGAATTGTCATTCAAATCTACTTTTAACATTGATTGAAAGTGGAAACAACCACACCTTTTTTCTGAACCACTGAAAAGACATACTAACAGTACAGTGCATGCCAGAACATCAGTGGTTTAAGGAGAGTTGTGAGCCCATTGCTTAGTGGGGCCATAAAGGCAACCAGCTAAACGTACTAACAAGGAAGGACATCTCCTCAGGCAGGAGCCCTGAGTCATTCCTGATAAGCTCAGTCAAAACTTCTTTGAAGGGAGGTAGTTGGCAGGATAAGGGCACCTTGATGAGTGCAGGATGATAAAGTCAGCAACAGCTGTTCCAGAAAGAGTAGTCCCTATGCCTACCTATGTGTCTACCAAAAGTAATTCCCTCCTACTTAAAATGATCTTGTCTGAAAGAGGTTCTGTGCACACAATCTCCTGGACAGACCAGACCCTTGCTAGGGAAACGCTGGCTGACTTATATATGAATATATACTCTCACAGATAAAGGTTCATAACTATATATTTACTTCATTAGTTGGAATTATGAACTTACTTGAAATATACACATATATATTTGCTTTACTCTTGTAATACATATACTTGCTTTATATAGTGGTAAATACTTGCTTTCCTAGTGGTAAATTTGCAGTGACTTGTAATCTATATTTACTAGTGTTAGTAAATTTGTAATGAAATTCTCAGAAACCCAGGCTTCTGTGACTTTGTGTACTAAAGAATCCTGAGAAATCCATGGTCGCAATCTGTACCCACAGATGGGGTATCCCTCATGGGTCATGTCTCTGACTGCCACAGGTTCTTAAAACATTCTGTGCCTCTGTTTTCAATGCTAAGACTGTCCTCAAGCATTGAAACATTTCCCACAACAAAGAAAGAATTAGGAACCACTTAATCCACTTGTACATACAACAGTCCATATATACCTGAGGGTTCTAAAGGGTATTTTGTCTAAATATTTTGAAAGGTCATAGGAAATGGGCATGTTTCTGATCATTGAAGAAAGGCAGACCTCACACCCATTTTCAGAAAGGGCAATGCAAGAAAGGGAATTTAATGAACTATAGGCCAGTCAGCCTCATCTCAGTCCCTGGAAAGGTTATGAAGCAAATCCTGTTAGAAACAAACAAACAAACTAGTGATAGACATAGCATAAGTTTAACGAGAAGAAATCATGGCTGACCAACCTCCTTGCTTTCTGCAAGAATGAAACTGACTTTTTTGGTAAGGGAGGGGATATGCGTGTTGTATTCCTTGACATAGCAAGGCCTTTGACGTGTTTATTCTTCTGTAGTGTCTCTCTCCAAATTGGTACAATATGGTCTGGATAAATGGACAATGAATGAGAGATTGCTGTAGTACCACATTAAAAGTGTTGTGACCAGTGGTTCAAAGTCCAGCAGCAAATAACCAGTAGGGCTCCTCAAATCAGTCCTGGGATTTCCTAAAGACACTTCTATTAGTGTCTTTAACAACTTTTTTGCAGTTGTTAATGAAGGGATACAGAGGGTAGGAAGGAGAGGATGATATGATGAGGAGGGTGTTCCTCTTCATGTGAGAAAACAGTTCAACGTCCGGAAGCAACTTATAACAATAGGGTCAGTTTGCAACTCCATGCTAGTTCTTTTGAAAGAGTGCAACTTAGTTTACTTTGAATATATTCCTCATTTATATCTTGTTGAAGAAAAAAAAGGTAGAAGAAATGCCAAGTGAAGTGAGAAATGAATGTTACTCTCTGAAGAATTTTGCTAAGATAGTTTGCTCTGAAAATTTCAAGCTTTATTCTTGGATCTAGAATATGTTAAAATTTGAAATTTATATGAAAAGACTCAGAACACCACAGTGATGGGAAATAGTTTATGATTTCCTTACAGGAAAAGTAGAGTTTCTCCCCCTCTAGTCCCCCTCTTCTCCCATAAGGGGTCAAAGAAAAACATTTCAAAATTTTACTTCAAGGAAAAAGATCTTTAAGTTCATGTCTGCCTTGAGAAGCTGGTTGTTTATGCATAGAAACATCTTCTGATCTGCATAAGAACAGCTCAGGTGCTGAAGGGGTGAGCACTTATCACCCGAGTATGACCAAGTCCAACGTTTTATTAGCAACAAGATAGGCTTTGAGCCAAATAAGTGAAAAGGCCAATGAGCAGATCCTGCTAGGTGGGACAGTACATTTTATCTTGCCAATGTCCACCCTTACACAGCAGACTCCCTCCCCAAGAAAGAATTGGGACTTTCATATTCATGAAGATAGTCTCATGTAGGCCTGAAGGCATTCATCCTTTCCCTTGGGGCACAAATGGCTCATTATGCTTATGTCAGAGGCAGCTGTCATGCCATAGGTGGTGTAAGCCATCAAGGACTCCCGAAATGCCCCCCAGACACACATTTCTGGGCTTCTCACCTCTCAGAGAACTACACATGATGCACAGTGTTACGTCAGACAGTATAAAACTCCCCTCTACTTCCCAGAGGAGGTATCTGGGCATTCCCACCTGAACCAACCACAGCCTGTGTTTCATGTGCTTGCCCCACCCTAAAAAGTTGAGACTGCAACCATCACTTCAACCAATGGACACCGAAATTTCAACAGTCAAGTCTCCTCACTGATCCACATGATATCTTTCCTCTCTGCTAGCTACTCTTATCCTATCTTTCTCTTTCTTTCTTTTCCTTATATATTTTCTTAGGTGATATATTCATATTTTATATAGATAATAACTAAAACAGCTACATACCTCTTTTCCATGGCAACCAAATTTTTCTAAAATAAATCCTACATATATATATATATAAATAAAAAACCCCACTGTTTTGTTCCACTCTTATCTGACTAATGAATCTATTAACCAGAACCTCAATAACCCTCACTTTAAGTGGCAGGTCTTAACACAGCCTTGAAGGGCACTCTGACTCAGAACACTGAAGACCTCTGTAGCTCTTCATTTATGCAGTTACATTTGTTATTATCAGCAATAGCCATTATAGTATTAGATAATTTTTTTTCTCCTCAGAATGAAAATATTAGAGATTATGTTTGAAAAGACCAACATATTTGACCCAGAAAGGGCAATGAAGATAAGGGCTAGTGGAGATTATCTATTTCCAGATAGAGTTTATTTTTGTTTCTGCCACGGGTTCAGTGTTGAGCAGCTGTCACTGGCACCCATAGAACTAAGAGTAGAGGAATATATTTTTTGATTAGTGGAAAACTGTCAGTCTGGGGCAGAAAAGAAGGGCAGATGCACAAAGTAGTTAAAGTTCTTAAGCACACGTTATATACGTTATGTTGCTGATATTTTCTAAGAATCAGAAATGCTATTAATGGGGACTTTTTTCTTAAAAGTGTATCTATATTTTATACCTATGCTCTCATAGTACAAGAGTAAACTTTAAATCTTGCAATGTCTTTGTAGGCATATGTCATAATGCATTTTAAAACACCAGAAGAAAAACAGATTACTTCCCTTTTTGTTGACTGAAGGCACAAAAGAAGGGTTGTGTGTATTATAAAGACAAAGTTCTCTAGTATTCACATTATGAACTCAGAAGTACAGCTTGAAATGAAAGGAGTGAAACACAGTGCTGAAAGATAAATTTACTAATGACTGTTTGCAACATTTAGAAGGTAAGACCTGTTCTCTTATCTTTTATTTGTGATTATGAGTATAATCTGTTTATTTCCAGGGGAATAAAAGCCCGTAAAGACCACATAATTAATTTCTTAGGTTTAAATGACATTCCATAATACAGGACAGACTGTAAGAGTGATATTTCAAGTTCATAATAAGTTAGTATTTTGTGTGTACTTATAAGATGAATATTTGTATAAATTTTTATTAGAATATTACATAAATTATAAGTAAAAAAAGGTCACACCACTAAATGTAGTTGATATCTGACTTATTTAAATATAAATGAAAGCTCAATATACAACCGAACTCCTTTGCCATGGAAACTCTCTTACTCCTGAGCTTATGACAAGTTATCATAAAATTGTTAAAAAAGGACAAACAACAAAAGATTTTTTCATTTTCCCTTAGCTAACTAAATTTACTTCTCCAAAATGGTCATCTGGGCCAACAGTAAGAGAAAGCATTTCATGGAAGATAAATGACAAGCATTAGTCTGATTTGCCTTCCTTCAAAATAGCTCTAAAATGAAAACTCTTAAGCTCACTCCAGCCAAGTTTTAAGATCTGTTCACACACCCACTCATGACATCTGCCATCAGCTCCACACTTTTAAGCTCCCTCAAGCTGCAGCCTGAGTGGAGCATCAAATCTGGCTGAACATACTGCAGCATATTAAAGATCTTGCAGTCAAGAACTGTTCCCCTTCCCTGTGAATATTAGTCCATGATTCAGTGTATTTTCTTACCTATTGTCTCTGCAACAAAGCCCTTTTTTTTTCAGATGGCTGTAACTTTAATAATATTTTTCTTTTTTTTTTTTTTTTTGCAGACCTAATTTAAGCACCATACAACCCTAAGGAGGCAATAGCAGAGTCTATCATTTATGCTGTAAGCCGCAAATGAGTCTTCCTTCTCAAGTGCAAGCTAAAAGCATGCCCCTTTGGATGCCGTATGTTTTTGGCCCTGAACATTATATTCAAAACCTTTTGTTGCTTTATTGTGAGTTAATGACATCTATCAATTCCAAGTGTATAAGAAAGAAAGAAAGTAAAAATAATAAATAATTAATAATAAATGTATAAGAAAGAAATAAGAAAATAACTGCTTTAGTGAGGAACAGCTTTGTGCTCAGCTTTCTGCTCTCTAGGCTATCCCTCATACTTAAGGGCTACTGTTAAGGAAATCAGAGATACTGACAAAAATATCAGACTGACTGCTTCTACTAAGACTTAGTTCTCTGTCAGACTGCTCCCAGAGAGAAAAACTGCTTCAGTGTTCCTGTGGGGTTTTTTTTGTTTTTTTTTTTTCCTAAATGAACTATCAGACTAGTCCACCAAGCCAGTTTGGTTAGTTTTCCACTTTTTCAGACTTTCAATTTGAAGGCTTTGAAAGGTACCAAAATCATTAAGTGGTCAGTCTCTAGAACAGTAACGTGAACTTTCCCAAATAGCTGCTTTAATCTGGCTGTAATCCTAGATTGCCAGTAGATCAGATTCCTGGCAAGAATTCTTTTGTCAAAAAAGCAAACAATATGCTGACTCACTGCTCACTGGTCCTTGGGACCAGCTTTGAAATCAGTAATATCATTGTAGGTCCAGGATTGGGGTTTATTTTTCTACGACTCCTTGGCATGGAGGTCTGGCCTGAGGCCCTAGAAAATTAACTTCTCATCATCTTCGGATGAACCTGAAATGGAACCTCCTCTTTCAAACAGTGCATTTACACTAGCTCTTCAATTTCCAACAGTTGTACTTCCTGCTCTGAGGTAATTACTTCCATAGGGTAATATACATTTTTTATATCTGGTCTGCAACCTAAAAAGCAACTCTGTGCCTCAATTTTACAAGCTTTGTAATATATATATTTCTCTCTGACTGAATACTGATAAATACTGATTACCGAACTTGGTACCAAAACTCATATTTGTAATTAGCTGTTATTTCTTTTCCATCAAAGCATTATATGCAGTGCTGAGGATCAGTAGTAGCAAGGAAGCCACAGAAGAATTATTTCTTATTTGGACTACTTTCCCCAAGGGAGGATGAACAATGGGACAGAAAAGGCAGGGGAAATGTTTTTCCACCTCCCCATGACCCTGCCAAAACACTAATGCTTAAGGTAAAACTGCATAAACCTGAAGATGACTGAAAGCTCTGTTTTGTCCCAGCATAATTTTTCTCTTCATTATCAAGCTTTTCTATCTGTCCTCTCTGAATTTTCATTCCCTACATAGGGAATTTTCTCTCACTACATATATTTCTCATGTATATTTTACAAGCTTTTAAAGTTTTATATACATATACATATATATATATATATATAATTTTTTTTACAGGTTTATTGCAACATTCATCACTTGACTCAAAGTTATGGATTCTTAATACTATGCTTGTGTTAGAGGTAACATTTCAAAGAATTTACTGGTGGGGAAAAGTCTTCTTTATTGTTTATTAATTTAGTGTTCCAGCTGAAACCATACTACATTTTTTCACTGCAGTTTATATTTTCAGTTGTGAACAAGAGGAAAATACTTTTATTGATACTTTATTCCTTTATCACTTTCTCCAGACATTTCTATTTCACAGCATTATTTCTTCAATTTATCTTCAGAATATCTGTTTTCAGTATAAAAAGTAATCCCAGTAATGGAGAAATGTGATATATCTACTTCATCTGCCATATCCTGGAAAGAAATTATTTTTGATTACCATCATGTTAACTATTTATATGTTGATGTGATTTTCATCTTTGTTATGTTAATTTGTTGAAAATATACTGTGTGTCCATGATTAAAAATAAATATTTAAGTAGTAATATGATTCAAGTATAATTACATAGAAAATAACTGAAAGTGCCAGATTAAATGTCAGCTCATTTTCTGAACAGCGTGTTTTTCCTAAGCTGTGGAAAATTGATAGAAACTTCCTCACAAGAATGATGATATTTGTGGTTTTACTGTAAAATATGGAAATCATTCTTTTTGCTCATTTACACTCCTTTCAGATTTATTTCAGACTTAGCTTATTCATCACCTTGAAAACTGCTGATTGGATGGTGGGAATACAAAACATCTCCTAATGGAAAGCCATGAGTGCAGTTGTCATGTCACCTATCTTTTGAACATTCCTACATAGAAATAACTTTTGAAAAATTTTAGATGTTTCCTCGTTCATGTTATCTGTCACTTTCCATGGTAAATCTGGTGATTTTTCTGCTTTAGGAAGGAAGGCACCTTAAAATATCCCATGATCTTGAGACTGCAATATTGACTTAATTTCAGGAAGCTAGTGGGTTAGTTTCTAACAGAGACTTTCCCTAAAATGTTACCTCAATCAGCAAGAAAATATGTGCTTTAGTTCCTTAACAGTTATACTCTGTCTTCAACTTAAACAAGAAATGCTTACTGTCTGAACGTGCAGCTTCACGGGAAATAAATTGCCAAACTGTTGTGCTCCTTGCACTCTCATGGAGCAAGATTCCCCTGCTGTTTCTTTTTCAAAGTGCCTTTGCCTTCTAGCAGCTCCTAGTTCTGTGTTTGGTGACTGTCAAGTGCCACCACAGTACAGATAGTAAAGAATAAAAGAAAAATTACTAAAATAATCCAATTTAGGCTCTGTGCCTTACAATGTTATGTTTGATGAACAACAGAGGTAAAGTCATTGTTGCTCCAATTCTGCAATTCTTTCAATCAGTCATCTGAAATGCCTCAGGGGAAAAATGTTATGTATCTTCCAAACCCCTTCTATATCTCAGCACATAGTTATTGTTACTTTAGCAAGTCTCTATTTTCTAGGTTACCTCAACAAAGCTAGATAGCTAGGTTTTTTATAAAGATTTAGCTGCATTGCTGGTATACAGAGATGAACCAGAAAACAGAAATAACATTTTATTGGATCAGTAAGGGAGTTATCCCTGGGAGAATTTCTGGAATGGAGGCCCCCTCCAGACATCAGAGTGAAAACATGACAGACATGCCACACTGAACTGGCAGCTAGCACCTTTCTGGTCTGGCCACCCAGACAGAAGTGAAGAAAGTCACAAAAGCAAGTCGGCAATTACCCCTGCATGCAGGGGTAGGGTACATGAAACTGTTCAGGCCCCATAAAGTTGCAAACACCTGGGAGTTCTTTGCACACATAGAATAGCAATGCTTAAATGCACAGAATATTTTGTGTGGAAAAAGTAAAATTCCTTAGAGATTAAGTAGATTCTTTGGGGATTTTCTGGAAATGTATATCTGCCTGAAAAATGTGCAAATGGCCTTATGGCTCTCACCATAAAACGGACAGTATGGGCCTGAATTTGAGAGTATAATTTCTCTCCCACCTCCACAACAGTTTTCAGATTTTAGCATCTGGATATGTCTTCTCTACACATAAACACACATATAATTATTTTATTTTAACATAACTAAGATAGAACTAAGGTACCCTGCGTTGAGATGTTAAAAAATCAAAAATTGTTTCTCATCCTTGCATTCTTATATGACAGATTTTGACAAAATTTCTGGTGAGATGCTGCTTTTTTCCCCACAACCACCCATTTGGTGAATCAATCACAAGCCTTTCCAGGAACAAGCAAGTAGAGCCAATTAGCACGTGAGTTTGTTTTTCACTAATATAAATAAGCAATGTATCCCTTGACTATATTGCTACAGTTTATTTAGAGTTATCCATTAATATATACATAATGCATTTAGTAAATTTTACCATGCAAAATGTCTTTCCCAAACAGAAATGTTATACAGGTCCAGTCACCTAAATGTTAAGGTATGCTAAATTTAAGGAAAATCCACAAGAAAATAGAATAAAATTATTATTCAAGCAAAACAAAAATAAGTTCTTCCAAAGTCATACCACTGAGCAAAGATTTTTAGGGTAAATAATTTCCTTTTTGTTGTGAATGCACCAAAGCTTTCTGAATTGTTTCACATTACTAAACCAACTAATTGATTAACTAGTGCGTGGTATACAAGGAGACAAATGATAAAACATGCATTTTTTGTCTTGTTCTTTTTCCAGTTTATAATTCTGGATAAATTGTCAGTCCTTTAATCTGGTTTGTTGCAGCCGATGTACCCTGGACTGTGCAAAAAGAAGCATGGCCAGCAGCATGAAGGTGATTCTCCCTCTCTTTTCTCTCACAAGACCCCGTTTGGAGAATAGCATCCAGTTCTGGCATATTCAGCACATCAACACCAGAGACCTACTGGAGCAAGTCCAGAATAGGGTAATGAAGATGATCAGAGGGCTCAAACACCTCTCTTATGAGGAAAGTCAGGGGTTGTGGCCCTTCAATTCTTAAAGGGAACTTACAAAAATGATGGAGAGAGACTTTTTACCAGGGCCTCTAGGACAAAAGGTATTAAACAGAAAGAGAACAGATTTAGATTAGATATAAATAGAAATTCTTTACTGTGAGGATGTTGAGGCACTGGGACAGGTTGCCCTGAGAACTGAGGATGTCCCACCATAAATAGTGTTCAAAATTAGGTTGGACAAGGCTTTAAGCAGTCGGATCCAGTGAAAGATGTCCTTGCTCATGTCAGAGAGGTTGTACCAAGGTGATCTATAGAGGTTCTTTCAAACTCAAAACATTCTGTGATTCTCTAATCCTACATGTAAGTTTGTGTTGTACGTAGTGCTCTGTGTGTGCACCTACTGGCAATACATACTCAACCCAGCAAGTAGCTGCAATGGGGTGGGGCATGCAGCATTGCCTCTCTGGTATGCCAGATTTGTCCCAATTTCCTTATCAGTTTTGTGATTTAGAAATGATACCAAAATTTATTGCTCATCTTCTCATTAATTTAATCACTACCTTCAGTAGGTGGGCTAGAGTGCAGCAAATACATAGTGAGAAGTCATCCAAGATATTATGGTAGACATTATTCACAATTAGTATGCAGAATCACTGTAGTATTCTGAAATGGAATAAATCAAACAAAGTGAATAATATCCCTGATGAAAATTGTATTTAAATAGCCAGAGTGCTTTATCAATATTTTCATATTATTAATTAATTACAGTAATAATTACAGTAATAATTTTACAGTACTAATAATATCAGAAGTACTGAAGATAATATTGAAGATAAGCAACTGGGCAAGGCCCTGGAATAAGTCTTAACATGATCCAAAAAAAAAGCCATCCCAGAGCTGTGATCTGTCAGGCCAGATTTTTGACAGAGTACTGTTTCCTCTTCCTTTTGTGTCTCAGTGTGCTGCTTTCTTGTTTGTTTCTTGCAGGGTTCTGTGGCTTTTTTTTCATAGAAATGAATGTCTCGAAAAAGTTTTGCTTTTTTAAGACTCTTCTGAAAGTATTAAACAACTTCTGGCTGTTGTGTTTTTTTTTTCTCTGTTTGCATGATTCCATTGCCAGCAAAGAGTATGTAAAATGTAATGCTACACTCAGCTTAATTTCTAACACAAATTTCTTCATCTTCAATAGCCAAGACTAGATTGTCACAGAACACCTGCTGGCACATGAGAGTAATAAACAAGAGAAGAAACAGACACTGTATGTAAAATCATCCCAGAATGGCTTTGTCTGATCAAAAGTTGAAAGTACCAGCTTGGAGAAATGAGAAGTATTATGGAAAAGTTTACCTCTCTGATACTGCTTAAAATGCAAAGTACCAACAAATGTAACTGAGCATCCTCAGCGCCACTGCTTTGCACTTTTCAGGACTAGAACCTCAATAAATAGTAAAGTCTGATCCCACTGTGGGAAAATCTGGGGCTTTCATGAGCACTGCATTCAATATGAACAACCAAAGTAAGTAAAAGAGAAAGCTATCCCTTTCATCCCTTGTTACTCAATGTGCTGTAACCATTCTTGTACTCCAGTGTAGACTTTCATTTTACAATGGGTGTAATGAAAAAGAACAGTGTTTTTTCTGCTTTATATCTCAATCCCAGAGATTTTCAGACTCACAGAATGCTTGGAAGGAACCAATGGAGGTCATCTAGTCTAACCTCCCTGCTCAGGCATATTACTCACGATTGTGTCCCAACAACTTTTGGACCTCTCCAGAGAAGGAGATCCCACAGTCTTTCTGGGCAATGTGTTCCAGTGCTCAGTCACCCTGACAGTAAAGAAGTTCTTCCTCATGTTTAGGTGGAATTTCCGTGTTCCAGTTTCTGCATTTGCCTCTTCTGTTACTCAGCACTAGTGAGAAGAGCCTGGTTCCACCCTCCAGACACCCTCCCTTCAGATATTTATTGATGTGGTCCCCTCTCAGTCATCTCTTCTCAAGGCTAAACAGGCCCAGCTCCCTCAGTTTTTACTCATAAGTGAAGTGCTCCTGTTCCCACATCATCTTTGACCTCTACTGGACCCGGTTCAGGAGCTTCATGTCTCTCTTGTACTGAGGAACCCAGCACTGGACACAGTGCTCCAGCTAAGCCCTCACAAGGGCTTTCTTATGCAGAAAGCAGATTTTATGCAGAAAGCTCTTAAATTCTGTTCAAGCCATTATAAATTTTTTAGAAAACAATTCTTCATCAGCTAAAGGCTTTCTGTGATCAAAAATCTATTATGCTTTTGCCCAGATATTTTAAGCTGTTGAAGATCACTTCAAAAACAGTGAGTATATCAGCAATGTATCAGAAACATCAAGGAAGACAGCTGAGTAGGAAACTATATTTTAAAATGGTGCCTATATTTTCAGTGTTATGAACCTCTTACATTCAAAACCACACTTCCTTTTTTCCTCCCCTTCCACCCCAACCTGAAGTAATGAGGCTTATTTAAATGAGATTTTAGAAAATAATGTATTTTAGATTTTTTTTTTTGTTAAACTGGATGGTTTATAAGCCTTAGTCTTCTCATTTTCAAGCTTTCCCTCTAAAACTATGACATCTAAGTGTTCACATTTTTCATAATGAAAGCTAAGGTTGTCGTATGTCTTCAGGAGCTAAGCCTTTAGGAAAAAAACATGAAATGCAACAAAATGAATGTTAAAGTCAAAGGAGTTGGCAAGACCATGTTTTGGTTTCTATCCAGCAGTAAAATCACATTGAAAAATAGGTTTATTTATAGTGGATGAAACCATGAGTATTTACAGAAAAATAATTAATTTTACAGTAATGAAAGCAATCAGATACCCATTCTGTGACTTTCTAATTGGGGAGATTCTGCTTTTCAGTTGCTATATATGAAACAATCTGACAGCAATTAAGCTTATATCCTGCATTATTGAAGGCAATCAATTTTGATTTTGCTCAGATTGCCACACCTCATTCTAGTTGTGTTTGTGATAGTCAGAATTAATGGGTCATAGGAAGTCACTGATATGCCAAGAAAATAAATGCTCTTAACTGACTTAGTTTTAAATTCACACAGGCCAGTTCTTACTTTCTTATAGATATAGGCATACTTTGTCACTCTTAATGACTTGCTTTAAACCAACTCTTTGGAAAGTAAGATTTACTGCATCTTAAAAAAAGAAGCTTCAGACATCATGAAGTGCCTTATCAAAATATATTATATCAATGCACACAGGAATATACAATTATAAGCAATCCAATAACCTGTTCTCATTGAGAAATTCTATCAATAATCATAAAAACCTTTATCTCTAATGTGCTTTGAGATTATGGTGAGGCTGATACAGGTGCAATCTTTTTTCAAATAACTGAATATTCCAAGGTAGAAGAATATTCTTTACACCAGCTTTCTGATGCTAAGCTTTGACAGAACAAAGACTGCTTGAGAACAATTCTCAGTGGCAGTACGTTTTTAAGCAAGCTATGGTGTTAAACATGAGAAAGTGAAAAGCAGCTTTATTTTTTGCCTATATATTAGCTCAACCTTCAAGCTGTTAAGGTGCCTTAACTTTCAGTAACTTCAAATTTAAAACATGCTTTGATATTTTAAAAAGTAAAATGTGTGGACAAAACCCCACTGAAGTACAACACATCAAAATGAAGACACTAACCAATCCTCAAATACAGTGCAGGAAATAAGGGGTGAAATTTTTCTCTCTAGGTTTGCACTTAAAAAGTCCCAAATAGAACAGGATCACAACCCATCTGATCATGAGATTTGAGTTTCTTTATTCTTTACCCCTGCTGACCATTTCCTCTTCATGTTGGAAAGAGAGAAATTTGAGTATTTTGCCAAAGATGTTCAAAAATTTGTTTGGAATCTAGCAAACTGGTATGTTGAAAGTCTAGACAAATCCTCTCAACCTGTACAGAGCAAATGTAACATCTGTACAAAAAATATGTTCCTAATATGGACCTGCTATTTCCAAAAAGAAAAGGATTTGTGGGGGGCTGGAGGCCATCCTGAGCATAGAGATAATGAAATGATAGTTTTCAATTCTTAGAGGAGGGGAATAATGAGGACTGCTAATGTGGACTTCTGGAGGGTAGACTTTGGCCTATTTAGGCTGAGAGAGTCCCTTGGGAGCCAGTCCTGAAGGGGCAAAAGAGTCCAGAAAAACTGGAAAATTTTCAAGAAGGAATTCTTAAATGCGCAGAGGCAGAAAATCCTCGTGTGTTGAAAGATGAAGTGGTGGGGAAGAAGACCAGCTGAGAGCTTTTTCTGAAACTCAGGGGAAAACAAAGAGAGTTTATGACCATTGGAAGAAGGGTAAAGCCACTCAGGAGGACTAAAAAGATGTCATGAGATTCTGGAGGGAGAAAATCAAAAGGACCAAAGACCAACAGGAACTTAATAGGATTCCTACTGAAAAAAAAATCAAAACAAAACAATAAAAAAAACCTCTAAAATCCAGTAAAAACAGTTTCTTTTAATATATTTGCAACTAAAGGATGGTTATGGAAAATCTCCATAACTATGGAGATTTTATTTATTGCAGTGGGGAACAAAGGATGAGGACAAGACAAGCCAGCCTTCAGTTATGTCAGGAGAGGTTTAGATTGGATATTATGAAGACTTCACCAAACAAGTTATCCATCACTGAAGCAAGCTGCCCAGGGAAGTGGTTGAATTGCCTGGAGATATTTAAAAGACACGATGAGTAGATGAATCACTTAGGGACATAGTTCAGTGGTGTACTTGGCAGTATTGGGTTAGAGGTTGGATTCTATGGTCTTAAAGGTCTTGTCCAACCTAATGGATTCTATGATTCTATATATAAAACACAAATGGCATGTCCATTATGGCACTGCAGAGACATTCTGATTCTTAAACATTTGTAACCCACATTCTGGCCATCCAGATTACTCAGAGGCATAGAATAAGTACTAAGATTCTGAGAAATAAGTAATAGTTAAGTCAATACTTAATACTGCAATTAAGCTTAAATTTCAATAACATATAACCTACCAAAATCCTGAAGTAATTTTTCTGGTTCCTGAACTAACATAACGATAAACAGATATACAATATACTAAAGATTACTTTGGTCTTTGAACTAGGATAATCCTAAAGTTAATAAAATAATTAGGGAGTCAGATTGGGGCTCCCTACAAGGTTGTATGATAATGACATACATGTTCTTACAACTCAAAGTCCATTCAGATGAATCTAAGCCAAATGTCACTGCAGTTAATTTGTAAGTAGTTATCCCTTTAATTTTGAAGGACTGGATTGATGCTATGAGCCTAATGCTGGAATATATCAAAAATTCAATGTATTGCTTCACCTGGCAAATTCCTGTATCAATCACAAGATACTGAGAAAATGAATGATACCGAAGTTACTTGTTTTAAAGTACACAATTCACTCATCTTAACTTTTACGAAATGATTGCATCAGAGAAATTTTTCTTTCTGTTAAATTGAAGTTTGCCAACATGTCCCTTCTATCCAACAACATTGTTCAGACAAGCCAAAATATTTCATGTGAATTTAATTAGGACACTATTTTTAGGGGACGAATTTCTGAATCCCTTGCTACATTATCCTATCATAGAAGAGAGAATCAGAGCTGGCATAAATTTTCAGCAGCAATGGCATGTTTTAAATGAATTGCTTCAGGGATCAGCAGAAGGGATAGAGAGTTCAGTAGCTCCTGGGGCAGTTTTAGCTGGGGAGACACAATTAGTCCTGCTGGCTGTGGCCCCAGAATTGCCTACTGCTCACTGTGACTGCCCAACACCTCCCTCAGCAACAAATCTGGTTTTATGAGGTTTTGCTGGACAGAACAGACAATGGGACCAAGGCCATTTTGCCACTTCTAGGACACATACCAGGCTAAACTGCTGCTTACTTTAACTTGCCCAGAATAGTTTCAGAGAGATCCAAATTAAAACCATAGTTTTTTAATAAGAAAAGTTTTAACAGGTGGACTATACACAATACATAGAGAAAAGAATTTTAGAGTTTTAATTTCAATCTCAGTGCTGAGCAAACCCCTAAGGTCATCCCAAAATGGATAGTCAAAGTTTGCTTCTGGTCAAAGTTTGCTTTAGTTTACCTGCGAAAATATGAGTGAACTGATTCGGTGGAAACTTATCCGTACTTATAACTGAAAATAAGTGTAAGTAGTAAAAAAATCATCACAAATGCGTAAAATAAGCAGGAAAATTTAATTATCTTAAATAAGAGGAGATTCCCAGTAAGTCTTTGTGTATGTGTGTGTGTGTGTGTGTGTGTCTGTGTGTGTGTGTTGTGTGTATGTATTTTTATATATATTTATATAAAACTCTTCATATGCTGGAAATCTCCAGTAACTATATTCTTCTAGACAAAAGGTTCAGCATACAGCTAGACAAGTCCATAATATACTGGATGAGCAATTGACTGAAGGGCTTGACTAAAAGAGCTATAGTAAATGAGAGTACATCAGGCTGGCAGCCAATCACTAGTGGGCTTCTCCGGAGTTCAATTTTAGGGCCAGTGATTTTTAATTTTTAAAAATTATCTTTATGCAGGAGTGGAATGCCTTTTTAGTAAGTTTGCCAGTTATACTAAATCAGGAGGAGCTGTCAACTCCCTCAAGGTTAGAGAGACCTTACAGGGAGATCTGAATAGACTAGAGAGCTGGGAAATCACCAATCACAATGAAATATAACAAAAGCAAGTGCCAGATTCTCCACTGAAGATAGCATAATGTTGGTTCTTCATGAAAACTGGGGGACGAGAAACTGGAGACCAGTGGTTAATGGCAAGTTGAATGTTAGCTGGCAGTGTCACCTGGCATCTGGGTGGGCTTGCTGTGCCTTGGGTGCATCAAACACAGCGTGGAGGAGATTCTCCCACTCCACACTGGTGCAGTCTCAGCCACTAGTACTGTGTGCAGTTTTAAGTGCCCCAGTGAAAGAATCCAATCAAATTATTAGAGTGTGTCCAGAGAAGGGTGACCAAGACGATGAAAGATTTCAAGGTCAGGACTTAAGAGGAGAGTCTGAGGTGACTTGGCTTGCTCAGCTTAGGAAAGAGAAGGCTAAGGGGTGACCTTGTCGCAGTCTACATCTTTCTCTGTGGGTGACAGTGGAAAGGAAGGTGCTGATCTCCTCTCTCTGGTGACCAGTGACAGGACAGAAGGAAATGGGAATGAAGCTGCATCAAGAAGCTCAGATTGTACATTAGGAAAAGGTTCATCAGTGAGAGAGTGGTCTGTCACTGGAACTGACTCCCCAGAGAAGTGGTCATGGCCCTAAGCCTGTCAAAGTTCAACCAGCACCTGGATGACTGTCTTAATTTGTTTGTAGGTTGTCCTACAAGGAGCAGGGAGCAAGACTGGATGTCCCTTATGGTCCCCTCCAACTTGAGATAATCTATGACTCTATGACTTAATATATATTTATAAACATAAAAATACCTTTATAATTTGTAATTATATATATATATATATATGTGTACATGAAGTTGCTCGTTTTGTCTTTTCTGACTATTGGAATCCAGTCATCAAAGAAGAAATAAGAGTAGAACTCAGGCATGCCTGACTCACATGGCTCATTCCCAAGCACTTTAGAATAGTTTCCCTTGAATAATTCTGGTTGTTTTCTTAATTTTTTTTCTCCTTCCTATTGATTTAATATTCTTTTAACCAAGTAACCATCATTTTCTTGAGGCCAAGTATGATGAAGTTTTCTTCTACATAGTAATAAAACACTTAAAATATAATAACCCCACTAGAATTAAAAGTCTAAATTCCTCCTTTCTGCTTACACTGATTTTAAATATATTTCCCAATACTCAGAAGAGCAAAAATACCTTCCATCTGTTTTTCTTTACCTTGTAACCAAAATTGAGCTCTCCATCCTACCAAAATACACATACTATAATCAGCTGGCAGGTATACAGCACTTGTTTGCCATGACTGAAATTAGAAGTGTTAAAATTATTGGGTACTAGATATCTATCCTAGCTACTATTTCTCTCAGACTTTTTATATGAAACTTACCCTTACACACAGTTTGAATACATTAAAAACTCAATTTTGCTTATCTTTTGGTATGTGAGTTTTAATTTCAGAATCTTCTTTTCAAGTAAACTTTGCTGTTTTAAATATTTATCAAAATTCATTCAAAGCCAGACAGATATTTAGAGAGCACACACAAAGAACAAATAAATTATTGAACCAATGTGCCTTTTAAGATCAAAGCCAAGAATCAATTAGAACTGCAAAGATGTCAATCACAGAGGCAAGAGGATGCATGACAAGGTCCAAGATTACTTTCTAGAGGGATGATGACAAAATTGAAAGGAAATGATCCCTCCTATATTGTTGACAAAGGTAATTAACAAATATATAATCAAAACATTTTCTACAGAGGAGAAACTCCTTGTTATCTCAGTTTTTAAAAAAATCAAGCTATTTCTTTTGCCTAATTACAAAGTAACAGTGATTCTATGACTCTTTCAAATAAGTCTATCAAGTCTTGACAAAGGCAAACAACCTGGATTTGAGAATTAGAAGCTGAAAAATTGATAGTCTTCTTCTTAAAAAAAAAGAATAGCAAAACCCAGAACTTTTGCTCTGGGTAATGTGTGATTCATAAAATGTTTCAAGTGGGAAAACTGCTCTTTAGGAACTAACTTACAAATCCCATTTGTGACAGTAATTTTTCAGATTCCCTTGAGTCTCTGGGCCTGGAAAGCTCACAGCTGAGCTGTCAGCCAACCACTTCAGCTGGTAAAAAGGGATGGGCCTGTGCTTCAGTTTTTGACATTATTTGAAATAAATCATAAACAGAAAAAAATATTTTCAACTGGTATTCTCTAATTATTTGAATCATCAATTCAATTCTGATCACATTTGTAATGTTTTGCCATAAGAATTATTTAGGTTGAAAAGGAATATATATAACATATAGAAATTATATGTGTGTATATATTCTACACAAATGTATATTTTGTTAATAGATAATTACACATGAAACCAGAAAAATGAAAAGCAAATGCAGACAGTATCTAGTTTTTGCTGTGTTTAGTCTGACTAACAGATGTTCTCGTTATTTTAACAAACTTATGCATGCCAGGAGATTAAAACCTAAGCAAAAAAAATAGTTTCATAGTATGCCTTTATAAATAATAAAATGAAAAAATAAAAAATAAAATTAAGGAAGAAAAAGGATAGGAAAAAAATGTTGAACTAGGAAAAAAGGTGGTAGGATTCACAGGTAAACCCAAGTTGGAATAAATGGATATGGTGAATAGTACAGGAAAATATGTCATTTACATATTAAAGTTATAATTTGAGTAGAATTAGTTAATTCTTAGCTAATTCTATTCAACATAGTTTATAACTCAATTGGTGAAAGAAAAATACCTTTAAATTGTTAAACTTCTTTTTCATCACATTGTACATCAGGTTTCAGACTGAAAAATCAAAATTCTCATATTATTTTATTGCCATGTTTTCATTTTTTATATTGTTTTCTAGCTGCAGTGGAATGCATATCACTTCATTTTGTTCATCTTTGCACAATTTTTCTGATATGTATGATGGAATTATTTTTATTCCTAAGTGGCTAATTTCAAGTCTTTTTGCTGTGTCCTTCATAAAAATTGTATGCTTAGATTTTACTGTCTGGTGTGAAAAGAGGCAGCAGACTTCTCACTTGGAGTAAGAATTGAGCTAAGTTCCCCAAAATCTGGTTGTGAAAAGGTGGCACACTGGTATCAATCCCGCATTTGCTCTGCTGCAGTAGTGGTAGCTTGTTACGAAACTCATCCAGTATTCAGTCTAAATCCTTGGAGCTGCTATTCTTAACTGCACATACCACCACTGGTGCATGTTGATGGGATATCAGGTTGAAAGGGCAGTGAGCATTTGTGCCTATGATTTTCCAGTCATCTGTTTGCTGCTGGAAAATATGAGAAGAGAGAACCTTCTACAGATTTTCTTGCTGAAGGATTCTTTGCCATTAGTTTTTCTAGCAAATTCCAGCCTCTAATGAGGTACCTAGTTTACATTACTGATCTACACCTCATCTTCTTCAGGAGACTGGTAACTTCAGGTGATTCATAAAGATACTTCTGTTGTACTGAAGGAACAGTCATACAAATCTCAGCCTCATACCTGCAATTCTGAATAAAAAACACCAAATTTAATCAAGACCACTTGAAAATGCATATATTATTTGACATGGAATCATGAAAGAGAGTTGAGTTCCAGCAGAACTGAAATAGCTAAGTGTAACCTGGACTTTTTTTGAAGACAACTACGCCATGAATTGCAAACTATCCTGAGAACAAGGGCTAAAAGCAGTGACCACTTGCTAGTATCTGGCATTCCAACAGAGAGAAGGCATGAAGTTGACCAAAAGGCAAAGAACTCCTGAGAGCTGAAAAACATAAAATAATCTAGTTGCCATTCCCATAGAAAGCTTCCATCAATAACTGAAAAAGACTTTTCTAACCTTTTATAAAGAATGGCAATAAGCTTAAAGGAAAGACAAGCAAATTCTCTCATGTATTTATTTGGAACACACCAATTCATCAGTCTGTAGAATTGTTCTAATGGCCCATTTATTTTAATGACTTGTTAAAATGTAAAAGTATAGTGCAAGATGAAACAGCTGAAGAGACAGTTTCAAAGGTGTAGAAAGAATGTATTTATTCTACTATATTGGGAGGAACAAGTACACCCTTTCATATTTTAAATCAGGCAACTTAGATTTTGGGGATTATTACCTGTCTCAGTGCAAATGAGAATTGCATACAGAAAATATTCTTGTTGATATAGAAGCTAAGTACTTATATAATGGTAAATTTTCGGACAGTTGCCATGAAATACTGCTAAATATTTACCATTTGATCAGTAATAAGTCTATCAAATCTCTTTAGTGTGATTTGGGATTTACAAGTGGTATAATTAGCTTCTCTATGCACACAAAGTAGCTTACTTGTATTCCATACAACAAGCCTTTAAAATTTAGGAGCAGCAGGTGGTTAGTATTAAATTAAGTACCATAGAATCACAGAGTTGTTAAGTTCAGAAAAGACCTTTAAGATCATCTGCCTTCAAGGCAGTGCTACCACCATGTTCGCCTCCAAACTGTGTCCTTAGGTGCCACATCCACATGGCTTTTGAGCACTTCCAGGAATCATGACTCTACCACTCCCCTGGTCAGTGTGTTCCAATGTTTTATAACCCATTCCATGAAGAAATTTTTTCATAATGTCTAGTCTAACCCTCCCCATTAAATAAAGTGCTTAAATGCTAGAAAAGTACAATCATGGTTACTTTGGTAAAGGCAGTTGTTGTTTTTCCCTCATGATCACACAATCATAAAACAGTTTGGGTTGGAAAAGACCTCTAAAGATGAATTGTGCAAGTGAGTTATTGGAATAGAAGTGTCAATGACAAGTTTTCATTTTTTCTCCTTTTCTGTTTCTCTGCACCATGCAGCATGAAAGAACCCAAAGCCTTTAAAGGTTACTTAATAAAATATAATTCATAGCCTCTCATTCGTGTGTTTCTATCAAGGGAGAAATAGGTTCTGTGGTAACTAGACAAGAAATTTACACAAGCAATAAAAAGTTGGACATTTGGGACTTCATGTAGAGCACATAGTGATTTTATAGAGATGAGGATGACATAATTTTCTTTATATCACTCCTGATTTATGCTGCAAAAACTGCAAGGAAAATTCAACCTATATTGTGATTTATAAGCATATGACTGAAAATTGTCAGGATAATGGCTGTCTGCTCATTAAGGGACAGGCACCTGAAGACAAAGCATGAAAATATGAACAACAAGACACATGTCTCACCTTCCAGGGCTCCATCCCAGAGTCCCCAGGGTGAAACAAGCAAAGAAGCCCCGAGGGTGGCAGCCAAGGATGACCAAAAATCTGGATGACTATGCAAGTTTCTGACAGGCCGCAGCCGAGACCAGCACTTTTGCAGTCTCAATGGGGCAGGGACTACAGCCTCAGGCTGAGAAATGCTGAAAGGGGCTCTTTGGCCCATGAGTGCACCTGGTCAGAGGCCCAGGTAAGTGTTGGTCAGGGCCAGGCACTGGTGCACTAAGGTCCTGAAAAAAGCAAAGCATGTCACATATGGTATTTTAGGCTGTGAGGCTGCAAGAACTTAGATTAGATGGCTGTAATGAGAACTTCTGAACAAAAAACCTGTGGCAAGAACACCTTTCCCAAATGCCTGCCAAAATATTCTCAGCCATAACAAGAAATACCAAAGCAATTTCAGCTTCCCTCAGGCAACTGGATGCAACACATGGGTCTAGATCAAACTATGCAATTATATGAACTAATTATGGCATGTAATAAAGATTTTCATGAATAATCCCAAATACTAATTTTCAAAAATGAAAAAAGGTCTAATATTACCTTTATTATCAAATTTCCTTGCCTACTTGATTTTTAGTCAGAAATTTTAGGGCCATATGTGTTGGGTCAGGCAGAGGCTTTTGAATATTTGAGCTACAAGACAACTCACTCTTCCATCTTTGGTAATTAGAATTGCTCTTCCTGGTCCCCAGCATTCCCCAGGACTGATGGTATGGTTAGGCCTTCATCAATAAACTAGGACACCTTACATCTTACTCTTCCATGCGGGAAATAAACTTCTTTCTTGTCCTTCCTTGAAAGGGAAACCTCATTCATTTATTCTATTAGGAGCACAGTCTTTGAACCAACAGTATCCTTGAAATGTTACTGGAGAGTGAGCTAGATGGCAAAGATCAAATCATGCTAGGAAGGGCAATAGCACTTATGCAACATTGTTGCTTATGTGACAGCGCTTCAGATCATGCCCTGGCCTTTTTCAGTTGATCAGTGTAAATTCTGGGTGAACAGAAAGCATTCAATTTTCTCTGAGTCCTGATCTTTCACTTTGCTCGCTGCTTCAAGCACAATGAAGGACGCCCAACTCTCTAGATGTGTGACAACACACATATTCACATCATCTCAGTTGGCACAATCACTTCTCTTTTTATACAATGCTCTTACTTGATGAGAGCATAAAGTAGTCAGGCATCTTCCCAGGTGCCCAAAACCACACATTTTACTGCTGGGGAAGGAAACATGAAACAGCATATGTATTTTTACCTCTCATCCTGCCATATTTAACTTCATGGAGGCAGGCCAGAAAGGGTTAAAGAAGCAGCTATTCATTTTAAACTTAGCTGCATGGCTTCACACACAAACTCAGACATTTGAATTATCTTAAGAAATTTAATTTACAGGGCTCTCACCAGCCATTACATTTTCATAGACTGTAAAAACTTGTGAATCCAGCAGCAGTGTTATTCCCACAGAGGGTAATTAGTGAATTCATATGAAAAATACCAAAGTGATGGAATTGAGGGCAGCACCCAGTAGCTACTATTAATGCTGTTACCAAGAGCTAAAGGTAGCACAAAAGTTTGTGTTTTACTTTGTGTTTTTCCAAGAACATCTGTCACATTGGAGTATGGGGATTCCTCATCCTTGTACAAAAGGATGCTTTTGTGTGCAGCTTGTCAAAATTTAAATTTTGTGTGTTTTCTTTGAGTTTTTGTGAGGAGGTTTTTGTATTGTTTTAATATGTTTTCTGCAGTGTTTAATATGTTTTCTTCAATTATTCTCTTTATCCGAACCAAATAAATACAAAAAGACCTTCATCAAAGTCTTTTCCATTATTTACATCATTACTAACAGGAGCTGCTGTAAGCCTTGCATGTTCTCCATCTTATTTCATCAGTCATGTAGGTTGATGAGAGTTCTCTTGTGCTACCAGTGGAGTACATGCAGGGTAGCCAGTGGCTGGGTACAGAGGCCTGGAAGCTTTAGCCGAGCCTGGGCACCTGAGAAATACGTCTGATTTTTCAAAGCAGTCTTATTGCTATTGTGTATTTTTAGCCATGTTTCTTATCATTTCTCTGGTAAAAATGAGAGGAAAAATCTAGATATTCATGACAGTATTAGTAGTGTTTTTGTAAAGAAAGGCAATATAACTTTTTTCGTCTGTCTGAGTCATGGAGCAAAATAATTATTGGAAGTGCTCAAGTAACTATTCCTGAAATTCACTATATATTTTTGTATTCACATGTTAAAAATAAAAGGTGCCTTTCACTTACTGTATTATTGAGCACAAAACTCAAAAGGAAGTATCATTACCTTTCATTACTTTTCTGTGAAATCTCTGCAGAGGTTTGTTCTAAACCACATCTATGAGCAATGACCTAAGCATGTTTTGAGTAACTAAAAAGATGCTGATTTCTAAAGGGAAGTGTGTTTTCTGGAGTCTTAGGTCAGGATATTCACCACATAATTAAGACAGCATATTATGGAGGGATAAATTGCACTACTTTTTTATCTTCTTGAACCGAGAAAACCCACTGTTTGTAGTATTCTGCACTGAACCGCCTGTCTTTTCCACATGTCAGTTTGTGTCTATTCATCAGTGTAAAATTAATAAAAGAAATGTGTGTACCTAACAATCCTTTCATCAGTGAGGATCAAACCTTGAGATTTGCATTTCAAAAGTACTTTTTATTGCTACAGTGAATAGTTTATTTTTACTAGGGAGCAATTAAATTTGATTTCCTCACAGTAGCCACTAGAAAATAGGATATCTGAGGAGAGACATTACTGACTGATCCACCAGGAACTGCTGGGAAAAAGACAATTTCTCTCTTGGAGGAAGTAGCAGTAGCAGTAAATCCTCAGATTTTTCTGGCATAATATGTCAGTTTGCTACTGACAACCTAAGGTCAGACATGCCTGCTCAAGACGTGAACATAATTTCTTGTCCCATACATAATTTTTCAGTATGTGGCAAAATCTGCTCTCAATCATTGCTTTACACCTACAAGTACTGGAGCAGTTTTTGCAGACTAAGATAAACAGAACTCTCAAAGAGGAGAATCTTTTCCCAAAAGATTTTAAATTTCGGCAGTGCTGTTTAAAGTGCTTTCTGCAACTGTCTTGGAAGGCTGTAGCAAGTGCTGCCATAGGGAAACCCTAAGGATTACGTTCAGTACATAGCCTCACCAGAGCCTGCTTAGGACAAGTGTGAGAGATGAGGTCACAGAAAAGAAAGTGATCATCTGATTATTTCCTTGCTCTGTCAGCAGCCAGGCTGCTTGTCTGCTTTAGCTTCCTGGACCTTTTGAGAGGAAATAGCTTATAACCCTTCAAAAACCTCACCTCTTCCAGACCACAGCAAAGTTCTTTGTGTCAAGCCTAAGCAAAGAGAAAATGTCTTCCTTCCCAGAAAGGCAAAACATCAGAGAAGAAAAAACCTACCAGACTGCAGCAAAAGTACTCATGTCCAAGAAGAAAATTTTGTCTCTTCCATATGAACCTTTGTCTCTTCTATGTAGATCATTGCATCCAGTTCTCGCATCCTCTCTCTCTCTCCCTCCATTCCTGGTATGAAGTTTACCAAAAGGGAGTTAAACTAGCAATAACAAATTAGATTATAATACATTCTGACAGTTAATATTCCACTTCTCGCTCATAGTTTAAAATTTAAGTTTTTGCAAAAACATAGATAATGCTAACTGCAAAGGACTCCTGTTTCTTGGATCAGTTTTTCATTAGTGTGCATATGGGATAAAGGAGCCTGTGTCACATGGCTAAATCTTTCACTGGTGGCTATCATTGCAGCTCCATTTATATCAGACAAATGCTGTTTATTTACAGCAGCCTTGGATAACCCAAAGGCACTCTCAAGATCCGTTCTTGTATTTGCAACTTAGACGAATTTATCATGTACCATGATGCTCACCTACTGTCAATTTTGCAAATATGAACTGGTTTAATTTTCATATAGACGATCAAAAATATTATTGTGGATTCTAGACATAGTGTTGTTAGTTGAAGACTGCTGTATATGAAAGAGGTAGTGATCCATGTTGCAGTTCACATGAACATGCTGAGGCCTGCACAGTGCTGTGCTTTGTGTGTACCATGCCAGATTGGGACACAAATCATTGCAGATTGAGACTCACCACAGCAGAGAGGCTGCAGGCAGCTCCCCCATGGCATCAGCCACTATGCCACCTCCACATCCTTGCCTTTATCCAAAACTCTATCAGAAATTCTCATAAAACATCCCTTTTTGTTTAAAATGACTACAAGAGCTGTTTTAAGAAAATCTTGTAAGGTCTTGAGTGACCAAAATGAGATACCCTTTCCATGGATAATACCTGTGTGGTGTACTGTGCCATCATTGGATGTCTAGGTATTACCGCTCAGTTCAGGATTCCCTCCATAATTTTAGCTCTAAAAATGGCATTTAAGCAATAATTTACAGTATCTGAGTGCTTTTCTTAACATGCTCATAAAAGTAGAAGCCACTGGTAAAAAAAGTCTAAGCCAGTGTTTTAGGTTTATGAGTAAAAATACCATTTAATGTCACTTACATATTTTAAAAATACTTTTCCAAATGAAAATGTTACCAAGAGCATCGATTTTATTATTTAGAAGTCACCTACTTTGGCTATTGCATCTGTAGAAATATTTTGTATGATAATAGTGTAATTAAACTCATCCTTAATCTAGGTCAGTGGTTCACCTGAAAATATTTCACAATTTATCACTTACTTTTTTCCATTCTATAGTTAAAACTGAGCCCCGTTCTATACCACACTGAGAAATTGTTGTAGGTGTGGTGTTTTGAAAAAATTGTCTCAAATGCCTAAAGTTTCACTATAGTGAGGAAAAAAATGCTTTCTAGAAGTGATATCTTGATATGATCAAATTGATAAAATTTTTATTTATTCCCTGTAGCAGTTCAGTTTAACATGCAGGAAATTTTCTACATTGGAAATATTACTGTGACCACATAATACTGCTTAAACAGCACTTCTGAACTGATGGGCAGGTGCTTAACTACAAGATCAGGTTTTCTAGTTTTTTCCATGTTCTACAGTTTTGTGAAGCCAGCTGTCAGCAGAAGGAAATTTTGCTCTCAGTATCAGTGCATTTAGCAATGATGCACTAGTACAGATGGTGTGGAGGCTGGGCTGTGGATGCACACAAGTAAAAGATATTCCCATTCTCATAAATCAGTCTCGCTTCAGAGTGCCCAGTCTCACATGTTATATACCTTGAAGAAATAATCATTATTCTGAGAAAACACCAAGTCAACTCAACAGGGTCATGAAAAATACTACTACATCTTGTCACATACTCCAAGAAATCTCAACCAATATCCATTAATTCTCAGTGAGTTCTCTAGGGGGCTGGTAGTAAATTAAAGAATAATACTCTTCCCCAGAAAAGGACTCAGAGGATTCAGAGTTTGCCAGATTAATGGAGTAAGGGAGAAGTTTTTTTCTGGGTGATTGGTTCCATGCCCTACTCCTGGAATAAGACTGGTATGTTGGAATTGCCATCTTCTTCTCCTCCATACATCTGTCACAAAAAGAGTTGAACTGGAAACACTGGGGCCAGGTGCAGAAGAATGAGCTCTGAAAGAGGGTATAATAAGTTCTGCTCCTTCATCTCCATGCATCTTTTATAATGATGCATTTGTAATATTTATTAAATGAGTGGTAATCACAGCAGCAGAACAAAAAGCCTTGTTATAGCCATTAGAAGGAATTGTAGCTTCATATTTTTGGAGGTCTGTGCCCACCCTGTCAATTTGGAGAAATCAGAAGACACTTAAAAATCCAAATCTTTTGCAGAAAACACTAATGAACAGTAATTTTAGATTTTTTTTCTTCTACATTTTAAAAACTCTCTCTGCATATGCTCAAATCCATCTGTACTGATCCACAAACATGTTAGTTGGCAAACCTACTCATAAAAATTTTAACTCTAGTTTTATCCTGACATCAATACATTTCAGTATTTCAGTTAAAAATATTTTTGCTGTAAATAACTCAGAAAGGATAGATCTAATGTATAAATACTTAGTAAGAGTTCAAGTTCTTTCTTATACTTGCTTGTGCCCTTTTCTTAGATCTCTCTTCTGTAAAGACTTTTTAAACCACATTTCAGCAAGTTCAATGAAAAATAAAACTGTATCTGTAAGAGTTTGTAGAGTGGGAGATGTTTCCATCTCACAGGCTTGGTAAAACTTTCTTCAACTAATTCTCATTTTCCTACTGTAGTTGTATAGCAAGAAGTAAGACATAAGTAAGATGTTCACAGTACTATTTCTAGTAGCATCATACTCCTGCTAGACTTTGCCTCCTGGAAACACTACAGTGAAAATTACAGACTCAGTTTTAGTAAACGATTTCAGAACTGCTCTATAGAAAAAGGACAAAAAGCAGAGAGAAGCATCTAAATTAATTTAATTACAATGATAGGGCTTAAAACAGGACATTCAAAGTACCCACACTGCCTTGCAGAACATTTTTATAGACTATGACATCTCTCTTCACCTAAGGCACAGAGGTAGTCTTGCTGTGTGGGCAAGCAAACTAGTAGCTAGTGAAAGACTACTTCTTTTATTTACAATTTTCATTCTAAGATGATCTTCCTGTTTGGTTTCCTTGTGATCCACTGCTTGTCTTAATCCCTACATGTTCAAAAACATCTAAAAAGTGCAGCAGCATAGAGGCATTTAAGCTGGGCCTCTGGTGAAGATGACTTTGACTGGAATTCCTTTGTGCTGATCTTCAGGTTCTCTCCTGGTGGCTTGTGATCCCTCTTCAGACTCAGGGAATCTTTTGCTGGCTCTTGAATCAGTTTAAATGGGATAGATTGAGGCTCCACTTCCCCAGGAAACTTAATTTAAAACCTTCTCAACATCTTGGCAAGACCATAATCAAACAAGCTGGAATAGAAATCCATTCTCCTGAATAACAGACATCTATGAGAGAATTGGAGTCAAGCTTTTTAACCATAATGACAGCACAGTGATCACTGATAGATAGTACTGCAAGCAGGTTCAGAAAAGCATGAAAATATTCTCCAACAGCATGACAATATCCTTTTACAGCTTCACTCTCCCGTGTTGCTTTTCTGAAAATATCCTGTTCACTTCCTAATTCAACCATGGCAGGCTGAACCTGTACACAGAGAGGAACAAGAAAGTGTCAAGACTGCAGGGCTAAATTCACTCAAACCTTCTGTTTAAAATTTAAATACTGAATTTCATGCTGCTGGGGCATGGTGTTTTAAAAAATTCATAAACATCTGAAAAACAGTAACATGCCCAGTAATGGATGAAGTAATGTGTGAATCCCTGCTGCCCCTTATTCTGTCATTTCTTTCTCTCTAAATAAGTATGTGGGCCACATACCAAGGAAATGCAATATAATAAATGCATGTGAATAAACAAACTGAGGCTGATTAAACTGGAAATATGCACTTGCCTTTTGTTCCTTTCTCTGTCTCTTTATTTCTTTCCCTCTTCTTCCTCGCACCCTTCATTCTTTTGTTCATCCTGTCTCAGTCTTATCCTTTCATATAGCATGTTCCTTCTTTCCATGCATAGTTTTCAAATTGTTGTGCCCTTTCTGCCAGCAATGTTTGCTTCACCAAAGTTATGTCATCATTCTTGATTTATTCTCTTAAATAGCATTCACTACACCTGAGTAATAGAAATGGGTCTCTTTAGCCTGAGGCCACATGGTATGACATAGCCTGTATTTATGCACTTAAACTCTCCTTCTTCCAAAATGCAGTGGTGTCTGTATTTTGGAACACACAACATACTGATAGCAAGGTGGTGGGCCATATTCCTATTGCATCCTACAGACCTTTGCATCTATCTCCTCACCACTTTTCTAAACAAACAGAGTCTCCTCACTTCTGCTCCATGTGTAATACTTCACATACCTACAGCAAAACAGATTGATGCATGCTATGATGCATGCCTAAACCCTTCAGTCACCATGGAGAGTGTTAGGTGCTTCTGCATGTCTCCCCCAGCTTCTGCAAAGTCCAAAATTCAGTGGCTCCTGGCACCATTCCTGCTCCCACTCTCACTGCTTATTTTGGTACCATTCTTTGACATCCTCTGAACCTACCATTACCCCAGAGTTAGTAGAGTGCAACACAAGCATGCTAGCACAGCATGTAACCACTTATGACATTTTTAACTTACAAACCTTTGATTGCAAATCTTCCTCATCAACCCTCAAAAAAAAAAAAAAAAAACAAACAAAAAACCAAAAAAAACCCTGCAGGATTTAAACTATATGAAATGGAAGAGGAAGAGGATGCTGTGGCAGGGCTTGCTGTTGTGTATTGCTGTGCTTGCTGTTGTTTATGTTGTGCTGTATTATTTGCAGTAACCTTTGAGTTTAACAGGATAATGCTGGAATGATTTGGCCAGAAGAAGCCCATCAAACAGGCAGAACCTTTACTAACAGGGCCCATGCCAATCACCAGACTGTCCATGGGGATTGCTTTGGAAACTCTGGCTGGCCTGGACCAGAACCATGCTGGGGCGTTTGCCAGCAATGTAAAAGTATTGGACAACTGCAGACAGTGTTCAAAAATATGTTGTGGTTTGGTTTAGTTTATAAGTAGAGACACAGACTTTTTGATTTGACTCATGTGTACTGCCTAGAGTGACAAAGTACTCTTGACTTGGGTCAGGTTCCGAACTAGTGGAATTCCTGTTTTTGTAGAAAAAAGAATATCAAAATTTCGGTGAGTTTTTTTGAGCCATACATGGACTTGTAATCTTTATCCCTATTCATTTTAACTAGGCATCTGAGTCTCTTAAGTGGTTTTGAAAATCAAAACAAATTTCTTCAATTTGGCACCTAGAGATAGCTTCCCATCCCTCATAAAAAGTGTGATACATGGTGTATAAATGTAAATTAGGGGATTTAAAAGAAAAGTTTGCATGATGCCTTAAGTATGGGAAAAAAAGGCAACTTCATATAAAATCTGTCATCCTCTCCCACTGCAGTCAAAATATAATTGTTCTATTTCTCTCAGTTTTCTTCTCATTTTTTATTTATTTATATGTATTTACTGGGAAGGTATGGAAAAATAAAAAATTTATTCTTTACTTTTACAGAGAAGTAGCTTTTTTATGCAGTTATCTCCCAAGTCTCATGCATTATCATCACAGTTGTGTGTTATACATCATCATTTGTGAACCAACATTAAAGGATAGTTTTTCCCCTCTATACCTTTGTTCAATGTGCCAGTCAGTGTCTGTTGCTCTTCATCTTTTCCTGAATGATATCAAACTTCTGTCTTTAGTCAGGTGGTGAATCAGCCTTCAAGGAATCAGAGAATACTCTGTACAAGAAGAGCCTGGTGGAACATGTCTAACCAGTAGTTTGCTCTAACAAGAGAATAGATCAAAGAGGTGTTACGCAGAATACATTTTGATGCATCAAGAGCAATACAAGGAATTTTTCATATAAGGCATTGTTGTCATGCAGTTGTGTCAGTATTTCAAGAGGTCTTACACTAAAATTGTAATTGAACCCGAGGTTGAGGCATTCCTTCACTTCATTTATGTCTGATAAAAGTTCACAGCTTTCCTAAATCTGATCCTAGCTAATTTCTGAAGGGGTCCATTTCTTTGGTGTTCCAGATAATTATTAGGTTTTTTTCAGGGTGCTTACTTCAAACTGTCAGCATCTTGGTTTAGCAGAGAACCGAACTCCTGTGACTGCCCACATAGATAGGTGCTACCAAAACAGACATAGATTTACGTGAGATACTATTTAGAGACCTTACCTAGTTTCTCAGACAGTTAACAGCTGTCTTTCTCCTTTCAAACATGATTATTTTTCTTCCCAATTTCCCTTCAATGGCTCAGTCACTGTAAAATCCTGCCCCGGAAATTCTAATCCTGATGAGGTGAACTTTCTTCCAGTCTGTCAATATTGATTGTCATAACTTTTTCATGCATGTCTTATTTCAGAGGGTATAAGAGGGATATTAAATGCAACTACTGAGCTCTGAAAATGTGACTATAGAACACAGCAGCCACTGTAGATCTTCTGTAGCACTTTATACCATTCTAAAGATGGTTACTGTGAATTAGGAACACAACAAGGGCTTGTCCCAAGTCCTTCTGTATCCCTGCTGCAAAATGTTAGCTTTCATGCAGATGCATGTAATATGTGAACTTGTTTGTTTTTATTCTTTTCATACATTCATTATTTGCAGTAGCTGTTTAAATATTGCAGAAGTAATGTCTTCTTTTTGCTTTATGAAATGCTGTTAGCATCAAAAGGCAAAATTAAAGGAATAACTATATTCTAGGAATCACTTTCAGATTCTGAACAATATATTTGAACATTTGAACTTTTATAATTGTTCACTACAAAGGACTCATTAACAGCCTAAATTATGAGTTTAACTTGCATAATACAATGCACTCAGTTAAAGCTAAATGTAGGAACAGAATTTATAATGCGTGCAATTATAGAGGTTGTTTGAAATGGAGACTACTCCCCCAAGAATATAGAGGGAATTACCTTTAGTGCATCAGTTGTCTTTTTCCCTCCTGACTCTCTACTTTTTCAAATAGAAATCCAAAAGATTTAAATGGATGGAAGTTAACAGTGCAAAATGAAGGTCACCAAATCAGTTTTAGATATACTGAGAGTCTAAGATAATTCCTCAGCTAACTGTTCCTTGGCTTTTGTATTCTGATGGCTACTTAAAAATGGACCCACAAATTTAAATTCTACAGAAGACCCAGAATTTCTAGAGAGGCTCACCGATCATTGCAGAACAGTTTTAGAAATCTTACAACTCTTCCTCTATAGGCACATCTCTTCTGCCTAGTGTTTTGGTTTGCTGCCTAATCATACTAGCAACAAACACTTGGAAAACTTGCTTGAACAAATAGCCTTTCAAACAGACAGATTAGCAGTGGAGATCCATTGAAATGCTCTATAGGAACATATTTTCTTTTGAACTACTAAACCCTATGACAGTCCTGATAGCTCAGAGGGATAAAAGTACTTCTTTGCATTCTCAACCTGAAGTTCAGTATCTGTGTCATCCCTAAATGATGACTGCTGACTGTGTTATTCATGCCTGGAGGATTTAAAATATTCTTTGAAACTCCAGAGAGACTTCAAACTGCTGGACAATTTTTCAGTGGATGCTAGACTTCAGCAGTAAGCAGTAAAATCTAGTGAGTGTGTGTGGTAAGTGTGGAGATTTCAACAGTAACAGCATGAACTAAATTTAGGGAACTGATGCTAACAGGCAGCACAAGACACATTTAAGGTAGTTATTTTAAGTATTTCAAAAAAAACTGCAAAAAATGGAAAATCTGATTTCCTAAATATTTATGCTGATTTATAATAGATGCTCCAAACACTTCAAAAATTGAAAGCTGTCATGGTTTTGTTTCTCATCAGAGTGCTTATTACAGATTATATCCTGGGTAGGAACGTGCCCATTTCACTGGAGAATTTTATTCAAAGAGGATTTTACATTTAAAATAAGGGCAATTGCTAAGTTTTGTGGAAAAGGAAAGGGAAAGGGAAAGGGAAAGGGAAAGGGAAAGGGAAAGGGAAAGGGAAAGGGAAGGAAAGGAAAGGAAAGGAAAGGAAAGGAAAGGAAAGGAAAGGAAAGGAAAGGAAAGGAAAGGAAAGGAAAGGAAAGGAAAGGAAAGGAAAGGAAAGGAAAGGAAAGGAAAGGAAAGGAAAGGAAAGGAAAGGAAAGGAAAGGAAAGGAAAGGAAAGGAAAGGAAAGGAAAGGAAAGGAAAGGAAAGGAAAGGAAAGGAAAGGAAAGGAAAGGAAAGGAAAGGAAAGGAAAGGAAAGGAAAGGAAAGGAAAGGAAAGGAAAGGAAAGGAAAGGAAAGGAAAGGAAAGGAAAGGAAAGGAAAGGAAAGGAAAGGAAAGGAGGCATTGGATAATTTCCTTTTACCATGTAGCTTAAATGATGCCTCACTCTTGAGTCTAAGTTTAAGAGAGATTAGCAATTCAGTTAATCATTGTAGCTCCTTTTGTACTCTGTTGGAGAGAGAAATACAGATTCAGCAGGCAATTCACAATAATCTTGAGTGGATTCAGCACTGAGCAGTCTTGGAGGGTCCTTGCCCTGACTGCATCCTTCTAAATGGGGACATCAAGAAACTAATTTGCAAGTGACAGTCAACAGATGGGTGGATAATTACATGTCTTTGTTTATAAAAATTAGTACTGTAGATAGTAAAAAAGATAGTAGAATTTATGGATGCCAGGGAGCAAGGAGTGGTGTGTGACCTTTAGAACTCCTAACTACTGTGCTTTTTCAACCAGTGCTAAACGTCCCTCACAGATTGCCCAGAATTAGTCCTCCCACACTCCAAAGTGATGGAAATTCTTTGTGTAGAGGCACTAAGTGGTTCACTGTGGGTCTCAGATTACATCTTGTGATGACATAACATCTTTTATAGATTTGTGCATTTGACTTCTTCCCCTGCTTTATCATGTATTAAAAAACAAAGAAGCAGCAAAGTTGTAAATATTATAATCCCATAACGCACAGTAAATGCATAGTATTTAATACATTATTATACACTATATATAATAAACACAAAACATAAACCAGCTTGTTGATGGACTCACAGAGTAGCATTTTCATCTTATGCATGGTAACTGAGAACCCTTACAAAGAATTTGCATTCTTGGGGAAACCGTTTCCATTGACAATATATGTGAAACAAGAAGTGTGATGTGACCTCCTAGATCTATTTCCTCTGCAGATACCAGCCTTCTTTTTCACACATTGTTGGAAATATTCAAATGCAAAAAACTAATTCTCTCCCACATAACTAGCACTTTTGGATAGGAAATATCATCTTTAAATCTGTATCAGAGTTGCCTAAATCAGCACAGAGGCCTGGAGTTCTTTTTCCTGACTTTTTTCCTCCTTGTCTCTGTTAATTTATAAGCACATGCACTATGTATTATACCTGTAAAATGAGATCCAGCCCTTATGGCTGTGTGAGATATGCTACATAGGTGCAACCTAACCTCTGCATGAATGCACATGCATCCATGTAAGATGCATTAAATATAGTACATCCCGATTTCATACACAATCCTTCATCAGTGTAGAGGTAGAATAGGCTGTCAAATCAAAATTAAGTTTGAAACAAACAGGATGAGACATCTGAAGTCTCTGAAGGGATTTTTCTCTTTATGGATTTTTCATACAGCATGTCAGATCACTTCAAGCACCCAATTAGGAGTATTTTAGCATAACTGTCATTAAAAGTTTAGAAAACACCAGAAATCAGACCCTGAAGTGTTGTTTTGGTTGTTTCCTTGTTTGAGATTTTTTGGGGGACTTCTTGGGACTTCTTTGCGGGCAAAACACTTTAGCAACAAGAACCAAATGTGCCCTCAGTGAAAGATTTATCTGAGGCAGAAAGGCAGAAAAGTAAGTCTGGACCTCAATCTTCAGCTCCAGAAAAACAAACAAATGAAACATGAGGATGGGCAAGGAGAAGAAGGATTGTTTCCCTCCATGCAAACTGAGGAGCAGAAGGTTTGTTGCAGTCTGTCATCCTTACAAACCTCAGATTCCCTAAGGCTATGTTGAAACAGCATTTGGTAGAACCTCAGTGCACCTGAATTTTCAGACCAAGTTGCATCCATGCACTGCACGCGTCTAAAGAACAAGTGAAAATCAGTATCTGCACATAGTTTAAAAAAAATAATCAAGTATTTCTGCACCCCTAAATCACCTCAAGAATGGAAGATTCCATAGTTGTTCCTTTCATCCTTCCTCCCTTTCTTCACATGCTGTAGAAATATCCTGGCTTATTTAACACCTTCTCTTTCTATTAATTTTTCCATGCATACACTCAAATGCAGATTCCTGTATTGTCTTCCAGCTCAATTCAAAAGCACTTCCATTGCCCTCAAAAAAATGCACATTCAATTCATTTCATGATAGATTTTAGCCTTAAAGCAATATTTAAATTTGTCAGCACTGAAGGGTCCAGTTTCTAAAATATGAAATTTTCCACTCATTCAGCATACACCAACTTCCAAAGCCTTGGTTTTTTTGGCAGGTTTATCAGACACACGATGGCCTTATGAGATCACCACAGCTATATGGTAGACAACTTTCAAGCCATGAACAACCTTTTAGGTACACCTTACTTGCAGGAAAGTACTTTGTTGCAATACTAATATGAGCAGAGTACTCTCTCCAATTATGCAAGGATCATTTAACCTGCCGAAGCATTTCAATTATATGTAAAAAAAATAGAACAGTAAATGGTTTTCTTTGTTTGCTAATTCTAGTAAATGCACACTCATAAATGTCATAATATTTGTCTTGGTTTGAAAAGGAAGTGAGTTTTTTGGGATGCTGTGGTCAAACCAATAGGTGCTCAGATTTGATGGTGTGGCCACTAGGACATGGATACACCTCTGAGAACACAGGGGGTTAAAAGCAGGGAACTCCCAGAGGGAAGCTCTCTTGGGTTCTGTCCAGTCCGTGAGGGAGGTCAGAGCTCCCCTGCCCGGCTGTGGGCTGGGCGGGGCAGGGGAAGCCATGCGGCCAGGTGAGGAAGGCCGGGCCTTGGACAGAGAAGGGAGGTGAAGGCCCCTGCAGGATGGAAGAGTGGAGGAGCACTTAGAGGCATCAGGCAGCCACCCCCCCCAGCCCCCTTTCAGGGGAGAGAGAGAGCCTGTGCCTGTGCTTGTGCCACCTTGAAATTTGATAGCACGGCCCAGCCGAGAAGGAGAAGGTGCCCAGCAGGGCAGCCATGGGAGTTCTAGACAGGCAGAGCCTGAGATTTTTAACCCTTTCCTTGGATGATGGAAACCTTACAAATGCTGATCCTCCTGGAGTTGAATGAGAAGAGAGATAGAGATGAGATAAGAGGAAATGGGCCATGAGAGAAGTGGAGAAAAATCTTGGGTGGACAGAGGTGATGGAGTGGCCTTTGGCTGGACTTTTCTTGTATAGCCATGGACAGAACCATTTTTCCTGACACAGGGACTGCATTTAGGGGGAGGCAATGGCTTGGAGCCAAGAGAGTGCAGTGATATTATGTGAAGGAGTGCGTGAACAGAGATGACGGGTGAGGAGGGCGGTGGTTCTTGAGACCCATTGGTCCCAGGAGGTGAATTTGGGGGGGGACAGATGTCCCAAACGTGACACTGTGGTTTTTTTTGGAACTGGGCAAAGCATCCTTAAAAGGGAAACCCTAGAAGCAGCTCTGGTCTGTGCGCAGTGGTGAGAGCATTGGGCATGGAAGGAAGATGTCACGATGGCAAATGATCTCCAGGGGGTGCCACGTGTGACATGGAAACACAAGAGGTCTCAACTGTTTTTCCAGGGGTAGCCTATGGTACAAGAAGGACTCCTGTCTCCTTGATGAACTGAGAATTGATTATCTAAAGGGTGGTGATGGATGAGATCTGATGACCTAGAGGGGTGGATTGTAGTGGAAATTTGGTGGGGGGAGGAGGAATTTTTTTGGAAGGTTTTAATTCTGAGTTCTGTGTGTTTTCTCTTTATATATAGTTGTAAGTTAATAAAGTTTTTCTTCTTTATTCCTAAATTAGAGCCTGCTTTGCTCTATTCCTGGTCACATTTCACAGCAGACACCAGGGAGCATATATGTTCATGGGGGCACTGGCATTACGCCAGTGTCAAACTGTGACAATTACAAAACCAGAACATATCTGTTTTACAGTTAATCAAAACATTAAGAAATCAGCAGCTGCAAACACTGACAGTCTCATATTAATATGATTTGGAATGTGACATTATTACATTGCCAGTGAGTTACAGGTTTTAACATACAAAAGCACACAGATTTTCGTAGCCAGGAATGTTGTTGTTACCTTTTTTGGGATTCTGCAGAGTTCAGATTCCTGCAAGGAGCATTGGCCATATCAGAAATATTGATCCATGCTGTTTCCATGTCCATTAGATCAGGGCTGTATATGCCCTGAAAGCTGACCAAAATAATCATTACAGCAGAAAAAACCCTTTTGTTGGAACAAAAATTTTTTCCAACTTAAAGAAAGCCTTGACCTGATTATTAATAGCTGACATGTATCCAGAAAGAAAAATGTGAGAAAAACATTATACAGAACAAGACAACAAATTCACTGATTTCCACATGATTATGAACTCATAGTATAATTGTGTGTACACTATTAGAACAACATCTAATTGCATGTTTAAATCATTCATACTTTTATTTGGTGTTATAAAATAAACCAACTATATCCAATTTCACAAATCCAATAAGAAATTATAAAGGAGGACAATATTACTAAAAAATAAAGTTTTATCTATATCTGTAAAAAATAGGTTATGGCTATGGCTGATTTTTTTTCCAACTCTTTCAAATAATTTCATTTCAATAACTTTGATCTTTTATCTTTTGCTTTAGATGAAGCATTGAATGATGATAGCAGGACAATGAGACAGTATTTGTCTTAGGTCAGCCTGTTCAAATACTTATGGAAGCACTTCTTTCTCTCCATCTTAGCTCAGTGAAATGCAGGAAATAATCTTGTACTAAGAGAATTCCTAATGAGGATTTATATCACACAATATTTAAGTCATCAAAGCACATTTTGTTGCTATAGTAACAATAATCCTCCACACACAATATGTAAAGAAATTTGTCTAAAATAATGCATTCTGTATTCATCATAGACATTGGCAGGTAATCTTTCCAACTGTCTAGCTGTTCTTGTGTTCAGAAAAATTTAATTTAGTTTTTTAAAGGAGCATCTCCTTTAGAAGAGGTGAGAGCAACTGCTTATTTTGCTATAAAAACACTTTATGATATTGTGCGCTCACACAACTGGTTAATGAAATTCAGCAAAAACCTGGACTGAGATCATCTCAGAACTTAAAAGAAACAACATGTAACTTGGTATGTCAACTGTACGACAACCGGAGACTAAATTGTTGTTTCTAATGTTCACTTTAGTATTACAGATTATAGTGGAGAATTGATGAAAAATATGGAAAACATCAGGAGCAAATTACAGTATTTCATCAAATACAGTTGGCATTTTCTCAGAAGCATAAGAGAGTTAGCAGCTCCCTCGGGAAGAACACGGTGCTTTTGATGAGGGGAGACTGCTGGGAAATTGGTGAAGTTCTGAATTTAAAATGCTGTAGCAATTCCACAATAATTCCCTAAGTGAATATTCTTATTTTGCATTGAGTACTAAAGATATTTAGCAAAGTCAAATGCCACATCAAGATGATTTAAACTCTGTCTGTACTGCTTCCCTAACACAACATCAGCAAGGAGAAGCTATAGTAGAGAGTCATTAGTGGGACTGGAAAAGCTGGGAGCAACAAAAGGTCATAATTCTTTAACACCCCAGTGAATAGGAGGGGCAAACAACATATGTCATGTGAGAAGCACATGATGTGGCAATTTTGCCCAGGCATGCAGGGAGGATGCTAAAATCTGCAGGTAGGTCCACACCTCAGGTAATTGCTTAGTGCTCTAGGTCTCTGCCATAATGGTGGACACTCAGCTTAGAGCCAAAACTGTTCTGTTTACTGAGACAGCCCCTGAGAAGTCTGAGGCTTCCGCTCAGATAGGACTGGTAAGGAAGGAGATGCCTGTACAGATGGTAGCTTGCAATAGATGTCCAGTTACTCCTCCTGGAGAAAAGGCAGTACCTGCACAGCATACACAGGTTGATAACCTGCTGCAGCACACGGCCAAATTACAGGTGACGGTTAATAAGCTGCACAGTGTTAGAGAGGCTGAAACAGAGATGGACATGTGGCTTCAGAACCATATACCTACAATGGATACCACTGAGTGAAAGGCACCTTGGACCCTGATGACCCAAAAATCAGGGCTCCAATTCAGCCTCCACCCTCCAACATCCAGACCAAAATCAGATACTATGTTTTAAAAGCTTTAGATGTTTATGAGCAAGACCAACAAGGAGAATCTGCACTAGCAGTGCATGGTGGTTACTGTAAAAAGAAACTCGGAATGATCATAATGGGTGACTGATCATGATGGGCCATTGAGGGACTCATCTGCTGGCCTGATAGACAGTCACAAGAAATATGCTGCTCCTGGGGGATAGGATTCATGATGTTTTGAGAAGGCAGGAAACCTTCATGGATGGAGGGCACTCGCAATAAATCTCAAATGCAAGAAAGAAATTTATGAGATATGGAAAAAGGGACAGGCCACATGGGAAGACTAAAGGAACATTGTCAGGGTATGTAGGTATATGATGAGAAAGGCCAAGGCTCACTTGCAGCTGAGACTGGCAAAGGACATCAAGGACAAGAAGGGCTTCTCCAAGTAGTTCAGCAGCAAAAGGAAGAATAGGAAAAATGTGGGGCTACTGCTGAATCAGATGGGCATCCTGGTAACAGAAGACACTGAGAAGGTAGAATCAATGAATGCCTTCTTTGTCTCAGTCTTTACTGCTGAAGTCAACCCTCAGGAGTCCCAGACCTTGGACGTAAGAGAAGGCAAGAGAAAGGAAGACTTCCAGTTGTTCAGAGAGTTGGGTTAGCAATTGGCTAGGCAGTTTAAATACCCATAAATCCATGGGCCACGATGGGCTGCACCCATGGGTGCTGAGGCAACTGGGAAATGTGTATCTGCCAGTCTCCATCAGCTTTGAAAAAGCATGGAGAATGGGAGAGGTGTCTGATGATTGAAGGAAGGCCAGTGTTAGTTTCATCTTCAAAAAAGGCAAGAAGGGGGACCTGGGAAACTATCTGCCAGTCAACCTCACCTCCATCCCTGGAAAGGTGATGGAACAGGTCATTCTGGAGGTCATCAACAAGCATGTAGAAGAAAAGCAGACCATCAAGAGAAATCAGCATGGATTCACCAAGAGGGAGTCACGTTTGACCAATCTGATAACCTTCTGTGAAGACCCATCTGGGAGGATGGGTTGATGAGTGGAGAGTAATGGATGTATACCTGGACTTCAGCAAGGCTACTGACACTGTCTCCTATAACATCCTCATCCTAGGTAAGCTCAAGAGATGTGGGTTAGATGAATAGGCAGTGGGGTGGATCAAGTGGTGGCTGAGTTCAGAGGGTTGTGATCAGTGGAGTAGAATCTAGTTGGAAGCCAGTAGAAAAGGGATGTTCCCCAGGGATCAATACTGGATCTAGTCTTATGCAACATTTTTATCAATGAGCTGGATAAAGGGATAGAGTGTACCTTCAGGAATTTGCTGATTATAGGAGACTGGTAGGCGTAGTTGGTACATCTGAAGGATGTGCTGCCATTCAGTGGGATCTTGATAGGCTGGAAAGTTGGGTGGAGAGAAACCTAATGAGGTTTCTCTAACAAGGGCAAGTGTAGGGTCCTGCATCTGCAGGGAAATAACCCCAATTACTAGTAGAGGTTGGAGGATAACCTGCTAGAGAGCTGCTCTGTTGAGAAGCTGACCATGAGCCAGGAGGGCTATCCTAGAGTGTCTGAGGATACCCTGGTATTCTAGGGTGCATCGGGAAGACTGCCCAGCAGGTCAAGGGAAGAGATTTTTTTCCCCTCTACTCAGCCCTAGTGAGACAACATCCCAGATGTTGCATCCAGTTCTGGGCTTCTCCATACAAAAAAGATAAGGACTTACTGGAGACGGTTCAGCAGAGGGCCACAAAGATGATGAGGGGTCTGGAGCATCTCTCTTATGAGGAGAGAATATGGGAGGTGACCAAAAGACTGAGAGAGGATCTCATTAAAGCATAGAAATATTTCAAAGGTGGGTGCCAAGAGGATAGTGCCAGATTCTTTTCAGTGGTGCTCAGAGACAGGACAAGGAGGAATGCCATAAAGTTAAACGCAAGAAGTTTCACCTCAACATGAGGAAGAACCTCTTTACATTGAGGCTGGCAGAGCACTGGCACAGGCTGCCCAGGGAGGTTGTAGAGTCTCCCTCTCAGAGACATTTAAAACCCACGTGGTCGCATTCCTATGTAACCTGCTCTAGGTGACCCTGCTTTGGCAGGGGGGGCTGGACTAGAAAATCTCTAGAGGTCCCTTCTAACTCTAAAAATTCTCTGATTCTAAAAAAATATATGTCTTGTGGAGCTACTCATAGCGATGGATGTACAATCAAAAAGGTGTGGAGACCACTGTCATAGATTGCACACATTTGCAAATGCAAAATAGCAAACCAATGCTTTAAAGTGACCCAATATAATTCAGAGGTAAATAAAAGACAAACTTGCTATTTCACACTGCTTCTACCGTTCTTACAGGATTATTCTTTATACAAGCACAGTCCTAGATAGTCCTTGGGGCTATTTAAAAACAACAGAAAAACTAAGTGTACTCATTTAATCTGAAAGATGTGCTTATTGTTATTAAATGTCTTTTCTACAGGAGTCCAATATAAAATCTATGTGTCATAAAAATTGCAGGGATGTGAAGCTGAGAGGATTTAAAAGGATCTCAGAAGAAATGCAGGAAGTTTAAGAACTATCTGCCTAAGTAGTCAAATTTCCCAAGTCAACATAAACTAGGAACTATACAGACTTGATTCTCAAGAAAGTAAACAGTGGCAAAAGTAATCATATTTCTGCTTAGACAATTTAGTTATATAATTCCATGTTTCAGTAACATCTATTCTTGCTTGAACACAATTTTACCATTGATAAACAGGCAACTACTTTGGGAAATCTGATTCTGAACTTTTATATTATTTGGGGGCCAGGCCCTGAATTCCTTGAAAGCAGTATGAGGAAGAGGTACTCGAATTAGATGAATTTTTTACAAGGACAAAAACTTAAAAAGGGAGTTTTGGAGGAAGTAAGATATTGTAAGAAATGAGATCAAACACAGCAAATATTCTTGGGTAAAAAAACTCAAATATTTTAATATGTTTGATTTCATTATGTCTTCATTATGTCTGGCGATTTAAAATAATGGATTTTTTTTCCAAAAGTGAATAATTTATGTATTAAATACCAAGTTTGGATTGGTTTTATTAGACCCAAGTATACCTAAATTCATATTATTAGAATTCTGCATGATAGCTTAAACCTTATTGCAAATTTCCTGCAAATTCTCAACATGGCCAAAATCACCTCTAATATAAAAAGAGACCCCCTAAAATTAATAATTAATCAGAGAAGTTAAATGGGCTATAAAAAAATTCAGCTTGCTGTTAGTTTTTCTGGGATCATACTCACCCACAAAATTGTTTGAGTGATCTTATGGGGTTGAAAAGAATCCTTCTTAATGAATAGCTGATTTTTGTTGGGATTAGTAATTGTAGAATTTAATGTATTTTATATGGGTTTTGAAAAATTCCTGAACAAAATCAGCCTCTTGAGAAGTTCACATATTAAATATAGAACAAGTTTCAAAAAAAATGAAGAAAGTGCAATTCCTACTTTCAAATGAAATATCTTCTGCCTTTTCTTATCCTTGACCATTTAAAAACCTTGGATTTTCATAGTTTCATGGCACAGATGAATACTACTGTCAGGACAAATGAGTCCTATCAACATAATGGAATTTATGGGAGTCTCAGATGAGTCCTTGAAGAAAAATTTTCTACAAGTGTAGTGGCTTTGAGAAAAGCAATTGCACACTGAGGCACCTTCAGCTACTTTCTCTTACCTGAAGGGCTTCCTGGAAATTCTTCCTTTCAACAATCCATCATACTCCATACATATATGAAACTCTAAAACAGATTTTAGTGATTTTTCTTTCTTCATATACTAGCACACTTTTGAGGGAAGGGGGGTGTTGTGCTGGATAAAGCATCTCAGTAGTTGTTATTAGCAGAATTGTCAAAATATTCATTGTAGTGTAGTTCTAGAGTACTTAACTTGGCCTAAACAGTATTAACCACAATCCTCAGTACAAGTTTGACCTACAAAGCAGCCTGGGGTAAAGAAAATTTGAAATACCCAACATTATCAATATTTTAAACATACAAGGTATTAATGTTTTAACACATGCTCTAATGCTGTTTTTTTCACATGGACAAAAGCTATTCTGCATCATATATGTACATCACGAGACCTTAATGGTCTCGCGTGGGACCCACATGGAGGAAGGACATATTCCCTTGCAGCTCTTGCTTTTAAGTAAGCACAGAATGGGGACAGAAGCCCAGTATCAGGGAACAGAGAAATCCAGTCAACCATGAGCAAGGTGCCTACACTTATGGAAGCAAGACAGGCTGAGCCTCTCCAAAAGGCACTGCAATATGTCCAGTTTTGGAGAAGATTCTGGTTGTCTGCTGTAGCAGGAGGCAGCAATGGTGGTGGGAAAGAGCCTACAGAATGCAGCTGGATCTGTGGGGCATGAAATCTCACTATACTTACAGAGTATTAGAAGTATTTATTTTGTCTGTGTAAATTGCAAATAAAAGTAATTGAAAATAACAATGCTTAGGTTTTCCATTTAAGTTCATGGAAATCAAGCATGCTTCCAAAGTAAACAAATATCATAATCAGAGAACGTAAGTGGTTATAGGACTGAAGGCTGACCTTAAATGTCCTCTTTGATTTTCATTTATAGTTAAGTGATACAATAGTGATGTTATTCTGTGTAATTAGGAATCTGTTGCAAGAAATTAGGGGTGAAATTTCTAAGGAGTATTCAGTGGGATAAAAATAATCTCAAAATGTATGCTGACAAAAACTTATTGCTCTCTGTTGCAAATTCATTAAATATCTCTAAAGGCACATTAGTAAAAATAGAGAAAAAATGTGTTCAGGAAGGTGATAAAGGAGGATATGGTAGTGGGGGTGAGAAGATCATGCAGTTTCCTTTTTTTGTATTGAATAAGAACATGTAAGAAAAATTTTTCTGAAATCTGTGAAAGTGTAGGGAGGGTCAGAAGGTCAAGGACCACTGTGATAATCCTGAGTCACTTATCAACTCAGATTTCCCAAAGAACCACTGGTTTTCGGCTATCATTAAGTCTGATGTGGTGTCCTATGATTGAGATTTATCTCTCCAAAGTCACAAAGATTTTGTCTTATTTTGCCTATCAATATCAGGATTGTACTATTGGGATTGCATCTAAACATTTTAAAAGTTAGTATGGAGCAAAGTCACAGTCTTTAAAAATGCTACAAGATAATACCTCTACCACAGTCTGGGATGTAGCTCTTCAGAAATGTACTGAAATGACAGAAATAGTTCATCAATATGGAATTAGAAGGCCAGGTTGAGTTGTGTAGGAACGCTATGAAACTGGAGGAATAACAGACACATTAGAAATTAAAAATCATAAAATTGCATAACTGCTTCCATTTGTTTATTTGAAAACAAGTTTTATCAAATATGGCTCATTGTTTTCCATCCATGAAATTAATTTCTACTTGAAAAGAAGACACTTCTGCTTTTTCTATCATGGCTACAGAGTATATTCTCCTCTTGTTTTATATTTAAAAACATTATTAATCTTAACTATGTAAATGTCGTATGACTTCAATGCATCCCTTACTAAAATAATGTATTTTCTCAAAGTGACCTTTACACCTTGAATGAATACTCAGATTTCGGCTATAAGATAAAGTAAGCTACAGAAACAACATGTTCTCTGGAAAAAAATAAATCATGGCCTTAAATACTGACCTTTAATCCTTAGGTAAAACACTTCAGTACAGAAAAAAAACGCAGGCACAACTTAGTACTCCTCTGTCAGGATAAAAGTCAAGAGTAATCAGCAGAATAATATGAATCCTGGGGCTATATAGAAGAGTGGCCTCTAACTGAAATATTAAGTCTAAAAAATATGTTTTATTACACATTTTGGGGCATTTCATTAAAAAGGTGCTAATCAGCTACTTTAGATTGACTCAACTCCACTCCAAACTTTGTCTTGAAAAGCAGAGGAAAATGCTATCTATTCCTCCAGGAGCCCTTCCATTTCATCATTGACTGTCACCCCAGCCTCCAACATCAAAGTTCAACAAGTACAAAAAATGTGATGCTGACAGATTACATGAAATTGAATAAGTAAAATGGACCAGAAAAGAAATAATATACTGACTGCCTTTTCAAAAATCACCTTGACCCATGACTTCTGCCTAATTGAGCCATTAAGCATAGTCATGCCCCTTCCTGTGAAAAGAAAACAAATACTTTACTTAAAATTACTTTTAACTGCATCTTTCTTCAAGTGCAATACACATTAAGTTTTCTTCTACACATGCACAAGAGGGACACTTCACCATATATGTTGCATCAAATATTACCAACAGCCTTCCTTGTCTATTGTAGAAAGATGCAATGGAGCTCATGCTGCAGCAATACTGATACAAAATACTCAATTTCACCTAGCCTCATAAAGCAGAAGTGAGTGACACAAAAAAAATTACACTATTACACTGACCACAGGTATTGCATTATGTCCCCAGTCATTAAACACATAGTATGCGTTCCTATTATTGACAAAAAAATTAGTATCTCTATGTATCAGGAAATGGTTCACACACCAGAATTTTATAAAAAAGAAACATTTTTCAGAAAAAGTTTCTCTTATGCAGATATCTCCTCTCCTCAACATGGATTTTACTGGATTATTTTAACAATGCCATCATTTGGTCACTAGAAGTTTCATGCCTTTGAGTGTATCCAAAGAAAATTATCTGAGAAAAACAGGAGAAACCAATGCACTCTTCCACAAGAGCAAGGAGACAAAACTTCAAAATTACAGCTAAATTAAGGATAGTATTGTAACAACAGCTAAACCAATGCAGCAATCTAAGCCAATTTAAGTGTTCTATTATGCAAAACTACAGCCATTATTAAAGAGAAATCAAAAATTGTTTTTCACACAGTTAAGCTGTGGTTCTGTCATATCAGAAAACAGTGATACATGAGCAGTTTTCAAATTATGTCAGTCAGGTTAATTTAAAGTATCTAGCACTAGGACTGTAGAGACAAAGGCCCTGATCCCAAACTGCTTGACGTATTTCTCAACAGCATCTTTCAGACTCCATTCTATGCACTATGTGCCTGATGCAGCAAAATACCCACTTCATTTCAAACATGTGGCCATCTTCCCTGCAGTCAACAGACTGCTTACTTCACAAGTGCTTTTCTAAATCAGTCCTGGAGGATTGGGCCTTTGCCTGAATGCTCTGAATATTCCCTGAATAGTTTCTTACTAGTCAAGCAAATCTCTGCTCACTTTTGTGGTAAACATTCCACTTACAAAATGGCATAGTATCAAGGATGTAATTTTCACTGCATTGTCTGATTCCATAGCTTTTGTCCTTTGTATCACTGGTCACCTGTACATGCTCTGTAATTATGATAAAATGCTTTTTCATTTGCATATAAGAAAGTAGAATTGTAACCTATATAGTTCATTGCTTTAAGTGAAATGAATATCAGATCTTTAAAATGGAGCAGATTAAACATTTTAAGATTAAAATTTTTGAATTTATACAGTATTTTTCCAATTCTGTTTTCTTTTTAAAAGAAGCAGAAAAACTACTGTGATTTCCCCAATAACTTGAATAATTGCATAAAGATGATTTTGTAGGATATCCAATGTTGAATGCACTGTGAATGGACAAGATGCCTGTCAGAAATGGAGAGCATTGAAAGTACAATCATAACATCTGAATTTCAGTTTTACATTTGTGATTCTTAATTACTTATTTCCTCCATGCAGTTCCTAGTCCTGCCCAACCCCACCCCTTTCTTTACAGTCCAGAAAGGGTTTAAATGTAGTAAAAGGATAAGATAAGAAGACAGTGCTATCTTCTTCTTAGAAATCTTCAGGCATTCTGTAAAGGACAGCTTCCTGATCTTACTGTTTCATCAAATTATTCAAAATTCACATACAGTTTGGAGGCTGGATTCATATATATTATCATTTTATTTAGGGATCAAACTTTGACCATTCCTAAGGTGACCTTCTGGTTTGTGGTATCATGGGCATCAAATAAGACTATGAACCTTCACAGCAGATTACTCTGGAACAAAGACAGTGATACTATGTTTCCTCTTAAGCATGTGTTCTGAAAAGATTGACAATACATGACATCCACAAAAAAATATCTGTGTCAGACACACAGCAGCTAACAGGGGAACAGCTAACTAAAGCTGAACATTATGAGATGCATAAAAATGAAGCTTATAATTTTATCAATTTTGTCTTTCATCTTTGATGCGCTTAAAGGTTTTATTTTCATCCTGACTCCATGGCATATTAGCATCCAGTCAACATCAAAAAAAAAAAAAAAGCTTGTCATTAAATATTAAATTCCTTAAGGGGTAAATCTGTAAGTCTTTAATTTCTTTTTATTTTTTCCAGCTGAAGCTGGCACCACTCAAGGCTGGAGAAGCACTTGGAATCCATAAATTGAGATGAAACTAATGAGAGTTGAAAAACTTGAAAAAGGACTGTTTAAATAAAGCCCTGAGGAAGAAATTGCATGAATATGCCTACATTAGACAACACAGTACTATTCATAATGAACTGGATTTTACACCAGATGAAAATCATAGAAACATATCATGGTTTGGGTTAGAAGGGATCTTCAAAGATCATCTAGTCTAGCCCCACCTGTTATGAGCAGGATCATCTTTCACCAGATTAAAAAACTTTTACTTGGACAGTATTGCAGACATGACTTCATCTGCAGTCTGCCTCATCATGTGCCTATCAATCCATCTGGGAAAATACACTAAACATTTTCAGAACTATTTGAAGGTTGAAACATTTTAGAGAGCTTAAGAAAATAGCCCAAGCATCAAGCAATATTGACTGCACAGATGTCATTTTAAAGTTTTGCACTCCAGTGGATTCTTAGCTTTTGAAAAAGACTTTACATGGCTTAAAAGCAAGTTCTTGCCATAGGCCTTTCTTTGCATTATATAGATTGATGTAACTTCTGTGCACAGTGAGCCAGAATGTGACAACTTCTTTCTTTTTTCTTCCTAAGGTACTGGACTACAAGTCTCTTCCCTTATAATACTGGAACACCTTTACTTCAGTTTATTTTAAACACTGTGTCAATGGGGACTAGCCTAATTTTCTCAACATAGCATAATTTCTAGCATAATTTTCTCATTATTTTCTCAATCAATTTTTTCAATATGATAGCTGATCTGGACATCCTTGTAAACAAGGCAGAAAGTAACCTTTTGTGTAACAATTTTTGAAGCAGTTTGTCAGAAATGAGCAGGAGAAAGGCACAGGTTGTAATTACAGCAGTATTTAATGTGATGAGATTGAAAGTTCTCAATAATATTGTAGTGGGTCAATAATTTTGCTACTGGTCATCAATTGCTGTACGAGACCCAAGGATCCTATTTAGTTTCAGCAACAGAGAAGCTGTGTCATCTGGAGACACCTCTGTAACTTTCTGAGTTTCCAATAAACATACTGTATCTAGAAAGTGAGAGTATATGTCACAGAGTGCAGATATCTACTACTGCAGGCAATGAAAAGCAAATTTCCTAGGGTGATGTTATGATGCTTGTATTCCCATACGTGTGTTCTGTTTATGCTGAATATCATGTTCTGTGCCTTCAAGACTGGCTCTGAAGAGTGAATGTTTTGTTTTGGTTTTGCTATCAGCCACTCCCCCACGGCTGGTGGGACACAGAGACAGGGCAGTACATGGTGCTGCTTTTGCTTTTTGCTTGCCTTTTTGCTTTGCTCTTGCTTCTGCTTTGCTCCTGCTTTGCTCTTGCTTTTTGCTTCTGCTCATTAGTTAGTAGCTAAGCAGTCTGAATTTTTTCCTGGACTGTTTCTCCTTTCCCATTTTTTGGACCTACTGGAACCTGCTCCGGACTGGGACCTAGGAACACAGAGAGTTTGCACCCTGTGGTTGCAGCAGCTACCCCAGCACAGGACGGACCAATAACAGAGTGACCACCCCCAAGAGAAACTTTCTGAATTTTTCATCTTTTTCAGAGCGGTGAAAGAGTGTTGTCATCTGGTATTGTTCATTTTGTGTGCTGGGGGGTGCTGTGCTTGTTAAATAAACAGGTTCTTTCCACTTCTCTCTGAGGAATCCTTCCTGAACCGATTGTGGGGAGGGGCTGTGCGGGTTTGCTTTCTGGAGGGGTCCCTTTTGGAGGTTTTCTCCCAAATTTGCCCTAAACCAGGACACTGTTTCATGGTATCTTTTTCAGAAAACACAACCTTTCACAAAGTATGAGGCTGAGAAATACTCATCTACAATCTCATGTAAAGGTATACTCAGGCCCAGGTTAGCAAGCAGCTGCTAAATGAAACAGAAGTATAGTTTTAAAAGGAATCAGACTAAGCTCATGGAATTATTTAAGAGCCAAAGCACAACTAAATGTTGTCAATTATAAGTTTAAACTTCAGTTTTAACACTGAAGTTTACACACCTCCACTGATTTTCACTCTTGTTATCAGTGACTTTTAAAGGGAAGACCAATAGCGCCTTCTAAATAACAATACAATGTAATTTGCATTCTATTGTTACAATGCAGTGACAGTGCTTGCATACCATAGCTGAAACATCTCTTTGCAGAGATGAGAGGATTTTGACCAGGACATAGCATTTGAGTTTGTGAAAGGCCTTAAACCAATGTATTTCTAAAAAAATGAGTACCACTAGTGTTTCCAGCATAGAAAAATCTTGAAAAGTCTTGGGATCACCAATTACTTCAGTCCTATAAGGAGAAACAAAAGATGAAGACTAAGGCTTTACTGTCTTCCTATCTGTTGGTAGATAAATCCCACCTATATAACTTAATAAACACATTACAGAAATGCAAAGGTAGATATCATCTTCATGCATTTTAAATGAAAGAGTTGTTGAATAAATAGATAATGACTGAGTGGAAAAAGCAAGGAGAAACCAATTCCTTTTTTGTAGGAAACCACCGGCCAAAAAAAACCCCACTTACTGGCTCAACAGCTTTCTACTTCTTCCACAGCCTTGGTAGAACAAAAGTCTACCTAGTTAAGCTAGACCCAAAACTCTCACCATGCTGCATGAAAATGCAACCACCTCCCCCAAAAATTTGATGCACTGCCTCTCTTTGGCCCTGCTTTTGTATGAAAGTTCTATTTTGCACTAACTCCAAACTTAGTGTTTCTCCAAACTGATCTGAAAACTGGAACCCTTTAAGTATAGTACTGTCAAGAATACTGTACCTAAGTACTTTCCAGATCAAGAATGGGTACAAGCAAGAGCTAGGAATGAGGAAGACTAACACAGCTTCTGTGGACAGCCACAATGAGTGAGTATGAAGGAACCTTGCTGATTAAAATGGAGGCAGTTGCAAAATTAAGAGGAAATTTTGGTAACTTCTGTGCTTAAGGGTTTATACCTAACACTTCCATGTTCATTTGAAAATGCTAGTTAGAGAATTTCAGCCCACAGTATCTCAATTCACTTAGAATTTTCACTGAATTATGTACAGTTACACCAGATGTACTACTATAGGGATAGCATCCTAGTGTATGTACTATAAAAAATTGCCAAGAGTTTCTCTGTTCTACTTTCATCAGAATCTGAAATTTCTTATTCATTTCTCTTTTGACAGATGCTTTTTCTTTTCAGAAAATGCACTGCAAGAATTCAACTTCAAATGGCAGAAAGAGGAAATTGTTACTGGGTAGCAATAGTCATAGCAGTACACTACTAGTAACATCTTTTCTCAATAAATAGATTGCATATATTTAAATGTCCATGCATATCCACACAGTCATACCACTTACATAATTAGTCATGTCTTTGTGTTACTTTTCCTTAAAAATTGCTTTTGATATTGTGTCAATAAGTGACTAATTATTAGTCATAAGTACTCTGTCCGCTCAAGATATTATTGTTTACTAACATGATCATCTTGCTAGGAAGACACAAACCACATATGGTTGGTCATTATATGATAATTGACATTGAAGGTCAAAACTGAACTAAAATTCTAGAGGGTGAAAAGTCTGCCTTGATCATTAATTTAAGATATAATCTGGGAACAGTAAATTATGTTATTTATGCTCAGCTTCCCTATCCGCAAAGCCAGGATACTAACACTGCTAAAACCTGTCAAAGTTCCTCCAATTCATGTTAACAAGGACCTGAAAAGTCAACCATCTGTCAGGAATCAAAAATTTACAAGTAATTATGACTTCAGTAATACCATCAACAGCACATAAGTGCTACAAGTAGGTCACACAGATAATAGCCAATGTGGCACAAACTCTCAAAGACTATATGCAGTATAACTCTATTTAAGTTACAAAAGGATTCAGCAAAGAAGCAGATCAAGGCTACACAGTAATGCAGCGATTATAGGCATAAGACCAGCAGTGACAAAACAGGAGCCCACAAGCAGAGCAAGACTGGAGACAGTAAGAGCTTAAGTAAGAGTATAGTAATTGATTGCTGTAATTTCTTCTACATGTTAACTCCAGGATGCAATCAAGAAAAAAAGAAAAAAAAATCTTATCCTTGATATAGACATGCAGCTATTCATAGAAGCATAACCAGAAGGGATTGTTGTAGTCTGAGGATAATAGGAACTAAATATCTCTTTCATGTTAAATGTTCTTGCTGCAGATTTATAAGCTTTCATAAAAAGCTCTAAGCATTGTCTTAAAACATAACAGTGATTAATATGTGATCCAGAAAGCATAAAAATCTAAACATGTGCTGATCACTTTGTAAGCACATTAGCTGTTTTAGTGACATTGTTAATGTTATGATGGCTATGCGCGAGCATCACTTCATGGTCATAACAGGTGATGCATTGAAATAACCGTATACTGTTCCTTCATTATTCTTTCTCCAGTACTCGCAAAATCTCTATACCTGGAAAAACCTTTCCAAATTTTCTTCTGCAAAATTATAAATATTTAAGAATCTATTTTTGTCTGTATTCTCTTTTTCACTGATGAAAAATAAAATGTAAAATCTTTTGCGGTGTATGTATAATGAAAAAAAATACAGACATTGGGCATTACTTGGATATTTTCCCTACAAAAATATATATTTTTTCAATGCAGAAGTTTTAATATTAAGAAGATTTTACCATGAAAAAGGTAATTTCTTTTGGAAACTTCTTTCAAAACAAACTTACTGTAGAGTAATTGTTAGGTAGAAATTAGTTGCTAGATTATGTTGGTTTTAGGCCCAGCCAGCCTACATGTGGGAAAACTTAGGAAAAATTAATTGAAAACTCAGAATTATTTTCAGGGTCCTTCCTTCTTTGACAATGTAATAAATACGGAATAGTTTTTAAAAACAGACCTCATTCTTGTATTTTCCATCTCTCTGGAACCTGCTCCCTCCAGCCGGCTGCAGTTGAAGTGTAATTCTGCATGATAGTTTATCACAGATGAACCTCAAAGAAGTTAGGAATTTGGTTCATATAAATTCAGATGCACTGCTGAAAATTCTGATCCAAAAACCAGGTTGATACTGCATTTCCTTCATGAGCTTTACAGCATATCCTGGATTTAAATGGCTTATAAGTTTCTACCAATGTATTTCCCACAGTCCTTGCAGACATGCAGCCTTTGTCCCTACACAGCTCAGGTAGGGTGTTTAGAGGCTGTACACAAAGTTTGAAGTGCACCTGTTGGACCTCAATACAAAAGATTGTGCCCTCCTAGAAGGCAGAAATGCACTTTTAATGAGCTCTGACTCCAAATAGAATATGACAAAAATAATTTTCCACTGTGATTATTCAAAATTATCAGGTTGTAAAAAGATGAAAAGTTTACTCTTTAGAATAAGCAGTCAGGCCAGTTTTGAGGTCAAGACTTCTGGGAATTTTGGAAAGGGATTCAGCTTCCAAAATCATTGATACCTTCCTTTCTTTGAACTAAGCATTTGCTAAATAGTATAGGAGAGTTATTGTCCACTGGGGAGCATGTTAAGCTTGCCTAATTAATCTCCCTAGTAACCTAAACTAGATCTGGGTCCTTAGAGACACAAGGAAAGCAAAGTCAAACAACATGATTGCTCTCTTTCTTTGTCTCTCCGTATCCTTTTTTAGAGAAATTATTTAAATTATGAGAGACTATTTTAGGTCACTGATGGAAAGCTAAATTTGTTCTTCACGCTTAAGACTCCTTCTGTTAATCCCCTTTACAAAGCGTATTTTTAGCATGCCTCAATAAAAAAAAAGCCTCTAATTGCAAATGTTCTGCACTCTGAATTTGGTACAGATTTTGCTGTTACATGCTGGTCGACTTAAAGCTAGAAGCTTGGTAACTTTGTAAAAGAAAATGTGTTAAACTTTTTAACCTTCCAGTTGTCCTTTTTTTGTTGAGAGTAAAAATTTTTCATAAACAAACATGAAGTTTCCTTTCATCTGGAATTGAATACTGGTATTTCACTGGAAACTAAATCAAGGTTGGTTGTGGGATATTTTTGTTACTAGTGTGATACACTGATCTGTATGAAATACAGAAAAACAAAATTCAGTTAAGACTCTAACATGTTTGTAGCTCAAAACCATCATGTTTATGCTAAAGGCTAGATAATGCATAAAAAAAAAAAAAGAAAGAAAAAGAAAAGAAGGCTTTCTTGGACATTTGCAATTCTGCATAGCTGTTTCCATAGGCCCCTGTATTGTCCCAGGCAGATCTACCATCTGGCTGATTTGCCCAGATCAGGAGCAGGGGCACATTATATTCGCTTTGTAGGAAGAGTGGCGTCCCCAGAAAGTGATGCAGATGGAGAGTTGCCTAAGAAGAAGACCAGTTTATACACTGTATGCTTGGCTGCGTGTGCAATTGCAATTTAATTTTACATTAACAGAGAAAGAGATGAAATAGTAAAATTGTGTAATAAAAACTTATTTTGGAAAAATCTCTTGTCTGAACATCCAAGAGGCAATCCAGATGGACAAAGGAGTCCAGGAAAGCTAGTCATGCTTCCAGAAGGAAATCTAAAAGGCTGTCCCCACTTGCTGAAAGATGAGCTGTCAGAGAAGAAGACCAGCCAGGCTGAACAGATGAATTTGACTAGAACTCAGGGAAAGAAGGAGAAAAGAGAAGCCAGGAGGACTACAAAGATCTGTGAGCTATGCAAGGAGAAAACTGCTGCTAAAAAAAAAAAATTATAAATATATCAGCAACAAAAAAAAAAGAAAGGAAAATGTCCACCCTTTAATGGAAGTGTGGGGAAAAGTAGTAATGAAGGATGAGCAAAAGGCTGATGTACTTAATGCCTTCATTGCCTCAGCCTTTCACAGCAAGACCAGTTGTCCTCAGGGCATCCAGTCTCCTGAGCCAGAAGACAGGAACAGGGAGCAAAATGAGGTACCAATATCCAAGGGCAAATGGTCATTGACCTGCTACACCACTCAGACATGCACAGATCTGCAGGGCTGGATGGAGTCCACCCAAGGGTACTGAAGGACCTGACAGAAGAGCTCTGCAAGCCACTTTCACACATTTATCAGCACTCTTGGCTGACTGGGGAGGTCCCAGTAGCCTGGAGGTCAGCAAATGTGACACCCATCTACAAGAAGGCCTGGAAGGAAGATGTGGCAGGCAACTGCACGCCTGTCAGCCTGACCTGGGTGCCAGTGAAGGTTACGGAACAGATCATCTTGAGTGCCATCAAAAGACACTTGCAGAACAGTCAGGCCATCAGGCCCTGCTGGCGTGGGTTTGGGAAAGACAGGTCCTGCTTGACCAGCTTGAGCTTATTCTATGGCAAAGTGATCCATTAGTGGATAAGGGATCTGGACACACTAGATCAAAGTGTTGAGAAAAAGAGGGTGCAGTACAGAGAAGGCAGAGCCTCAGGAGTGTATTGAGAGAGCTGTTATGCTTTGTTGGTCTGAGTTTCATTTGGGGTTGGAAATAGCTAAACATCTGGAAACGGCAACTATTAAAAATGATTAATCAGGCTAGCTTTATTCTATCAATCATACTAATATGCAAAAACAACAATTCATTTTTACATAGCTCTGAGATCTGATTTTAAACATGTTAAAACATAAATTTGTCTCAGATTTCCCTCCAACAAATGGAGTAATTTGAGTTACAATTCTATTATTGGAATCAATAACAAAATTATGTTTCATTAATAATGTGTCAGGGAATTACCCGAGCCACCCTTCCCCATGAAAAGAGAAGACTCCCCTTGAAATCTTACAAATTTCTAGATAAAGTTGTGCTGCTACAAATTTATGAAAGAATTAATGTATACATAATCACTGCAGGTTAAAGCTCTTTTCTGGATCTCTATGAGTCTAAAACCCAAGGATTTTCAACCACAAAAAAAAAAAAATCAACCTCCCATACAAGGGTCATGGTGCCAGGGGTCATGGACTAGCTGCTCAATGGGAATGAGGAAAAGACTCAAATCTTACCATGTTAGAAAAACTGTACCGGAAAAAATGTACCACAATTCACTAAGGACGAGAGTCTGTCCTCTGCAGGATATATAGCACATCCTCTTCAGAACACATAGCACAAGTTTTTGTGACAGTTCTGTAGCTCTATGGATCTCGTGACTCAGAAAATATGTACATCAACCATAATGAGTCTAGAGTGAACAGGAACAGCTGTGTTTGAGGAATGGCTGTGTATGAGAAAATGCTAGGAAACTGAAACTGTTTAGCCTAGAAGAGGTCTGATAAGTTCTTGAATTCATGCATTAAGGAACTGTAGTTCTTTTAGCCCTCTCCTCCAAAGCAACAGAGAAAAGTGTCATTTTATATGAGTATGGTGAGTTAAAGTGCAAGATGTTCTGATATTATGAAGACAGTTTATAACAGTGCACACAATGAAGCAATGGAATAAGCTCACTGTAGGGAGAGTATCCATCACTGTAGAAAAGCTTGGAAAAAAGTTTTCAGTGAGGAAAAGCTTAAGATACATACCATGATGATATAGGCATGCATTTAGGAAAATGAGTGATGGAGTTAGTAAGTTACCAGTAAACCTGAAGTTGAAAGTCTGAAAAGTCAACGAAAATATCACTGAAACTAACCAATCATCACAGTTTTCCTCAGGCCATCTACAGACATTTTGTGAAAAGGATAGCTGACTCCTTCTAAATTGTCACTGGTGCTTTTGTAGACTGAGAAATTTCTATGATTTAGAATTTATTTAGGAAGAGTACAATTAGTTAAGATTGTATTTAACACAGAAGTAAATATAATGAAATTGGTGAGAAACTAATCAACACAAATTGAAGGATGAATCATGGCTACAGATACCTGTGGCTGTAAACGCAGCAGATACCGTATTACAATTCACAATTATGAAAGCCATGGCAGAAAGCAGTGAGGAGTCTGCTTATTCACAGATCCTGCACAATTCTCTGTATGACCTGACCTCTGATACCCTCTTCTTTAGTTTAACAACTTCCTTTTTTCAATCTTTTTTCCTGCTTCATGCAAGAATGCCTTAGTGGGCTTGCTATATAAAGATTATTAATTTAAGTAAATCAGAGTGTACAGAGTCCTGCAGCTGGCTTCCTCAGAAACCCGACCTACTTAAGACTCATCAATTGTAAAGAGGAAATAATAAATGTGGAATGAAATGAAGAGGCATCTAGATCAAATGTCTGATTTATTGGGTATGAATGTCATATGTCTCTGTTTCTAAAATAATGCAACACTAGCACAGCAGCTTTAATGCCACTGATGGGATATAAAGCTCCATATATAAATATTATTTACCTGAGAATATTTGCATCCACACCTTCTCCATCCCTATTCAATCACTTACCTGATATTGCAAACTGGATTCCTAATTAAAGGCCTTAATCAAGATACCAGGGGACTATCTTTCTTCATTGGTGTTCCTCTCTATTTCACAAAAATATACACATAAAAGATCCTCTGATATATAATTTTGTCTGAAGAAACAGAAAACATTACTTTAAGGGAGTCTTGTACATTTCTAGGTCTACACTAGATGGACCTGGCTCACTTTATTTTGATTTTCTTTCTTTCATTAAATAAATTAAGCTCTCAGGAGCCACTTGTTTTCTCTCATTCTCAATTTAAATTGTCCATCCACATTTTCTCTTAATAAAAGGAGAGACAGCTACCAAGAATATAATTTATAATGTTGTCTTTGGCTGAACCAAGGCAGATTACTTGGTACAGCTGGTGATCCATCTGTACAATTAGTCATACAATATGAAATAAGTGATTAACATTTTAGGGAGAACAATGGTTTTAAGTCTTGCACCAGGATTGTTCTATGTGGAATGCACTCACCATCAGATGAAAAAGATCAAAGATGACAAAGGAAAAGGTGTGTGTGTTTTTCCTACATTCAGAATCTTCCTATGAATGAAAAAGAAACATACCTCATATATAAAGGCAAGAACATATTGCTAGTGTATTTGCAATCTTAGCAGTCCAATGAAATTATTAGTACTGATGGTAATAGCAGTATTGCAGGTCTAGTTATTGCAGGAAGTGAATATAGTCAGTTGTGTTGGCTTTGCACAGCCTGGTTTTGGTAGCAGGAGTCACAGAGGTGACTTCTGTGAGAAGCTGTTAGAAGCTTCCACGTTGTCCAGCAGAGTCGATCCCTGATGGGTCAATTAGAGATGTTGGTAATGCCTCTGTGATAACACATTTAAGAAGAAAATCAAAACAAAGCGGGGCACAGTTTTTTTCTAGTCAGAGAAGAGAAGGTGGTAAGAACATGTGAAGGACACAACATGGAGACACCAAGGTCAGTGAAGAAGGAGGGGGAGGAGGTGCTTCAGGCACTGGGGCCAAGATTCCTCTGGAGGCCATGGTGATTGATGATCATGGTGAAGCAGCTGTGTCCCCGCAGCCCATGGGGATCCACAGGCGATACAGAGATACTCACAGCCTGTGGGGGAGGTGCCCACACTTCCTGGGGAGGCTGTGATCCAGTGGGAGACCCGGTGGAGAGAGGACCGTTGTTTCCAGGCTGGAGCAACCTGTCCTTGGACGACTACAGCCTGTTGAAGAGTGACCCACACTGCAGCAGTTTTGGGAGGACTGCTGCTCATGTGAGAGAACTCACACTGGAGAAGTTTATGGAGAACTGCCTCCTACAGGACAGGAGCTCACAATGTAGCAAGGGAAGGACCCCTCTCCCACAGCAGCAGAAGAACTCAGGTGATGAACTGACCAAAACCCCCATGCCCTGTCTCCCTGTGCTGCTGGTGGGAAGGAGGGAGGGGTTGGGGGAAGAAAAGGTGGTTTTAAAAGCTTATTATTATTTAAAAGCTTCCTATTTTTAGTTCTCATTATCCTTCTCCGATTTTGTTAGTAAGTAACTCATTTTGTACCTTTAAGCTCAGCCTGTTTTGCCCTTGGAGTGTTTTCTCCAGGTCCTTATCTCAACTCATGAACCCCTCATTTAAATTTTTCTCTCCTCTGTCCAGCTGTGGCAGGGGAGGGTGAGTGAGCAACTTTAGTGGGTGCTTGATATTTGGCCAGCATCAAACCATGAGAACAATAATTAACAATATGACTATTCATTAAAATTATTAAAATTTTCAATCATAGTTTCATATCCATATTTAGTGTTTGTCCTTTTATTTAATGCCACTAAAATTAATAATCTGAACATAGCAAAGACTTCCCTGTTTTCTGCTTGCAAAGTCAAGGGCACTGGTCTGAGCAGAGTTGAAAGTGCTGTTTTGGTCTGTCTGAGCAGGGGAAGGGTTCCTCAAGTTGACAGCATGTCAAGTCCTTTGCTGGGGATGCTTATGGCTTCTTATTCCTCAACATAGAGTCTACTTAGGGTTGCTTTGAAATGTTTGGCAGCATGCTCTTACACCTTGCACTTTTTTAATTTGTAAGCTCACATCACACACAAATTTCCAATTCGTTATGCATTTTATGTCTTTTAAATGCCTCCATTCTGTTCTGTTTGGTACCCTTGAAACTGATTTTGCTCAGCTCCAAGTCTGCATTTCTTTCACAGACTACTGGAGACTTGTTTATAGCCATAAAGTTCATGATGTCAGCCTATGTCTCATTTCTTATAACTTCATCTCTGCCCTGCAGCTTGTATGTCTGCCTTTCAAGTCTTCAGCTCTCATACCACATTTCTCTACATTGCATGGTTATTCTAAAATCAATATCTCTGTGGACCTCTACCTCTTTGGGTCTACATTAAGGTTTCTGTGGGATAGGAAATCAGAGTATTTTACCATTTCAGTATTACAGGATAAAGAAAATAGTGATTAATTTAAGTGACAGGAATAATTGTTGCTAGTTTCTGCATTTACTGCAGAAAAATTTCTCTAGTTTCAGAAATAAACTAAATCTTGAGATAAATACAGTATATTCAGGAGTATTTCAGGTAATAATTTTTGATCTTTTGTATGTCTTGCAGAGGTTAACAGAAAGTAAAATGGCTGACTAATTCTTTTGAACAAGTCTGTAAGTGCAAATCCTGCAATAAAAGAAATCATTATTTTACCATTATTTACAAGCAACGTAGCAAATTTTTGCAAGGAAATCTACACAAACTGTCATTTTCAACAAACTTTGTGCAGTCCATTACTGCTAACAGCTTCCTCACAGCTTTTCTGTGTGCTGAATGTATTCAAGCACATATATTATGTCATCCTTTATGCCAGAGGTAAAAAAGGTTGGATTTTTTCTTTCCCTCCAGAACTTTTGAAGAACCAACTGCACAGGCATTTTTAACAAGAAATTTTTTGTTACAGAAGGAGAATCTTACTATGGTATCACCATTTATTTTCTAAAACAATGAGAGAAATATTTTCTATACATCACCTGAATGTCAAATTTATGAAGAAGGTGACTTTTGCACTGCATATATTTTCTACCTGTAAAAACACATCAAACCTCAGGAAAAAAAAAAAAAGATATTTTAAAAACCTACCTTGACAAATCTGAACATATACGCTCTATTAAAACAAAAACTAATTCTTTATTGCAATAACATACTGCCATTCATATTAGATTAATTGATTGACTTGGGCCCCCAGCAGTGCTGGGATTGGGCAGGATTCTTCTTTATATCGAAAAGGTTAGTCTCATTGTGTTTTAGGGATTTCTTGTAAGTCTAATATTTTCACATGCTTTCACAATTACCTTCACACTTCTCCATCCAAATATACCCTCATGAATATGTATTTATATTTATAAATATTCCAGTTCATGAAAGAAGACTAGGTGGAGGCAAGTTTATAAATAGGGAAAGGCGATAGAGATTTTCTAGAGAGTCCAAGGAGGTAGTCAGAGAACAATCAACTATAGGAATAGGACAACAATTGGAAACCTTGTGTAAAGACAGTAAAACAATTCATTTGTATGCTTACAATGGGAAAATGAAGAAAAATCTCAACTAATAAAAGACAGCAGAGAAGCAAAAAAGAGCAAAACTCCTTGAAAACCATATCTTTCAAAATATATTAAAAATAGAACTTGATTTTTGCCTTGGTGTTTGTCTGGGAACACTGACACAAAAGTTATGCATGCAAAAGATATTTGACTCTGGTATTTCAAATCTGATCATTTAGATGGCTTTCACAGTAAATCTTGATGAAAACATGTATCCTTGAGGCAAATTCATCACTAATACCCATTTTAGCTCACAAAAGTAATTTCATGACATATTGTGTTGCATGCCTGACTAATCCCAGGGGATGAATATTCATGGTGGTTATGAGATAGACTCTTTTAAATTCTTGGAGTTCCACGTTGGCATCAGGCATTATAGCAGCTTCACAGATCATTTTGTTCAGCTAGAAATAATCTGCTGTTATGTCTTCAAAGTAAGGTGGTTTTATTTTTATCACAAGGGTCACCATTCACTCTGTTGAAACCTAGCATTATTGCTCAGATAGAGACATATTTACCAAAGAAGTGCTAGAAATAGCAAAGTGTAACTGAACAAAACAGTCCTACCACTTCAGCTTCTCTGAAAGCCTAAAAACCTCTGTTCTTCAGTGGTGTGTCACTGAGCAGTAACATATTAACCAAGGGAGGATAAATCTATCACCTATAAAGTTTGTAGTCCTACACCAGTAGTATTAGTTTGGAAGTTGCAGTAACTTAAGATAGAATAGGATAAGCAAAATGAAAAACAGTAATTGGGAAGCAAAATAGATTAATTTGAGATTCCTTCACTACGGACCCAGAGGAGTCAGAGGTAGAAGGAGATTGTTAGATTTTGCATTCATTTCCTTCCTATATAACACTCTCTTAATGAATTCTCCAGCCAAAATGTTAATGAATATCCACAACTCTTCTACTTTTTCACATAGACAAAAAAAAATCATAATAGAAATTTTCAGCAGAAAATGGAACTTGTGATGCTGAAAAACTGAGTATATAGAATCAATCTAGGGTCAATTTGTTTATAAACCAAATAAGAGGACTTTCTAGAGCTTCATTCCTAACAATATATCTCAAGATCATCTGGGTACCCCCACAATACATGAAGAATGAAGAAAATATGTAGAAGAAAATGTACATGAAGAAAAATAGCTTTTGAATTTCTGTATCTTTACAAAAATTTACTGCTCTGCCTAGGTCTTACCTAGGTCTGCATCTGCATCTGTTCCTTAAACCAAAAACCACAAAGCAGTCATACCCTAAGTGATGCAACCCACCTAGGAAATACAGAGAAGGATACAAGGGAATACTGGTATCAAACCTTTACTTTCACATAAAATATAATACATGATGGAAGACAAAAGATTTATAAAAATAAATGCAAGGATATTCTTAAAACCATAACAAGTAGGAGAGAATGGCAAACTGGCAGTCAACAGTCTATGGCAGATCCAATAAAGCCTGAATAGTATAGAAGAAATAAATTAATCTACATAGCATCTGAGAGACCATTACAAGTGACTGGTGAGGTGGAGGAGTGAAGAGAAGACAATAGTAATATATCTTACCTTCCTCAAAAAGCAGCATAGCATCAAGAAACATCAGGAAAGCACTAGAATTAAGAAGAAGGTTTAAGCTCTTCTACGACACTTAGGTTATGGTAGCAGGCATGCTTAATTGGTACATCTTGCAGCTGTTGATAACAAAGTCACTGTTGCTCTGATCATCCCTGAATGTAGCACATATTTCATTGTCAATCTCCATGAAGAGCAAACTACTGAGGAGATCAAATGTATTCCTTCAATACACCAGCTGAACTTGTGAGTGGGAGCACTGTCAATATGTGAGAGCCAAGAATTAAAGATTTTCTCTTCATCTGAGTGTCCTTTGGAAAATTCATAATATGAAGACATTTTTGCTTAAATTTCTTTTAATTTATGCTTCTCTTCATAAGATTAAAGATTTTGTGAAATATTGTAAGAATGATTATCCATTCAAAATAAATTTATTTGAATATTTTTATATTTTAAAACAATATTATGAATGCAAGTAAAAATTATTCAAATGACAACTTTTTAAAACATTTATAACTACAATAAAAGTAAATTTTTCACATTACCAAAATAATTTTTTTTTAATTCTTTTCCAAAAAATTTGTGCTATTCCAATTATTTAGTCAGATCCCTATTGGAAGATCCTGGCCCTGAGAATAGTTTCAATTGTGTAAATCTGATTATCAATATGGACTTTTTAATTTTTAGTTTCTTTTTCCCTTCTGTGTTCAGTAGTTATTCTGTGATTTGTGTGCCACCATCATGTTCTCTTGATCTTTGTAGGTTTGTTAATATTCTGAAAGATAAATATTCCATGTTAAATTTCCAAACACTATTCATAATTGCTAGATTTTCATTGTATTTATTCTTTGATAGGCAACATCAAGTTGCCAGACAAGGTTTTTCCGTTAAAAGAAAATATGCCTTGCACTCCCATTTAGCTTGAATGGTTTGATTCTCTAAAGGAAATCTTTGCCTCTACATTTTTTCACATACATATGGCTGAAATGGATATTTGAAGAACCAGATGTTAAAAACATGCATCTCCCATTAAACTGGCTTGATTCTTCTCTTTAAATTAATCATTAAAAACATATTTCAATTCTCTGTGGCATCTTGCTGTTTTGCATCCTGTTGCTGCAGTTTTCCATCCTGCTATTATCAATCCTTTGAATAATACCTAGCAGGAGTCATGACTGCACCAAGATGCAATGCAGAACATCAAGAATTAGTCTGGGAAATGAAAGATCGTAAATAAGCCTCTAAGCTAAGTTCCCTTTCCCTTGAAATGCTGGACCACGTGATCTTTTGGGGTTCTATCCCGCCTGGGCTGTTCTGTGATTCTATGACTCTATAATTACACAGTGTCTGGCATCATACAAAGCCGAGTTTCAACTGGTGTGCTTCCACTGACTTGCACTGGAGATAATGAGGCAAAGTAACCCCTTTGGGAGTCAGAAAGGCTTCATGTGTGGAGCAACTACAAGATTCTGCTCCATAACTGGACTCCCAGGCCCCAGTTTCATGCAGACATGATTCATAGGAATCACTAATATTATTGTCATTATGTGAGAAGGGAGGGAAAATAAAAATGCATGTATGCTGTGAATAAGCATCTTCTTTTTATGTTGCCTGCATACCTTTAACTTATTATATGTTTTTATCATTCTAAAATCATTCAGAGTGCCAATTAGTTAAGTCTCTAGCATGAAGAGTAATTTTAACGCTTCAAAAATTGATTTTACTCATGTTTAAATCCCTGATAAAGCAGTTCTGTATCTATATGCAATTATACTTCCAATTTCTTCCCAATTAATTTTTAGCTGAATTTTGCATCTCCATTCAAACACACATATTTATACAATATAGTTGTCTTTGAATATGTTAATACATATTGAAACTAAAACTGATTGGTTAAACCAAAAAGATAAAGGCAATTTAGTGATTTCTTCCTTTTAAAATTTTCTTTATTTCTCCCTCCCAGTCTCCCCGATAAAGTTGAAGTTTAAAGTAGAACACATAGAAAAGCTTTTGAAAACATGTCAGAGCTTTTCAGATTTGGTTCTAATTTCAAAATAGGATTATGTTTTTAAACAAGGTCTGGTAGAAGTCTCCAGCTCTAAGGAAATCAAAATCACTAGCTTACTTTAAGCAGGAGTCAGCAGAGACTTGAGCAGTTAAAGGTTTAAAGCTCTGAACAAATTAAAATAAGTGCCATCTCACTGCAGAGAGGTATTTTTATTTAAATCATAGTTATTAGATTCAGTTTTCTGCTGTTTTTTCTGATATATGAAACTGGTCCATCTCTTGATAATTTAGAGTCAATAAGCAAGTGCATATCTGGGGGTACATCATTTAACCTACCTGACTAGGAAAAACATTTATTACCCTTAATCTGTTTTCTTCCTAGATAAAGGTGAACAAGTGCCTTGAGTGAGATCACACTGCAGTATTTCTTCTTTTTTTCTTGTCACAGTAACTGACAATTTGCTACAGTGAGTTTGCAGATTATCTAGAAATCGCTCGCTTTCCCTGCCCTCCCCCCTCACCAAATTAAAATTGGTCACATCAATCAAGATTATTTTTATTGGTTGGAATTAAGGCAGTAGCAGGTTAAAGAGCTTAAAAGAGACATAAATAGAAAAGAGTTTGGTGGTTGAAAAATGCTCCTCTCAATTTGGAGAGCGCATAGAAGGTTTTAACATGCGAAAACCCTCATACTGGAGGGTTGCAACATAACAGTTGTCTCAGAGTTCTGTTATTGTGCTCTTCAGAGAAAACACTAATAACTTATGCAAATAACCTAGGATAATATGATTTGGAATGCTCTTTACACTCCAAAATATGAAAATAATTCCAAAATTGATTTACTAGTGTTATTTAATGCCATTAAAATCCATACATCAGCCTAGTTTTATAATAGTCACTTTTCAGAATAGAAAACACTTTTTCATTTGGACTTGGGTTTAGTCTTTTAAAAAAATCTTTCTATATCCTTAATAAGCTTTTGATATTCATATTCATCTGTCATAGTCTTATGAGACGTAGTTGCTCTATTTTTTGCTGGTCTATATTCACTATACTTACTGCAATTTTTTGCCAATGGATGAAGTAAATTTTAGTGCATTATGCTATCATTTTTTTAATCTGATCTATGCTAGAAGTTGCCTAAACCAAAACTATGTTAAGCTGCTATAAGATTAAATAAGTAGACTAAGGGGTCATCAAGAGGTGACAGAAAAAATCTCATTCTTAGCAGTACTGATATGTTGAGCCATCATCCATCATTTTAATTCAGAGTGCTAGAACATGTGATTGTAGTAACTTATGATAAATAAACAGTTTTTTTAAAAATTGTTTTCAAGCCATATCCAATGTCTCTTGCTAATTGCAGCTGTCCAAGCCCCAAATACTTCAATTCATTGTTACAGATCTCCCTCATACTTCTCTTGCCAACATCTAGTTCTACTGACATGCTTACCCATACCTCACTTCCAAATCACTCTTATCAGCATATTCTGTACTTGCTTCCATGTTAGCAGGAATAACTTTGTCCGTGTGTTACTGTTCAATACTGCAAAGAAAATAATCTAGTATTTTACAAATGTGTAAGCATAAAATTAATAATAATGTGGGAACATGTTTTTTACAAAACATGGGACATTCTTCCCTGTGGGAAAATATTGCGATGTTACGCTCAAAATATCGCGATGTTACACTCAGGCGGAACCCCTCCCCTTTAACCATTACTTTACCGTTAACCCCTGCTATAAATGACCCAGTTCAACCATTAATAAACGCCATTTCACCATCCACCACATTGGTGTATGCGTGTGCTTGGTCCGTGGGGCAAAAGTGCTGCCACTGAGCCATCCTCGACCCGGGACGCCACGCCCCCAAGCGGTGGCAACACTTCCTTCCCATAAATAAATATTTAAATAAATAAATATCTAACCAAGTACAAAAATTTCACCTAGAAAAAGATGCTCCTTTTCCAACTTATATTGCACTTCAATGAATCAACTAGTATTGTCTCCACACAAGATTTTGGGCCCCATCAGAAACAAAAACCTAATTGTGTCCAAATATTCATAACAAGATGAGTCTAAAAAGAAGCTACTTAACATTAAACATATCATTGTGAAAAGGCATTTCACTTTTTGCTTTGGCTAATTGGCCAACAGCTGATAGAGATGGCAGTTGTCTCCTTTTAGAAGCTAGGTGAGGAAACCCGGTTCTTCCACAACTTGGAACTTATTGCTACAGATTCTGTAAGAGGACCAAAGTTCTAAAAAGACAGTGAGAAGTAATGCAGTAATGGATTCTCATCTGTTCAGTGTATTTCTTTTCTTACTCTTTCATTTGTTTGTTTTTATGGATCACAAAAATCAATGTATTCTTCAGAACCATCATACATAGTATATACTGAAACTTCTTGAAAACAAGGAGGGAAGAGGTTAATACTTGCTGTTGAAGTATGTAAACTTGCTTCTGAGGAGGTAATCTTTCTGAAAAAATCATTGTATCTAATCTAACATTGCCCCCTATCCTCCAGTTTTGATAAAATTTGTTCCTAGCCCACATAATCAATAGACTTGAATCATGAATGAATTCTAGGTATCTTGCCTGTATAACCTTTGAAATTTGAAAAATATGTTGATGTAAATTAGCTAAAAAAGTTCTTTTGCAATGTTGTTAGTTTGAATCATTAGGTGAAGCAGCAGGATGGCATTAAATGGGGGCAAAAAAGCAAAATTAGCACAAGGAAAAAAAAATTAAGACAGTGACAAGAAGAGACAAGCCTTTCCCAACAAGTCTTAAAATATCAATGTCATGTTTAACCAAACAGCATACAAAGGCAAACCAAACTCTCTTGCAAGTAATGCTTTTCTCAAACTTCCTTGTTAATGACTATTAGTCATTAACAGTAGCAATCAAGTAAAAATGCTCCCATTTTGTGAAGTGCAGTTCCTGAGCATCAAATGGATGTGTTTTTACTGCAATAGATAGTAGTATGAGCAGATGCCAGAAATGGAAATTTCAATCATATTTGCCACCAATGGTCACAAGCGAACATACTGAGATAGCTACGTTTCTTATAATAATTCTTCTGTAGTTGCTAACTGGCTTATGCCACAGCATAAATTAATGATTCATTAATATGAATCAGTGTGAGAATAATAAATTAAAAGGAAAACCAGTAAACTTAAAGGCTGCTTATGCAGAGACAGTTAGCCTTGCAGACTTTCTCAGGGCCATAACATGTACAGTTCAAAAGCACAAGAATTTGTGTAAAGGATAAAAAAAGAAATATAAGTTTGATATTACTGGAAAAAGGGAGAGTGGTGCTCTCTATATCCAGCTATATATCTTTTTCATTCAATAAACCATTTCAGCAGGCTCTGGCACAGCTTGCTTTAAGTAGGATTACACACATCTATATCTGCTGAGAACCTAGTTCCACTGGCTCTGAGCCTGCATTTTTATAAACTTTTGCATGTGGTTACTTTCAAAGAACTCATACTCATCTACAGAAGCAGCACTTTTCCAGCTCTCATCACCACCATTATAACTGTCCAACAATTTCCAAGGCTCTCTGAGATGTATTAGATGAGAAGGGACTGTAACATTGTGAAGTCTTACAGATCTGACCAGAGCAGATTAAGTAAAACCCCTTAGAGAACGAGAAAGATCTACTGTGTAATTAAAGGAGCACGATGATCTTATCAGAAGCATAAAAGCAATGCCAGCATCTCTCTTGCAATTGGTTTTTCTCTCTAGGCCCTAAACATTTTACACTGAATGACAGAATTGCCCTCTTTATTTTATACAGTGAGGCATAAAGAAATTACTTGTTCAACATCAGCCAGCAGACGAATGGTGCGGCCGAGACTTTGAGGGTCACAATCCTTGGTTCAGAGTGATCCCAAAGAGCATTCAGTGAAGAGTAGCTTTGAACAGAAGTGGAAAGAAAGGAGATAGACATACACATCATATATAGACAATATATATTCATATGTATTTCCTACTCCTACATGTATTCCATCCATAGTCTTTGTGAAGTTTGTGTCTCACACCTTAAATATATTTGGTCATACCTTCTGGCAGTGGAGACAGACAATTTCCATTCAGGATTGTAATGAAAAAAATCCCTCAGAAATTAATTCTGAAACTGAGATGACTTAATTTAGCTTACAGAAAAATATTGTCATGACTCAAGACTACTAAAAGTAGTATTTTTTATCACGTATTTTTCTTTTTGGTACTCACTACATTTTGGAGGTAGGGAAGAGGATTCTAAGTGCAAAGACAAAAAGAGGCTGTAGGACAATTCTTTTTCCAGTTAATGGCATACCTATGACATTTTCTCCTGTTTCTCCTACTAGAATAAGAAGAAATAACAAGAAGTCACTTGGTTGTCTCTTCCAAAACATTTCCATATAAGAAAGGAATTATTGTCCACAGAGAAAAAAAGTTTTGGGTTGTTGTTGGTCTAGATCCCAAGGGGTCAGATCCTAGCATTTATTATTAGAATTATCTCATCTCAGTTGGTTCTACCAAAACAAAAGAATGTTTGAAGATAATATTTCTTCAAATATAACCATGGAAAAGGACCCCTTTTTCTTCTTCTAAAATTCCCCCTCTACCTCAAAAAGAAACAATAAAGTCTTCATATTGATAGGAAAACCCATGCATTTTGATGATTATTGGTAAAGATCTCACTGGAGATTTCTCTATGACAAGTTTGATTTCAGCAACTTGTGAAATCCCAAGTCAGGCAATTCCATATACTAGTAGTTAAAAAAATAATACTACTAATGATAAAAACCCCATCACAAATGGAAAACCCAACTAACCACACAAATACATACCCTACCACCAGCATACTGTTTGCAAACTTTTTGTTGCACATTAATCATGCTGCCTGTCTGAACTGTGGACAATTAAGACAGCAGCTCCTACTGTAAAGCAGATCAAATCCTCTTAAAGTTGCATATGGCCCTTTAATCTAAGTGCACTGTACAGAGGACTTAGTTCTAGTGCTCACCGCTCATGAATCAACTCGAACTCTGTAACTGACCTCATTTGGCATCTGTCAGAAACTAAAAGCAATAGCACCCAGCTGTTCACTTTATTAAAACATACAATTGCATAAATAAAATATAAAATCATAAATGTAACTCCAATATTTTGGAAACTCAATGCTACTCAGTGGTAAAAATTCAGTTGTTATTTTTTCTGTGATTTTTATACCTTCTGAACAAAACTTATCCTGTTCCAATTCCTGGCCCCAAGATTTTCTGCTGTGTTTTCTCATTCTGTAATAAGATTCAGTCACGGCACAGAGGATTCTTTTTTACCCTTTCTCAGGGTGAAAGAGCATCAGACAAAGGAACTATTTATTAGTCAATGTTGTTGGGATGTGAAAAAAAAAAAAGTAATTCATCATTGAGAAAAGCATTCAACAAGCTCTTTACCAGTGATTAGAAAAGGGATTTTAGCTTTTTATAGCATTTCTTAAAAGTTGTAGTTTCTCTAACCTCCCTTGCTTCTTACCAAGAACGATTCTCATCTTCATTTATTACCTGAAGCTGTGGTCAAAAAAGGAATTATTTAAGTGTCTACAATTATTTTCCTGCTACTGGATAGCTCACCTTTAGAAGGAGTCTTCATAATTTCAGCGAGTAGTCAGATATTTCCCTCTGTAAATAATGACAGTAGAATACATAATCAAAATTCAAATTTTGAAGCATCAGGAGAGAGGACTTTATCACAAGAAAAGAAAATATTGGGGGGAACATAGGGAGGACTGTAAAGATTATATAGGGGAAAAGAAAATGTAGAATCATTGAATATGCTGATGGAAGGCAATCATCAGGATCATCAAGTCCAGCTTGTGGCCAGGCGCAGGACACCCCAAGAGTCAAACTGTTTGCCTGAGAGCACTGTCCAAAAGCTCCCTGAACTCTGTCATGTTTTGTGCTGTCACCACTTTCCTGGGGAGCCTGTTCTAGTGCCCAGCCATGCTCTGGGATGAAAAACCTTTTCCCTGATATCTATACAAAACTTCCCCTGACTCATCATAACAGTATGATTACTGCTGAGGGAAGTCTGGGCCTTTCTCTGTGATGGCTGCACCTGACTGCTTCTGGCTGCAAAAGAATTACCCTCTCTGGTACCCAGCCAGATCCACAGAAGGAAGCCATGTATTTCTGACACTAGAAGAGGATGAACCATGTTGTACAGACAGGCTGGTGGTAAAAAAAGAAAAATAAGGGAATAGAGATGTGAATTTATGAAGAGGAAGCTACTAGTAAAAGAACAGGAGGAAAGTTACTGCTCCCAGGGGTCAGACACTAAGAGGGCAAGACAAATGATACTGCATGAAGCCAGTTACAAGGAACTGAAGTATTAAAAGAAAAGGAGGAAAATTACCAAAAACTGAAGTTTTAAAAGAAAAGGAGGAAAATTACCAAAGCCCTGAATGACAATTAAGAAGAAGAATAAGAATACACCAAACCTACAAAGTTGACTTTGAAAGGTAGATGGGATGAGGAGGCCAGTAGCAGGACAGAGGAAAGACTGAGGCAGAAAAGCACTTGGGAAGAAATATCAGAACAAATTCTATCCTTAAAAATATATATATATATAATTCATTATTCCCTCTTCAGTGCACAAAAAAAAAAAAAAAATCATAAATTCCTCCTTCTAGCCACAGATCTCTCTGAAACCACTGGCAAAGTGTGCCGTTTACTGTTGGTCCCTATAGAGTATTTCTACTAGCTAGTGATAAACTCTTTATACTGAACTCAAGTAGTGAAAAAATTTTTATTCAGTTTAAGGTGCCAAGTCTTCCGAAGAACCATGAAGAAATCTCATCGGCAACATGTAATGGAGAAAGCATAATCTTGGATTGATTTTTTGCATTGTAGAAAATTGTATGCAATGAAAATTATGTACAAACAAGCATGCATCTTAAAGTACATTGAAAGTCCATAACCACAATTGTAGAGGGAAATATTTTTGAAGACTCTAAAATCTCTGTTGGCATTACATCAATACATGTCATATTTTTGCACAACATTCCTGCCATTGTATTGGTTAGAATGGGCTCCCTGACTCTTTGGAGACTGCTGGAATATCTTTTCACATTTAAAAGGTGGGGTCTTATTTTTTTATTTATGGAAATGTAAACACTTTTTTTTTGCTAATAAGATAGTGCTACAGAAAAGTACAACATGATAAAACATTTTCTTTCCATATTCCAAGTTACATATACCTACAGCAGAAGCATCTTTGCAAGCAATTTCTGACATTATACACAAGTTTTTATACTTTTCTTCAGTGTCCCATGGGCAAATATCAAACAAAGTTTGGAATTAAATATGTGGGATAAACATAGATTATTTCCCTGGATTTGAATAAAATCAAACATAGAATCAAATTTGCTTGTTACTAAAATAGGAATGTTTTAGTTGTGAAATCCCCCCAAAATAATGAAGATAAATTGACATATTTAGTTTAATTCTGTTTACCTGTCCTGTTTTGATGTGATATTTTTAATGATGATATAGCTAACAAAATACAAAATATTCCATTATAATTGCATCATCAAATGAATTTGCAAAGGAATAGAGACACTGTGAAGATAGACACCCACAGAGTTGTTTCCCTAGAAACAGGAAGAAGGAATGTGCTGATAATTTCCATACCTTCATCAAATTACTGATGGCTCACCAACACAGTTCATATAGGAGATATCTATTGCACTTCAAAAATGGAATAATTTTAACTGTAGCTTATGTTTCTTTCCAGGCATATTTTCCTTCTCAAATCTTTAAGAAAACTTTCTTTGAGAAAGGTTGAATGTCTGGTTGAAGATGCTTCAAGGGGCAAAATATTTCAGAAAAATGCAGTGTTATTTACAGAAAGTTGGACCTTGTCTAAACTTCCAACTTGGTGCTCAAAAGTTATGGAATCACCATACATTTCTCACTGAGGTTCTTCATGGCAGAACACAGACAGATCTGAAAAGACTATACTTTGGCCACAATGGAGAACAAATGCATTTATTGCACAGAGCATGATGCCAAGACTAAAAAATAAAGTATTGTTCTAATATCAAATTTATTTGCTTGTCTTCTGTGACTCTTAAAGACAATTCCATAATTTTAAATCAGAGCTGGCTTGGAAGACACCAGACAGGAAGCCGTCTCACAAAGAAAATAATTTTGGATTTCTAAGGATCTTTTTGAATCATTGCAATGAATTTTCCCCTTTCTTTATATGTGTAAATCCAAAGGGGGAAACACTTCCTTCTGTGTTGATCTGTGGCTATCTATTAATTTACCAGTGTTACCATCACTGTTCCATGGGATGCCTCTCAACATCTCTAAGATCTAGAGAGGTCTTAACCTAAAGAATCTACAGAATCAACACAAAATGGGTATAGAAGCAAAGTACTGATCAGAAACAGCCACCTATAGTCAAACAATTTTGTGCTAGGAATACATAAAACTGACCTGTTGCATCTGCCGTGCATTCACATATATTACTGATTCTAAATGTGAAAAGCAAATTCCTTACAGCAGTATCATCTGAAAAAAACTTCTGCTAATCACTCAAGGATCTTTCCCTGAAACACCAACTGAGACCAAATTAACATGAGCTTTGATTTTGTAAAAACAGATAAAGTTTTGCTATTGGTTCATGAATTTATTACCTTCTACTTGCTGTTATAAAAACAGTTCTTTTAAATTATCACAGATATAAAAGGGAGGAAAGAGTGATGAAGCAAGACTGTTCTAAAACGTGACGTCATAGTTGTAAAGAATAAGCTTCTCTCTCCCTACATGGGCTCGACACTCCAATCTGAATTTGCTCCACCTAGGCTCCAGCATTTAAATCATAAATATTCCTTAGTTTCCTCTGCAATTGGTGGTAAGATGTGATATTCTGGTAATTTGAATTTTAGATGGGCTGAATCATCTTCTGGAGAGGTCTTTCCCTCCAAACCACGAGCAATCTTAGAGAGTGCCTCATATAGGCATATAGGTTCAATAGTTGCCTCCACCATTTCATGCCTTTCTAAACCTCCACAGAGCTAGAAATTAAGTAGCTCACACCATTTATGAAACTGGCAACTGTTGAATTGTTTGTGTTTGTGTCCTTTTCATGAGGGGCAGAAGAGAAAGCAATACAGGAGACAAGAGAACTGAGAATCCAATTTCTGTGTTGGAATCCTAATTTAGGTCTGGAATCTGTTATCTTCAAATTGGAAGCAGGTGGCATTAAAGGCAGTTATCCCATCAACATATTATGTGCTCTGATTTTGACAGGAACACAATGATGGCATTGCATTTGCAGACTGGTCTCAGGATGACAGATGGCACCTCCATTGCATAGTAATGTCCCCAAAGAGATTTTAAAAACAACTGAGTAGTTTTCAAAGATAATGTTAAAGAATAAAATGCGATGATTGTTCATACAATTCAGACAATGTCCAGCTGCAGCCAATACAGTCAATATTCACTGGAGCTCAATCTCCATCCCTAAAATCCCTGAGGAACACCTTCATTTTAAAGCTGAATGACTGTGAGGAGCACCAGTATCAGTGCAGAAAATATGTGATGGAATAAGACCAGCAAATTGATATGTTTGCTCAGCCCCTTCTGCTCTCCAGGGAATCTGCACTGGCTGAAAGGCTTTTAAAATGTGTAGAAGCAGTATAAAGTATCTGACTCTAAAATTTCACCCACAAAAATATGGAGTATCCCCATCTTGTCTGAATAAATCCATGTATGGCAATTTGATAAATAAGATAAGAAAGATCCACTGAGACCCAACATCATGTTCAACAATTACTAATTGACAGAGTTGAAAAAAGCAATATGAAGGTCGTATAAGGGATCACACATGGAAAACACATAAGACTAAGCATTCTGTCTGCCAATCTAATTGTACTTATCTGTGGTGAAATATTCAGTTGTAATAAATTCTACTTTTTTGATTGTTTTGGTAAAAACTCAGTAAAAATCTTATATAGTAATTTTTTTGAAACTGTGCTGCATATTTCCTATGATTTTGAGCTGTTCCAGCATGTAAAAAACTAAACACAGATAGATAGAGCAGTCAACAACTTTGCCACACTTTTGAATGAAATGAGCTAGCTAGTTATCTCTGGGCAGTTCTGTGAGTATTAGTACACCATGAATTACTTTTTTCACATCTCAACAACATTATAATGACTAATAAATAATTCCTTTGTCTGATGAATACATTTTTAGCATTTTTGCTGAAGAAAATTCTCACCAGCATGAATTAGAGAATCACAATCTTGTCTCTAAAAAGTAAGTTGATTTTTCAGTGCTTTCATTCATTTTTAAATTGTGAGAAAGAAAGATCTAAAAGCAACTTATATCAGGAAAAGTAAAGATGAAGTAATATCTTTCTACTTTATCAGCTCTTAAGATTCAATAATCTTGGTATTTTAAGCTGCATATTTCCTAAATAACCAACAGGACTTCAATCAAGAAGCAACATTCTCATGTCAGCATCTACTCAGCGGACCTTTAAAGGGTTGGTATCTTTCAATATTGCCTCTCTAATGCTTTAGGAAAAACAGCAAAACATAAGAAAAGCTACTGGAGACACATATCTAAAAAATTATTATTAATTTTTTGAAGGAATTTTAAAAAATGCTTAACTAAACCTCATTGATGCAGAGTATCTACCTCTTTATTAAGCATCCATTCCTCTGTACATTCATGACTCTCCAGAATGAAATTGTTCCCCTTTTGTTCACTCATCCAAATGAGATCTCTTAATTAGAAATAGAGCCTGCTTTGATTCCCTTGACAGCTAGCAGTAAGACATATGCCCTTTGGCTGATACTGGATTTCGTTATTAAAAAACTTCACAAATTTAAAAATGTTTATCACAACCCTGTCTAATATAATTTTCTTAATTGTAAAGTAGCACTGATAATTTAAATTAGTTCAAAGCAACTTCAAAGCATATAATCTGGATTCTATGGACAAAATCCTTCTGTCTTTCAGACCAGCAAGTAATGTTCAATGAATGCAGCTTATACCCAACTCAGTAATGAAATGGAAAATCAGAAAAATTGGAGAACAACTGCATCAAGTTTTCAAATGAGGCAGCAGGGAAGGAATTATAATTCAAAGCAATCTTTTTCATTGATTAAGGAAACAACCTAAGAATACACCTTAACTCAGTCTTCATTTCCCCTCCTTTTTATCTTATTCTTACAAAACCTCACAAACACATCAACTGAATTCTCTGAGGTGCTTTAGCATCCTAGTAGTCAATAAGTGATGTCAAAGCCATTCAGATGAAAGTAGCAATAATCTAATGAAAATACATTTTCCTCGGGACATGATAAAAGTCCCATCCTAAAACTGATGGACTCCCCAAGGGTCTGAAGGAGCTCAACAGTAGGTAGCAGTGAGTACCTAATGAGACACTCACAGGAATGATGCTAAAAAGTATCACTACGGTTCCACAACCAGCTTTGAGTTATACGAATATATAAAAATTTAAAAATCCCATTGCTTCATTTTAGGATTATCCTACATCTCATTGTATTTGACAATATTAATAATGAAAAAAACAGAATGGTGGAAAAGCATCAGAAAACATAGCTGTGCTGTGTTGCTGTATTACTTAAGTATTCTCTGCTGAAGTGGCTATGAAGGCTTGGTGACTTTGAACCTCACCAGATGGGTTCCACAAGCCACCTAACATCCAGTAAAAATAAAATAGGACACATATCAGAGGAAGTGGATGGATGGATGGATGGATGGATGGATGGATGGATGGATGGATGGATGGATGGATGGATGAAAGGATGGATAGAGTGATAACCCCTCTGTGTGTGTATACCTTGCCCATATTCCCAACAGCAGATGTTTCACCTAGAGCATCAAACTCATCTTTTCCCTAGGTTGAACGTCCTGTATTTTTAGACCATGATGATTATGTCTTCCCCATCAACTAAATTGAATACATAGTGAATATACAAAGTCCCATGTGGAGCTATACAAATGAAATTTCATGTGCATATTACTTTAATTCATAAGGTCCTGACATTACTATTTAAGTTCAGTGTACATGTAAATTAAAGGTACAAAAAGGGTTTGTGAAGCAGATCAAAAGAATCAGAGAAAATCAAATTACTTTCCCAGGCCACCTCATACCACAATCACTGCCTGAGAAACAACTAGGAAGATGTACATAATTATAAGTAGTTAGTGGGGTTTAGTGCAAGAGATGAAGACAAGAGGTTTATACAATATAATAAGAGCTGAAGATAAAAAGTAAAATGCTGTAAAAAACCAATGGTGGTCTAAAGACAGACTTTTTGTTTATGCACCTTGCAAAAGCAGGAGTAACACAGACCAGAAGTGATGCTGTTCTCAATCTTTCTTTAAGTCTTTTCAGATTTTACTGAATTACAAAGAACACTCCTTATTAAAATACTGTGTAACCTTACTGCAATCAGTGGTGAACTGCTGCAGTCCATTTAAAACCACTCTAGAAACGATGGTGCTAGTTTTGCTTAATATTAAAGAGTGGCTGGATATTGTCTTTATTCAGAAAGGATGTAAAGCAGAGTCATTCTTTTTCATTTCAGTTTAAAGGAATGCTAACTGGCTGAGCAAGTATTTTTTAACATAGCATAAAGCCTTCTTTCCTTCCTGCCTCTCTCTCCAAAATATTGCAAAGAGAATAGTGAAATACTCAAATGACAAATGTTGAAATAATTCCTTTTTAAGCCATCTTCATTGAGTTTAACAAAGATTTTTCTCTTTTAAAATTTGGACAATAGCTCTACATTGAAAAATAATAAATTGTTATTAATTAGGATATGCTGTTTTAAGTCAAGCACAGATGAAATGGCCACTCTTACTTCTTTCTTTTAAGGTCTGCACAAGCATTTCTTTCCTGTCTTTTTTCTGGGCTACAAGTTTCCTTGTTTCCTTCCTACAGGTTGCATGATGAAAATCCATAACACCTGAAAATCCATAACACCTGATTTTGCACCAAAGATTTTGCGTGTACAAGAGAGAAACGTGAAAATCAGCACATGAAGACCTTATCACATAATGTCTTTGTGGGATGTGCCAGGTGATGGACCTGCTGTATTTGTTTGCACAGTGTATTGTGAGTGAATTGTAAAATATCATTATTCAAAAGAATAGGGCTGAATATTCTCTTCTCTGAACAAGAGAGAAGATAGGTCTTTCTTAATGGTGTTTCAATAGAGTGGGAAGAAAAAACAGATGGCACTTCCTTAGAGAATGTACTCATTTGGAGAAGCATCTACACAGCAGACTGGGGCAGGCAGAAATGGCACATACAGTTTATCCAGGATGAATGCAGCCTGCAACTTTTCTGAGAGGAACAGAGCTTAAGTCTGTGAATGGACAGATATCTGAAACCTCCACCCATGTTTTCACTCGGTGACATGGAGCCCCACCACATGACATCACTGCAAGGCTTGGAGGAACAGGCAGAAGCACATGTGGCAAGTTACAGTCCCTGGCACAGCTCTCTCTCTGTCTCCTTCACGCATAGTGAGGCCTCATTATGTGTGACCTAAATAATAGCCATATTGACCTGGTCTTTAGAAATTGGAGCTACTCCTCTCTTGCCATATAGCTGCAATAGCTTTTACAACCAAAAAATCCCAAAGCCCTTGAGAAACCTGCCAAGCAAGAAAGAAAAACATAAGCTCCACAATGCATCCTTCCTGTCACTGATACCATAGCATGTACTGAAGGCATGGCATCCTTGGCAGGAAACTACCATAAAAAAATCCTCAAACCTGCTTGCACATTACATACAACACCCTTCCAACATGTAAACAATTCCACCAATTAATTTGAAGATGTTTAAATAGATAAACAGTTTAACTATTACCATGATCTTCCCTTATTTGTTACTCTGCTGCTACAAGGCATATGTAAAGACTCAGTAAACAAAGGAAAAGAACAACTCAAATATGTGTCTGATCATGTACATATACACATTCTCTTTAGCATAGTCCCCATTTATCATACACAGCATGACTATTTAACATTTAGCGATTACAAAAAAATGTATGGTTCTTGAAAGTGTTTAACTTTTTGTCACACTGTAGACTCCTCAGATTTATCTGTAACACAGTGGATTTTGGCAAAGTAAGTCAGAAGTAGAGGAAGAGACTGTATGGCTGCTTCATTGCTTTGAAGGGAGATGCAGAATCTACATGCTCCCATAAAAGTGACCTCCACGGCATATTTCAAATACAAGACTAATGCATAACTGCATACCAGACAGTTCATTATCCAAAATTACAGGCGTATCCTTAGAAAATGCATGGTGTTTAGTGTGAATAAGGACTGCATTGTAGAAGGAAATCATCTAATTCCCCCTTACTGTGCTTTGTTTCATATGACAACGGAAGCCCAGAGAGTGTGAATTAAACTGATTCCAGATGAAACCAAACCAGAGTGCATCTTATCATGCCAATGACAGGACATGCTTAGTCATTAGGGCCATATTTGAGTTAATGTGAAATCAAATCATTAAAATACACATAATGTGGATGTCAGATCTACAAGACAAGCTACTCCACATATTCATTCTGATTTTGCCTTACAACTTCTAACTATGTGTCCTGGTTCAGGGCAAATTTTGGAGAGAACCCCCAGAGGGGCTCCTCTAGGAAGGCAGATTCAATTGGCCCCTCCCCTCAACTGGTCCGCAAGAAAATACTTCCTTGGAGAAAAGTAGAAAAAAGCTGTTTATTAAACAATAAAACCTAAACAATAAGAATCAATAAACCCCTTGCTGCTCTAAAAGAGATGACAAACTCAGAAAGTCCCCTCCCCAGGTTGCCTCTCAGCTCACTCAGTCTCTTATCAGTCCCTCTGGCACTGGAAATGCTGCAGCCCAGGCCCAGCCCGGTGGGCCACAGGTGCCGAGCTGACGGTGCTCCTCTGGGTGTTCAGTCCAGAGCAGGTTTAAACAGGTCCAAAGAAAAGGGAAAAATGAAAAAAAAACCAAAGTCCAGGGAACTTCTTTGCCTCAGATAGCTAAACTAGCTAAAAGCAAATGAGAGCTCTGTCTCGCTGTCTGTTCATCCGCAGACAACATAGTCCAGCAGCAGGAATGTGGAGGAGTGAGTGCAGTGTTTGAAAACAAACTGCACACTTCTTCTCTCCCCTTTCACTCTCTGGAACAAGTCTTAAAGGTGCAAAACTTATTAGTCAGCATAAACAGAACAGATGATTGAGGATAAAAGCATCATAAAGTCAACCTAGGACACCATGACACAGCCACAGATCACAAAGCCAATACTCATATATGGGTGTCATGGACTCATTTATCCATCAGTGTCGGTAGGAGTAGATCAACTTACATTGTAAATTCTGTGGGAGGAGAAACAAATTTGTCAGTCTTATTTCCTTGGTGTTCCAGTCTTTGGGGACCTATAAGCCTTGATGAAATTGTAACAATGAACAAAGATTGCAAGGATGAGCAGCAATAGTGTGAAATCTCCCCAAATAAAATATAGACCTGTTTCAATACACTTCTTCAATAAGACTTTCAAAAGGGATTAAAAACATAAACATGAAAACATTCTTACTTTCCCGGTTGTCCATATCTCTTTAAAGTAGAATTATGTGAAAAAGGCAATGCTACTACATATTCTTGAGACTCTATGGGAAAAAGGTCAGAAGAACAAAAAATATGGAGTTTTTACACTACAATAACAGACTCGTCAATTTCCACTTCCAGAGAAACAACTAGAACAAATCAAAAGTCTGTAGCCATCTTATGGATTGCAAAATGATGAGCAGCAAATTTATATGACTTTGTCAAGTACAATATTTATCATTCCTCCTGTGATAGGAAAAGTAATGTAACTCAAGCATCTTGCCTATTGTTATGGCTCTTAACTAACTTCATAGTACTTTGCATGAACAAAGTAATGGAGTACTATAGAGCTTACAAAAGAGTACAAAAGTGGTTGAAAAACCTTACTTATAATGATTACTAGTCTCTATTACACTATAAATCCCTAAACCTGGCATGCCTTAGTATATCTCTTGAAAACTTTAATGATGAGAAAGACACTGTCTTTGTTAAAAGTGAATGGATGCTAAGCTAAGAAGTACTGTCAGGGACCTGAATGACAGGGTTATAAAATTTCATTCATAAACAGCAAAAATAAAAGTTGTGCAAAAAAATGTCTTCATATTCTTAAAATAAAGAACGTATTTTATTGAAAACAGTCAGGTAAAAAAGAGACAGGTGAGAGTTTTTCAGAGAAAAAGGAAGATATTATTTTTAATTGGAAGCTGAATAAGAACTAATCAATAATATATTACAAAATATGCTACAGAGTAAGGACAGTGATAAGTATAAGGATAGCATTTAATTCTTGTCCAGTTTCAAGGTGTTTAAGCCAGAGATTATTAAGGATGGGTTAGAAACTCCCTGTCAAATATGACAAAGATGTCTTAGTGAGGTAAATAGTAGATGTTCAAATGGCTTTTCCTTATATAGCTATTATTATATTTCTTGGTTTTCTCCATTACTTGGCTGTTATTGTAAAAAAACCCCAAACTATGAACTTGAATTTTATTGATTTAAAAGCCATCTCTGATAGAAAATACTTTGTATTTTTAATTTGTAGCTAGAATTTTTTTCAGGAACTCATTTCAATATGCTCATTCTATAACTCTCTTTTAACCAACAACCTTTTTTAAATTGTTGCCAAATGTGTTTGGAAAATATCAAATTTATTTGATGTGGTTTCAAGTTATTTCAACTTTTTTCATTTTTTCATGTGACCATGTGTCTAGTATGGGTTTTTTTTTCCCCTGAGAAATATCAGATTTAGAATAAGCAGCAGCTTGATGCTGTCCTGGTATTTTTAAAGTACCGTCTGATTTGGATCAGCAGTGATGACCAAAACTATTAGAAAGTTTCAAAACACTGAAAAATTCTAGTGGATTTTCCCCCCTCTCTGCTCATATCTTGATTTTAATGTAAGAACACCAGTTTTTTCTGGATATTAAGTTCAACAGAACATTTTCTAGTGAATTCAGTGGGATAGTACAACATTCTACATGTATCTTACAATGCAATACATCCTCTACGAGTAAATTAAATTAAACTAAAAATTTACACAACTGACACAAACAATAACAGGCACAAATCATGAGGAAAGTTCTTAGCCAGAATGAAAGTGGAAAAGAAATTCTGTTTTAGAGAGAGCATGAATCTCTACTCTTGTAAGGTCAATGGAAAACCTTTAGCAGGCTTCAATCAGACCAGGATTAGCCCTCCTTTTTATGTTCTCAAAGGTGTTCTGAGTTCAGCTACCCTGAAGGTATCTTCTCCTCATTCAGTGTAGAAAGAGAAATAGAGCTTTTACTTTTCTATTTTTAATAAACTGAAACCTAAACTTAAATATCTGTCACTCATAAACTTATATTCTGCTGAATATAAACATTCAAATACTAAATTTTTTTCATTGTAGCTGTAGTTAGAAATAAACTCCTATAGTGATAAGATCACTGTGCAAAGCTTGAGTTCAGAGCCAATGCTGGGTTATGTACTTCCTTGGGATAAAAGATTTAAAATGGACATGCCAACAAAACTTTAAACTACTCTATCACTGTGTAACTCTATTGCTATAATAAGGCTTCATTTGATTTTTCTTGAGAGGCATAATAAGATTAAGGCATAATCATCATTTCCCCCATGACAAAAGATTAACTGCTTCTCATTGATCCCTCAGAAACCAGGCCAATCTTTGGATATTAAATAGTCATTTGCAGCAGCTATAGGTATATTATCATTCCAATAACATACTGTCAATGCCATTCTGATTTTCAGAGACACATACTATAGTGGTCTCTTGAGAAGTCTGATTAAACTCCTGACCCAGACAACAGGGAATAACAAGAATTAACCAGTTGCTTGAAGGATATTTTATGGAACTTGTTTTCATTTGTATTGATTTATATAAACCCTCCCAACAGGCATACTGTTTTTTTTAAGTGGGTACCAAAGCTACATAGATTGGATTGAATGAGAACCTTTTTCTTTCTTCTTTTTTTTTTTTTCCCTATTGCTATTGTGACATTTAGAGCAAGGTAAAAGTGCTTCAGGAGTCTTTTGTCATACCTTTCAATAAACTAATTAAATCCTTACTAATGCATTTACTGTACAGGCAGAGTATCTTTATAACTAGATTAGAGGAAAGATGTATAGTTATTATTGAGTATTATTGCTGAATATGCCATTCCAAACTGCCCTTGTCAAGTTGTTAGGATAATTTTTTATGTTTAGATATTGCTATTAAAATTCCAGTGGTGCTATTGAGCACAAATATAAAAACATGCACTACTTGTCAACCCATGTGCCAAGCATCTTATAACTGGAATATTCAGGAAAACAGACGTTTTCGAAGAATTTCTGCCCCCACTTGAGAAGAAAATCACAGTAATTAGCATGGGAAATGATTTAGAAGCAGTTGGTACAACTTCAGCTTTGACATTATTTGCAGTAATTTTTCATCCAAAACAACTTGCTAATGATCATACAGGAAGCTTAAGAAACCACCATAATTAACCACAAATTTTTATATCTCCTGGCAGCACTGTAATGACAAGAACATCTTCCACTGTTCTATCAGATAAGACCATATTCCCATCATAACATCAACTGACTGAGTACAACACCAAGAAACATGTATAATTCTGAGATTGTACTAAAATTTCAGTGTAACAAAATCATGTGTAATTTCATTACTGTAATTCAAAAACTGACCTGCAAAAAGGCAGCCCTGAAAAGACAAGATTTCTTGGATCCTGCAGCCTTTATGTATTCAGAAGATATTACATACCACAACTTGGTTAAGAAACAGTAGAGATCTGGCTTTTAAATGTCAAACATGATGCTAGTCTTCTCCAAAGCAATCCACATCTAAAATATACAAAAATCACTTTTAAAATTCGTTTCAAAATGAAACTGCCCAGATGTATCAACTTTTAAAAAAAAAGCTTTGATCCAATCAAAATACCTTCTAAGACTAGTAGTAAGTGAATTGTCTGCTAATGGAGGGAAAACACTATCCTAAACACTGTGTGCAAATTATTTTCTTACTTCTTAAGCAGGATTTATTTCTTAAGTCAGATATGAACTCTCTTTAAAAATCTGTATGATGAGATCCACACAGGGAATTCTGTAACCTCTGTGAACCACATGTCCCAGTGCCTGACAAATCACACAGTATATTTTCCCCTTAGGTTTGAATGGAATTTTTTGCAATTCAAACTGTGCACATTGCCCCTTCCCCATCCACTGGATACTACTGAAAAGACCCTGTCTCTGCCTTCTTTACTTCCTCTCACAAGATATCAATCCACACTGATAAAATACCCCTTAAGCCTTCTCCTCTCCTGAAAAGTCCCAGTTCTCTCAGTCTCTCCTCATATTTCAGGTATTCCAGTCCTTTAATAATTTTTGTGGCACTTCAGTCAACTTAGTCCTTTAAGTCCATGTATCTCTGGTACTGTGAAGCCCAGAATTAGGTACAGTGACTTAGATGTGATCTCACCTGAGCTGAGTAATGGGGAAGAATAGTCTTCTTTGGCCAATGTCCTAGGTTGACTATATGATGCTTTTATCCCCAATTGTCTGTTCTGTTTATGCTGGACAATAAGTTTTGCACCCTTAACATTTGTTCCAGAGAGTGAAGGGGGGAGAGAAGCACACAGTTTATTTTCAGACACTGCACTCACTCCTCCACATTCCTGCTCCTAAACTGTTGTTGTTTGCAGATGGACAGACAGCAGGACAGAGCTCTCCTTTGTTTTAGTTAGTTTTAGCTAGCTGAGGCAAAGTTCCCTAGACTGTAGGGTTTTTCTCCCTTTTCTTTGGACCTGTTTAAACCTGCTCTGGACTGAACACCCAGAAGAGCACTGACAGCTCACACCTGTAGCCCACTGGGTCAGGCCTCGGCCACGGCATTTCCAACACCAAAAAAACTAATATAAACTAAGTAATACAAGCTACAACCCAAAAAGAATACTTTTTACAAGTTTATCATCTCTTCTAAAGAGACAAAAAGTTTTATTATTTAATATTTTTTAAGTTTTATTGTTTAATAAACAATTTTTTTCTGATTTTCTCCAAAAAAGTATTTTTCCTGAACCAATTTTTAAAAAAGCCAAATTAAATCTGCTTTTCTAAAAAAAACTCTTTAAAAGTTCTCTCCCGAATTTGCCCTAAACCAGGACAACCTGCTAGCAGCAGTTTTTAAAGCTCAAGAGACCACTGACCTTCATTGGTGCAAGGGCATGTTACTGGCGGATGTTAAACCTGACATTCACTGAGACACAGTGGGCCTTTGCTGTAAGGCTGCCTTGCAGCATGTCAGTCCCCAGTGTGTGCCAATCTGAAACTATTCTGCCTCAGATACAGAGCTTTGCATTGCCTGTTCTTGAACTTCATGAGGTTACCACTGGACCATTACTTCAGCCTGCTGTGGTTCCTCTGGATGGCAACACAACCAGTGGCATATTGTAGTGTTACCTGATGCATCCCCCCAGGCTGAAAACAACTTATAAACTTGTTCAGGATTCTGTGTCTCCCATCAACCATGGGAGAAGTCATTAATGAAAATGTTAAGACAGCTTAATCCCCTTAATAACCCTGGGGTACACTACTATTGACCTGCCTCCAGACAGCTTGTCACAACCCTTTGAGTCCATTTTTCTCTCCACCTCTCTGCTTACTTACCTAGACAATGCTTTGTCTATGAGTATGTTATGGGATGCAGTGTCAAAAACCTTGCTAAAGTCAGGATAAACAATATCCACTCCTCTTCCCTCATTCACCTAGGTAGTCATTTCCTCATACAAGAGGCTTGAGTTGTTCAAGCACCATTTCACTAAAGCCACAACAACTATGCCCACTCACCTTCTTGTTCTTTATAAATTTGCAAAAGGTTTTTAGGTGTATTTGCTCTACCACTCCCCAGAATAAGGGGATTGAGCAGCCTGTAGTTCCTCAGATCCTCCTCGGTCTTCTTCAAGATAGGAGTCATATTTACTTTCTTCAAGCTCTCAGAAACCTTTCCTGATTGCCATGACCTGTCAAAGACAAATGAAAATGACATTGACCAGCACTCTTCATAACTATAGGTACATAATTATGTGTCCCAAATGTCCAGTTTTTTTAAATTTTCCATAGCTTAATTTTCTTTTACCCAGGCTGTCATATTGTTGCAGGCGCCTAGTATTCCTGAAGACAAATCCTGCTGGTAGAGACTGAGGCAAAGATAGCCTTGAGTAGCACAGTCTTCTCTATATACTCTGTCAGTAGGATTCCCATTGAGTTCAGTGCAGAAGCCATGTTTTCCCTAATGTGCTTTTTGCTGTCGGTGTACTTGTTCAAGCACATCCTATGGTGTGCTGTTCCCCTCCAGATTCAATTCCAGACGTGTTTTGGCTATCTTCACGCCATCTCTTCACACTTGAACAATGTTTCTGTATTTCCTCTCCGCACATTTACCTGAAGCAACTTCAACCTGTGTGTTTCTTCTTCAGTCTGAGTTTAGTTAGGACTTATTTGCTCAGCTACACAGGTCTTCTGCCATTCTACTGCATGTGAGGTTGGACAATTTTTTAATTTAGTAAAGGCTATCCTTGAAAACCTACAAGCTTTCTGAAATTCCTTTTTTCCTCCAGGATTGTCTCCCATGGCATACTTCCAAGTAGGTCCCTGAACAGACCAAGGCTTCTCCCTTGAAGTCAAAGTTTGCGATCCTGGGTTTTGCCTTAATACTTCACCTATGGGTCCTGAACTCCACTCCTGAACTCATAGTCTCTGCAGCCAGGACTTTCCTCAGGCTTCACGTCCCTGGTCAGTTTTTTTTTTTTTTTTTTTTGCAAGAATAAGATACATCACAGCATCTCCTGCACTACTTCTCAACTTCTTAGTCACATGTGTCAGGAATTCAGCAGCAATGATCTCCAGAAACATCCTGAAATTCTTGTGCTGCCCTTCCATAAGATAATACTTGCCGTCTTCTCCAAGAGAGGAAGTGATTCAAATCTTTATCCTCACATCTTTTGTGGAGCTTTAAGGTAATTAATTATCTTGGAGGTATTTTTCACATCTTTCAAATTTTTTAAATTTCCCAAAGGCTTCATATTTTTAGGGCGAATTAAGGGAGTGACAGAAGTCTTATCTTCTTTTCCTTAAGAGATCAGATGGAAAATATTCTCAAACATGGTCCTATTACCATCACAAAAAATGGTTGCATGCATACGGGGGTTTATCAGTCAGAACAGTATTTTTATTTTTGCTTCCATACTTAACAAAAGGAGGTGTCATTTTGCCCCTAAGTGGTCATCAAAACTTCTTCCACTTCTGGTCTGTAAGCTCAGACCTGAAGAAGTAGCCAGCAAGGCATTAGCTGCCTTCAGCAATTCCTTTAACCAGGAAAAAGGTCCAATTTCACTGAATTATCATATTATTATCATAGTGTACTCTAATGAGGTTAAAGGTGTGGAGTCCTTTAGCTCCTGCTAACATCCATCAGCACATGGTAGCCCAGTTGGCTACTGCTGATTGCAGCATCTTAAAATAATATTCCCATTTGCTGTTGAAGCTGAAGTCTGTTTCTCTGAACTGCTGTTGTTCTTTACATCTGAAAATTACAATGATTTTACTGATGGGAGAATCCTATTTGCTATCATACACTAAAAACCCTAGAGACAAAGAGACAAAGGTAGGATATATACAAACACCTGCCAAAGGTACCAAACTTACCTATGTGATAAGGGGCCATCAAGAAGCTATTCTCAAGAAATCATGTCTTTCAGGAATTGTGTTCTTGTTTCAAAATGGCAAAAAACAAGTGTTCTGTACCAAAGACTGACTGTGTAGCAAAGACTGAGTAAGCATAACACTGACAAGAATTATATTATACACTAGGCATTTTTTTCTCTAAGGTTTCCATGAAAGAAAATACGCTTTCATAGGTTAAGATCTCAGACATTTTTTTTTCATTTGTGTTAGTGGGAGCCACAAGAACATCTGAATTTGTTCCCAAATTTGGAAAAATATTTCCAATATTTCCCAATATTTCCCTCTTACCTGCTCCTAAGGTCCCTGACAAAAGGGAATATGAGAGAAGGCTTCTGTAACACAAATATTCAAAATATGCCAGGGGCATAACAAATAACTGGAGAATCATCAAACTTCAAAGACTCAAATTATAATTGTGAGCAGTAATGTACTATCTCAAAATTAAGAAAGAATTTCTCCCCCCTCCCTAAAATATGTGAGATCTAATACCTCATCATCTTATTTTAAGTAACACTCACTTTTCACAGTGTAATAAAAAAGGGAAGCACACAGTGTTTCTTCAGATTCTCACAGCTCTCACACCAAAGCTATATTTAAAGATAAGCAGAAAAGCAATTACATAGAAAAGTATGATAAAAAAACCAGACTAAAGTATCAGTTCATCTGGATGCCATGCAAGAGTACAAGAATGGGTCTTATGAAACACAATCAATATATATATTTACATTTGAAACCAGATGGTTTTGAAATTTTTTAATGTACTTTCTCAATGAAAAAAACTCCTGATATTCCTTATGATAGGCAGAGGATACATTTTTAAACTTCTTTGTAATTGCCTAAAAAAAAGAGCTTTGGATTTGATAAATGCGGATTCCCTGCTGTGTGCCTTACCTTGAGAGACAGATTGGAAATAAAACCAGGATCTGCCATGCAAGGCACATCAATCACATTTTTTTTGGGCATAGAACTAGAAAATGTTTTCTGTAGATTTGCCTTAATTTGGATTCAAAGCCATTGTTTTTCTTCAAGTCTCACTTAGAAAATATTAAGTAGTCTACTAACCACAGTTCACTATAGTTCATTTATCTAAAGAAAAAAAATGTAAATAGCTCCAGTATGTGGCTGCATGAAGTATACAATTGATTAAAAATACATTCTAATAAAATGTTTATCAAGATCTCTTCAGAGTTTTCAAGCAGCTTTCAAAGCAGTGGTGTGTGAGAGTTGATTAAATGCCTCTTATGTGCCACATATCCGTAGTATTAAGGTCAATCGAATTCTCCTCAGCAAAAGCTGGCAACTCAGATGAAATTCAGTGGGATTTAAGCAGCAGCTATTCGGGCACTGAAAGCTTACCAAATTCGGCTAGCTTTTTCCCTTGCTACAGGGATGTATAAATAGCAAGACGCAGTAAACAACCTGAACTAAAATCACCAAGCTTAACAGGCTTTAAACAGAAGGAGATGAATATGCAGGACCTATTCCTAAACAATACTTGTTAGGCTGAGATAACCAGTTAAAACCAACTGCATGGTACCAACTAGAGGATGCAATTCAAGCCAATGCAGAAATATACATTCATGTTAAAAAAAAAAATTAAAATCACTATGCACCAGCCTAGCAAGCTTTGTATCTGAGTGATTTTAGCAAGATTTTACAGCTCTGTGCCATTAGCACCTTTTTTCCGCTGCAGAACTCAGCAACGTCTTCTACTGCTCAGTCCCACCAGCCTTGTTGGTGCCAGCAGTCAGACTAGTTTCACTAGTCGCTGTGCTCAATACACATATCCAAAGTTTAGTACTTCTCCAAGGAAAGATTAGAAACACCAGCCTGATCCCTTTAAACAGCAGAGATGAGACTCAGGACAATAATGGGATTTTTACTGATGAATACTCCTTTCAGCTTCAAAGGAAATGTCTGCTGAGGGGTTGCCAGAGTTTGTCATGATTTTTTCAACAATATAAGACAGACAGTAAGAGTAGAAGTGAATTAAAAATCCACACTGACATCTTGTGGACACAGAGCCAGCAAAGCATTTCAAAACACTTTCAGCACACCCCACTGGGTGTGTTGTTTAATCTAATAGATGAAATTGAATGGTAGGGTAAAAGGGCGATGGTTTCCTGACACTTGTTAAACTGGACTGGTACTGCAATGTACCAAGCTTGTGCAGAATGGTGTTTCATACAATAAATATGAGAACCTGGATATTCATAGAAAAATGTTCAAAATTTCATTTAATATTTTTATTCCCAAGGCTCAAGTTTAAAAATGAAACATAGTTGAAAGGAAAAAAAGAAAGTTAAAAACCCAAACAGCAGAACACTTTACAACATTTATGTGATTATACTAGAATACAAGCAGTGATTTAGATTTTTAATCTCAGCCTTCAGAAAAAGAAATGGTAATTCTCCCATTTCTTCCAGGACCTATCAATGTATCTCATTTTAAACAAGGTGGGCAGAGAATACAGAGATGAAAAGAAATCTTGAGCATGATGTTTTGCATCACACATCCTGAGAGATTTGCCTCAGAGAATTATTAACATAGACACCAGAATAAAGCCGCTAAAGGGAGGAAAACACACCTTGATATAGAATATGCTTCCAAGATAATTTTTAATGGATGGTGCCAAATATTGGGTCCAAAAAGTCCTCTAATATAACTCAGCCTCATAAGAACTGGCTTATTTGATGACTTTAGGGGCAAAAAGATTCTGAAGTAATTATTTTTTGCAGGAGCACATTCCAAAGGGCAACAAATTTTCAGCATCACCAAATGCTTCACTTCAAATGTTACAATTTAATTAACTTTAAGCAAAACATTTTGAAACAGTGTGGTTCCAGTAATATTCTTCTGAATCACATAAGATTGCTTTTTGCCAGATCTGTATCAAATGTAGGACTTGCTTTTTCCTTTTAAAGACACTTTCTCTATCTGGGTATTGCTCAGGAGAGCCAAGACAAAACGGAATCACTGCTCATTTGCACCATATTTGGACTATGTTAATCCTGTGCTTTTCAGTTTCCTGCAGCATTCAGAAAGGATTCCTCCTTACAATCTCCCTTCAATGCATAATTTTGAGAATTATGGGGATTTGAAGAGGCTTTTCTGTGGAGATCATTCACAGACAGAGAAAAGATTTTAAATGGTAAATCCATCAGAGACTTAATTGATAGATCAGGCTTATGATCCCAGTGTTGACCACATTTCATATCCAGAGTCTCCAATTTCCTTGCTATCCTATTGAAATCTGACCTTCCTTGTTCTATTTCTCTGGCATATTTCAAGGCTTGCTAGTCTTTCTGCTTGATTTTGAGCATTCTGTAGCTGCATTGTGTGAGGATATGAAGATGGAATGTTCTATGGATCCTACTTTATTAAAGCTCTATTGCTGCTACCAGTGTTCAACCAGAACTGGACTTCAGGTTCCTGTCAGCTCCTTGTGCCTGCATTGATAAGAATCTCATCTCTTCCCTCGATAAGCATCAGTTCACTTAGTGAACATTCCTGTTCACAGATGTGGCTTCTGCTGAAAAAAATTTAAACCTCATCAAAAAAAACCCCAAACTTTGGGATTTAAACCTGTCAAAAGTGAAGAATGAGAAAAGATTTAGCTATGGGTTATTGAATAACTCATGGGGAAAATAAAATTTTACTATATTAAACATTGTAAACATTCACTCTCCACTGAGGAGAGATAATTTTGCATTTGTCTTCCACATACACCAATTCCACATGACAGGGATCTTCATTCTGTGTCACATGAAAGGACAGATATAGCTTGCATGTATAAAAAACTACAAATGATTAATGAAGGTCCTAATTTATAAATTGATAAAATCACATTTTTGGTTTATAGCTATATAGAGAAAAATAAGAGAACTTAGTTCTGCTTATAGTGATGCTTCTCTACACTTTAAAATGCAATGAAACAAATTTGAATTCAGCTTATCTCAGTTTTCAGTAACTTGAGACCTGTCCTGCAAATAATTAATCTTTTGTCTCAACAGTTTATATACATCAGTCTGGGAAATAATATGAAAGGTTTCCATGACCTTACGACTAAATCTTCACATTAAAATATATATTTATATTATATATTATATAATATAATTATATAATATATATATATATCACAGCTGGTTTTTCAGCCTCAAAAACACTTAATAAGAGATGCTGAGTTTCATATTTTTCCCTTTTGCATTCTGAATGCTCCATTTAAATTTCTAAATTACTTATTGTCTAAGTGCCATCTTGATCCTCTGAAAACATCACCATGCTTAAACTTACAGGACCCATTCCCATGGGGTTACTGCAGTGCTTACAGCTGGGTGTATGCTGAGAAATATATATATGAGAAAATTAATTGAAATTATGGAAACTGAAAGTAGCCATATTGGAAGTTCCAGTTAAACCCAAATATTACTTTCAAAAGCACATGACCAAAAAAAGGGAAGGCAGGACAAGGATAATCCTCAGTATAATATCCCATCTTTCTTCTACTGAAGTTCACTTACAGCATTACCTCCATTTGTTTCACTAGTCCAGGCATTCTAATTGTTTTAGTTCTTAATTTCAAAGGTAATTGTAGAAATGAATAATCTGGTTTCACTTCAGTTTTTAAGCAATCCATTACTGAAAGATAAAAGAATGTGTGCTGCCATCACTAGCTTTTTATGTGGTTTTTTTTTTGTAGTTCAATAAGGATAAACAGATGTATATACAAATTATATCAGAAATTTGGTGTTTCTCTAAATTTTCCTCTCTCCCAATTTTTAAATTTATTTCATAATGTTACATTTTTTCCATATTAAAAGAACCTATCTCCCACAAAGTTCATAGGCAAATACTAAAGCTTGAAATATTAGTTTCACATGTTATAGAAAGTACAAATGTATACTTTTCAAGACCTGCATACACTGAATGCACAGTATCATATCATATTTCTATATGCATATAGATATAATATTTCTATATGCATACTTTGTTATCTATATGTAAAGAAATTCTGCTTCATTCAACCATGATAACTGTGTGAGAGCAGTAAAAGGACACTGTGTTTCAGGTTTCAGAAAAGACCACTGACTGGCAGCCTCAGCCTTTCCCTAAACTTTAGTAGTTCTTTGGTCAAATCTCTTCCTTCACTGTGTTTGATTTTCTAAAGTTTAGATAAGGTTACAGGTTATTTGATAACTTATTTTTTAAAAGCCCTTATTTTAAGGGGATGTAAATCGTCAGAGACAGAGGATTGTATACAAGAAGGTCATGTAAAAAACATCAAGAAAACTGGAGAAGTGGTAGGTTTCCTCTGGCATTTTCAGTGCTCCTCCATTAATAATTGGATATGAAGCATTTCCATTAGAAAGGATATCTGTAAGTGCATAGACTAAAAAAACAGTTTTATCATGTTGCTTCACTAGGGCAACCATCCTACATGCAGAGAAATCCTTTTTTGGCCTGCTTGTGGTGGCAAAACAGCAGCAATGTGCTTCAGTTTGTGCATTTAAACTAAAATTCAGAAGTGATGGAGAACCAGAAGAGTTGCAAGACGTACCTGTAATCAAAGAGACAAGACTGAGGATTTCATTTGCTTAGTTAAGAAAGACTTGCAAAGATAGAAATGAGACCAGCAGCACTGAACTACTTGCTTTTCCCCATTTAAACATTATTTGGGATTTAACTAGCCTAAGGACCTTGGACTTCTGAGACCCTCCATGCCAGCTTTGAAGGCACTCTGCAAATATACTGGCCTACTGTTCCAAAGGTAGCATTTCAAGAGATATCAAAACTTTCAAAAATTAGGTATTCTTCAGTCATGCAGAACTCTGCATACAAGTGAGCAGGCATTTAGGCAGTGTTATCTCTTCTGCCAAAAACAAAACAACCTGTGAATTTCAATATACTTCACAGATTGTTACAAAAATGAATATGAATTATTTACAAAGAACTCCAGAAAGAGTTCTTGAACTCTTGAACTCAAAGAACACAAAGAAAGCTAGCAGATTTGCACACCAAACTGTGATTCTAGCATTACCATTTCAGAGATGACATAAAATGCTAAGATGTGATGTGAGCTGGCCTAACACTAAATCAGAAGTCTCTACCTTCTTTGACAAGCAATGCATTGAATTAAATACTGCTACAAAATCAGCCATAAAATTTATACTGAATAAGTGGCAATTTAAGTAGTGGAAAATCTCCAGATACCCAAGTAAATATAAGTGAGCATATGAATACATCTCATCTCAAAAACCATAGACACCAAGGGGAAAAAACAAAAACCAAACAGAAAACACGTAAGAAAGCACCTACAAATTTAAAAGTGAAAAAAATTGTATCTGAGGTGTTATTTTGAAAACACTGAAAAAATCAGATTGAATGAATATTTAACATTGGATCTGTGAGGAGCAGTAATGGGGAAACATAATTTGTAAGGAAAAACTTTATTTTGCAAAATATGGCTTTTTTCAAAACTATGCTTTGGTGAGGAAAAGAAAATCTGCATCCTATTTTTTGCTTTTTATATAGTTTAATTTGGTAAAATTGAAACTGAAATTGAAAAATACGTAATACAAGTCAGTCTCTCCTTTAAGTTTAAAAGAGAACAGTATGTATTAAAATTATTTCAGTGAGTTTTTACAGCTTATTAAAAGGTTACAATGAACAGTAGAGGCTGATTAGACTGTGAAATAACACGTTGATTTCTTTCAGAAAAGTCTATGTCTTAAACCTTTCCTTTCCTACAACATGTAAAATTTCACTTCAGTGACTTAAGGTAGGAGAAGCCCTGACTGAGATTTTAATGAGCCCTTTTTTTCTTTCAGCCTAATTCTGGTGTGTTTTATTTTTGACACATGCTAAGATATATTAAAGTCTCTCAGGAGTGAAATAGATATTAGCTACAAAAATACCAGGTTCAGCCTCCTGAGAAGAAACATTAAATTTTACATGAAAACATATACACTATAAATTTTATTCTATTGCTCATGTTTAAACTATGTTCATAGTTATTATTGCTGATATTCTCACTTCAAATGAGTCAGATGTTTAAGAACTGTAGAAATAGAACCTACAGGGCACATCCAAATGTGACCAGCAGATCACATTGGACAAATATTAATTTGAGACACATTTTCCAGCCTGTAAAATTATCCAGAGATTGATGTGGGCTAATGTCACTTGATTATTTCCAAAGGTATCTGTGAAAAACAATTTTAATACAATGTATTAATACTGAAGCTTTGGGCAGTGGAGTGTAAAAATCCTTCAATTAGAATATTTACATTCTCATGTCTTTCTGAGGCAAAGATATGCCTAGTGATCTTAGGGACTCCCTTGCCAACTCAGAACACACAGCAGGGTTTGGTGATATGGATTTATCTCCAAATCACCACATTTTTGTTGGGCAATTTTTAAATGTTATGCATACAAAGAGATGAAGTCTTCTGGCTTGGACTCCATTGGAGTGCCACTGTATCCTTTTTTTCCACAGCCCTGCCTCCCCTCTCTCTCATCCCATAAATGCTTTCTACTGCAAATCTGAAATCTGCCTGAAACTATCATAAGCCCTTTCCCTGATTTTCTCCCAGCTGCCCTTTGTCAGATCAGAAATTAAGCTCTTCTAATGCTAGTGTAATTTGCAGTAAGAATATCAGCCTTTCTCATATCTGTAAATAGCCCTTCTTATCCTGGATCCTTTGGTTTTATTCTTTCATCTCAGTACTTTACTACCAAGATGGAAACACAGCGAGAAAAAGGAAGTGGACTCTAGATCCACATAAACTCTTAAAATAAGATCCTACCAGACATCAAGGTCTTTACTGCAGGAGTATGATCTAAAACACCTTCAGCCATCAGCCACGTAACATACAGTTGGTCCCTCTCCCTCCCTGCCTTCTCTAAGAAAAGAAGGTATTAAGCATTTGTTTCAGGGCATAGCTTAGTAACACAGGAGGAAATTCCTGGGCACAGCTCATCATTTAAGACTCTCTATAGCAGAGGCTTCCAAGACCAGTCTTGAATCAATGATATACAGCCACTCTGTGAAGGAAGAAAAAATTTCCAACAGGAAGCAAAAATCTCTTTAAATGTTTTCAAATTTAAGAAATAAACCAACCATTATTTTTAAAGCAGTCAAACAAGCAGTTATTATTATAATTATTTACTTTAGAAACATGCATTGCAGTTTGCATGTGGCATTAGCAACTTTGGGGGTAGCACACAAAATAAAATCTGTATGTTATCATCGCTTAGATTAAAACACCTAAAGCTCTTTCACTATGGAAGAGGGGAGCCTAGACAGCTACACTGAAGAGATAGCTTCTTATCTCAGAGCCAGGCACCTATTTTGATCTCACAGGCAGCTTTTATTATATTTTTTGCTTTAGCCTCACTTTTACCTTCTTCCTCTGACAAGAGACAATTTGGTCTTTGTTGTATATTGTTTACAGGGAGATCAAAATAGGAGGGGCAGGGGTTGGGAGGAAGGTCAGGAGGAGGGAGATCTTGGCAAAAGGAAAGTTTATGAAGGGTATTTAACTGATGTCCTGTCCTTTATGAATGAAACTAGCAGGGGCACATGCATGCACTCAAGTCTTTGAGACTGTTTTTGATGGAAGGGCATGACATGTGATGTGGATTATCCTACGTTTCATGGGCTGTCTGATGGGGCAGAGTGTGATGCATTGTTATACATACCCTGAAAGCATGAAGAAAACATGCTGGGGGAGGAAGGGGGTGGAGGGGAAGGAAAGGCATAGCTGTAGGTTCCTGTAGTTAAATTTTGTAACAATGGCTTTTCAGGCCATAAATCTCGGAGAAAGGCCAGGTAGGAATTTATGATAGAATTTGTTTTATTTTTAGGGTTGTGTTTTGTTCTAGGGGGGTTGGCAGTTGCATCTAACCCCTCCCCTTACTACGGGGTGCTGGGGCTGGTTGTAGCGGCGGTTGCAGGGTGTGGTTGACTAGTAAGTTTAGAGGTCTCCTTTGTGTCTTTGGTGCTCATTATGGTTTATTTAGAGGGGATGTTGGTAGTGTTTGTTTATTCAGTGTCACTGGCGATGGACCCCTATCCAGAAGCCTGGGGTAATTGAGGTGTTGTTGATTATGGTCTTGGGATAGGGTTGGTTGTGTTGGTGGGGCTTGCCATAGGGAGTTTTATAGAAGATATTTTTGTACAATTTTTTAGTTGAAGATATTTTTGTACAATTTTAATTTGTGTACCCATTGAAAACCTCGTAAGTCTGGACATAATGCCTTTAATAGCTATTATAAAGTAATGCATTGCCCCAGTGACAGACATTTCCCTCTCTCTGAGCTCATGACCAGTCTTCTCGGAGCCACCACTTGCCTGGAGCCACAGGGCTCCAATTTTACTTCATTCACCGGAAGTTTTGTCAAGAGTTTCATTTTTGACAGGTCTATGTTCCTAGACTTTATCTAATATTGAGACAAGTTTAAAGGATCTTGGCCTTACCTCATTATCCTTCACTCACTCATTACCATGCACTTAAGGTTTTACCTCTTCTTCAAATGAAATACTTTATCTGTGTTGAAGGAGGGTAAAATTAATCTAGTTTTCCTTTACATTTAACAGAACAGGACTGTAAGCATGGCCACCTATAGGATCCAATAAGACGGCATCAAAATGCTGACTGAGAGATGATAACTAGCATATGTAAAATGATACTAATCATTTAGTTACAGATTAGATCTATATACAGATCATTTAGTATTTAGTAATCAGATGTAAAATGATCACTAATATTCACCTGGCCATGACTTTATTGACATTGATGGTACGTGCACATTTATGCATGAGACTTTTGTTCCTACAGATTAATAAATCATGTCTATGCATAAGATACTGCCTCAGTGTTAAAGCTGGATAAATTCAAAAATGAGGGGAGTAAGTAAATCTAGGAAAAATCTGAAAGTCAGTCCCATTGCAGGTTAAGCAAGAAGATGATTGCAAAGAAGTTAGCATTTAGGTATAAGTCAATTATTCAGTTCTACAGGGAACAAAAAACAAATTTTAAAAAATGTTACATTTAATTGTGTTATTTTAATTAACTGCTACACATTTCATTAAAATAAATGGGAAAAGGAACACTTCTGTCCTGAGATAGAGGGAGAAGGCTGGAGGTGGGTATTCAAAATGTTCACAATATAGTTTATGCCAGCCTTGTAATTTAATATAAACAGACTTCAACAACTCAAGTAATAGAGCGTAGAAACTCAAACATTTAGTTTTGCTTATGGCTTGCAAAAAGAACACATAAATGAAATCACATACAATTGAAAGTATTCTTTGCAAAGTAAGGAGCTGCACTGCTGAATGATATTCCCTACTATGTGCTTACACCCTCAGGGGTCTAAGACTTCTGAAGGCTGGTTTTCCCTATAAAGACTTCAGTCTTTCCAACATTAACAAAGTGTTCTTGTCCGACCATTTAGGAGCCACTCTGCGAATCAAAATCATGCCACCTAAAAATTTCACTGATGGGACCCAAGCCATTTTGCAGTGGGCAGCTCCAGTGAGCCCATGGGTCCCCACTTGATTCCCACAAGACATCACATGCCCAGAGTCAGACAGGTTTCAAAAATATGTTCCTAGGACAGCTTTCCTGCCCGTGTGTCTACCAATGTGAGATTCTCCATTTGAGCTGTAGAGCACAGTCTGTATTGCCAGGCAGTTGACAGTCAACAGAGAAAAATACACATTTTTAAATTGCAATATTCTGCATCTGGTTTTGAGACATAATATAGTCAGGTGAGATTAACTTCACCTGGAACCAAGTGGTATCCATTAGGCTTAATTACTGTGCATGGGCACTCTGAAAATGTCAAATCACACAATGAAAATCTGTTGGCATTTTCAAGCACTATTGCACCTGCTGACAAGATATTTTCAGTGAAAAATTACATTCTGACTAAGGCCAAGAAAGCACTCTAGAACTGCAGTGCAAAATCACTAATCAATTTAATTTCACACTCTATTAACTTAAAGAAATGTCTTTATAAACTGAATCTGAAGAAGGAAATCTGCTCCATACGGGACACAACACAAGCATTTGTGATTTCTATACAGGAGCATGTTGCTACATCTACAAATAATGAACTAAACCCTGTAGATCCTATCACCTGTAAGATAACCAAAACAAGAAAGACGGATGTTTCCTGAGGTTTATCTTCCGCATGAAGGTTACCACCGGATGCCAGTCTTACACCAGAGAAATAGTTACAAGAAGTTAACTTTGCCTTTTTTTTTCCAAAGTGGTAAATCTGAAAGCATGATAAACCAAATGTTGAATAAAAATTAGCAAATTATTCCAAAATATTTAAAGATTACTTCAAATGTGGGTTTGGGTTTTTGGTTTTTTCTTTTTACATTTTCTCTATTGCTATTACTCTGAAGGAAAATCTTTATTTAAAATGCATTATTTCTTTTAGTGTGTGTTATTGAACAGAATAAGGATTTTGTGGTTTAACGGCAAGGAAATATCTTAATTTAATCACTGGAATACTCAGAGGAGTTCCCAGTACTCACAAATCAAGTGGTCTGCCTGTGCTTCACAAGGCTCTCTCAAAGTCTCTTTGATTGAGCAGCTCTTGTTTATGCAAGTTGAAAGTCTAAATAGAAGGTATTAAAGACATCTTCCAGAAGATTCAGCTCCCCTTTAAATTTCATCTCCATGGCTCTTAATTCCTTAAAGCTCCATTCTTATGGGTGACTTTAACAAGCTATGATTTATGAAGATTCCTGTTCAATACACCACCAGAAACACTTGTTTTATGCATGTTCACAAAAATATACCATCATATTTATCTGCTTTAAAATAATTTCTTAGTCTCTCCAAACAAATAAAATGTCACAATTTATTGCTTTTCAGTGCTGCAGAGGAGATATTAAAAGGGTCTAGACAGTTAACTAATCTAAAATCTGGAACAAGTGAAGATAAAGAGCCCAAAGTCTCTAATTTACGTAATTGATTAAACTGCCAAAAATTAGGACATCAGATAAAAAAAAAACACTATTCAACATCCAACTAAACCATTTAGTCTAAGTTAGTTCTTCTAGATCTGCTGTACGGTCAGGGAAGAAAGGCACCTTGACAGTGTGTTTCTCTTCTAAAATGAAAGACTTAGAAGAGATACATCACTGTGTGCACAGACACATTTTAGAATCACAGGGTCCTCCAATTGTTTGGGTTGGAAGGGATCTTCAAAAACCAGTGCTCCAGATCCCTGATCATCTTCATGGCCCTCCTCTGGATTAATTCCAAAAGTCCATGTTCTTATAGGGTCCTAGAGATGGAAGCAGGTGGTGTCTCATGAGAGCAGAGGGAGAGAGCCACATCCTTCAACCTGCTGGCCACAGTTCTTTTTGACGCAGCCAGGGATATAGTTGGCTTTCTGGGCTGCAAGTGCACATTGCCAGATCATGTCCAATTTACCATTCACCAACATCCTCAAATACTTCTCTACAGGGCTGCTCTCAATCTAGTCATCAACAAATATCATCACCTGTATTGATACTGAGGTTTGTCCTGGTCTAGCTGCAGCTTCTCCTTGTTTAACTTCATGATATTCATATGGAACCGGCCTGGCAAAGTCCCTCTGGATGTCATCCTTCCCTCCAGAGTATCAAGAACACCACTCAGCTGGTGTTGCCTGCAAACTTGCTGAGCTGGCAATCCCACTGTCTATGCTGTTGATAAAACTACTAAATAGTATTAGTTCCAGTACAGAGTCTTGAGGGATGCCACCCATTATTGTTTTTCCACTTGGACACTGACTCCTTGACTACTCCTCTTTGGTTGCAGCCATCCAACCAATTTTTTATCCACTGAATGGTCCATCCACCAAACCTATATTTTCCTGATATAATAACAAGAATGTTATGGGACACCATATCAAAAGACTTAGAGAAGTCTAGGTAGAGGGCATCCAAGCACTTCCCTTGTTGACTGATGTAGTTGTTTCATCACAGAAGGTCACTGGGTTAATCAAGCATGATTTGTATTTAGTGATGCCACGTAGGCTTTTGCTAATCACCTTCCTGTCATACATGTATTTTAACATATATTTCAGGGTGACCTCTTCCATGACTTGTTTCATTTTCCCTTCAATGATGACTGAAGAATTCTTGACATCCAGCCTTTAGGCTTGACATTTTACTTTTAGATGGCTAGAAATATAGCGAATTATTGCTATCAAAGTGTTCATTTAATGCCATGGGCTACTTTGCAACCAAGTGCTGACAAGACACTGAACACAACTTGCTCATCTGTCTAGATCTGAGGACTGAAACTGGTTTTACACAGCAAGAAACCTTTCCCAAATATATTAACAGTGTTCCAAATACATCTGCTTTTACTTTGTATGACCAGATCTCTGCAACATGTGGGATTTCTTTTTTCTTCAGTAGAACAGGGACAAATTTCTAGAAGCTAAAGAGGAATGAGAGGTGGTATCTGGAAGGGATTTGTTCTTACAGGACAGACCAGTGTGTATGAGGGGAAGTGGGGAAACTCTTGTGCCTTCTACATTTCTAGGCCCACCACTGCGTGGTCCCCCTGTTCACTGCAGCGGAACTAGCTATGAGACAAACCCAGCAGGGAGCTTCCCAGTGAGCCCACATCTGAGCTACCTGATTAACTTTTGTTAGTAATATTCTAATGCAGAGAACACCTTTATGTGCATTTAAACAATAATAGAATCAAGCCTACCTGAAATCTTAAAGCACTACATATGTCTAATGATTTTTTAAAGACACTTACTATTAGTTATCTAAATATAGATTTCAGTTAGAGACATACTAGAACACAAGAGCAGAATGTGATACTGGAAATTAACATAACTGAGCTTTGCTTGCAAAGTTGGATGTTTCCAACTTAGACTCCATATGCAGTCAAGAAATGCACAGTCAGTTCGTCTGGGAAGCATTGCTTTGCACCCAAGCTTGAGTCAGGCTTCCAAGAATTTTTTGAAGCAGTTTTCCTTTCCTGTTTTTTTCTTAATTTTTAAATTGTGCATAGAATGCCCAGATGCCTCACTAAAAAACTTTTAAGTTATGTTTGTCAAATGAGGTAATTAATTAAATTTGAATGTGGCTAGAGCAGCCAAAGAAAGCCTGACAAACAGACTAGATATCAATTGTGGAATTCAACCACAACTCAATCTCCCTTATGAAGAGATCCATATTCTAGAAACCACATTAAAAAAAACTTAAAAACTTGAAACATGTGGGTTACATATCAGCTAAACACACTGAAACAGCTTTGTAATTGTAATACATTTCCTCCACATTATTCAAAATCTCTTTGCTTTATAAAAAAATATGAATGGTTTTTATGTAACAAAATTTATACAGCTGATATTGGACCCTGATTCATTAGGAAGTTTTGAAATAATCTCATTCAGCATAAAGAAACTGGCACAAAATATGCTGTGTTGTTAACCGGAAGAGTACTTTCACAACTTACTTTTTGAACTATATATTTCTTGTGGATTAATTTATCTCCCTGGGAAATTTAATTTATTATTTTCAAAATTGAAAGAGTTAAACAGATGTTTGTCAGGTCTTTTGGTTTTATTTTTTCATTTTATATGAGAAGTTATTATTTCAGTGAGTGAATTCAATTTTGGAGAAATTTCTAACTAAGAAATATAATATGAAGATGACTAGTGGAAAATGTTCATACAAGAATGTGTGTGGGCATAGCACATTTAATGAAAACTTGTTTGAAAACAGCTTGATACTTGATAGTTACGTGGTATTCTGTTAAATTACACAAACATCAAATGGTATCCATTTTTCTTTCCTCATTAACAAAAGTCATTGTTCTTGTGCCAGTTTCTGCTCAGGGGTCTTTTTTATGCTAACTATATACAGCATAATTATGTGATGTTACTATCAATCTAATTAAAATCAGACCTCATCAAACACACACATAAAAAAGTCCCTCAGACTTAATCCTTTATTTTTCATCAATCCAGTTGACTTATTCTAAGTTCCAAATTTTAATCACAGTTTGCTAGTTCACTCTGTGATGGGAGAGAGACTGTTAGTGTTGTCTTATTCCTGACTATATATATCTAGATATACACCTAAACAGTGATATATTTGAAACTCCTTCTTTAAGTATTAACTTAAACTCCTTCTTTAAGTACTCAACTTGCATAAATTGACCTTCAAGATGTAACAGTGTATGTTTTAAGTGCTAAAGCATAATTACAGAGAGAGAAAATAAATGCCCTCGATGAAGTAATATTTATGGACTTTTTTACCTAAAGTGCTGTTTGGCAGGCTAGCAGTTGTACTCTGTTCCTTTGTATTTTGAAATCACATGGTTATATTGCATGTGACAAGGTACAACACACAACAAATGAATCATAATATGAAAAATACATGCCATTTTGTCCAAAGCAATGTTGGATATTATTAAGTCATGAGTTACACTGAACAAAGCCCGGATATTTAGAGAAGGAAGGGACAAAATTTTAATTCCTTAGTCTTTGATCAACATAACTAGCTGTGTTTTGTGATATGCCTAAATGTTTGCAAATTTAGTCATGTAAAATGCAGTACAGTGAACAGGATTCATGAGTACCACTGATTAATGTAAACATGGTCACATTCTGGAGATTAATTTGACATCGTTCTGGTTGGGGAACAAGCTAGTGGGTAGTAACCTTCAGTAGCCCAGACATTTAATTATTGCTCTGTTTTATGCCTTCTATATTTAGTGATATTTCCAGACACACCACAGAAGCAAAATTTTGTCCAAGCCAAAACCATTCATTTGGGATCACATGTACACACAAATTAAAATTAAAAAAATCTCTAAACATCTAAGCATATTAATTGCACTTAGTATTTTCACCAAGCACTGGGACATTGTAGTATTTATAAAGCTCTAGAACATGCCACAGCTTAAGAACATTTCAAAAGTGGTTGGTGACAGAATTCCTATTGATTGCAGAGTAACCATCATACATAAAGCAACAGCAATCAGCAGTAAAATGGAAGCAATTAATTTTGCAATTTTGCAAAAATGAAGAAACAGATACTAGAGGGAGGTATTGCAGTTTGCTTCCACTTAGCTATAACAGGTATAAAACAACCTCAAAAAAACTTATTAAATAATCAAAATATCTCCTGCTGGGAAAAAAATTAAAGAATAGCAAAAAGTCTTGAGCCACTCTAAAGTCACGTGCAATTATTCAGTTTATATTTTCTTTGTTTGTTATTCTATTGTTCAAATTCAATCATTTAGTAGATGAAAATTTTGCTTTTAATGACCAGAAAGAAAAGAAAATTGCAACTCTTCTTATTACGCATGTTAGAGTCAGCTGTAGCACAAGATAATTTGTTTCTCGTAAGCACTGGGGTGAATGGTGATAACTGACTCATATGTGATAATACCCTGAGCTCAGTTCATAATGTCTTGGGTGGCTTTATGTACATCAGTCCCTGCAGGAGCTCACTCTTGCAGACATGTGAACTGAGTCAAGCAAAGCTGCAGCAAGGGCTGGTGTTGCTGCAGTAGCAATGATCCTTCATCCAAAGAGGAACTTCCTTTGTCCTGCCTTTCAGCTTTCACCTTTCCTGCAATACAAATGTAGGTGCAAGAGGACATGAAAGGCCACCATACATATTTCTTAGAATGCTAAAATGAAACCAAAAAGATGTAATACATTATATTCCACAATATTTGGGGAAGGCTTGTATCAGTCCTGAATTGTTCTGTCAAGCTGAATGATCTAGCAGAGTGGTTTTTTGCCCGTAGATACAGATATGCTGTATTTCTCCCATAGCATGTATATTTTATGATCTTTGATTTATCATTATGTATCTATTCATTTACACCTACTATTTAACCTATCATTTAATTATTATGAGCACAATGAAAATAATACAAAATACTTAAATTAACCTCCCAGTACATAATATATAATTCATATATAGTGTCATATTTTTGTTTCATTCTTAGCTGCCAGGGAATATTTCTTCTTTTTTTTTATTTTTCTAGTAGAAATATTAAACATATAATCCTTTAACCCTGCATATCAATCTGGATTGTATAGGTGGACAACTCCCACGATTTGCCAATATTCAGATAACTAAAATACCCTGCTCTCATATATATCTCATTCTTCAACATTCAAGTTGACAAACAATACCAGGAGCAATACATTAACCTTTCAGAAGGCGATTTGGAATTACTTAATTAGTGACCACTAGAATATTTTATTCTGAAAATCTAAAAATACATGATAGCTGCATAATGCCTAAAGCATGAGACATCATTTCTACTGAAAATGTTCATCCTGTAATACATTGCTATATTAGTTTTGGAGTGCTACTCTATCAGTTTCATTTACACCAAAAATACACTCTAATTGCAACTCTTCCTCATAAGCCCCTTGCTCTTGCATTATACAGAAAGGTTGTGCAAGCTATAGGTCTAATTTTTAATTTTACTTTTATAATTCTAATTTTTAAAATTACTTTGTTTCTATTAATGCAACTTATGTCCCTTTCAATTTTCCATATGTTACTGAGTGCATAATGGAATGAGATTTTATGGATGTCTAAATTTTGTATAATATGTCTGCTTTATCTTAGATCTTTGCTACATTTGAAGTTTTGAAAAAAGTTACATATTCTCAACTTTTAGCTTTAGCAAAAAAGGTATCTGGTACTCTGTCCAAATTTTACGTGGAAGAACTTCAAATGCTAACTGGGAAAACACAATTCTAATCTTTTTCTGCACCATCTTGGAGTTGAATTGAAGAGGTTTCAATGTAAGAGTGGTATCAAAGAAAACCAGTTCTGTTATAGCTGCCACATAATTCTTCGAGGTACTGATTTTAATAAGGTCTTTTCTTAAAGTTAGATAAATTGCATGTGTGAGGAAATCTTCAAATCTCTTACATCACCTATCTCATTGTATGATGAAAGTTGAACAATCAGTCTGTGCTACAACATTTTTCTCCCCCGAATAAATATTGTCTCTCTCATTAAAATAACCCAACATACTGAGATTTTACTGGAAATTTGTCAGTCTTCTCAGAACTACTTAAAGGAAAATCACTGCTGAGGTTGCTGAAGAACTCATCACCATGTGAATCTGTCATTAGGTCTATAATTGCCTCTTTAAATGGTAACACTGACAGGTCTGTGTCCTTTTCCCCTTCTGGATGCTAGCTGGAGTCAGGCAGAGTGACCCAGAGCACCTCAGATACTACAGCATTCCTGAGAGAAAATAACAGACCAGAACACTTTCTGCTTCTATACCGGTACACACATTTGGAAGCCAAAATGTTCTTATTAGCTTTCCTTTCATTACTTACTCATATTTATTAATAATTATGTCAATTTCATTCTCTTTTCAAGTAAGCTTACAAAAAATGAAAGAATACGTCTCTTTCAGGTAATTTGGTTTACTGCAGCTATTACAAATCTCTTTCTTTTTCCTTTTTTTTTTCCATGTGTTACATTTGAGGTCATTGGGGCTAAAAAATGTTGTGAGTTTTTGTTCCCTGACTTGTGAATATTTACAGTGTAAAAAAGGTAAACTACTTCTTCTTTGATTATAATTTTAATTTCATTAAGGTCATTGACAACATATAAAGTCAAAGGAAAATTTTTCATCCTCTGCAACAGAGAGACAATATTCGTACTGTCTGATAATGTAAGAACAGATAAACGCTAGTTGGAGTGCAGTTGAAACATATTACTTTTACAAACATTTAAGAATCAAAAGGAAAAATACTAGGAGATGAAAATATTTGATGCCAGTTCATTTGCTAGTAAGTTTACAAATACAAAATACTGATGTGAAACCCACTGAACACAGGTTTTCATATCGGCAAATTCTGTCCTCAGCCTCTTGCAACTTCTAATACTATGAATCTTGAGTTATGTAGTTGTACATTACTCGAGGTTCATAGTATTAGAAGTTGCAAGAGGCTGAGAGCAAAATTTGCCTAACATTAATTGATTTCATTCATAGAGATTCTTTTTTTTTTCAGTAGACAGATCTGTTAATTCCTGTAGGGTAGAGAAAAAGGAGTATTTCCCACAGAAGTCAAAAAGACAGCAGTTCCTTTAAAAAGGCTATATTTATCAGCAGAGGAAAGTCACTGCTATGCAAAATGCAGATTATTTTTTTCTGTGCTCTGCTGGAGAAAGAGGAGATTAAAGCAATCAGAAGGAGAAAATTGAGATTAATTATTTTGAAATAACGGTCACAGACACTAGGTGGGGATAGATGTCAAAACAAAAATATTGCTTCCAAATGTACTTTTGCTGCAAAGAATCTAGGTCATACTATATGTAAGGAATGAGCTGGGGATGCTTCCTTTGATTTCCATTTTCTTTTGATATATGCCTAGAAATAGTCTAATGTGGGCTGGTAAAAAAACTACTTTTTTCCTCTTTTTTTTCAATTTACAGCCTCAATTTCATTCATCTGACACACAAAAGAAGAGGCTAAATAAAATATTCTTAGATTTTCACCAGCAATTCACCATCAAATTTAAACAGATGTCCTCCATTAGCCTTAGTCTTCTTTGCCTAGTACTGATACTTGAGGTTTTTCCTGCCTAGAGACAGTACTGTTCCAGGCCATCCTTTACACTTGAAATTTGAGGAAGTATCTTTAATGAAAGCAAACTAGAAAGCCATTATGGTGGCAGAATGAGACGTTTGCCACATGAAAGTAGGTATCCATTTACCTCTTCTTTTGAGAAATTCAAAGGGTATTTAAGGAAGAACTTTGAAACATGAGAATAGGCCAGCTCCTGTGGTGGGGTTCTAGAGGCTTCTTTGTAGATGTTCTCCTTAGCGTCTCTGAAAATTTTGTGTTCACATTCTCACAAACAACCACAGCACAAGACCTGAGAGTTTCCCATTGCCAATGCAGTTCCAGGTGCTGGGGAAATCACCGATATGGCAGAGCTGCATGGTGAAAACGAAAAGAGGTGTCTCCCCATTTGGGAAAGGCCAAAGTGGAAAATTCAGGCAAAAAGCACTATAGAATCTTCCCTTCAGAAAAAAATCTGGACTTTGTGAACTGCAAAAAAAAAAAAAAAACCCTTCCCCTCTGAGATCAAGTTTACTAGATTGAGGAAACATCTTTGAAGCCATAGAACTTTGATTTCTCAGCACACATAGTGTAGAAGTAACATCAAGAAAAATCTTGAAAAATCTTGAAAATCTAGGAAAATCTACCTATATCCAGGCAGGTAGAATAGCTATCATAACATTAACCATTTGAAATTTAAAGACAATTTTTTCCATGCATTCATTGTGAACATGGTACTGACTAGCATTTGATATCCAATGGTCTGAAACAAAAGCAATGAAGAGAAATGAGCTAATTATTTGGATAAATTAATTCCCTAGTCTGATGTTCAGTACATCAGTGACTGCAATGTTGCCAGTGAGTCCTGACACATCCTATATAGAAAACATTTTGTCTTTTATGGAATGAGAAAAGACAAGACTTGAGGCACGTTAATAATTGCCAGAGTGCTTATTGTCATCTGTGCAGCAGATATTTTTCAGGTCATTGTCTGAAATAAATTCTTGGCAGTGGAAGCAGCCTGTGCAGCCTCTTCTCCCCCACACACCATCCATACTTCTCAGATGTGACAAAAAGCCAAGGTTACACAGAGAAGCTTGTTTAGATTAAAAATCACCTTGAGAAATACCCAGAGATGCTGTATTGCATAAATTAGCACTGTGTTCAAAAAAGTCAACATTTATTAAAGTCTGTGGGAAAAACTCAGGCTATGCTGTTATAAAAGATGTCAAACGTAAACAAAGATCACTAAAAACATTCTGGCACAACCACTTGAACAAAAAAAAAACCTTTAAATGTATTTTGTTGTTAAGAAGAGCAAAAAGACAGAAAAGCTGGCAGCTGCAGAGGCAGCAAAGTAGTTTGCCACAGCAGTATGGCTTAATTTTTCACACAGAAAATTGCAAGAGAGTGTCGACAAATTATTTGTCATAAACAGAGCACATCTAGATCATAGTGTGGAAAACTAGGCAAAAAAGGAGAGAAAGAGAAAGGAATTTTACTCTGTGATATGCCTTATCACTCACATAGCAGATTTCAACTTTTTTCTTATTTCATTCGGCTTGGTTTATTTTAAAGTTTACTTCTGCTTCCCAAGAAGAGATAAACCTCACAGAAAGGTGAAATATGTAAATATAGACTTTAATGGAAAATTAATAATTAAATAATAAAAATATTTAATTTAAAATAATATAAAAGAGAGTCAGTAGAAAGAGTACTCTTGTCTTAACTGTCTATATTAGAAAATGTTTTAACTTTTCCTCTTCATAGTTCTATTCACATTGTCATTCTTCCTATTGTTGCAGTCTAATATATTAATTAATGATTCAAATACATATGAATAGTATTTTTCCTGAATAGATGGATAGTGTTTTTTAAACCTGATAATTATTTTTTATTATTATTTTCTAAGGGAGATGGTATTCTCCATTGGCTGTTGTTAAAAATTACATTTTGACCCTTTGTATATAAATGCATATATGGGGACTGAGGTTGTCACTATGTCTTAAAAGATGGAGAGAATGAGCCGGCATAGAGCGTTAATAAATCCTGTCTGAATCCTACTCCAGGAGAAAAACAGCTAGAATTGTGAATTTATGATCATTCAGCATGAAAAGACTAACTCTTGGAGAGTTTTCATATATAACACTTCAGTTTTTCACAGCTTTAAACATCAACAAAGTAATTGTGACCTCAAATTGAAAGACATGATTTTATATCAAAGAGGAGTTATTGTTTTACTTGGGGCAATTTGCTTCTCCTCCCCCATGGAGGTCAGGATAACACTTGATTTTAATATTGGATATTTATTTTTATATTTTTATTTCTATTATCCAATATTTTCATATTGGATATTTATATTTATTTAATATTTAATATTTTAATCTATAACACTTGCTTAATAAATATTCCCTTTTGTTTGTATTTTTCAAAAGATGTTGGCACCATTGCATCAAGATGGAATGCACACTGGTAACCTCCAGTGACTGCACATGGCTGGAAGCAGCCTGCCATATTTTCAAACTTGTGGCTGATGTTGATTTAACATAGGTTCATTTCTCTGAGATTACAGTTTTCTGAAATCTGTATTTATGTATTTGCTGTTATTGCGAATGAATTAATTTTATCTCAAAAAATCAGACTGGTGTCTAAAACCTGCTCTTACATCCAAAGAACCAAGATATAACATGATTTCTTCCAGTTTCACAGATCTCATCTGATTTAGTCTTTCTTAAGAACAGTTGGCCAAGAAGCTGTTTTCACATTTTGAAACTTGGAGATTACTATTAAAAGAAAAAAAATCCATTCTATATTGAGACAATTTTGAAAACAGGGAAAAGACACAAACCTAGGAAAATCAACCAACCTAAGGATCCTTTTCTCTGATTTTGGACAGTTTCTACTCTAGAGCCAAGAATCCTTTCCTGATGAATATTTAATTACAAGATGGGAAGTTGATTCTAAAGCATTAAGAATAAATTACAGTATGAAAGAGACTCATCAGAGAACTTCTCTATCTAGTTCTCTTCCTAGAGAACTAGGAATATAGAAGTCATTCACTAGCAAATTTCTATTCTCAAATATGCTCACAGATGTCATTGCATCACTGATTTCCTGTCCTGCATTAAAAACCTGTGTTCCTTTGTCCTAAAGTTAATTATCGTCACTGGCTGCAGCAGCTTCAACAGCTGAACACTAATCAGTGAACAATTTAAATCTTGAGCTAATTTTTTTTTGCATTGCTACTATTCTTTTTTCTGCTTATTTTCTGGACTCCATGAAATGTATCTGTCTATTACACTACATTATAAAATTCTAAATTTTTATTTTTTACATTCAGATTTTTTTTTTTTTTTTTTTTTTTACATCCAGGTGACCTCTCGGGAAGATGAGCACTTATAAATTATCTGACATTTTTGCAACACCAAGTGCAATGGTTGAGAGTATCGTACAAAGTGCCAAAAAAATCCAGGAAGATCATTTAAAATGAGACAGTATGAAGAGGTCTACTTCTTTTTGTGGGCACAGCAGTGGGAGTTGAGAGTAGTGGCAATGACACTCGGACAGTTCATGTAAAACTAATGAAGACTTGTAATCTTGATTTTTGGGTGGAAAAAAAAGCAAATAATAGCCAAGTATTTTGACTATTTTTTTCCAGACATTGTACAATGGCTGTTGTTAAACAGAGGAACAGCACTTCAGTCACAGATACAGACTGATTTGCATCTTGAGGATCTGGCTCAAATCACTCTGTGTATAACACACTGCAATTTTAAGCATTTTGCAGCTGTACTTTTGCTCAGAAAAATCAGACATCAGCTGTTTTCCAGCAGCTTTGGCATCTGCCCTTTACCATTTCCTCTGCCACTGAGGGCCAACTGCTCATAGTTCAAGGGAAAAACATTCAGGATCTAAAATTAGTGCATTTCTCCAAAGACAGCAGAGGCCTTTGAAATTATTTCCCCATAATAAGATGTGATGAAAAAATTATCCCAATTTAATTTGCTCTTCAACATTCATAATATACCATCTGGTATTTACTGCATGCCTTTGTAGAGTTCTTCACTGACTCCCCTGGTGTCTATTTCTATGCCTCCTACCTAGGCTAAGAGATGACTGCTGGCTCCAAACCTAACTCCTAATGTATATTAACAGCAGTTGAGTTACTCTGGGGAACTCTGAGGAACTTCAGCTCTGTTTTTAACCCAAACTGACTATTACTGATGGCTATTTTCTCAAAAACCATGTGGACAGTCTTTACTTCCAACATATTTTTTTTTCCTTAAGAGGCTACATAGGACTTAAGTAGAGAAGCTGGGTTTGTGGGATATTATCCAGATAGACAGGGCATCACAGACACCATGTTTTCCTATCTAAAAGAGATTTTTCCTCCAGAATTCGCAAATCCAGAAACCAGAAAATTATAAACCATAACCTATGAAGACTGCATCAACCAAAAATAAGACTAATAAAAAAATCCTCTGATTTAAAATTGAACAGTATTATTGAAGACAGCAGAACTGCAGATGTTTAAGTGAAAGCAGAACATGAAATTAATTAATTCTTAAAATTAAGAATTTTTGTGTGGAATTTTTTAACTGGGGTTTCTCTACATTGCATTTGATTAACTGGTATCACATTTTTGTGTACAATCCTTGCAGTGCTTCTATAGAGAGCGATAAGGGGGTTTTTTAGGCTGCATTTGCTATGTGTTAATTAAGTCTGCAATAGCAATTAAAAGTTGTGATTCTGAACTCCTGTACTTTTGGCATTAACAATTATTTAGTAGTATTATTTTAAGTAGTATACTCTTCACTTCTAAATCCATTTTACCACTTCAAAATATTATTCTATAGAAAAATAAACTCTGCTTCTTAGGAGATAGAAGGTCACAGATAGTGACCTCTATCTGTGTTTTACAGCTCAATACATTGAGGTTCAAAAATGCTAAAGATGTTCAAGGACGAGTCAAATTTTATTACAAGAGTTGACTTCCAAAATGCATAGCATAACAGGCATCATGGGCAATTCTGCAGATTTTCTCATGCTCTGGCACCCCCAGGCTGTAGAGCAGCTGATCACACAATGTTCCTCACTGTCTCACAGAAATGTGGTAGATCAGCACCAGACATGCATGCAGGTACGTCGGTGTGTAGGTATAGCATATGCATAATCCACTGTGTAAATTGGCACCAAGTTTTTGTAACATTACTACACCTGTTTTGCACATAACCATTTGCTTGTCTCAAGGGATATGCAACATTTTAAACCCAAGAGTTCATCTCCAAAACTCCTTTAGTCAGTATAAATCACACCCAATGTTGCCAATGGACTTGGGATTCATGCCCCACACCTCTTTCCAAGAGCCAGCCCTATAGGACCTGCCCCTAATGAAGCCTCAGGTCTCTTCTTCACCCTGATCCCAGTGCTGTCCATGATGGGTCCTAAAGCAGGAGGAAGGCCAGAATATCACACCATGGATGTGAAACAGGAGCCTAACATCAGAGGGCATCAGGTGTCAAAACCATGGGGACTGTGAAGGCAGCTGAGGATCTTTGTTCCTGCAGGCCCCTCCTGCACATTCACAAACCTATTCCCTGCCTGCCAGATTGCTTCTCAGGATATAAGTCAAGCTGCATGAGCAGAAAAGGACCACTTTGTGCTGTGAAGGATCTCTTTACAAAGGAATTGAGATGGTTTAGAGAGGCTCTGTAGGAAAGAAAAAAACAGTTGTTGCCCTAGTGTCCCTATTCTGCAAATATATCTAAGACTTCAAAGTCTACTTCAGTTCCCTGGCACCAATGTAAGGAGATTTTTTTTTTTTTTATTTTTAATGAGCAAAACTCCAACCTTAGCAAGGTTGCACGACAGAAAATATGATGTGAATGTGAGACCCACCCCTGGAAACTCATCAATTAACAGAATATTTAAATCTGTCTTGGTTAAAGCTGTGGCACACATCCAAGGGCCTATTTAAAATTTTTTTTTTAAAAGCAACCAAACCCCTAAAAACCCTGAAAACAAAGCTACCCCACCCAAAACCCAGATATTTTTCTTAAGCCTGATTCAAGACATTTGTGTTTACAAGTTCTAACAGATGTAAACACACATGCACGGGCAATCTGGATACCACTGCTTTATGTGCAAGGTAAGGACTGGATATGTATATGCTCTTGGTAAGTGAGGGGGGATTATTTCTCTGTCTTTGGCCAATTTCCCAAACACTTCATGTAGTCATAAGCACTGCCAGTGAGTTAAGAGCAAATTGTAGTTGATGAATTCCATACAGTGCAGTAAGTTGTACTGATTCATCTCTACTTCCACTCCATGGGCAATTTTTCACAGGAAGGGAAAGTGGCAGACTTTTTCACTCCCTTAAATGAAATATTAAAATTTTCTCAATTAAATCATCAAAGCATTTCACAGCTGCAGATAACATTTTGTTAGCTTGTTTTGTAAGAGAGCAGAGTAGCTAATCTTGTCTGGTGTTTTCGTTAGGGTTTTTTTTATGACAACCTTACCAGAAGCCACAGCATGTCACAATATGACCTGTTTCTTTTTCTTGGTGTTAAAAAGTAATATAAAGAATTCCATTACTTAAAGAATTAAAGATAGGTGTAGGCATGTGTTAATAAAAATTATTTTACTGCCTGTACATTTTAAATGCATTATGGTTAAGCAGCAAGCTGCTATTAGAAAAGTAAGATTTTCAAATACCATCTATAAAAATATTGATAAAAATCCTAGTCATGTTTATTAAAGAATATCAAGAAAAATCTTACTCGTGATGGCTTCCAATTTTCCAGGGATAATAAATTATAGAATGGTTATATTAACCTAAAACAATAAATTTTTCTCTATTTGGACATTACACAGAATTTATGTATTGCCCAGAACCAGATTTATAAATAGATTTTTAAAAATTCTCAAAAAACCACCAGTACTTAAACTCCTTAGAGATATATTGAAATCAAAATACTTCTGGGAAAAATATGGAGAAGAGAAATGTTAATTTTTTATTAATAGCAGGAAAAAGGGAAGTAAGAAAATATCCTTTCCACCGTATTATTTAGGTACAAATGCAAAAGTATAAATTGACATGCTTTCTATTACAGTATTATATGTGACTTTGACACATTATTTAACTCCTTACAAAAGTAAAAATATTTTTGAAAGATTTTTTCCTATCTAGGCCACAAGATAGTAATGTGTACATATATTACTATTCTGACACACACATAATATTTAGAAAGATAAATATTTGAAATACTGATATTTGATGAGTTGGGAGTACAAAAATGTGTTTATATGTCTGGTTTTGTCTGAAGAATATTCTTCCATGAAAGGGAGAAGTCGAGATCTACCTTTGAAGAGTCATGCTGCAGTCAGGGCAAGTAGCTCTAAGCCCAGAAGAAACAAAGAAATAGTAGTAAGTACATGAATGACTGATATTATAATGATAGCCAAGAGTAAATACAAAGCTGCTATACTTCAGCATTCTTTGTTCATTACCTTCAAATTTATTGCCTACATTAGGAATGCAAGAAAATTAACCAAGTTGTAGATTATTCTTCAAGACGAGTAAAAAACGTAATTAAACATACAGGGTGAAAGATCAGCATATTATATTCAAAGGAGGCATTAAAAAGTCCATTCTTTTAGTTCTTTTGTTCTCCTAGATCTTCTGATTCTAATAATCAATTTGAAAAGAAAAAAAAAATCTCTTTTTCTAGAAATTTCTATAAATCAAGCTATTCAGACTCCACTAAAATTATTTCCCAAGACTGTAGAAAGAGTTGTTCCTGAATTCAGGCTGTACACTCAGGAACATCAGGCTTATTGTGGTGAATCTAATTCAATATGCTCAATTGTAGAAGTTTTTCTTCTTTACTCTTGTGTTGCAAATCCTATGGACTCAATTGTAGAAATTCACTTTCTAGCTCCCCTTTCAACTGTATCAGCATTAATATGAGCATTAATTAATAAATCAACATTTATTGATTCTATCAGATGGAGAAAACAGTGTAATTTCACATTACTTTAAGTTTAAAAAAGTTGATTTACCCATGCTTTTCCAAAATATTTCTCTTTGGGAAAAGACCAGATCACTTTAAAAATGTCTAATGACATAGTAATAGACCCCAACTGCAACATTTTAGTAGTAGGAGTCGTAGCTGAAATTATGAATATTCATTACTAAATGAATGCAAAATTTTATTTTATGAATCCATGTACTCAGAGATCCTTCTGCAAATTATTGAATCTGAAGAAAACAACATTTCAACATCAATAATAAGAAAATTGGACTGAGGAGAAAAATTAATTAAGTTATGGAGTTAGAAATTTAGTTGGTCATATGACCAGGGTAAATACTGTATTCATACATGCAAAATATTGCTTAATGCTCAAGAACCCTAAAACATGCAAATAAGATGTACAATCTTGTGCTATAGCTGTGTATTAAATATGAAAGTGAGATGGGAAATGTTGGTTTTTTTCTTTAAACACCTCTTCAGGAAATCTAGATGAAATGCAGCATTTTGGTCAAGCGTCATTTAATATATGAAGAAAAAACCCAACACAACCCTCCAAACTCCCTGCTAGATATTTTTGATTTCGTTCATCCAGATACTTGTATTTTAAATGAAGAGCATGTATTAAACAAACGTTGAGGTGTGTCTAGATTTCTCACCAGCAAGAACATAAACAGGAAGAATACAAACACCAAGACATTAAACGTATTAATTTCTACTGAAAGATGACAGAGTATAAAAGCTACAAATGCCAACCCATTTCTTTGGAAGTATGGAGAAAAGGTAATAATACATATTAATTGCCTTTAGGTAAAGTTTCAGAAGGCTGAAGTACATTCAAGTTCCAAGAATTGCCAAGATTTAAAAAATAATTGGAAACTTGTAACGAGCACATGTCCTGGTGTTTTCCCCTTGGAAAATGGACCAGCCTTTTATTTTGCTCTTCCATGCAATACATGATATGACACAAGATTGCAAATACAAAAAGTCAGTGCCCCTCCACACTGGCTTATAACTTGGCCTGTGTTTCTCACAAGTCAGATATTCTTTTACTAGGGATAACAGTAGAATGCATTGCCACAGTACACTTATGGACTTACGTGTTTTCTGAATTCCTCTGAGTGATCAAATGTTTTAAGATATTAACATACTAAAATATTAATTATGACTCAAAATTCACTAAAACACCCAACACATAAGATAATCAAGAATAAAAATTAAGATTCAAATATATTATTACAATTAATTTCACACTGCCAACACTCAAAGACAGCAGCAATAACAAAATCCAGCAATCCAATCTCCCAGCCTAAGTATTAGAACATACACAGTGTTCCAAATAATCAACATACAGTACAAGAGGAGAGATTCTACCAGTGACGGTAGTGTCAGTGTGCTTAGTCTGACAGATTAGATAGTGCTATAAATGTCATTTAATGCAAAGCCATGTTATACTGTCAAGATAAAAGGAAAATTTTGTCTCTACACAAAACAGGAAGTATAATCATGCCTATGATGCACATTAATTCTTATAGCAAATAGTCAATAACCTAGTTCTCACTAATGTTTATTAAAATGATTGCTACTTCTCTATGCAGGAGCGAGTGAAGTTTTGTGGATGCTCTAGAGGAGGATGTCTAATCTTTCATGATTCTAAAAAGACTTGTAGGCACAGTTTGTGGTAATTGGGAGTGGGGGCTGGGGCCAAGCCTCATCCCTAATGGGCTGCAACTGTTCAGGACAGCTGATCAGCATTGAAAGTAATGAGACATGGAGTGCTGAGGTGTACTGGCCAATGACAAAGGGGTACAAAGGGTGCACAGGTGTAAGCCATGTAAGATGAAGGGTATAAAAAGTTGTACTGAAGAACCATAAAGTGCTGATGCTTGAAGTCTTCTGGTGATACAGTGTTGCCTTGTGTGTCTGGCTGGCTCAACTGCAACAGCCACTCACTTTTCTGTGAGCTGCCTCCTGTGCCTCAAGCACAAAACATTTAAGTACCAACTTCCCCTTCTTGTGGTGTGGATGGAAATGAAAGGTCTAGTCTGAGATGGATCATTATGGTAAGGGAAATACACCACATGTACATTGCTGTCTGAATATATCCAAACTGCTTTAGGTTATGTGAAAACCTGTCCAATCATATAGTCTTTCTAGTCCTATAAACACTGTAACCTAATTTTGGACAACTTTAGTACTGGAAAATATCTTAGGTGTGGCTCTTTGTTCTTTAAAGCTAAAGCACAACATTATAGAAGACGGAGTATAAACAAAACAATTCCTGAGCCTTCCATATGAAGGAACATGTATTTCTGCTCCTGTTCTATCAGTAAGATTAACACAGTCCAACTATATTTTCAGGTAAGATTACAGAAAACTATGTTTCAGAAAGGCTAATTCAGCTTTATTATAATTTCTGAACAATGGCCTGAAGTGATAAAATTTGACTTTGAATAGTTCTCTCCTGAGGCAGGCAATACAGGCAGCTTGGTATTTAAGGACTAAAGTTCCAGGTCTGGGGAGAAGTCACCAGGAAAGTACCTCCTTTTTGGGGATGACAGTCCTGTTGCTTGAAGGAAACAGTGACTGTTACAAGAAGGTCATAGAGCTAGTTATCAATTTGGAAAAGAATAAAGAGGCAAATGTTGTGTTGCCATAGCTGTGATTCATATGTACTTTGTAATATTTCATTCTTTTTAATAACATATAATCTTCTGTGGTTTTGCAACAGTGAAAATTGACAGTCTCTTTTCCTTTCCTCTTTTCCTGTCTTTTTTTTTCCCTTCCTCTTTTCCTTTTCTTTTTCCCTTCCTCTTTTCTTTTCCTCTTTTCTTGGCTTTGAACAGAACCCATCAAAAAAATCTCCAACGGAAAACTGAGGGACAAGCAAAATCAAAATACTCTTTCTAAGCAATGTAAGAATGTTTTGTCTTTATAGATGGCATATATTGCTAAAAAAAAGAGCTGATCATTATAGGCAGACATTAAATTGATGTATACAAATCAAATGCATGGTTAGTGAAAATATTGTTTTCTTTGACATTCTCAAAGAGTGCCTTTTGGCTAGCAGACAATCAACTTTTTCGGTGTCACGGTTTGACGCTGGCACACTGCCAGTGCCCCCATGAAAATATATGCTCCCTGCTGTTTGCTGTGAGATGTGACCAGGAATAGAGCAAAGGGGGCTCCAACTTAGGTATAAAGAAGAAAAAACTTTATTAACCTGCAACTATATATAAAGAGAAACACACACAGAACTCAGAATGAAAATATTCCAAAATAATTCCTCGTCCCCCCAACAAATTTCCAATACATCCACCCCTCTAGATCATCAGCTCTCAGTCCATCACCACCCTTTAGATAATCAATTCTCAGTTCAAGGAGAGAGAAGTCCTTCTTCCCCTGGAAACACAGTTGAGACCTCTTGTGTTTCCATGTCACCCGTGGCACCGCCTGGAGATCATTTGCCATCCTGACATCTTCCTTCCATGCCCAGTGCTCTCACCACTGTGCATGGACCAGAGCTGCTTCTAGGGTTCCCCTTTTAAGGATGCTTTGCCCAGTTCCAAAAAAAAGCACAGTCTCTCACTTTTGGGACACCTGTCCCCCCCAAAATTCACCCCCTGGAGCTGAGGGGTCTCGAGAACAGAGATCTTCTTCTTCTTCCCTGAAGACAGAAGGCACCACCACCCTCCTCACCCACTGTCTCTTTTCACGCACTCCTTCACATAACATCACTGCACTCTCTTGGCTCCGAGTCATTGCCTCTCCCTAAATGCAGTCCCTGTGTCACAGGAAAAATGGTTCTGTCCATGGCTATACAAGAAAAGTCCATCCAAAGGCCACTCCATCATCCCTCCCACCAAGATTCTTCTCCACTTCTCTCGTGGCCCATTTCCTCTTATCTCATCTCTATCTCTCTTCTCATTGAGCTCCAGGAGGATCAGCATCTGTAAGGTTTCCATCATCCAATGAATGGGTTAAACATCTCAGGCTCTGCCTGTCCAGAACTCCCACCCTGCCCTGCCGGGCACCTTCCCGCTGCAACCCCCCCTTCTCCTTCTACGCTGGGCCGTGCTATCAAATTTCAAGGTGGCACAAGCACAGACACCAGCGCTCGCTCTCTCCCCTGGTGGGGGGGGGGGGGGGGGTGGGGGGGTTGCTGCCCGATGCCTCTCGGTGCTCCTCCACCCTTCCATCCTCAGGGGCCTTCAACCTCCCTTCTCTGTCCAAGGCCCGGCCTACCTCACCCGGCCACATGGCTTCCCCTGCCCTGCCCAGCCCACAGCCGGGCAGGGGAGCTCTGACCTCCTTCACGGGCGGGCGGAACCCAGGAGAGCTTCCCCCTTCGAGTTCCCTGCTTTTAACCCCCTGTGTTCTCAGAGGCGTATCCATGTCCTCAGTGGCCACACCAGGTGCCAATATTCAAATCTGAACACCTATTGGTTTGACCACAGCATCCCAAAAAACTCACTTCCTTTTCAAACCAGGACAAAAAAAAAAAAAAAAAAAAACCAGTTTGCAAAACCCAAAACAGAAAAAAAATCCACTTTCTCTTGCAAAAGTTAGATAAATTAATTAGCATGTTATACAAATTAAAATAAGACATGGGGACATATTTGTTGAGCAAAATGATCAACCACTCAAACTGCTATCACTAGTAATATGCTGGAACTGAATAATGAGTTGTAGTAGTCCACTGTATACTGTCTTGTATACTCTGCTTTTCTTTCATGTTACGTAACAATAAATAAAGGGTTCAGACTATAACTCTATGATCACATCTATCAAAATCAGAAGAAACCCCATGCTCCCAAACATAATAAAGATAAAATTTAAATCTTCTTATCACGGGTCTTCCCATGGTCCACTGATGTTTGTAACCATCTTGGCATTTTTCCACCCAGAGGGACGTGGATCAACAGCCTATGAATTTGCACCATCTACTCCACTGCCTTCTTTTGAGCTCTCAACTCACTGGTGTGATAAGCACAGATTTTAGAAGAACCATTTAAAGCAAGTATTGTACACTTTGTTTGTCATGTTGTCAAAAGAGCTGAGAGCTCATTCCAAATACAGGATGAGGGAGAGGAGGTGGAAAAGAAAGATAATTGTTTCAGAGACACTTTAATCTAGTCACAAAAAAAAAAAAAACACCAACCCCCCCCCACCCCCAAAAAACCACCAACCAAAAAACAAAGGAAACAAAGGTAGTCACAAGGGATGAGATTAAGCAGACCATGTGTTTTGACGGCTGAAGAAAACTGGTCACAATGCCTATGTTTGATTTTAGCTGGGGAGAAATTTGTGCCAGATAGTTTATACCATTGGCAAAACACTCACATGGCCACTGGGAGAGTGATAGTGATTAAATGCAAATAGAAGGTTCACAATAGTTCTACAGTGGCTTCTATTTCTGCATCTTTGACTTTCCTGGAAAGTTAACAGGAAAAAAAATTAAAACCTTGAAAGTCTTTAGCATGCCTCTTGCTATTTCCTCCCAGAGGAAGAAGTATTTGTTGGTTGCGTACAATATATTCTATACTAATGGGATTTTTCTAGGAATGCTATTGTGGGAAGAAGTGCCCTCCTTAAGATTTATTTTCTTGCTTTCTTTTCTTGTGTCTACCCAAAAAGACCAGATTTCTTATTATTTCAAATATAACTCACAATACCAGCACCATCATAGTCTAATTTATTGTTAAGCGTTTCCCCAATAAGCTGGGATATGATTTAAGAATATATTACATGCTAGTAAACAACATTGCAAGTCCACTCTTTCAGCTCAGATACTGAATATTTGAATCACTATCACCTAAAAAACTGTTGTCCCTGAGTCCATCACCTGTCTTACATTTTATGTCAGAATTCAGTTTATTAGGTTTCCTTAAGGAGAAGCCTCGTCTGCCTGTATTTTCCACAGTCCAGGAACACATCATCAGAAAGAGTTAGGAAGCTAGAGGTTTTTGTATGTATATCCAAGAGTTAAGTCTAAAATACTTTGGCAGTACAATTGTGAGTATTAAAATTAAAGCTAATAATAACAACATTTTGGCTTACAAGTACAAAAATCTCTCAAATTCAGTCTCCTTAGTGGCTTGGTAAATCACCTTTAAAAGAAAATAGATTTTACTTCTTTTTAAAATTCTCTTTAGTGTTATATAGCCATATAATCACAAGAGCGTTCTGTAAAATCATCAACACCCTAGTTGTCCATGCATTGCATATGAGCAGCAAAACCTTTAGACCTCTAGAAATCATCAGTTCCAGGATATTACCCTCATTAAAAAAAAAATCTTCATCATGTCCCTTTAATTACAAGATAGATAAGCATGAACTTTTTCCTACTTGAATACAACACTGCATGTTTTTTAATGATTCTGAAGCATTAGAAATGTACATTCTACAATACAGAAGAATGATTCAAATAATCTTTATACTGATTTGATCCAGGAACTTAAGGTTATTTGATAACAGTCCCAGTGTTTTGATGGTGTGTGGACATTAACATGTATAAATCAGTCCCATTGTACCATAGTCAGATGTAGTGTCTTCTTTTATTTTTGAACAAAAAACATTTTTGCGGTTATAATATTTGTATATATTTGCACAAGTGGATCAGAAATGAGGTTATTTCAATTCTGGCAGTAATTATGTGCATAGCTACAAGGCTTGACATACAGAAATTACAGCTCCTCTAAATTCAACTCTGCAATGCAAAGCCAGATGAAGTAAATCAGCTTTGCCTTTATTTGTGTGATGCTAAGCCTTTTTTTTTTTTTGTCTTTGGGTAAAATGTTTTTGTCTTTGGACAAAAAAAGATAGCTGCAGTTTATAACTTGCAAGTTTTAGTGTCTGTTTTAATCAATTGTGTCAGTTGGTTTCTTGAGGTAACATTCATAAGCATCTAAGATTTTGCTCCAAACATTCTGCTGCTGCTAATATTTGTGTTGAATTTTCATCATGTGGCTTAACCAAAGCACCCAGACCCCATTCTCAATCACTATGACAGATAGTACAAAAGTAGCATAGCACAACAGAAAATCTCCTCAAAACATCACACTCTGCTCTTTCTCCTACACCCCCAAAGTCGTACTCTGGTGGATATCATTATTTTCTGTCTGAAGGAAAAGCAAGACAATTCAAGGATTGCAAGTGATATCTTGGGCCACTTCAGGGTGACCATAACCAGCACCTACATGAGGGATCTGGGCAGATGAATGATCAGAGGTAGCTTGGTAAATGTCAGGATGTTGTTGCTGTTCACAAGACACTGCTGCATGAAGTTATCAATGCAAGGGGAAAGGAAAAAGACCATGACCAAGGCTCTCCTGCACAACACCAGACAGCTCTTTTAATTCATACTTGGTTGTCTGGGTTTTTCTTCCAGCTGTCTAAAACTGGAGTACCCAGCTAGAATGACATACTGTCTCTCTGATCTTTGTATCAACCTCTGGCAGAAAAGTGAGGTCCAAAACCAAAGATCATAACACCTGAATTCAAGAAACCTGGAGTTTCTTTTTCCAAGCCACTTGCCCATGTCTAAGGTCTGCCATTTTATCCTATATGATTAATATTAGTGATAATAAGAAGGAAGACTAAACCTCCCAAATGAGAGCACAGCAAATCAGAAACTCAGTGCAAACCCTGTAGTTCACAATGGGGCTTGATTGTAATGAACTAATGAACTCCACTCAAGGAGTGAAGAAGAAAACAGGAATATGGTTATTTCATTTAAATTTCTTCATTTTTCACGCTATGAGGAAGCTCAGTTCTTTGTTCTCCATGACAATTTAATCCCTCCACTAAACACTCCATTTTACCAAGAGCTCAAGGGCCCTCCAGCCATGTCAACTGAGCTGTATTCTGGACCCCATATTGTTACAAAGCTGAATACTACTGCCTTACAAGCAAGAAACCTTGAATTTCATTTCTTCTCACGGTGTGCTGACTTTGGCTAAATGCATTGGCAGTGCTATTTTCTTCCACTTGTAAAAACATAGAAGTTCTAGATGTTCAGACGCAATAACACTTTGATAGAATTTAGCAGCTGCCATCAGTTCTTTACGTTCATTTATTTGCATTATTATTTACATTTCATTTATTAACGTGTATTGGGTTTGTGTGGCCAGGTTTTGGTAGCGGGGAGGTTACAGTAGTGGCTTCTGTGAGAAACTGCTAAAAGTTTTCCCCATGTCTGAAAGCCAACATCAGCCAGCTCCAAGAGAATCCCACTGTTGGCCAAGGCTGGGCTAACCAGGAATGGCAGTAACACCTCTGTGATAACATATTTAAGAAGGAAAAAAATTTTTTGCACAGATAAAATTGTGGCCAAAGAAGAGCTGGGTGAGAACACATGAGAGGAACAATTCTGCAGACAACAAGGTCAGTAGAGAAGGAAGGAGTGGAGTTGCTTTGGTGCAAGGGAGCTGAGATTCCTGTGCAGTCCATGGCAAGGACCGTGGTGAAGCAGCTGTCCTTTGCAGCCCATGGAGGATCACAGGGATGCAGAGGTCAACCTGAGCCCATGGAGGAGACCCACGCTGGAGCAGGTGGATGCCTGAGAGGGGGTGAGAGGAGGTTGTGAACCTGTGGCAGGCCCATGCTGGAACAGGCTCCTGGCAGGGACCTGCAGTTCTTTGAAGAGAGGAGCTCATACTAGAGCAGGTTTCCTGGTAGGACCTGTAACCTTGTGGAGGCCTCATGCTGGAGCAAGTTGTGCCTGACAGACTGCACCCCATGGAGAAGGATGCACACTGGAGCAGTTAAAGAAGTTCACATCTGGTGGGAAGGACTCATGGTAGAGAAGTTCATGGAGGCTGTCTCCATGAATCCCACACTGGAGCAGGGGAAGGACTCCTATCCCTGAGCAGCAGCAGGAACTGTGATGAACTGGCAATAATCCCTGTTCCATGTCTCCCTGTGCCACTGTGGTGAGGAGACAGAGCCTGGGAAGGAGGGAGAGGTGCCAGGCAGGTGTTTTTAAGATTTGTTTTATTTCTCATTATCTGCTTACTATTTATAAAATAAATTCAATTAGTTTCCCCAAGTCAGCTTTGTTTTTCCCATGGCAATAATCAGTGAGTTACCTCTCCCTGTCCTCATCTCAACACATGAACCTTTAATTATATTTTCTCTCCCCTGTCCACCTGTGGAGGGGAGTAATTAAGTGGCTTTGGTGGGTGCCTGACATCCAGCCAGGGTCAACCCACCTCAACATGGCCTTAAGTTTCAAATATATTTTGCTTGTCCCTTCACACACTGCTCCAAAGGAGGCATTACTTTTATAATTCTGTTTCTCATTCCACCCAGTTCATGATGCAGATATCATATCTGTGGGCAACATTCTACTCCTCCTGACTTTTCTAGTGTATTTACACCGCAGAAAATCTTTGACCCATAGAGCTCATTTACAAGGAGATCCTTGAGGGAACATCTTGCAAAAAACCAAACATAAACCTGTATTGTTGTGCTAATTACTGAGTTTAACATGAGAACTGCAGTGAGTGGAAAGCCACAGTGTGGGTGAGCCTCATTAAGATACAGCATTCCTGATTAATTGCTGAATTAATTGAATTTAGATGGAAGTATAGATCAGTTTCTTTGGCATAATTAAGAACTCCTAGGAATAAGTAGATTAAGTGGAAGAAAAATAGCATTAGTAGTTTTTTTACGTTCTGTCCTTATGCCTTTTATTTGTGTGTGCTCTTGGAAGGGCATTCAAGTGAACACTGTGATTAAGAAATTTTTACAGCTCACCAATAATCTGTTCTGCACCTCTCTCATATTAATACTATTATGCAAATCCAGCCAAATAAGAACAAGATTAAGTATAAATCGACACCAATTTTGGAAGTAGCACTTACCATGGACTACACATGAAAATTCAATTGTAAAAGTTTTTTCCTCAACTAACTTGTAGTTATGAACAAGCACAAAGGGTGAGTTGATCATAGACTGTACAAAACAACACAATAAAGATTTTCAATTTTATAAATTTTTGGATAACAGTTCAGTGCCTCACAGTCGAGTAGGATGCCTATGCCCTATAACTGAGAAAGAAACCAACATAATTCCAGTTGGGAGAGCTCTGGAGTAAATGCAATAATGAATAAGCAACATGGTGCCCTGATGGTATGTATTACTAGAGTCCCACTGGTTTTTGCTTTTATATCAACTTGATATAACTACTTCAGATATAAAGTATTAGTCATCTTTTCAACTAAAATTTATATTCAGACTTAGAGCTGAGTTTTCACACTATAGTAATTGAGAGATTTGCTACTAATGCCCATTTTATCCTACTGTAAAATTCAAAGTGCCTCTTCCACTTCAATTTTGATCAATTATAAGAAAATCAAGGACTTGCATTAAACAAAATTTGGAAAGAACACAAATGAGACAGCCAACTTTTCACCAGAATGGACCTGATTTACTAGGTCAGCTTCTTCCATGAAACATAAAAAGATGTATTTTACCAGCCAACTTCCAATATGGCTTTTGGAATCCAAGGACTAAAAGTTGGAAGAAGGAATAAATACTTAGTGGAAAACAATTTAAATCTTAATGTAGTAGCGGTCTCAGACAAAAGTTATCCAAACCAACAATTCCAAAAGGAACCTTTAATTAAAGGATAGCCTCAAGTTTCATGGAAGCATCAGAAAGCCACACCACTTAACAGTTTCCTCTCCCTCTTTAGAACCAGGCTGTATTAAGGAGGATGCAGGTTCTAATTCAATTTCCTCATTTCTGCATTATAACCATGTAATACTATCATTTGGAAACAAATTTTGTCTCTCATCTTGCCAGCTATGAAATAGCAAAGTAAGTTCTTTCTCTCAAAGTTTTTAACTCCTTCATAAATAACCAATATAGACCACATCTAATTGTGTTTTCCTTTGGTCTTAAAATATGGATAGTTATACAAGTAAGAAAAATAAGCAAAAACATTTCTGCTCTGTCCAATTCATAGTCTGGGTCTCTAAACATTACTTGGATGGAGTAAATGCTACACTACTTTTCTGGTCTCATAGAGAGTCCAGGAACCTCTTCAACCTCAAAATATAATTTGTATTACAGTCCCAAGAGATGGGACTGTAATACAAATACATAACTTTTGTGTTAGAACCTCTACAGTAATGTGAAGTTTTACACTAAAACAAATGAAAAACCATGTCAATATTCTGACAAGTGAAATTTCCATTTTTGTCACAGGGAGTATCCAAAAATGCTACATGATCTGTGCACCCTGGAAAGAACAAAATCTCTCACTAATTCATTTCACTGATACCACTGTCAGCTGTTTAGATCATGTTCTCAGCACCTCTGTGTTGAAATTCAGAAGATAGCACTGGCTATAGCTATTTGATCACCAGGAGAATCAAGTAGTTACACAATCATCACAAAAAAAAAAGTCTGTTTTGCAACTAACTCTAACACTATAAATTCCTGACAAAGCTCAATACACTTTACAAATCTTTGTCAGAAAGGCCAAACTCCTCAAACTGGTTCTCAAATTGATCAGCAGGCCTTAGAAATAGGTGAGCCTCTATGGTGCCATAAACCAGTTCTTTAGAGATGCTGTGCTGTATAGAGACAACAGAAGTAGTCATATTCAAAGATGTTTTGGAATTACTATTATGGGCAAGTCACAACAGTACTGCTAAGAGTGTATGTGATATGTTAAGACACATTTAAGGGACTCCAAATACATTTGAAAAACCATGATTGCAAACGCTAATTGCTGGTCTGAACCTACAGAAACAACCACAAAGGGAGAATATAGATCCAAACCATGTCTCTCCTACTCTCAATTCTACTCAGATTCAGTTTCATGTGTCACCATACAAGACAAAGTAGCACATAGCAATTTTTCTCAGATCCACTTACCAAATTCAGTCAAGTGAGAAATGCAATAGTTAACTTCAAATTAATTTTTTGGGGGGCTGGGGGGGGGGGGGAGGGGGGGGTAAAGATTTTTTTTGCATTTAATGCTACTAGTTTTAATACACAGTTAAAAACTTAATATTTCTGAGTGACTGTAAATTTCAGATAGAAAAACATGACAGAATTAAGCCCCTCTAGCTGAAGTCTGAGTAATTTCACATGTGCATTTAACAATGCAAGAAAACTGATCTTTTAATTTGATTGTTAGGACAGTCATACAGAAGAGAAGAAACAAGTTAAAAATAATTTTTCTTTCTGACCTGACCTGTAGATGTAATTCTATACTTTCAACATCCAAAGTGTAATAATTCATTTCTCAATTGTGCCAAAACTTTTGGAGGGTCTTGATTTCATTCTAAATTCCTAGAATCCATTCTAAATGGCTGCATGTGTTCACTACCAGAACACATGCACCCATTCTGTACTTTTCTTTATCTTTTCTTACCACTTTTTTAGGTGCCAGCATGTAGGAAAATTGGAATATAGGCAAGACAGCGAATTGAATTCCTTCTGTTTGATTTTTTTACCAAAGTTCTGCACAAATAGCAAATTGTACTGCTTAAATGAATTCCACAGAATATTTTTCACTTATAAACAACGGTTTCTCCTGATGGATAAAATTTTCCCATCATCTTTAATGTCTGATTAGATAACAGTATTCTCTACATGACAGTATATTAAAAAGATTAGGCTTTTGCACTTGGCTCAGATATATTACACAAAACTATGCAATGCCTACAAATTGTAAAAGTAACTGCAGAAAATGGGTCACAAGTAAAGAGGAAGGAAAGCTAAGCTTCTCACTTACATTTTAAATGTAAAGTTCACTTCATAAGACAATATTCTAAACCACAAACTACTGCTAAAAACTCACAAGATATTGCACCAATTTAGCAACAAGTGAATGACCAAGAAAAAACAATAACCATAAAAAGAGCCTAAGAATTATATTTAGCTGCTCATTTTTTACAGTGAGATTAATTTCTGGGATTTGTGGCCCTGCAACCACAACATAGAAGGCAAAACCAAATAAACTACATGTAGTTTCTAATTAGGAAGAAGGGCTTTCACTTTTACTACCTCCAAGAAAGTTCAGTTTTATTGTACATGGGAATCTTTAGTTTAAAAAATAACCATTAAGTACTTCACAAATGTTCCATGCTTAAGACCCTACATTAAATTTCTCAATGTTCTTGCTGGTTGTGATAAATTGTTTGTGCTGGTACTGCTTACAGTAGGCCACCTATTTGTTGCTCTTGGCACTTGAAGAATGCAGCACGTATGCCATTTTATTGATCACTGTTTATTATTAGTTAGGAAAATGTACTTATTTATATACATTTTTTCATATCTAAGATGGAGAAATCTTAGAACAGAAGAATTGAATTGAAAGGGACCTACAATGACCTTTGACCCCAACTGCAGAACCACTTCCAGGCTGATCAAAACTTAAAGCACAGCTTAAGGTTGTTGCTCAAATACCTCTTTAACACTGACAGGCTTGGGGCATTGACCACTTCTCCAGGAAGGCTGTTCCTGGGTTTGATGACCATTGGTAAATAACAGTTTCCTCATGTTAAGTCCAAACTTCCCCTGACAGATACATCTTTGAGCCATTCTCACATGTCCTGGCACTGTGACCAGGGAGAAGAAATCATGACTGGCTTCTCTAACTCCTCTCTTCAGGAAGATGCAGGGAGCAGCGAGGTTGTCTCTCAGCCTCCTTTTCTTACACACTAAACAAGCCCAGTGTCCTCAACCACTCTCACAGGATATGCCTTCCACTCACTTCACCAGATTTGTCACCTTTCTTTGGATGAATTTAAGTATCTTCACGTTCCTTTTAAATGGTAGTGCCCAGAACCACACAAAGTGATGCCACAACAATTGTTAATAAAGCAGAATAATCACACCTTTTTCCCAGCTGGTGAAGCTGTGTCTGATGCACTCCAGGATGCAGTTTGCCCTCTGGGTTGCCCAGGCACACTGTCTTGTTTTGAGCCTCCTGTCAGCCAGAACCCCCAGACCACTTCTGCAGGGCTGCTGTCCAGATACTGCTCTTACAGTTTAGATTTGTTCCCACTGTTAATCTGACCCAGATGATAAAACCAGCAGCTGGTCATTTTCAGTTTTGTGCTGTTGATGATTGCCAAGTGCTTCAAGATACAAATATCCCTCTACAAGCCTCTTGTCCCTCAAGAGTCAACAGCATCTCGCAGTTTGGTATCATTAGCAAACTTGGCAATGGTGCATTCAACTCCTGCACTCAGATCACTAATAAATATTTTAAATAGAACTGGCCCTAGAATTCATCCTTGATGAATGCCACTGGTGACTGGCCACCAGCCAGAGGTTGCCCCATTCACTATAACCCTGGAGCTCTGTCCTTTAGCCAGTTCTTCAGAGAATCACAGAATTATTTATGTTGAAAAAGACCTCTGAGATCACTGAGTCTAATCTTTGATTTATCACCACCTGGTCAACTATATCATGGTACTAAGTTCCACATCCAGTAATTTCTTGAACACCTACAGTGATAGGGACTCTACCACCTCCCTGGGAAGTCTACTTCAATGTTTAACAACCCTTGCCTGAAGAAATTCCTTCTGATGTCCTAACACCATCAAGTTGCTCATGTCACAGCTGGACAACTTGTCCCAAAGGATTAAAACCCAGAAAAACTACATTCAGCAACCATCAGAAACATGACTTTACTGAAGGATCAAATTAGTTAAATAGGAATTTCCCTTTGTGAACTTACATTGACTGTCTGATTACTTCACTGTTCTTTAAAAGTCTTTCAGTAGTTCTCAGCATGATCTTCCCCATTATTGTCCCAGGTACTTCCAGGTGCTTCGCAGAGAGTTGCACACCAGTTTTACACCTCCAGAGTAAAGGAACTGTTACAATAAATTAGGTGAGGTCTAATGATTCTGACAGATGTCACGGATCACTGCACTGGGTTTTGTGTTCAGTAGATTGTTTGCCATCATTCAAAATTATTGACCTGAAATCAAAAAACTCTGCTGATAAACAGCAAGCTTTAGTATCCCAGAAAAGCATATATTGGTGAAAACTTTTTTATATAAAGACTCTTTGTATAACAGTGAAATAGTACTTTTATTAAGAAATGCATTTTAGATTATATGAGCAGAGTTACAATCTGTGCTTTCAGTTAGTCTCCATTTATTTGACTAATTGAAATAAACAACATATATCTGTAAATCTAGAATGGAAATTTTTCCCCCAGAGCAGGCAAAGAAATTACCTAATATATCAAGCCTTTATACCCTCTGCTTCAATTGTTGTACTGAGTCATAAATCCTGTTAAGGCAGTAAAATCAGGCATTCAGAGGACAAACAGCATCACATCTTATTCTTACAGATATTCTCCATTTTTTTAGATTATTCTGTGTGATTCCATATGAGAGTGAAATGTGTTGTGTCAGATTAAACTGAAGTTTTGGATGCTAATATTGAATAAATTTTGATTTTTGTAAGTCACAGCTTGTTAGATTTGTAGAGACGCATGTCTCTGAAATCAAAAATTTTAATTTTGCAACCACCCCATTCCATAACTGCAATATATAATCCAACAAAGAAATAGATGAGTTCAATTCTACAGATGAGGAATTGTAAGGAAAAAAATGCTACACACATTTGTACCAAGAAAAATGTAAAGATGAATAAAGAGGATTTTCTTGCTTGAGTACTTAAGGATCACAGATTTTGATTTTCAATACAATTGACATTGATTTCTGTTATAATAGAATAATTTTCAAATTTCCAAATATAATGTAACTGATGCTAGAAAGTTGATGGTTTTCTCTTCCCTTAAGGGCATACAAAATATAGTTTAAACTAGATAAACACAGTTAAAACTAAACAAAACAGATGGAAACAGCTGAGAAATAGATAAACACAGTTCTCTACTACAGACAACACTAACACTCACTACTGCAATATTGATTTGCATTCATTGTCTTTTGCAGTCCCATATGCAAGAAGAATTTGTCCTTAGTGTCCACACCCTATAATGTCAGCAACCTGAAAATATGTCTCATTTTTTTATGGACAATATATTTAAAGAAAATCCAAGAGACGTACAATTTTTAAGACCAATACAGTTAAGCAATCTACTATAATGGAACCAATATGCATTATCATACAGGACCACAGCAACCTGTCTAGTAATTAGTAATTAACTAATTATCTGATAATGAAGGTTTTCTTTCATATATTCTTGCTTTATGTTTTCAAAGGAAATGCTGTTCAGTTCTCAGCTCCAGCTAAACTGCAGAGGAAAGGCAAGATCTCTGGATATTTCAAGATAAAGCTCTCAGCTTTGGTTTGTGCAGTGTAATAGTGCAGTGTAATCAACAGTGTCAAAGGAGAGGTTTTCTTTTTCAGAATTGCCGATCTGGTACCAGGAAAACTTCCGCATCTTGTTTAAGTGTAAATAATTAGTAACTCCAAAGTCTCTCTCAACAAGCATTCAGTGTAAAACCTGAGAAACTGAAAGTTAAAAATTGATATCTCATAATTTTCAGAACTTCTTGCAAGAAAACACCTGATCAAAGATGTGATCTTCTGTTCCCTGCAACTTAAAGAACAGAAAATAAGGACAGGCTGGCTTATGTCAATAGAAAGTGAGGGTAGTTTAATATTTATCTCTGGGTGTGCCGTGAAGTAGGAGCTATGAGAAACAATGCAAGAGCTAAGCAGATTCAGATTTTTTCTTTTCCAATACAGTTGTCTACCAAATGGCAGCTCAAATGGGTACCAAGAATTAATTTCAGGCACATACATAGGTTTACTTTCTAGTCAGTGGAGTGAAATAAATCACCAAAGCCATACAGTTCACTCATTCCCGAAGTCTATCTTTGATTTTTAAAAAAATCATACTTAAATGAATTGAATAATTTTTCAAAATAATTGAATTTTCAAATGCAATATTGCCCATCTGCTGTGGGAAAGGTCACTGTACCTTTTCTAAGTTCAGTATCTGAATAATTCATTTGATACCCCTAGATTTTGTGCTGTCAAATGGCACCATTCCATGATCTTATACATATTATTATTTATTTTACAGAGTTCAATTTCTACTCCATTTTTACATTTCTTGTAAAATAGTCCTAAGGCATACAATGTCCTTTACAAAATGGAGTATAAACATCAGATCTATAGTACTAAAAATATAGGTGAATTATCAAATTTTTGGAGTGACATAATAACTTTTGCTTTTGTTTACTATTAAATATTAAGAACTGTCAAGAAAGCACATTTTGACTTCCACTGATTTTTAAGCTCATATATCTTCAATACCACAGAAAAAATTTATTATATGAAATGTAAGTTTTTCATATTGCTATTCAAAATAAAAAGCTCTCAAACTGTGGGTCTACTACTGGTGAACATCAGACACTTTTATTTATATATCTCATTATATAATCTCATTACTTACCAACTAGAATTTTTAATTCTCTCTCAGTCCACCTTCCCAACAAACTATTCAAACAAGACAGCATAATCTTCAGATTTGATGTTGATTTTGCACTGTGCTGTTAGTGTTTGAGTAGTTTGATAGCATGCAAAACGATTATCGTATCATTATACTCTTGTATACTCATTTGGGCTCTCCTGTCGATTAGAGAGAAATTGTTTGATGATTCCTGGTTGCCTATATTTTCATAGTGTGTGAAAGATAATGGCTCCATTTTTCATGTTTCTTTCTGTCATTAATACGATTTTAAAGTGAGTAATGAAAGAACAAACAGCAGTGATGGATAGTTTCTAAGCTAACTGAAATTGTTGCTTCAAGTGCTCCTTATTAGTTCTCTGAAAGGCTACTGTCAAACAAAAGAAGTAGAAACCAACTCTGAAGGCTGCTCAGAGATGTTTTGCTGTTTAGATCTTTATAAAGTATCCAAGGAGGTCCTGGTGCAACAAGCGAGTCTTGCTCATCCAGAGTGACCTACCAGGTGTTGCAAGGACAATTCTCGTTTCCAGCAATGAGAAATGTCCTGAGCCTACCATTTCCAAATGACACTTCTGTAAATCTGAAGCCAGATACAAGAAAACATTGGATAACAGAACTTTCAGGCTGTCCAAATATGGTCACTCCAAGGCCTACTAAAATATTTTCTGATTGGAAAACCACAACTACAGCTGGTCCAAAACTCAAAGACTAGAAACTCTTAAATTGAAGTCTTCCTGAATGATCATAAAAGTATTATTTCAAGATGGAAAATATAAGGTTGTTTCTTGCAGAGACAAATTCATTGATACATAAACCAGGAAAATAGTTGACCACTGGAGTGCATTAGAGAAGAAATTCAACTGCCTTTAGTGTTACACGAGTGCATTGTTATGGCTTTTAGTCTGGTTTAGAACCCTGCAGGGGAAGAGTCAAATTTTTGTTTAAAGCAGTAATGTTTAATACAGATTTCCACAGAATAAATTTTTAAATAAAGTGTTCCAAAAAGATTTTAAATTTCCACCTCTTCTAAATAGAAGGCATCTACATAATTTTGTTTTATATTCTTGTGAATGATCACAGGTCACACAATTTCATAATATAATTTCATCATATTATATTTATATTTAGCCCAATCAATTAATGAACTTACTTACCTAAAACTTGGCCCCAGAAAGCATCCAGTGTTGATTTGAAGATGTCAACAAAACCGTCAAAAAACTTGCAAGACAAATTCATATCAATTTAAAATTATAAGATAGATATAAATGCTATTTATCTTCTGAGTCACTTATGTGTATTAGGGAATATATTTCATTATGTTTTCTATTTCAAAAACTATTGAAAAAAATCACATAAACTTGTTCACTCATCAAATTTGAGTTATTACTTGTGGCAAATGCTCAGACTATAGGTATGTTAATCCAGAGAAGGCTGTCGCTATAGGACACAAAGGAACACACGCTCACACCGTTCTCAAGGTGAACGAGAGAAAAAGGGCCGTTTATTTTCTGACTCCAACATTTATAGTTTTCCAAAAGTGACAGTGGATTGGAGGGTGACAGTGGCACCTCTCCAATGCCACTGGTTAAACCAACAGTCCATCAACTCTCTCCTCCTCCATAGAGGAATGCAAAACAATAAGTTATTTACAGAAAGTGTGTGAGAAAATTCACTACAAGAATGTCAACATCAGAAGGCTTAGAGAATCTTAAAAACTCAGGGTGACAGAAGGCTTTGAATTGCATATGTAAAACACACAGAAGGACTGTCAGCATCATAAAGTTGCATGCTTGTGCTGATTTTTATGGTGAACAGTTTGAATAAAACATTCAACTTGCCTAGTGGAATTCTTTTACATATTGAGACAGTTTCATTTTGCCTGACTTTTGCTAGTGAATTAGTAGCTTAGAAGTGAGGTAATAAATTAGTTAAGCAATATTTATTCCCATCTTGCCTTCTTCCTCTTACCTATGTTGTGCTTCTTTCTCTTTGATATCTATCTTGTAACTTATTTATTCTGTAACTATGTTTCATTTTTTTTTACATAAAATTTATCCTGATAAGCACAAAAGTTACTGGCACATTTTTCCTGACTATGTTGTCCACCAAAATCAGTCATTCTCATACATAAGGCCTTTTGAAGTTCCTTTTTTTTTTCCTGCTTTGTGACTTAAGACTCTTGTGCTTCAAACTTCTTGTGCTTCATACTACTCGTCGCAGAGAAGCATATGCCCTCAGTATGGCTGTCATTTTTATTAAAATGCATGGACAACATCTTTGCAGTCACCTTTTTTAACTATTCCCCTACTCAGTCATTTTGACATTTTCTTTGTTGTTCCATTCTAGGTCTATGCATCTATAGATGCAGAATAACTTTTAAACAATTACAGCAGTGATTCAGTACCTGCAGAGGTCTCATTACAATGATAAAGATTTCCCAGATGCTCTCAGAGAAAGATAAAAAACACTTTAAGCCACAGAAGCTAATTAGGATCGGAAAAAAAAATGTTGAAAAGTTTGAGTTGAGGCATTTAAGACCAGATTTAGAGTTTCCATAATTTAAAATTATCTCAGAACAAGATTACTGCCTTTTACTGTGGAACCTGTATGTGAATTTAGGTCTTCTAACTAAGCCAAAAAAATCCAATGTCTTATGTCTGCAGCCAAGCCCATTCATAAACAAGGTCTAGATTTAAAATGAGTTCAAGATGGCTCCTAAATTTTATACATATGTCTGAGTCTACAGTTAATCTATCAAAGTTACATCCATTATCTATTAAAAATTTACTTTGTACAAAATAACAAAAACATAGGTTGTTCAATAAAGAACACCTTGGCATCAGTTTAAAGGAAGTTTTCTTACAGAGATTAAAGTTTACAAGTCCAGCTTTAGGTAAAGCTTCAGCACCTTAAGTCTAGACAAAAAATTACCATTTTTATTGTATTCAAAATACCCGCATGAATGATTGTTCGTGTTTAAGTTGGCTGCAGCTACCCATCTGAGAGCAGGGAGGTGTGTGGACAATTTCACAACTTGGTATTCACTAAATTGGTGTGCTAGTTGTTTAATCCCTAAATCAAGCAGAAATGGAAAAAGCTAAAATTCTCCTTATGTACATTGCCCCTTCATATGCAACATTTCACCTACCTATTCAGTATATCTCCCTATCTTTACATCCTTCAGAAGTATTTGATTTCTTGCCTCTAGGGCCCTCTTAGGAAATTCAGAATCTCATTATTCTGTTCCCAAACTATAATTATCAATGTTTCCTTTATACCCACTTTTCCTCTCCCATTATCAATGTTTAGTTTATAACCATTTTTCCTCATGATCACTCTCTTCCTTGAATTTTCCTCCCCCTGTTGGTTGCTTCCCAGATATATTAACACCCAGCTGTCACATCCTTTCTTCACAGACTTGCCAGACTAAATAACACACGTTCCTTTAGTTTCCCATCTCTTCCTTCATCTGATATTGGAACAGGCCATCTCTGTAAGTCCCCATTTTGCTTCTTTCTTGTTTGGGTCCCACTACAGCCACATGACTATAAACACTGAAAAGCCCCATGAATACACAACCAGAATACATTGCACTAGTATGCTCATGTGAAGCTGTATCAGGTAGAGGAAAATAATTGATCATCTCATTTCAAAAGAAATGCATCTTCTGCACAGATGTTGAAGAGAGAGAAAGGAAAACAGAATCTGATTTCTCTTCCTATTCCCAGAGCTGAAGCTAATGTCAAAATTCGAAATAACTTCATGTATCTAAGATACTGCTGAGGTGAGAACTCATTTCAGTGTGGAACTACACAGAGCTGGGGGATGTCAAGGGTATTCACATCCTAGTTTTGTTGTCTCTGAAAGAGTCCTACAAATATCTATCAGTTTGCACCCAGGACTTCTTTTTTTGTTGCAATTCAAATAGCAGGATTTTTATTCTAACAATTCACTGAAATTAAACTGTCTTCTCAGTGCTCCATCCTAAGTCATACATCAGACTGATGCAAGTGAGTATGAAAGCTGTGTTTTCCTACCTACTTACATTCAAAAAAAGAAACTTTGAGTGTCTTCAATAAAATCAAATTAATTCCTATGCAGAAACATTTTTAATGTCATATTTCCTGGCTGGAATGATTACTCCAGTGACACCAAACATTCTGTTTTCTGTCATAGGTTTTACATAGGTTAGGTTTAGTTCCTTAAATTTGTCCCAGCACTAATTTGCCATACCACTGTGGCACCTCATAAGGCCAGGGCACCTTGCTATAAATTTAAGCTGATTCAGCAGCATCCCTTCCTCCCCCCAGCTCTTGAAATGCTTAAAGGTTTTTGAGAGGGACAATGCCACAGGTGGCAGCACTCCTCCTTTGATACGGAAGCTGGACTAGGTGACCTCCAGAGCTCCCTTTCAAGAAGAATTTCTAACTTTAAATGAACCATTTGCCTCCCTGCACAATATAGCCACTATATAGCCACAATAGTAAGGCCACTCTAAGACGAGTATGTGCTCAAGTAAAGAGGAAAATAACCAAGATACATCTCTTATTAGTGTGTATTTTTCCATCATGGCCAAGAGCATGTCCAGTGTGGGTATAAGGCGGAATGGACAACTGATAGAATTACATCAGACAAGGTGCAACAAATACTCCCAATCTGGCCTGGATATTGCCTTGCAGCTTTCAAGAACCATACCGATGATTTGATGCAAGCTAAAGACATACCAGGGCCCTTCTCATAATTTAATAGTAGGCAGTGGGCCTGCAATAGGTTCTTCTTAGTATAAATGCACCGAGTCCAGATCCTTAAATAAATCTGAATAAATTTGTGCTGAGCTTCAAATATACCTTCTTTTGTACCTTGGGGCCAGAATTTACAATAAGCATAAACAAGTGTTTTATTTGTATTGGGAGTTTTCCTCTGAGCTTCACTGGCCAAATTTGTTTTCCAACCAAGCTGGAGCTATTTCTGTACAGTCCAGCACAATTACTCACAGTATTTTTGTATTCTTTCCCTGTCTCAGTGTGTTTCTTCCTTTGACATTTTCCATCTTCAGCTTGTCCTTAGCCTTCTGGGAAACAGAAGCAAATCATCTCTCTGAACTCAGACCACACAAACAGAAGGCTGAAAGCATTGCAGTGAAACATATCTCTGAGCAAAGGCTATTCAACATAAACATACCGCCATTTGGTTCCAGGCACAAAAACCCATAAATTCTCTTCCTCTTGCTCTTTTTCCTCTGACCTTTCATTCTCTTGGGAAAAAAAAAAAAAGAAACAAACAAAGCAAAAAGAAACCCCAAGTAACACTGTTACTTCTGGGAAAAAACTAAAGAATATGTTTGAGTCCAAGACATAAGAACATGATTTCATCCAAAAGTCCGCACATTTGGGAAATACAAATTACAAATCACATTAGTGAACATAATGGAAATGCACATTCTATCAACATTACTAGTTAGGGACATGCAAACTGTAACACTTGAGTCCTTGTAGCTGAGCATCAACTGGTGTTAATTATCAAAGCTCCACCAGTCCAGTGGAGATCTGCCCACTCACAGCAGTTGAGACACCAGTCCTCAGCCACCGAGCTCCTACGCTGCGCATCCGCAACCTTGGATATGGCACTATAGAACCTGGCGTGTGCTACTGACCCTGACTTTGAAGTTACACACTCTTGGCTGATCTATACAGTCATGTGTTCTGGGGAAAGCAGCAAGCAAGGTAGAAGGGATATTGGCACCCAGTGACCTACATACAAATACTAAATTGGTCATAATTATAAGATGTAATTTCCCATAGCAAGATACTGGCCTTTGGAGATCAACTCACCATACTACTTACTCACACAGAATTTATGAGAAACACAGCACTACCACCAATGTGCTTAAACTCATGCAATTATCTTCTTTTCCCAAAGTCAGGAAAGACTTTCAACCAGGAGTTTTCAGAATGGGTCACGAATTTTTCTGCCATCAATCTTGGCTCAAAAATATGGTCTCAGTGCTTGAAGTGCAAACCAAAAATCCATGCTGCTTTGGTGAGCCGGTGGTGGTCAGCTGTTTTCATGCACCACACAATCTTTGTGGGTTATGTAAGTAATAATTACCGAGTAATACTAAGCAGAAAGATGAACTGCAGAAGAATAAACTTAGAGAAGACAAGAGTCTGGGCCATTGTCTGTGAGGGTAATCACCATAGGTGCTGTGCAATGAACCAGCCTTTCTGCAGGCTGAACAGAACAAGCCCAAATGTTCAGCACTTACAAGGGCAGGTTTGCAGTTGTTCTGTACTATCATGCCAGCTTCATCTAAGTGATGAGAACTACCTAGCATAATCTCAAGGATTACTAAAAGAACCCAACAGTTCCCCATTCACCAATCAGAGAGAAGAGAATTAATTTCACATATATCCTCGTCATAAAAATTCTCAAATTGAAGGCAAATACATTTTGAACTAAAATTCATAGGAGGTACCCCAACAGATACTTAAACATCTCCTTTAAATAAATATTTAAATAAACTTTAAATAAATATTTAAAATACTCTCATTTAAAAAAATCTGGCTAAAGGGCAAAATCTAAGAATTTCACTGGTAAACAACCCTCTCTCAATGTTTGTCCTGATACAAGACTTAAGAAACCTGCAGCCACAGGATGGCCACAATGATTCTATTACAATGAATATGGAAACTGCTCAAAATCTGTTATAGGGACAACTGGCACTCAAAATCATGTCTTATAGGCCAAGAAAGATGAAAGTTGCTAAGGCAGGATGTGACCAGAGAAAAATAATAAGAATAGCCTCCATTCAAGCAGCAAGATTTATGAGAGACTAATGTATTATTGATGCAATACATTACCAATATGAGTATTAGTCATACTGGAACCTGTACAATACAGAGAAGCAGATTCAAAGAATAAAAATCTTCACTATTAACCTTTTTATTTCCACACATGATCCACAGAATTAGGTTTTGCTTAACTCTATCAAAGGATTATGTACTGCAAACTCAGGTTTGCACACAGGGTACCTATAGTCACATCTCAAATAGCCATGGCATATGGCTACGTGCCAGACACAGTCAGAGCTGCTTCCAAATTGCATGCCTTAATGTATGCACTGAAGCCAGCACTAATCCCGAAGAGAAAAATCCACTTAACTTCTAATTGCTATCAATTCTCATGTTATAGAACTGATTCTTAAAAACACTTAGTTATGAACTCCCAGGTACAGAAGTCATCATACAGTTGATTGAACTTGTGCTGCAAAATATTTGGGGCTGTTTGCATTTTGCATTTTCTGTTTGTTTGTGGACAACTTTCCTCCCTCCTTTGATCTGGCTGTGTATTCCTTTGCCAAATTATTTTCTCTCAGAATAAAGTTCCATTAGTTTTGGTTCACAATCATGATCAAAGCTCTCGCCTTTTAGGAATCATCTGCAATTTTCATCACTTGACAAGACTATCAGATCTTAATATGCTCTTGAAACATTATCCCACATCCTCTGCTGATATCACAAAGAACTGTATTTTGTTTCTGCACAGAAACCATCTGTCTGTTCTCCTGAATAGGAACTCAGCAGCTCAGTAAATATATGGACTTTGCAACAATGTGTTTATTCTTAAAATAATCTTTATTTATTTGTTTATTCTTATAATAATCTTCTTCTGAAACACTGGAAAATTTCCTTTCACAGATGTAGGTTTATAGTCTGCTGCGTGGTAGCTGACTATATCTAATGAGGTAATAGAGAGCTTGAGAAAGACCACAGGATGCTAATATATTCACCCAAGAAGAAAGAAAAATATTTGAAAAGTTTCTTTCATTGATTTTATTAACAAACCCCACTCTCCAGTATGAGAGTTTTCTATCCTCTTATACCGTGGATAGGATCTACATCATGTATTAGCATTTTAGAATATGGCTTTGAGGCAGAAAGGACAGAACAGTCAAATGTTGCATGTGAAAAGACTCAGGGAAACCTCAGGGAAAACTCAGGGAGTCAAACTAGAGAGTAAAAATGTTCAAATGAATTGGGAATTGGGCACTGATGGCTTGCTTTTCCTCTCAAGTAGTTATTTCACCAGCAGTCTAATGTTACCATGGTTTTGAGGAGTGCTTAGCTGCTCACCAGCCTCATGAATCTCAAAAGCCGCATGTGGGTCACGTCTAGGCTTTAGCACACTCAACATGGAATATTCTAGACTTGAGTAACAAAGAGTTGATATAAAACATGCCATTAAGAATTCCACCAAAAGAAAAGAAAAAAAAAAGAAGAAAAAAAGAAAGCATGCTTTCATCAAAGCTATGAAAACATGGGGTTTAGTCTCTACCTTATTGACAGACAGACAGAGTTTAGTGATTCAATTAAGGTTCATGTTCTTATCGTGAAATTTCTCTTAACAGTATTGAAATGTAAAATGAGAGCCAATTTGTTTTCTTTGAAAAAAATCCATAAGACCGAAGAATATATTTAATCTTAAAATATACATGAAAATAAAATCCTGGGAGAAGGATATTGTTTACTTTAAAACCAATTTCTTTTCAAGAAATGCTTTCTGGAACTAATTTCCTAAAACAATGTGACATTCACTCATTTTTTTCCTTCTGGAAAAAAAATTCAAAAAGGAAAAATACGGTTGGCTGAACTAGGCAACAAGACCTGAGGATTAAAAGGACCAATATTCTCCAACATATTATATGATGTCAAATATTTTCCAAGGCCTAAGACCAAAGTTAACCAAATCCAGTCCTTAGGTCTGTGCAGTAATCTATTGCCTCAAAACAATGATTGCAGAAAATTGAAGGTAGCTGGCTAACAGCTGAGGAAAAAATAATTTTAGTGCAAGCCTTTTGTTTGCCAATATTTCATAGTTTTCAAGCAAAGACACCATGAAAGGTTCATCTCCTTTTTAATAGAAATTAAAATATCTATTACTTTGATTTTAATGTTTTTATTTTAGATTAAAAAACCCAAACCCATAACAATGTAGTAGATTCTAAGCTGCTTCACACATACAGTTCAAGTTCCTCCTCACCCTTGGGATTAAACATTGACTCTTGTCTTCCAGTGTGGATGGTTTTGTTTTGATATTGTTGTGGTTTTTTTTTTCTCTTTGGGAATATGTCAAGACCTTGTCAAGCCTTTTCTGTTAAATTAAAGTTCACTTAAGTTCAAAAATCTCTTGGTGTACACAGATCCAAATATGTATTATTTTTTCTTCTTGACCAAAATAAATTGGGCTATAAGAACTATTTGTCACATGCCAAATTGATCCAGGCATTTTTTCCAGAACCCTTTTCACACTGAAGTATTTTTTGCCTTTTAGCTTCCTGAGATCCATTATGGCAAGACCTACATCTACAGAGATAACATACCTTCTTGTTCCTATTCAATAGCCCCCTTATTAGAACCACTGCTCTCCTTCCCTACAGCATAGTGTTGTTGTGTTTTACTCACTGCCTGAAGACAATTCTAGTGCATCTGGACTACTGGACTACACTACATGGATTTTTACCCTTTACACACAATCTTCATTCTTTTCTGTCCATTCAAGTAAAACTTTTTTTTTTTTTTCAAATAGGCTAAATCGATGAAATGTCACAATCAGAATATTCTGTAAAAACACCCAGGTACAGAAGTAATTTCTCAGTATTTTCTGGCCTTTCTGTCTCTGGCAAATTTAACCACCCCTATATACAATTTATTGGCAAGAAAATATGTTAACTGTAAATCCATTTAACCAGTTCCTAATCAACTGATTGCAGTGCTATTTCAGTATCATATGATGTGACATTAAGTGCTCAGGAGAGGGTATCAATTTCTGTATTTCTTTCAAACAACAACAAACAAAATCTTGTTTGCTTGGCATGGTATATTGTCAATGAGTATTTAAATCTTCTATTACCATCCGGCAAGAGTGGGTTAATTAAGTCCCACACTGGCCTTTGTAGGATTTTGACCATTAATTATAATATGTAAAATCATTCTTCAGATCCTCTATTATTCTAAGTTGGCAAATTTCAAAACTGAAAAGTAGTTAATATCTGTAAAATATCAAATCCAATTTATGGGCTAAATTTTGACTTCTGGATTAAATAAAACATCCATTTGACTTATTATAGTTACAAACCTTTTAAACTTTACCAACAATCTGAATTAAATTTACTTGATAGTATCAGGTTTCCTTACTGTTCTCAGTGAGAACACAGCTCTTTCTGCTCCTATTTGTAGTTCAGGGATTCCCACGATTCCCATCAAGCTTGCCTGTTAAAAATTGTTAATGAACTAGAATTATTTCGATGGATGGACCTTGTGGACAGAACAACTCTGAATAGCCAGAAAGCCCATTTTTTCCTCATCAGTTTTAGGCTGACATTGTATAACATTTCTTCAAGCATCTCTGAATTTTGAACAAGCCATCACAATTCTGTGATTCTCTAGCCATGTGTTATCATTCTCAATCTGAGACTCTTCCTTATTTTCCTGACTTTTTAAATGCTAACAGATCCCATTTGAAGTGTCATTTTCCCAAAGAACACTTCCTACCTTGCTGCAAGCCCAGGCAGTGCACTTTCATATGTATTCAAAGGTGAGGAACTTCACAAAGCTCTGCTTCATGCAGTGCATAAGTGCTACTTGAGAAATATCACATAAACAAAACAGCTTACATTATAATTTTTCCCCAACCAAAGAAAACAGTCAATGTTAACATAATACTGGATATCAAACACACAAACAAAATATACAGAAGCCACACACTGTTCAGTTTCTCTCAGTAATGTCCTATGTTGACACACAAATGTTTGGAGAATCTCATCATGATCTTCTATTCTGAAGGTCTGCATTATGTCAAGGCTGTCAAAACTAATTTTTCTGGTTAAATACTGGAAGTACTAATCACAACATACATGGTACTTGAGAAAACCATGTCTTCCATATACTCAATGCACATATAAACACACACATTCTTTAAGGCACAACTGACAGATCCCAACAAACACCAGACATACTAGTATCTTAAAGTTTTCTTTTCTTACAAGTAATGATTTCTTCTGCTATCAGTTTAAAGTGCAGGATAGTTCTGTAGCAAATGTCTTGAGTTTAAGTTTACAGCAACAACTCAAACTGAAATAGAAAGTGTGTATATTTTAGTTGTGTTACTGCTGAGCATTTAAAAATTGGTGTTCAAATACAAAAGAAAAAAATTACTATAATGAAAAATTACACAAATGGAAAACCTGAGGCTTAGAGCAGAATCTTGTCTTTTTAAAATAAATTCAGTCTTAGAAAGAGAATAAATAAACAGAAGATTTAATTTGAGGCTCTAAATTAATTGTATGACAAATAGATCATGCTTCATGCTGTGTACCTGAGGTACATAAACTCATATATTTGAGGTACATTGAGGGGAAAATGATGTCAGGAACTGGCAGTCATTTAGCTAAGAACAGGTTTTCCTGACATTTCAATGAAAACGTTATATTTCTGTCCTGATTTTAAAAGTAAGAAAGACTCTACACAACCATTACACCCCTCCAAAATATCTTTTTTTTGGTTAAATTCAAAATAGCAAACTGAAGTCTCAATCAGACAACCTCCAGACAATAAATAAATAAAGAGTCTAACCCTACCTATGAACAAAACTTCACGGAAGACTCCTGCTGTTTTCTTCAAATCAAACTCTTTATTCCACAGGTGAAAGATAAACTAGTTTGAAAACTAGTTAACTGCTCCATAGACACTACAGAGCTGTTTGCAACTCCCAATTCGAATACAATTTATGTCCTGCAACTTTTCTTAAATTCAGACACCACTTCCAACTTCGGAGCTATCATGGGCACTGTTGGTAGACTGCAGACAGGTATGTGCAGACCTGCAGTCTGAACCATCTAGCAGTGTGATATAAACATAGTTTGAAGCCCAGAACCTGATCAGGTTCTCAGCAAAAGTGTTCAGCTTTGTGACCTAGCTTCAGTTTGTGTGCCAAATTCCTCATGAGTTACACCTGTCAGCAAGGACTGACTCAGCATATATTTTGCAGGCTCTAAAATGTAGATTTGAACATTTTAAAGATAATTAAATCACCAACCTTTTTTGTATTGTTATAAATTATCAAATCAGTAGCCAAATTTATGAAATATTTAACAAAGATTTATTAGATCGATAACAAAAAATAGAATTTGGAAAAAGAACCACCACAGTCAAGACAGCGTCAGCCCCGGGTGCAGGTGCTGGGTGAACTAGGGTCCACTGACAAAGTGCCAGCATTTCTCCAGGAGTTCACCCCGTGTGCTTCTAGCGGCTAGCTTATATACAGTTTATTCTGACTGAGGCAGAGATGACCACATGTTTCTTTGTGTCTCTTCACATGTAGAGTGGGATCCATACATGTGCAGCAAGAGACAAAGACGAATCCGGAGACTCAGACAAATGTCTGAGTATCCAGGCAGAAGCTGTATTCACATGTAGTAGGGTGATACCAGTTCCTGAGTACCGCAGATGTAATCATACCCAGGTGCAGGTCTTGTGAGTTTCTTGAGACATTCCATTAATCATGGTCCAGGAAGGTCTAGATGCTATCTCCCAGGTACAGATGCCTGGGGAAACCATCTATGATGGTCCGGGACTGTCCCATTCATGTGATAACAGACCTGATATTATCTTAATGCTATCCGGGAACTGGTTACAATGAGAATGAAACTCTGCTCCCAGCCAGAGTGGTCAAAGGCATAACTTTGGACCCTCACAATATTTTATACACACATATATCTATCTTTATAGTATGAAGTATCTCTACCATATATTACAGTATTGTCCTTAGTGAAACAGTGGTTAGAAAATAAATTTTTATTTTGAAAACAAAAAAGAAGAAAAAACTGACAGACTAGGATTTTAGAGAGAGGAAGATATTAAACATAATAATAATAATAATAATAATAATAATAATAATAATAATAATAATAATAATAATAATAATAATAATAATATTTCAGCATGGAAAACATTGATTTTTGACACCATGCATTATGGGAATCAAAACTAACAAATTAAAATTTTATGTAGATACCAACATTCCCAAACAACTGCACATTTCAAAGCATCCTTCTTTTAAGATTCTGATTTTTAAGCTAGGCACCAGTCAATGTAAATCATGCAAAAGTGATCTATAAGTACATTGTTTCTATTGAAAATTAATTTGACCAGGGAGGATGTTAGAGGCAGCTGTTTTGTAGAGGATATTCTATCTATTGTTTAAAGCAGGTGTTCCTAGATGTCTTTGTTCAGAATATAAACAAAACGGAGACATTTAAAGTTCACTGAAAACAATAATGAAAACCTGAACAAAATTCAGAATGAGAAATGTTGTTTACTTAATGACTCCAAGTGCATACTTACAAACTGGCAAGAACCATTTCATTACATCATCTTGTGCTGGGTTTTCTTTCAATAGGATTCTGAGTTTTTGATAATATTAATTGTGCTTGAGTAGAAAACAAAACCATTCAGTCGCTACTTTGAGTAAAGGTGATTACAAGCACCTAGAAAATTGCAAGTTTCAATTTCATTGCGGTAATTTCATATCAGTATCTTGGTTGAAAGGAATTATTACTGCATAGTGGACTGAGAACAGACTTAGGGGTGTTGATGAACAAGCAATATGATCAGGTAATGTGCACTCACTCTCTCTACTCTGCTCTTGTGAGATCCTGTCTGAAGTGCTTCATCCAGCTTTGGGATCTCCTGCACAGGAAAGCCATGGACCTTTTCCAGCAATTCCAGAGAAGGGCTGCAGAGATGATCAGAGGGCTGGAGCACCTGGTAGTGTTGGGGTTGTTCGGCTTGAAGATGAGAAGTCTGGTGGGAGACCTTACAGTACTTCCAGTACCTAAAGGGGCTGCCAAGAGAGCTGGGTAGGGACCGTTTACAAGAATATGTAAAGGAGGAATGCTTCAAAATGGAAAAGAAAATCTTTAGATTAGGTACCAGGAAGAAATTCTTTGCTGTGAGGGTGATGTGACACTGGCACAGTTTGTTCAGCTCCATCCCTGGATGTGTTTCAGGTCAGGTTGGATGGATCTTTAAGCAACCTAGTCTAATGGAAGGTTTCTCTGCTCATGGCAAGAAGGTTGGGACTAGGTGATCACTAATGTCAATTCCAGCTCAAACCATTCTATGATTCTATGACACATTTTAAAATCTGATAATCACAGTTGATAGCATCTCCTATCATTCTAATCTTCAAGAAATAGAAAGATACTAAGTCAAAACTCATATTTTTCCACAAATAATAAAAAAGTCTGATACTTGCCTATACTTAAACTGTTTGACTAGAAAAAAAAATTTACATGTGTATATATAATACCAACCTGCATGACACCTTTCAGTCAAAAAAACTTAAAATTAACCCATTCTTACCCTCAGGCTGAAAATTGCATCACTGGCAAACAATGACAGATACAGAGAAAAGTGTACTCTTATCAATATTATAGTTTTCCTAATTTCACTTACCAGCTTACAAAGTAGAGCAGCAATACAAAATAATTTGTTTCATAAAAAATCCCATAGAACATCCTGTAGCATCACAATGCAATTTAATATGATCTAGTCAAGTTCCTCACTTAGAGCAAGGCCAACTTAGATCTGTTATGAGGGACGTTATCCAAGTCAGTTGGAATTCTCCCAAGGCAGGAAATTTTGCAATCACTCTGGGAAATCTGCTCTAGCAGCTGATCACGCTCATGTTAGAAAAGCATTTTCTTAATATCTAAATATGCTTTCCAATGTTCCACCTTGCATCTGTTGCCTCTCCCCAGTCACTGTGCACCTTCAATAATAGTTTGTCTATTGTATTCCCTCCTAGCAGGAGTTGATGTCAGAAATTAAATCTCCCTTCAAGTCTGATCTAATCCAGTTCTCTCAGTTTCTCCTTATGTACTGTGTCCCCCCGCCCCCGTTTATGCTGGACTTCCTCCAGTATGTCACTGTCTGTCTAGTATGGGGAGTCAGAAACTAGACACAGTGCTCCAGATGTGGTGTTGCCAGTGCCAAACAGATGGGAAGAATCACTTCCTTGGACCTTCTGGCTACTCTATTAGAAACATCCACTGTTGTCTTTTTCTGCTGTCAGGCAACACTACTAGCTTACATTCAACTTGACCACTACAGCCCTGTGTCTTTTTCCCCTGAGAGTTACTTTCCAGCCAGATGGTCCCCAACTTGTTCCACTGCACAGGGTTTTTCCATAACAGCTTTAGGATTTTATTTGAGCCATTTTTGGACTTGATGAAGTTTCCCACAGGCCAGTCTTCAACCATGTTGAGGTTCCTTTGAGTAGCAACCCTGCCCTACAAGTACTCAATGCATACTACCATGCAGTATGGGTACTAGAATCCTAAAATGTTCCAAAAAATTACTATTCACAGACATTGATGTACTTTACACACTCTTGCTTAAGGTAAGTAAGGAAGGAGGTAAGTAAGTAAGGTAAGTAAGTAAGAAATCCCACTGAAATGATTTGGTTTTGGTATTGATGCCCATGAGATGAGTATTTGTCTGGAGAATTTTGAACTCCCTGCACACATTGCATTGCAAGTGTGAAGCAGAGGAAGCTTAGGGATAAAAGTCAGATATGACAAATCTGAGAGTTTATTACTTAATAGAGCCAACTGTGCAATCCCAACCAGATATCATCCCTCTTCAGGATGAGGACAACATTCTCTTTCATATTTTATTTCCAATATGCTTTCCACAAGAAGTTGTTTTAGGACAGGCTTTGACAGATCTGAAGATTATATGTGTGTTTTATTCAGCCACCAGCTTTTCAGAACTTGCATGAAATTACAATTCCTTTGCTGAATCAACAAATGAATCATAAAGCAGATACTTTGGACCTTAACAGGGTTCAGATTCATGAAAAAACAAGTAGGTTATAAAATATTTGAAGAGGTTCAGAACTGTTTACAGAATCCTACAGGTCAGGAGGAACTACCTTCAACTCAAAAAGTGCCTGCAGCTTACTCATTTTTGTGTTTGGATAAAAGGTTTATTCTTTTTGGAAAATGCTGCGGTGCTGGGGTGGAGAGTTTGCCCGGCTCACGTCCAGCCCCGATCAGCAACGGTGGGGCGCTTGAGGAGCCCGAAGCTCCTATCGCGCCTATGGGTCCGCAAGCGAGAGCGGAGGAGGGCGGCAACGCAGGGAGGCGCAGGCGAAGAAAGAGGGACTCAGCCTTCGGGAGGGGTAGGCAGGTTTATTGGAGGAAGGTCGGTCGGGGAGAAAAAGCAGGGTGGAGGGAGAAGGACTGAGCATCGAACTGAGGGTGTACAGCAGCTTATAAGGGAAGGGGGAGGGCTTAGGAGGGGCAACACGACAGCAAATGAGGGTATGAAAAAACTGATACATAGTTTGATGAACGCATGAAACCAACAAATCAGCAAAAAACTGGGGAGGGGTCCCTGCCCCTGCCCAATCACTCGACACCCTGGGGAGAAGGTTCTAGAAGGAAAGGCAGGGCTGCCGAGTGATGGACAAAGGCCAGGGGTGGGGACAACAAGACACATCTGATGGATAGGGGAGGGGAAACGTGACAGACAAATAACGACAAGAAATTGGGGACCTCCAGGGAAAGAGGGGGGAACTATTCAGGATGAACCAGACCAAATCAAACAACGTTACATCACACACCACCACATCTCCCCCTTTCGCAAACAACAAAAAAGGAAAGGGGGGACGGGGGGACTAACTTATTATAAGTATCTGAGTCTTTTGCTCTCATTGTTCAAGTTCGCTGTCTTCATAAGACAGTTCTTGGTCCACGGGCCCCATGCTGTCTCTTTCGTCCGGATCCTCCCAAGAGTTCTCTTCCGGAGAGTTAGGGGGTGCTTGAAGTCGGAGGACTTCCGGAGAGGAGAGAGCTCGGTTAATAAAGTTTTTCAGTACTTTCCATAGTATGGAGGTAGCGAGTAACACAAGTATAAGTGAAAAACATAAATAAACGATTGGCTTCAGGATGGCCACGGCCCAGTTTGAAAACCCCCACCCGCGGAACATGTCCCCCAGCCAGTCGGTAGTTTGCGCTTTAATATTTTCAAGATGATTTTGCATGCGCTCAATGGAGACTCTCGCGTCTTCAGCCCTGGATGAGAGGTTGAGGCAGCAGAGACCTTCAAACTCCTCGCACTTGTGCTGGTGTAACAGGAGGAGGAAATCGATGGCGGCTCTGTTTTGGAGTGTGGCTTGCCTCGTGACTTTCTCATCATAAAGGAGGTCCGTTAGGGCGGCTGACGTAAGATTGGCCTGTTTTACAACCCAACACTCTAGGCGGCCCAATTCGCCTAGTGACTTCGCGATCGCTACCCAAGGGAGTAAAACTGTGAGGGCAGTCGCTTTTGTACGGTCCCAATGTTCAATCACAGAGTCGCAGCCTTCATCTAAATTCTTTAAATCTCTTTTGATACGTTTTGAATCGAAGGTCGAATTGAGGCTTGCGCTTTTATTTTGCCAATCAATAATATGGGTCAGGTTGGGCGTAAACAGGGACAGCCGGCCTAATGCACATGGTCCCCCGATAGGATTAGATGGGATTCCCGCCCAAGCTCGGTTTCCGCAAATTAAGAACAAACCATGGGGAAGGGCCACTGCTTTATCATTCGGGGAGGTGGCTAGAGGGATTTTTTCAACACGTTTGCACCATTGGTTCGGGGGATAGGAGGCATTGGAGGGGTTCAACAGGGTCAGAGTGCGTGGATACCGGAGTGAGGCAGAGGGGGGGTGTTGGGAACCCGGGGCTTCTCTAAAATATAGAGGATTACCGGGGCTGGGGATATATCGAAAAATGAGGCAAACTGGGGCAAGTGCAGAGCCGAGCAAATGGAGCTCTGGAGGGTTCACCTCAAGAGTAGGTTGTAAGCGGAGGTGGTCTCTCCAGGCGTTCCAAAAAGCAGTGGGGGATTTCGGGGTGGTTCTGAAGGAGTAAATATAATTGAAAGGGGAGGGAAGCTGGGAAGGGGGGAGCGGGATCCCCACGAGGCAAGACGCCATCGGGTCTTCAGCTGCCGCCGTGTTCAGGCAAAGGTGATCTTGCCCCAGGGCTTCCGCGAGGGTCCGCCAAACATTAGGTTTCGGCTGGGGGAGAGTCCATGCAGAGCAGCTGGTGGTGAGCGTGGCCCAAAGGAGGTAGATGGCAACTGAGCGTGTCTGGGGCTGTGCCATACCTGAAAACTAAAAAGAGGCAGTATCAGGGTGGAGAACTGGGCTTTAAGAAATGGGAACTAAGTATTCGAACGGTTCTGGCTCATCGCTGAACAAGGAACATATGGGCGGAAGAAGGGGGTCAGGGGGCTTTCTTCGGCGCCTCCAACTGGCGACACGGACTTGTTGCTCTTTCGCCCGGTGTTTCGCTTCCCTGGGCACAAAAGGCCGTACCCACTTTGAGGGCACCCACTTGGGACCAGAAGGAGTGAGGACGCAAGCGTACCCTCTCCCCCAGGTCACCAAGTCAAAGGGCCCTTGGGTCTGCCAAGTCTCCGGGTCCTTAATGAGGACCGGAGGCTTGGCTGTAGGTTGCAGCGCGTTGTGGTTCCCGAAGTGCCTAACCATGGGCGGATTCAGACTCTCAAAGGAGCAGTTCAAAAAATTCAAGGTGAACATCGCCCTTGAGAGTCTGATGTGAGGGGGCTCTACCTTTAGGGTGGATTTCTGGTGTTCTAAAGTTTTCTTAAGGCTTTGGTGAGCCCTCTCTACCATGGCTTGGCCTGTCGGGGAATAGGGGATGCCTGTTCGATGTTCTATTCCCCATTGCTGCAGGAACTGACGCAGTTCCCTGGACTTGTACGCAGGCCCATTATCAGTTTTGAGCAGCCTAGGGATGCCCAGAACAGCAAATGCCTGAAGTAGGTGTTTTTCGACATCCGCTGCTCTTTCCCCCGTGTGGGCGGAGGCGAATACCGCGCCGGAGAAAGTGTCTATCGAGACATGAACAAAGCTCAACCGGCCAAAGGAGGGAACATGAGTGACATCTGTTTGCCACACTTCACAGCTCGAAAGTCCTCTAGGATTTGTCCCCAGGCCCAATGATGGAAGCTGGTGGGACTGGCACTGGGGACATGTCGCCACGATAGCTTTGGCCTGTTCGCGCGTCAGATTGAACTGGCGAACAAGGCCAGGCGCGTTTTGGTGGAACAGCTGGTGGCTTAGTTTGGCCTGACCGAAGCGATCAGGGAGCGGGGCTACCTGAACAGGAGCGGCAAGGGCATCAGCGCGCCTGTTGCCTTCCGCAATGAACCCCGGCAAATCGGTGTGTGACCTAACGTGCATTACGTAGAAGGGCTGCTCTCGGTGGGAGACTAAATTTACAAGTTTGGAGAGTAGCTCGAAGAGGCGAACATTCGAGACGTCCTGGAGGATTGCTCCCTCCGCTCTGGACACTACACCGGCTACATATGCCGAATCAGTTACCAAATTGAAGGGCTCAGAGAACCTCTCAAAAGCCCGGACGACTGCATCTAACTCAGCCACTTGTGGCGATCCTTCCACCACAGAGATGTCTGCCTCCCACCGCTGAGTTTGAGGGTCCCGCCAAGTCATCACTGACTTGTGGGATGCTCCAGATGCGTCAGTAAAAACGGTCAGGGCATCGAGGGGTCTCTTGCTCTGTACTGACTTAATGGTGAAAATAAATTCTTGATTAAACAATTTGTGGGCCGGCCGATCTATCGTAATTTGGCCCGTGTAGCTGTCCAGAGCTAGTTGTAAAAGTTCATTCGTCTGAAGGACGTTCTCAAACATTGTTAATTTGAGGTGGCCCGTGCCGAATTTAATGGGAAGATGAATGCACGTCAAGTCCTCACCTGCCAGCTCCCTGATCCGTGATCTCGCTTTCCGGATCAGGTCAGCCACCAGCTCCAGTGGCGATGTCATTCTTTTGGACCTATGGTGGCTCAGGAATACCCACTCTATGATCAAGAGAGGGTCCTTCGCCCCGCGGTCCTTGCTCTTCCCGATGACTCCGTCCCACTGGAAGAGCATGCCGTGAAGGTGTGGCAGTTTCCCCAGAACAATAAAACGGAATGGCAGACCCGGTTGGTACCGGTGGGCCTGCCTGGCCGAGATTAAACTCTGAATTTTCTCCAGAGCGGTTTTGGCCTCCGGGGTGAGGGTCCTAGGAGAACTCAGCTCCTCTCCCCCCTTCAACAAATTGAAGAGAGGGGTTAGGTCTTCGGTGGGAATACCTAACCAAGGTCTCACCCAATTTAAAGAACCACACAGTTGGTGGGCATCTGCTAGGCTTCGAATATTGCTTTTTATTGCCAATTTTTGCGGAACAATGGTCCGCTTGGTAATTTCAAGGCCAAGGTACCGCCAGGGCGGCATCCTTTGAATCTTTTCTTGCGCCAGCTCAAACCCTGCAGCAACCAACGCAGCGGTTGTCAGGTCAAGCGCATGAGCCAACAGGTCGTCGTCTGGCGCACAAATCAAAATGTCATCCATATAATGATGGATGACGGCTGACTCCACAGCTGCACGAACAGGGGTCAGCAGGGAAGCGACGTACCATTGGCAGATCACCGGGCTGCACTTCAAGCCTTGTGGCAATACGGTCCAATGGTAGCGCTTGCCTGGGGCTTCACGGTTAATAGATGGAACCGTGAAGGCGAAGCGCGGCGCATCATCAGGGTGTAGAGGAATTTGGAAAAAACAATCTTTTATGTCAACAACTGCCAAATTCCAATCTTTAGGGAGCATCGCAGGGGACGGCATCCCTGGTTGGAGGGGTCCCATATCTTTAATGACTGCATTAATTTGGCGGAGGTCATGCAGGAGTCGCCATTTGTCTTTGTTGGGCTTTTTGATGACAAAGATGGGAGAGTTCCAAGGCGACATGGACTCTACTAAATGCCCTTTCTGTAGTTGTTCCTGCACGAGCTCGTTGAGCGCCGCTAATTTTTGTTTGTTTAGCGGCCACTGCGCCACCTGTACTGGTTCATCTGAAAGCCAATCCAGCTTCCAGGTGGGGCGCTCAGCAGTGGTCGCTGCCCGAAAAACCTGGGGAGCCACTGGTAGGTCAATTCGGGCTCCCCACTGGGCCAAGAGATCCCTCCCCCACAGGGGTTCCGTGTAATCTAAAACAAACGGACGAACCGAAGCCAATTGTCCGTCGGGCCCCGTAATTTGTACGATGCTCTTCGATTGTTTTGCCAATTGAAGCCCTCCTACACCTCTGATGTGGCCAGGGACGCTTTGCAATTCCCAACGCGACGGCCAATCCCGAGAGGGAATAACCGTGACGTCTGCCCCTGTGTCCAGCAAGCCGCGTAGTGCGACTTGCTCTCCCCCCTTTTTTAATTTACAAATAAGTTTGGGCTTTTCATGCCCAAGAGTTTGAGCCCAGGCTACTGTGGGTATGTCTGTAGCCTGGGTTGCTGACCGAAGTTCCGGAGGTGGTAAAGCGGAAACAGCATATGGTGGTGACACGATAAAGAATTGGGCCATTATTTGCCCCTTCGGTAGGAAGAGCGGGGGGTGGACACAATGCAGCATGAGTGAGATTTGTTCCGAGCCAGCGGGAAGCAGGCTCGGGACAATACTCACTTCTGGTGGGGTCGCCTTTGTGTCGCCTAGGACGAGGAGACTGTGGCTTTGACGTTCCCAGTTTGTTAGACCCTCCGGGAGGACAGCAACGTGGTGAAAACCGGCGGAACGGAGATGTAATGGTTCCGCAAGCTGCAACCTACGGGAGGAAACACAGGATGAAAGAGCATGAGTATTAATGGGTGGTGTTTGTGTCAGTCCGGCATGAAAGTCAAGTCCAGTTGGAGGCATTATTTCACTGTTCTCCCTCTTCTCCCGCCAGGACGGATGGTGTGAACAGGCCTCCGCATTTGTGTCCTGGCGCAGGGGGCCGCTGCGCTGTTTAATTAGTTTTTTTGAACAGTTTGCCCGTGGGTCCCCTGCACGGACTTTTTAAACTCATAAAACTGCTGTTTGAGGGGGCATGCGGGCATCCAGTGCCCCAGCTTCCCACACAGATGACACGGTGTGGCTGGAGGCTTAGGCACCGGGGTCGACATTGGTGGCAGCGGTTGCGCGGTAGTGGGACAGACGTCGGTGGTGAATGGGGGCTCCTCGACGGCGGCGGCGGCGGGACGGAAAGGTGTCTTCATGCGGGCGGCTGCGGCAGGTGATGGTCCGGTACCTGATGGAACTAATACCTTTTTTCCACACACCAAAAGCATGTCCCGCAGGGTGGGAGCTGGCTCCAGAGGGAGGCTGTTGATCGCATCTTTGCAGGCTGAGTTGGCATTGAGGAATGCCATCTCTTTTAACAGCTCGGCCTGCAAGTGCTCTCCCTCAACTTGATAGTTGATAGACTTTCGGAGCCGCTCCACAAACTCGAGGAATGGTTCCTCGGCACCCTGCAGGACCTTGGCATATGGGACCTGGGGTGTGGCCGCTCGCAACCCCAAGAAAGCCTTTTCAGCCGCCCGGGCAGTTTGCTGCAGGACCTCCACAGGTATGGCTCTGGCTTGAGTTGCTCCGTCACTCCAGTTCCCCATCCCAAGCATATGGTCAATGGAAATGACCTCTCCGTCTACACTCATCCCGGAGTTCGGGGAATCCCATAGGGACGGGAGCACCTTCAAGGCTTCCTTTCTCCACGCTGCCTCCCAGAGCACTTGCTCGGTGGAATTGAGGAGGCAGCGGAAGACTCGGCGGAGGTCGGCAGGTGTAATGACCGACTCCGCCAGGACGGCCTGAAGGAGTCCCCGAAAATATTCGGAGTCCCTCCCGAACTCTTTCTGTGCTTTGCACAGCTCTTTCATGGATGAGTGAGAGAAGGGGACCCATTGAGCCAGGGTTGTCCCATCTCCCGCGGGATGAAAAACGACCGGGGCTGCTGATGGGACTGCAGACAGCTCCGGTCCCCGGCTCGGGACCCCCCCCCCGCTAGCCCCCAGGGCGTGGGAACCGGAAGGGAGGGCGTGGGAACCGGGAGCGGGGGAGGGAGGGTCCCGGCGTGGGAACTGGAGGGAGGGTTCTGCAGCAAAGTGCCTCCCCTTATGGGAGGGGCCCCATGACGTCGTTGCGGAGGCGGGGGGTGGTGGGAGAGGAGGGGAAGGGGGAGGAGTTGCAGGGGGTGAAGGCGGGGGAGGAAGGGGAGGAGAAGGGGGCGGGGGAAGGGGAGGGGGCGTGGGAGTATCTCGCGAGAGGGGAAGGGAAGGGATTTGGGGGGGGGCTCGGGAAGGAGTGGGGGAACTCTGGGAAGGAGAAGGGGGTTTTTTAGGATTGAACACGCGGTCCCCTCCATTTTGGGATGATTTGACGCCATCTTGGCGAGAGGACCGCGGAGAACTGAAACGAACTTTAGGTTTAACAACTGGGGTCGAGGGGGTGTGGAAAGAGGGAGCAGGAACAGTCTCCTCCGGAGGTTGGCCAGACCTTCGGAGGCTCGGGGACCGGGTCGCCCGCGAGGAACTTAGGGACGGGTGTTTCCCTGGCGCGGGGCTGTCGCGGACTGCTCCCCGCAGGGACTCGGGTCGGGAGGGAGGGCGCGAGGAACGAAGGGCAGGTGCATGGGGACGGGGAGAACTGGGGTATAACTGGGGGTCCGCTGGCTGTGTCCGGGAAGAGGGTTTAACAGCGAGGGCAGAAATCAAAAGGGATATTAAACAGAAATAGCTCTGAAAAGATTTGCCGCCAGCTTGGATCTCTTTCTGAAGGCGGGATTGAACCCGCTTCAGGAATCTGGGATCCAAGACTGACTCAGCAGTCAATTCAGGGTAGGTATGGGTCAGCCAGCGGACTAAACCTTTAACTTCCCTCTTATTAAACTTATAATTCCCACCCCCCAGGGTACCCACAACTTGGTAAAAGACCCCTTTCTGAGTGGCTGACAGTTTAGCACCCATATCTGCAGATGGAATACGCAGGGGTCAGCCACTCGCTCTACCGCTAGCAACAGGAAAATCAAAAGGAATCTAAAATAAAACTAAACGGGGTCCCCACTGACCCTGACCTCCCCCTCCCACTGGCCGAGGAGAGGACCGGGATGCCTATGCCAGGTTTTCCGTGAGGTCAGGTGGTGGGCTGTACAACACAGCCAAGAGACTCACCCGTCAGGGGGACGAACCAAGGCTGCTGCTAGCGGGAGCTGCCTGCGCCGAAGGCGGCCTCTTTAGGGTGCGCTGAGAGGGTGTCGCCTTCTTCTCTCCGGAGCACCGCACCTCCCGAAACGAGGGCGTGCTACACGGAGAGCGGTGAGTCGCCCAAAGGATTAAAGCAATCCAACCCGCGCGTCGCGGGACTCCTGTTCCGAGATGCAGTCCTCCGAACGGTGTTCAGGATCCGCAGACTGCCTCAGATGCAGGGGTCTTCACGCCACGCGTTGGGCGCCAAACTGCTGCGGTGCTGGGGTGGAGAGTTTGCCCGGCTCACGTCCAGCCCCGATCAGCAACGGTGGGGCGCTTGAGGAGCCCGAAGCTCCTATCGCGCCTATGGGTCCGCAAGCGAGAGCGGAGGAGGGCGGCAACGCAGGGAGGCGCAGGCGAAGAAAGAGGGACTCAGCCTTCGGGAGGGGTAGGCAGGTTTATTGGAGGAAGGTCGGTCGGGGAGAAAAAGCAGGGTGGAGGGAGAAGGACTGAGCATCGAACTGAGGGTGTACAGCAGCTTATAAGGGAAGGGGGAGGGCTTAGGAGGGGCAACACGACAGCAAATGAGGGTATGAAAAAACTGATACATAGTTTGATGAACGCATGAAACCAACAAATCAGCAAAAAACTGGGGAGGGGTCCCTGCCCCTGCCCAATCACTCGACACCCTGGGGAGAAGGTTCTAGAAGGAAAGGCAGGGCTGCCGAGTGATGGACAAAGGCCAGGGGTGGGGACAACAAGACACATCTGATGGATAGGGGAGGGGAAACGTGACAGACAAATAACGACAAGAAATTGGGGACCTCCAGGGAAAGAGGGGGGAACTATTCAGGATGAACCAGACCAAATCAAACAACGTTACATCACACACCACCACAGGAAAAAGAGCTAAATCTGGCAAAAATAAGGACCAAAATCATTGTTATGATCAACAAATGAGTATCGATTCCTTGAGCATTTGCATGTCTCAAATAACAGTCCTGAATGAGAAAGAATATGCTTATTTCCCCAGTACTCATTAATTTTTAATCAAAAGCTAGATAAATAAATTTACATTTCTCCAGATTCATATCTGAAGAGTTTTTTTAAACAAACAAACAAAAATTGAATATTTATTCAAGCCTCTTTAGCTTGCTCAGAACCTAAAATACAGATATTTTCTATTTTTCTTAAGTGTTTCACTTTTTAAAATTCTAATTCTTTTTTATAAGAGTTCAGTAAAAGATGTTTGGGACAATCAAAAATATTCAATTTTAAAATAAAGGGAAGACCTACAGTTAGTTATCATATAACTAGAAAATTCAGTGCAACAGATACAATTCCACAGAAGAGATCTTAGAATGTAAAGGAACTCTTGAAGAGAGAAAAAATATTGGAAATTATATGCCCTCAAAAATTCAAAACCTTAGTAGCAATGACATATTAGCTTCACAAAGAAAAACAAATATCCTAATAACAAACTTACTTCTGAAAAAATAAAATTACTAACATAAATAGAATAATTAAGAATTAATATGCCAAAACACCACTACAGATTAAAAACTGTTTAATATATATATATTGTTCTGTTTTGATTTTTATCAAAGAGAAGTTCTGAAATCCTAGTTTCAGTATAGGCTGTTTCATATTTCAACAATCCCATACAAAAGATGCTGAACTTAGTATACTAAGACTTGAGCAAGTGCTCAGCTTGGTCCTCCGGGAAGCATCTTCATCTCTGGGATGGATAAGGTAGATCAGCTTTTTTGGGAGGTCTCTGCAAGGCTGGTGAGCAGGAAAGGTATTACATTTGTAGATCATCAGAGAAGATCTTCCAGTATATTGGTAGAAGATAGTTAATTTCTTCCATTTCAGTTCTGGCTGTTTTGTTTCCATCAGATCAATTCACTGTACCTAACCCAAGTAAGTTAGTCTATCCTAGTTGATTAATAGAGATAAGCCTGCTGCTGTGGTGACAAAGCAAGAACCACATTGTGACAATAACAAGTTTTACAAAATTCTTAACAAAGCAAAATATAAGAGGAAACAGCACTGCTGTCTTGTCCTGGGAGTGAATATGAACGTAAATACAAATATACTGTAAAGACCTAAAGATGCTAAGTCCTTCAAATTCAAATTATCCCTGAATTCAAGATGCAGGGACACAAGATGTGTTCTATTGAGCAATCCTTTGTTCAGTGTTTATATACCATAGACTACATTTTATCTTGCATAGATAATCTAGAAAACTGTGTGCAGCTTATACATAAATTATGCGCAACAACTAGAAAAATGATCACATTTCATAAACTCTCCTGAAATCCCTTTTAATAAAAAATTCCAAATGGTTCACACCCTATCCAAAACAAACAGACAAAACAGAAATATTTCATACCTGTCTTACTATCTGGGCTGGTTTTGCATTGGAGCCACCAAAGAAGTGATTTTTTTGGGGGAGGAGCTGCTGAGAGTTTCCTCTGTGTCTGATAAAACCAATCAGTGACTCGTTTTGAATATTGACACTTTGTTAAACCACTAGAAAGCTGAGCACACCTCTGTGAACACATATATTAAAAACAAAGAAAGGCTGGGAAACACTCTCTTTTCCTTCTGGCCTTGAGCAGGTAACAAGGCTGGCCCAGCCTCCCCTCCTTGGCCGGGCTGAGCCGGGTGGTCCCCGGCATGGGGCTGGGCCCCTTTCTGGGGAGCACACCGGTCCCGTCCTGGCCAGGTCAGGCCCCAGCGGCTGCCAGGAAAAGGGAGGAGAGGCAATTGGCCACAGAGTCCTAGCCTGGCTGCTGAGATCCTGGCCCTCCACCAGCGTTGTCGCCAAAAGAAACCTGGAAGCGGCCCTGCAGCCCGCACATGCAGCCCTATGACTGATCCTGACAAAGCACCCAGTGCAGCTGCTGAAGAAATCTCCATCGTAAAACAGCTCCAGCCACAAGCTACCAAGGGACTGTCCTGGTACAGCAGGAGACTCTGGGACCCCTGAGATTCTGACCAGCTCCCAGTGCAGCCTGAAATCCATCGTGACTGCATTGGCCAGCACCCAGCAAGGATCATGTGACCATCTGCAGGCCCGAGCGAGATACTTTCTTTTTCAGTGCACAGATAAGACTTGTAGACCTTCAATCCTCCCTCAAGTGGGAGAAAAAGACAGAGTGAAGGCACATAGAGGAACATAAAGACCAAGGTCAGTAAAAATGTCAAGTCTCAGATGGGAGGGATGGGGAGATGCCTTTAGTTTTGAAATCCTCTTATAAAGCTATGGAGAAGAATGTAATTGATACATCAGACTCTTTTCCCCTGTAACTCATTGAAATTATGGGAGGATGAAGTGTTCAAATTGTAGATATCAGCAAAAGCCTCTATGGTAAAGTAAGCAAATGCTGAAGTAGCTGTAATCCCATGAAAAGCTTGAACAGAGAAAGAGAGAAGACCCTTTTCCCCAGCGAAAGAAGACCTCTGTTCTCAGAGATGAAGATGATCTCAGAGATTGGTCTTGAACAGCTAATCCTTAAAACAGTACCCCATAAGCTGACATGGCCCATAAACACTGCTGTGAGAAAGCTGCAAGAGATGGGAGGGACTTCATGATTGCAGATACCCAGGCAGCTGTTACTAGTGGAAATTAAAAACCATGAGAAAACTGTTTTCTTGTGGAGAAGTCTCCACAGTTGGAGAAGTCTCCAAATCGACAAGAGGGACTTCTCTCCCTAAGTGGAGAAAGACTATTCCAGAAGTGATAAACTGACTGATTTTTTTCTGTACTTTGTTAGTGGGAAAGAAAAGGTTGTAGGGGTGGAGGAGGAGTGTTCTAAAGGAGGAGTGTTCTACTGTTAATAAAGTTTTTTTTCTACCCTTTTAAAGTTTTGAGCCTGCTTTGGCTTCCTCCTAATTCTATCTCACAGCAGGAAATGAGTGGGCATATTCTAGTGGGTGCACTGGCGTTTAGCCAGCACCGAACCCACCACACTATCTTAGAGGTCACCCACCCACATCAGCAGGAAAAATAAAAATTAAAAAAGGCAACAACTTTTCTGACTGTGCAACTGTAAAAAAACTACTTTGGAAGTCTCTATGCAACCACTCTTTCTAAACAGTAGATGCCAAGCCCAGCAGAACCCACTACAGACCTAACCCTCACAGCCACTACTATGCAGCTTATCAGGACAGTTTTTTGGGCCTTCAGGCCCTCCATTTGGAAGGGCCTCCAGGTCTCTTCCTCATAAGGGATTTAAAAGCACATGATTGAGAAAGAGGATAGGGTATACTTTCTGTGTAATGCTGGTATAGCCACGATTTCTTGCTCTGATATTAATCTTAGTGCAATTTGAGGTTCTCTGCATGCTACAGTATTTATTATCAGACTTGACTAGAGGTAAGATTGCTAGGATTCTGAATCAAAATTAGCCAGTTATGTAGAGATGTCTTCTAGATGCTTATAATTTCTTCATGTCAAGACTGCTGGTTGTCTGAACTAGCACATAGGCAGTGTGGTTGCACGCTGCTATTTAAAGAGATGTCAATGGGAAGAAGTCACCTTTGAAGCACTGGTTCTCAAGATACTCAGTGTGATAATAATTAATTACATATTTATTGTTTATTCAAATCAAGAATTAACTGCACACTATTCTTTAGGCAGGTCCAGTTCTGTGTTTCTGGACTCAGGAAACTATTTCCTCACTAGCAAGCAAAGTGTAATCATTATCAGCAACTACATGTTATAACATAGAACCTGTTTTGGTTTTTTTCCCAGTGCTAAGGGTCCAACCCCTCATAATCCTGAGGTGACAAGAGGATTGACAAAGTCCTTTCGCTTCTGGAAAGGATGTGAGTGTCTCCATTTCTGAAATAATGATACTTTCCTGCTGATGACTCCAGTAAACAGACTATTTCAGCAGCACACATCTGAACTACATGAGAGATAACAGCACAGGACATCATGTTTCATCAGTTCCAGATGTAACTAGTGGTTCTGTACTACTTAAGTTTATTTCAGCAGAACTGGCGATGCAACATTTTGTCCTCTTCTTTTCCCAAATGTATACTGCAAAGTATTCTCATAACACTGTGTCCTTCCATCCATCCCAGGTTTTCCTGGGGAAGGTTGGTTGTCTGGTCTGTTCACTCAGTTTTCACAGCTTTGTGTCATTCTGCAATAGCCATGCTGTCTCTGCAATACCAAAACTCAATTTAAATAAACAATGAACATGTAATTGACTATTATCACAGTGGGTATCTTCAGAATCAGTGCTCCAAAGGTAACTTCTGCCCACTGACATCTCTTTGAAACAGCAGTGTGCAACCACACTGCCTGTGTGCAAGTTCAGACAACCAGCAGTAGTCTTGACATGTCTGCATCACAGTTCAGAAAAAAGGAAGATAACAAATAAGGGGCTTTCAAATTTCTCTGGTATGTTGATATTATGGGTAAGAGTCCTGTTATGAGCAACTGCTGTACATTAGGCATAAGAAATGAAGAACAAAAAGTACACACTGTAGTAGCACCAGTTTCCATAGAAACAGTAGTGAAACATCATACTTTTTCCAGTTTTGGAAAAATATTCCCAGTTTCCTCCCAGTCTGACAATGCCATTAGGAATGACAAAACACTTTCTCTATTTTGGTTTATTTTGTACAAACATTTCTTTTTAATCATAAGCAGATAGTGTCAAGACTGTCCTATTTGACAAGGTTAGTCTTGTGCTTGGCCTGAAGAAGCAAAACATAAAACTGTTTCAAAATTCACTGATCAGACAGACAAGATAAAACGTACTGTCATTCACAGTACCCTGCAACAGGTCATAAGAGACAATCATAACATTTTTTCATGATTTTCACAGACAGCATCTTGAAACTGATTTGTCTTGTTACACTGTACTAAATACATCCATTTGAAATTTTAAAAAGTGAAACTACACATATTATTTCATGTATGTCAAGGTTTAGGACTACTACTCCCCAGTTTAGTGCTCCCACTGAGACTCCAAACCACATGCCACTCTTCCTCTCCTCATTCTCCCCTGTGAGGGAAAAAATGGAGGTAAAAAAGGGTAAAGATCACAGGCTGAGATAAGAACAATTTACTGGAATGACATAAGAAAACAAATAGTGATGGCAACAATATTATTAGCAAAAGTGTACAAAAGAGGGAGTGATTCTCATACAACATGCTCCCAGAAGAGCTCAACCCAACAGCAGTCACGCCATCTTGACTGCTCCCTCTGGGAATGGAATGGGCATTACCCAATCCCTTCCACAGTCTCAGAATCAGTGCCACCAGAACACTCCCTCCACCATGCTTTCCCAGTTAGAAGGAACCTCTTCTTCCTGGAAGAGACTCCCTTCCCCCTGTCCCCAGCAATGATGAGAGGTGGTGTACAATAACCTCCAGGTCATGGCCATGCCACTTCCTCTGCTTACTGCAGAAATAATTTTCTGTTGTGGCTGGGACCAGCACATTATCCACCCCTTATTCTATATCATCCATATCATGCCCAGATCCTATATATATATATATATACACAGACGAGCAATAAGCATCTTTTCCATAATCAATGGCCTTCCTTCCAAGTTGTCTGCTGAGTTCACTCAGTTCATGACTGTGACTTCCAACTGTTCTAGGTGTCTGCTAGGGCAGAGGGGCTGGTGTGCTGTTGGGCTGATGGGTGGTTGCAAGCTTCATCAGGACCTCATGACTGGTGTATCTGGAGCAGTCCATTCTCACTGTTCAAGGCAGTTATGACATACACTGGCAGTCATTCAGCAGCCAACATTATACAATTTAATATTACTGACTGTTCTCACCCCAAAATCAAATTCCCTTTGAGGTATACATCATGTTTCTCTGTCCCTCTGCTTTGCTCACCAAGTGCACACAGGTCCTTGAACAAAACCCCATGGATGTGTTTGCCTTTGCTTGAGGCAGGACTAATTCAAACTGTCGCTCCTACATATTTCTCATGCTCACCATGGGGACTTTATCCCCTTCTACAGTACATGGAGGATTTGATTGGGCAGGGCCAGCTCAGTTGGTAGAGTTCTAGTGTTAAACTAGCCCAGTGGCCTTCACTATATCCCAATGTTTGAAGGTCCCACCAACCATTGCTTTTAGTCTGTTTTTTCACAGTGCATTGTAATGTTCAGTTTTCGCAGAGGCTGGTGCATGGTACAGAATATGATACACCCACTCAATACTGTGCTCTGTGGCTCAGGTGTCTGTGAGGTTATTTTTGAAATGAGTCCCCTTGTCCTACTCGCTTCATTCTGGGGTGGCATTTCTCCACAGGACTTGCTTTTCAAGGCCCAGGATGCTGCTACAGGCATGGCATAAGGCACAGGGTACATCTCCAGCCATCTAGTGGTTGCCTCTGCCATTGTAAGCATGCTTAGAGATACACCAAAAATGCAGTTATTAATTAAAACTGCATTTAAAATTCACACACATAATAAATAAATCTTGTCATTCTCTGTACTGAAGATGCTGAACACAGGTGATGCTTTCCCAAGTGTTCTGTACCAGCACAACAATTCTGAGACAGGCTGAAAACTCTACTACGGGTCTATAAACAGTGATGGACAACATGTCCTTTGTAAAACTCTAAATCCTAGAATTTCCTTTCTCACAGGTCTGAATACTACTAGAACTTGGGATGCGTCTATTAGTCAAGAAAATATTATGCAACTATATTTCCTTATTTTGTCTTCATAAGCTGTCTGCTTTTCCATCTAAAGTTATACTGTTTATATTTTGCATGGGAAAGTTTACTATGCTTACTATAATCTTGACAAAAGTGTCACATTTCTTAGTAAACCAGAAAGAGCAATCTGTCAGGCAAAGAAACTTAGTTTAGTGCTCATTTTAATAAATCAGTATGCAGAGACGACTCTGTATAATCAGGCTTGGATGAACAGTTTAGAAGTCACACACAGAAAAAAAAGTAATTTTTATGCCTCTTCAAAACTCAGGAATACATTGTTCAATCATGAGAAAGATATTTCCTGTAAAAATCTTTTATGTTTGCCAAGAACCAGAAGTCACACTGGGAATGTACACATGAAAAGCAGAAGTCAAGGGTTTGAGCTATTTTTCTCATTGTACCTGCAGTTAAGGTATACTCATGCTAACTATTTCACAAAAAAAAAATTACTTGTAACTTCTTAAGAGGGAAAAAATGCCTCAAAGATAAATTCTTGTGTGATCATCAAATTAGCTACTAAGTGTCATTATTTTGTTTTTATAAAGAATGGCAATAAAGCAGAGATTTGAAGACTGTTAAATTGCCTAGACTTTTCATCAGAAATATGAGTTGTGAAAAATTGAATCAAGCTTTTTCAGAAAAAATGGTGTAGCTATGTGTTCTTCTACACTGATCATTGGAAAATTTTTTCAAAGGCAGTTTGAAAAAAGTTTTAACACTTTTGTTTCCTATGCACATAACCAAATAAAAGTAGGATAAAGGGTTCTAAGTCATACTGAACAGAGATTTTTATTCCTGTGGTCCCTATTATAGAAAGGAGAATAAAATCATACAAAAAGATCTCAAACTACAGCCAAAGGGATGCTTCCCTACAACTGGTAGTTGAAAACTGTGGGAAAATGAAGAGTCTCCAGACATGGTGCCTTAGCTTATCCTCTTCCACTGTCCTCTCCAGGCTGCTCAACTCCAGAGGAGATTCTGGTCTCTTCAGGTAGTGGGGAAAATTCTAACTTTTGCAGACATCCTGTGCCATTTCAGCTTTTCTGGACTAAAATATAAAATTAGAGCTACGCAACTGCATTAGAACTTCCTACTCATGAGAGAAGGAGATGTGAGAATGCTTTAAAAAGCACAAGGTATCCATATTTTAACTGAGTCATCTCAGATAAAATTCTTAGTGTAAAGATCTTTTCACGTGAGAAACAGATCTGGAATTTCAAAGCTGACTGTGTGGTTGTCAAAGGATGAGACAATTCAGAATTTTACTAATTTTGCACATTGAATTTACTGTCTAACCAGAGTATAGTTATTGTATAGTTATTCTGATATGAACCAGACTGAGACATCAGTGTACAGTTCTTTTGCTTTAATTTGACAGATTTAATGACCTCCATCCACAGAAGACCCCAGAATCAGCCAGGACCAACACAAAGCATCATGACACACATTCATTTCCCTGTTCTTCAGAAGTGATTTATCTTGAGATTACTGCCCTCTACTCCCCAAAGCACATTGCATGCCATTAATTGAAGTTCAGTATACAGAAGAACTGCAGGATTGATCTTGCCATATATATCCCCAGCTCAAACCCACATTAACATGTATAAACAACTCCAAGCACTATTTTACTTCTTGGTAACCTTTTCTAAGTGAGTTTATGTCTGAGAACAGAAGTTAACAAAGAAATGTGGCCTGCTGTATGTCTAAAGGGAACATTTTAGCACGCAATAACAATAACTTTGGACTTGCTGTCACTATCAATTCACAGCTGACTGTCAAGAGATCTCAAGGTTGCATTCTCCAATTACAACTGTAATTCTCTCAAATCAGCTTGACCAGTGAGAAGATATTCAACCACTAAGTATCACACCTTATTCAAAATTATTATTCAATCACACCTTATTCAAAATTACCGTAACCCATAAATGTCACATCCTGATGACTCCTTGTACAAAAGACTTATATATTTGTTTATATACCTGTCCTACCAAAGAAACCCGGGGTTCAGTTGACAGCTTTGTATGCATTTTTTTTTTTTGCAGGCTTTATTCTTGATTCTTTTCATCTGCATTAAAAGAGCAGCTTAACTCAAAGCACAGTTAAAAAATAAATAAATCTTCCTGTATCACAGTGATTAATTGTATCTTAGGATCTTATGCTAATGTGCTATTTCTCATAAGTTTTCTGAAGAATGTCACACTTCTACACAGGATTTCTCGGTCTGAGATGAGATCTTGTCAAGGTTCCTCCAGTGTTCCCCCTTGGTGTAAATGACCATAAATAAATGAAGGGAGGGGTTCTTCCCTAATGTGGACACTTTTTAATGCAAAACAAAACTCCTTTGAGATAAGTTTTTATTGTTTCACATTCTTTAAAAATAAAAAGTTGCCTTGCAGAGGAATCATAATCAAAACTAGCCACTGACAGCTGTGGCCATTGAAGGAGATTACCACTAAAGGTCCAACATTCATTAAAAATGCAGCACTCTCACACTCACAATGTCTTGACCTCTGTTTCAAAGCCAACAGAGCAACACTGATTAATAGATTACTGCCCATTAAGTTCAACTCCAATGCTTATGGAAGACATTGAAAAAAATTAAAAACGCATTTGGAAGGGAGAAACAGAAAGAAACTTCCATTCCTATTACTTTTATGGGGTAAGTAGAATCAGTCTTGAAAGCTGGCTCAGGCAAGATCAAACAAATTGTTACACAAATTAACATTACAGATATCATTATAGATGTTTTGGTCAGCCCTCAATGGGGAAAAAAAAGAAGTGAAATCTGCTTACTGTTTCACAGTTCACAATAGCTTTTAAAAGCAGGCAGAAATATGTATGAGATAAGCATGTTAATCCTACACTACTATAAATTCACTTAAACAATAAATTCCTTAGTTGTTCACAGCTGCTTGGTTTATGGGACAGTTATACAGGCTGTAAAAGAAAGACATACATAAATTAAGCATTAAGATATTTTCTTTGCTGAAATGTAAAAAAATCAAAACACAAATCCTAAAAAGTCATTTCAATACCCTGTACATGGAATACTGTAAGTACTGGCCCAAAGCACAAAATGTATGAATAGAGCAATTACTTCCAAATCCCATAGGTATTCACCAAGATTCAAAGCTACAAGATACAAGTAAATAGATATATGCTCTGTTATGAATCTCTGTCAGGCTGTAAAGTCTTTCAAGATCCTCAAATTCAGCTCATCTGGTGCAATCATCAGAAAAGTATCTTCACTGTCCTTGCCAGTATTTGGTGATTTTGTACCAAAATACAATGAAAGGTTGATTTTTTACCTGCACTGGGAGAGGCAGCTTCATTAAACCAAATCCTGTATTTTATTGCCTACCTAAAAAACCTCCTCAATTCCAGCTTGGTTATTCTTCTGTTTTCTAGTTTTTCTTACACTAGATAAGATACTAATTTTTTTTAAACAATGCAAGAAATAAAGCATGCACACACATATTTCAGACAAGCTCCTTCGGCAGTAGAACATGAAAATCTGGATATAATTTAAAAGAAATAATTCTGTTTCCAGTTCATCTCAGAATGATTTTTTCAAGCAATGCAAAATGAAAACTGCATTTTTTTTCTGATAACTGTGTATTATAAAACACAGCACAATGTAAAATACAAGATAAAACATAATCTTTCATTAGTGCACCATCCTTAGGATTCCTTATGTCATCTTGCTTTCCAGGGCACATGTTTCACATTTGACAAGAGCAGACTGGAGTTTAACATATTCTTATCAGCTATTCCACACCTCATTTACCCTTACAAAGAGGCCCATCTTCTATATAAGCCAAACAACTCCTGTCTAACAACAGAATTATAGTCACAGTTATCTTTTGCAAGTATCTTAAAATAGTAAAAAAAACCAGAAAATAATTTCAACATAGCTAGGGTAACAAATATAGAAGCACGTGGCAACAACCAAAATTAGGTAATTATTTCTCATCAACCTTCTTGCCATCAAGTCACTTTCTCAGAATGACACTGCAGAGAGTCTGTAATTATGGCATGAATATTGCCCATAAATGCTCATCTTTTAAACTTTATTGTCATAGAGATTTGGAAAGGATGAAGCTGGGAGGCTGTTTCTGAGGTTTGATCAAATGTGTGGACTTGTAAAAAAAACCCAAAAAACCAAACAAATGCATCATTATGAGAACAAATGAGATACCATGTGTCATATATTCAAAATATTCATTGATGAGAAAATAAAATAGCAAGCATATTTATACTTCTTAATTTCAAGCAATTTGAGCAGCTACAGGGAGGCTCCAATTAAAATTCTTAACTCACACCTTTCAGAATCACTGTGATCACTAGGATTTTGGCTTCATGATGTAGGCAGTTTTAGTCATGCTTTCTGATAGCCAAAATCTAAATCATAAGACAAATTGATAATTTCTTTCAGTGATCATGCTTTCTCAATTACCATAGCCTTGCAAAGGCTATGGTACTTGTTAAACTAGCATCTCTTAGGTAGTATTTTATCACATAATAGTAAATGCAATTTCTTAAATGTGCATCAGACTGTGCACAATCAGAGCTTTGCCATGTAATAGTAGTCCTACAAATTTTGTCCTGTTTGGATAGGAAACATATGAAGCTGTGATTCTGACAAATAAGGCTTCTAGAAGTCATACTAGATGCTTTACAGATAACGTCTAATGTGGTACACGTATTTGCTGCTCGCCTAAAGATTATTTTGAAGTAATTCATGTCAAGGGGTGTAGCAATGGGGAACAAAGTGACACAGACCCCCTTGCCCCCTTGTGCACCCAAAGGAGATCCCTTTATTACAGAAATCGCCCCTTTTTTACACCTATAATCTCTACCTGACATAACTGAAACCAAGCCGAGGCTAAACAGAACTTAACAGAAAGTGGGCACCCATTGGCTGCTCAGCTGCAGTACTGCTGTCAACGCGTCCTGCCATCAATCAGCTTCCTGCTCATGCGCTGTCCACATGTTCCTCCAGCCAATCACAATCTCACTTTCAACTGACTGTCTCCTCACTCCTAAGTACCTCTCAGTCCCAACCAACTCCCAGCCATCCAGCCGGCAGCTGTGCCTTTCCAACAGGGCCTTCTGGTGAGCATAAGCCATAACCATTTTAACAATTGTAACCCCATATCCCACAAAGGGGAATCATTAATACATTTTTATTGCTTGACACATGGAGTTTACTACTCCTAAATTGTCAGGGCCAATTTTCCTCCTGTCTTGAACAGCTTTGCACAGCCCTCGGTGCTCCTTCCCAGCAGCTAAACCTACACACTGCTTGAACCAGCAGGAATGCTCTGATTTGACTGGAACATTAAAAATTTATTATGATTTAGTTTCACAGAATGTTTCTAAACTGATTGTGGCACATAGACCAATAGAAACTGCACCAAAGGTCTGACTGCCTGGCCAGAGAGTGTTCACTTCCAGCTATTCCTATAGAAGATGCTCACTTCACTGTTCTGGTGCAGGAGAAAAGCCAGTGTCAGGCTTTGTCATAAAACACTTACCAGTCTTTGTCATAACACATTTACCAGTCTCTGGTCAGATGTGCTGATCATGGGTTTAAGTTCTTGTGGAAGCAGTCTCAAAGATCTAGAACACTGATTTCATGCAAAATGCCAATGAAGGAAACCAGAGTAAATGGATGAATATATACATTCACTTTAAATTCTTCTGTGCCCAGAGCAACAGCATGATCTAAGGGGAAAAAACAGCTACTGTCAGAGCCCTCCCCACTACTTTCTTCTCTATTATAATATCAACATTCTGAAAATGTAACAATTTTAGAGCTTTTAAAAAATAAATTTCACATTTTACAACCTCAACCCAGACACTTGAAACATTGCAATTTCCTGAAATCTATTCAATTTAGCATAATATTCAGGCCTTGAAAGTGGCATCACATTTCTTGGCCTCTGTAGATGATTGTAATGCATGGCAGAGCTCTAGGTACTGCATAAGAATATGCAATATTGTCATGTTTTATGAGGTCATAACACAGTAAGCTATGTGGAGTAGTCTGTCCCACCAGGCAATGGGATTAGTGTCTCATAAAAGTTGCAATAATGGTATTACTTTTGTCCTTGTACGGCAAACATTTAAGATGAGGTTATAGTGAACTTTTTTTCTTGATTAAAATTTTTTGTACTATTTTCCTTCAATATTTTTCTTTTTCAGAAGCTTTCACAAAGGTTCTGTAAATGGACAGCTATGCAGGCAACAAGGAAGACAGTGTTCCAAAAGTTCTCTCTCTTGGGCTTCACAATATTCTAATGTATATTATAACCATGGACCTAAATTTCATAAATCTTTATTCATAAAATTCTCCCTAGTAGGGAGACCAGACTTCTAATTTCTGCAGAAGAGCTAAAATTTACCCCTATTTAATATCATATTAATCCCTCACAACTGGATTTGCTTATAGACACATAATTCTGACCCGTAAAAATTAGATGCACATGTTAATACAGTGACTTAGAGACTTAGATTCTTGGTTCTCCAATGCCATTAAACATATTCTGCTAGAAATTTTGACAGCATTTTCCTGTCACACAGTCTATACAAGTTTATTACATTTATCCTCCTCCTGTATTCAGTCAATAATTACTATTCACTGTAGTTATTGCACAATCAGAAGAATGAGTTGCATCAACATTGAGCAGACTCTAGCAAATCAATGAGGCTCAAGTTTTCTAAAGGTGTAGCTACATTATAAACCAGTGTGGTGCAATGAGAAAAGGATATACCTTCACAGTGTGTCTCAGCTGATAGTGAAATCACAGAATGATTGAGGCTGAAAGGGACCTCTGGAGGCCATCTGGTCCAACCCCTTTGCTTGAGAAGGACCACTTAGACCTGGTGGCCCAGGAACATGTCCAGATGGCTTTTAAATATCACAAAAAAGGGAAACTCCACATACTCCAAGGGTATGCTGGTGTTGGCAGAGATAGAGTTAATTTTGTAGTTACTTGTATGAGGCTATGGTTTGGATGGAATGATCCATTTGTTTTTCAGTTAGTGCAGTTCACCTCTTGTCCTGTCACTAGGAATCACCAAAGAGAGCACGGCTCCCTCTTTTTACTTCTGTTTTATACACACTGATAAGATCCATCCCACCAGCACCAAACATTCACTTCTCCAGGCTGAATGGTCCCAGCTCTTTCAGTCCTTGCCCACTGGAGAAATGCTCCAGTCCCTTCATCACCTTTGTGACTCTTCACTGGACTTTCTCCACTATGTCCATGTGTCTCTTGTACTGGGGGCCCAGAATACACTCCATGTGTGGCCTCACGAGGGCTGAGGAGAGGGGAAGGATTGGATCTCTCAGCCTGCTGAGAGACAGAAGGATACCATTAGCCCAGGATAACATTAGCCCAAGATACCATTAGCCTTTTTTGCTGTAACGGCACAATTGGCTCTGGTGTTAGTTGGTCAATACTGCCAAGCTGATTTCAAGCTGGGTGGCACCCAGCATACATTGGTGTATGGTGCTAAATTGCTGGTCCTAGCACCCTAGTGGTGCATAAATTGCTGTCCCTGGGCAGATACCCAGTGGCCTCAGCAGCACACTGCAGCACAACAGCAGCACAGCTCCAGCATACTGCTGGAGGGCTCTCTCTCTGTCCAGCCTGATGTGGGCAGCTACAAATGTGCCATGAAATAAAACGTCCGTTTTGGTTTCCAGGTTTTCCTTGGTTTTCTTTTTCCTCCTCCAGCAGGAGGGAAACCACATAAAGTGCCAAAGTGACCAGGCCAAAGGCATAACTGAAGACTCCAGGAAAAGATGCAAGGCAAATTAACAACAGAAAGCAGCTCTTTGGCAATCAAATCTCTAATGCAGGTGCACTACTAGAGCACCTGCATATTTCTCAGGTATAATTGACCTCTTACGGGTTAAGTGAAGATGGCCCATCCACCTCAGCCAAAATCCATAAAATGTTGGCCCAAATTGCTGTCACGCAAGACATTATAACATGATCTCATGATGTTGATGCAAAATTCCCACTGAAGTCCAAGTGCCATGATTGGTGTGGAATGGACTACAGCCAACCATCACCCACACCAGGGTCTGATATTGACACATGTCTCCATCCACTGGGACCAGCGCGGAGCCTTGTGGCAGCAGCACATCCAGGCCTGCCACTGACCAGCACAGAGGAATAAGCCCATTCCTCTGCAAGTCCTGTAAGCCTTGGCAGCACTGCCCTGCAAGCTGCTGTCAGAATGTACCCAGCTTTTCCACCCTATGGATAAAGGGCACTGGCAGCTCATGATGTGAGCACCATCTTTTCACCCAGGATACTATCAATGGGGTGGTGCCTCAACAGGGCAAGAGTCCATATCCTGCACTAAGCAGAGGTCAACTCAGGCACCCAGCAGTACCATGGGGAGTGTGGCCTCTGCAGCTGTGCACAGTTAGCAACACAGGGTCCCATTTTAAGAGAGTCAGATTCACTCTCCTACAGAAGTTCTGAGTATATTCCTGAGACTGACTCAGCAGTGATACTAGTGCTTTCACAGTTGCCTCTGTTCATTAGATGAGTGATTCAGTGCAACAAGAGCATGGCATAAAACAGGAGTTTAGAGATCCAGTTGTCTTTCAAAAAATGAACTATTTTTCCATTCTCACCTTTTCCCATGGGTCTGTGTACTAGTTCAAAGAAAAAAATTGAAGGTGTGATTGAGTTTGCACTACTGTTCAGTTTCCAACTGAGAAAGTCTGATGGCAGCTGTTCACTTCCAAATGATGAATACAAGAGAAAATTGTTTCAACTAAGAAAGCTCAGCATGACAACTAAATATGTACTGTAGCAATTTTAATAGAATCTCCCATTAGGATTTCAGAATGAAACAGAGAAACTTGCATAAAGTTTTCTTTGTCATTCAGTCATCATTCCATCTTCAAAGAATTGTACATAAACAATACATTTGCGTGTTCTGTTACATTTTAAAATCCTCTGTACATGCACCTGTTTATGACTCGTGTCATCTTTTAGCTGAGATGATTATTGACAGGAACAGAGATGCAGATTCTCCTTTGCACATAGAAATATTACTGTGCTGAAATGCCAATCATCTGAAGGAAAAAAACCCAAAAACGTTGTATCTCCAAAAGAGACAAAGGAGTACTAAGAAAGAAAATGTAATGATTTGAACTCTTTCATGTTCATCTTTCTCTAGAATGGAATTTTGTTTTACCCCAGCCTTTGACATCATCAGAAGAGAAACCAAAAAGTGTCTGAAATTCTACAGGGAAATCATCATAGTTCTGAAAATACTCAAGGTTTACAGTGATCTCAATTATTATGCAAAACTAGGTAATTATAATTATTAAACTAGTGCCTGTGTGTGCCAAGTTTAGAAACTTTCAATTTAACAGTACAATCAGAAAAAGGAAAATTAATTTGAAAAACACCTTACATTAAAAATAATCAACATTATTTTAAAATACATTAAAAATAATTTTCTCATTTCAAAATAATTATTGCCCTAGCAATCTAAGCCAAGGCATAAGCTGTCATCACTACTTCCAGCAATTCCAATAGAGAAAGACCTCCAGAGTCCACCACATTTCTGGTTTTATGTTGCAGACATCATCAGCATCATCCAATTACAACCTTACTACCAAATTCCAACCTGCCATATGCATTTGAAGACATGTTTGCAAAAAATTCCTCCATTACCTACATAATGCCCTCTACATTTTTATGACCTTAACACTTCCCCTTCACCCTCCTGCACTTTCTCCTGTTTCATCCTACACCACTAGTCTTCTGACAAGCACTTAAATATAAGGGCAACATACTCAACATAGTCTGACTTGTGGAGGACTCCTTACATTTCAGATAAATAAACAAACCCCAGGGGTTTATGCATTTGTAATGCAGGATTTAGACATCATCCCTGAAGTTCCACAGAAACAACTCTTCTTTTATCAGGAAAACTTTAATGAAACTTTAATTCATATATTCCTAGCACAACTTCTAATTATGTTCTTTCATTTTTTCACTTTATATTCCTCTCACCACTCACCTGAGACAGTTCATTATTTTATTCCTAAATAATGACCTAATCAACGCTCTTAGTTAGCTAAAACTTTTCTTGACTGGATAATAGTAAGCCTTCTTGCTAACATCCTACCCTTACATGCCACACACTAAATTAGAGAGGCACCTGAATTCTTCTAAATTAATCTGTTTTAGTTTCCATGCTATAAGATCAGAATGAATACATCCGGGGCTTTTATCATACTACATTACCATAACATCAGGTTGTCTTATTTTTTTTCATTAATCTCAGGGGAAGATAAAGCAGCCTGCTTAGGGTTCAAGAAGACCTAGGTGCACTTTCCTTCCTAATTTACTCTCTGATGAGGATAGGTACTTTAGGATTTGATTCTTTAACAAAAAGTTATTTGGCCAAGATTTAACTTAGAGTAAACTTAAAACCTTGTCCATTTACCTTAGGTTTTGATGAAAAGCAGGTATTAAATATATTTCCTTTCATAATTACAATTTGCCAATATCCTCAAGAAAGTGCAAAATAAAATTGCCTATCTATATTTTATTCAAAGCAAAGTTGTAGCAGCTAATTTTAATGCATCCATTAGGATTGATTTTAGGAACTTGGAAAGCAGCAGAGAGGAAGCATACTGAGTAAGGCTCATTCATCTATTATGAATATCTCATTTTGTAAGGACTCTGTAGAAACAAATTTATGATGTTTTCATGTTCCAAATACCGAAGCAAAAAGTAGTTCTCATTTAAGTTGACCCTCAGGTTAATCACATATCATAGCCATTTTTCATTTCAGTCTCATAAAATTCTTATCAAAAGGATCATTTGATGTGTTATTGAATGGCAGAGAATGCAAAGAAGGCATTCTAAGAAGAAGACTTTATTCACCATTGCTTTCAGGCTGCTGCACCTCAGTTTCCAAACTGCTGCATGTGCAAATTTCAAATGCACAAGGAAATTGGCAGTATAAGGTACAGCTTCTAAAAAAGAAACTGGATATGATAAACTGGAAAATTTACCTTGACATTTTTAACTTGTCATAACATCTCAGAAAATAAGACAATTATAAAAAACAGTGGTTCCCAATACTTTCTACTAAAGCCTGAACAATTTAAGGAATGTTAATCATATTATAGACTTGTCAGAAAGTTTTAGTGCAGTGTTTTAAAAATTAAAATTTGTTTAAAAATAAATAAGAGTCAAGATCCAGGATAGCATGTCATCTGACACTATGATTCTTTAATCTGTTTCATGACAGCAAGTTTTTTAGAGTCAGGTGTTGTAAAAGCATAAACCAAAATAGTTCCAGACCTAAATGCAAAAGGCAGGCAGCCTTGCTTTTCTTTACACTTAGAAAAAAGTGCCAGGAAAGCTAGGTCAAACTGCTCTAGTTCAAAACTCCTTGGAGAAAAATTCAATAGGCTTGGGTAAAGACAGAGATAATAAGACACTTCTACTATATATTTGAATCAACTGAAAATTAATGCTTATATATGAACCTTAATTTTTTGCATGATCTATAACCTTAACAGTATTGCTGAAAGCAAGATGCAAAAAATACTTATTTGCTATACAGTGCTAATATAGATTAAAAGGATTACAGGATCTACAGATCAAGACACCTTCTTCATCTACCACACTATTCTCCAAAAATTCTTCTCCCTGAGAAAGATAATCACAATATCAATGACAATCTGTAAGGCCATCTTTGCTCTTAGTGCATAGTACTGGCTCACAGTCAACTCAAGACCCCACCACAGCACACAAGTCCTTCTCTGCAAAGCTGTTCTCCAGCTTTTCCACCATGCTGAGGTCAACAGTATAAATGGTAACCTGAATTAATGCTAAATTTGCACCCAATTAAACTATCTTTACAGGGACTAATAATTCACATTATTGACTGTGAGTTATACTCTGAAAAACAATACAGCTCACAGTGAGGGAAGAGAGACCACTCAATCAGAGTAGGATTTGACCAGAAATTTCATAAAGGATTTATTTCCTTTTAATTTTGTTTATATACAGGAGTAAAATGACTATGCAAATCTCTAAGACTCAACTCTTTCAATTCTGAAATAGTGTTAGAATGCATCATTGTCTTATTCTTTAATAGGAAAAATTGCCTGTCCAGGACCACATTTTTTAGGTCAAAATAAGTCTTTGTGGTAGATTTTCTTTCCAGTGTATAAAAAAAAACAGTGAGCTGGGGGTTATGACAAGAGAGGATGTTATGCAGTTTGCATGAGGGAGCCAGAGCCAACATTGCAGGGAGAGAGAAGTTGGCTCTGCTTTCTCCCAGTTGGCTGCATGGGAAGGCAGGTGTGTTAGCTCAGGGAGAGTGGAGATTACCCAACATTCTCTTGACAAGAGAAATCAGTAATTGTCTTTCTGCCTGCAGCAATGCAGCAAATTGAACATGGTCCTGCAACTCAATTGAACAGAAAAAATGGCATCTTCCAAATGTTTGAGGAGTAGAAACATTTACTACAATGTGTAAAAGTGCTGTTGCAAGTTCATTAGGGACTTCAGAGGTTCGAAACTAAACTGCTGTTAGGAGCTATATAGTATGAAATATTCCATCTGCTGAAAAAAAAAAAATAGGAAGGAAAAGACAAATTTGTGGGAAGTGGCAAAAAAATGCATTTTTGGTCTGTCTGCTTGATAAGTATTAAATGAGCCAGACTTTCAGATATGTTGAATATATATTCTGAAACTACTATAGCTACAATCCTATAGTGCAGTTAAAAAAGAAGACAAGGAGAGATATAATTGTGGTTACTCGCTTGTTTAGACTTTGGCCAGAGTTTCAGGGTCCATAACCATGAATCTGAAGTAAAAGCCAAGCATATCTATTTGAGTGTGTGAAGCAAAGGGAAGTATCTGAGAGCAGATACCAAATCTTGGTTCATCCACACATAAAACTGATTTCAAACTATACCCAGGCTTGCCTTTAATATTGACCCTAATTTATAGCTGATAGGGTCTGGGGTTTTTTCAGGCACTTCCAGGCAGCCCTTTAAGCAACATCCAGAATTCAATATTTATGGTTGTACAGTCTCTCCACAATTAACTGCACATAAGATTCTTACAATTTTCCTCTCTGCTTCTGAGAAAAGTCACATGCCCTGTTCTTTTTCCTTCCCCTTTCTGTATATAAGAAAACAGTTTTTCTTAGACACAAGTGTTGATAGTTGGAGCTGGTGATAAATTTTAAACACACCAAGCTACAAAAATTTCCCTTCTGCTGGTTAAATAAGCATATAAGAAAATGACACAGGTAAGTTGTCATATTATTTGTTGTACCCAAAAGCAAAAGAGTGTGCGTTGGAACCTGAAATGCAAGGAGCTCTCAGAACTTTGAGCCTATAAGCCAAAGCTTAGAATTAAACACAGGGTTTGATCTGAGACCTTGGAAAAGGCTTCCAAACTTAGGTGCTAGAAGTGAGATTGTGGCTTTATAGTTTAAAGCAGAGACATGTTAAGCTAAGTAAAGGAAAGTTTAGAGTTTTAGAGTTTAAGATATAGAAAAAGTAAAAGTAGCTACAGAGCTAAGCGAGGAGTTTACTGAAAGTTTGTGTGTCATAATATGATTGGCTAAGAAAACTTACACTGTAGCATTAGTGCATAAGACGAAATATTTAAGGATTAGGTCAAAAACATAAATATCTTTGTTAGCAGTTTTTTATTGGTCAATAACTCCTTAAAAGGAGTAACTAAAGGTCTTGTGACCTTCTGAATCATGCTGTAATGATGTGAGCCACTTCCTACCTATGTAGAAGATAAGAAAAATACACCGCATAATCAAAAACAATTGTGAGGTCCCATCTCAAATTCCTTCCAAAATTCCCCACAAGTGAATTACCACAGTGTAGTTTGTTCCTATAACCCAATTTGGCTGCAAACATCCATGCAATTTAATGCTCTGACAAGTCAGAGAAATCACAGTTATTGCAAATTTTATTTGTACAATAGGACAGACATCGTATGTACTATTTGCCAGAGGGAAAGGGAAGTATGGGTTATAGATACTTCTGAAGATGCTACTTGGGACAGCCTCTATACTACATATGCATAAAGGTATATTTTGTAGAAAGATTTTAGATGCCAGGTAAGGAGCAGCATTTCCATGCATGGAAAACATTTTCTGGATTTTTAATATCCATCACTCTAAGACTGCTATCAGTGACATTCAAACCTCAGTACTTCTGCTGACAAGAGGACCTTATTTTAAACTTCAGCCTAAAAGCACAAATTAATTTATGGAAGATAGAAACAGAATCTGCAAACTATCCCTGTCTTCAGAAAGTCTCTGTGTTAAAATGCTGTTTTTAATTCTTGGAAGGAATTAGTAAGCCATGCAATCTTGGTGGAAAAACATGTATAGTTATGACAGGTATAATAATGTTCTCCTGGTATTTCACTGGATCAACAAGTAGGTGACATACATGGTGTCTCATTCTAAAGTGACTAGAAACTGCTGACAAAGGATTATCTATGACAGAAATAATTAATTACAGAACAGAAATTCATATATAAGTTAAACAAAATAAAACATGATAGTCTAGAAACTAGGTACACCTACAAAAGAAATCTTTGTTGATCTTTTAAGACAGATAAATGTCTTTGCAAGCTCCAACATTACTGTGGTATACAAATCCTGTAATTAAGGTCTTCCTGTTACCTGCAGCCCTCCTCAGGGTGCTGAGGCCAGCAGAATGACTCTGGGTAAATTCACAGGACAGAGAGAGCGCATCAAGAACAGAGGACTTGCTGCCTCAGTGAGAGAAGCTCAGGTTGCCCCAAGCCACGCACAGCCAATTCCAGCAGCCCCAGCACACCCCCTCAGCCCTTGAGCCCTTCAGTACCAAAAGACAAAACCCAGTATTAAAATGCAATCCATACTTGCATTTACCTTCATTAATGAAAATCTGTGGATAAAGATACCAAAAGCAGGTATTCTTTGGCCTATTTTTCTCATAAATCTGGCACTGAAATACTGTCAGAGGCTCTTAGGATGTCAAAGTAGAAAATCCAAAGATAAATATAATACAGAACTAGAATATTATCATATTACTGCACCATAGGTTAATAAGTCTAGCTAAAAATCCATTACATTATGATATTTAGCATTGCTGTTTCAGGAGAAGCTTCTTTGGTAACACCCACTGTGAATTTCTCTTGGTTGACATTTCATCACAGGGAAGAAAATGTCAAGAAATGGTCAATGGAGCAGCACAAATCAGCCTAAGAAAAGTTTGCAGCTAGTGATCTACAAGCAGCAAGAGAATACAATCAGGTAAAGACCTGAGACAGAATAGTACTGAGCAAAACAAGTTGCTCATTTTCTGGAGGAGAAAAAGTGTTTTTTCTTTTAAACACTGTGTCATTGTTTGTTAATCCTGATAATCATGGCATCCTTTTTTAAAAAGGAAAGAGTGGTAGTGAAAATCTAAATGCAGCTCAACTTTTACAAGCTGTTTGAATTTCAGACCTTATTTCCAAATATTTTTCACCATATTTGGGACATTTAGAATTTTTTTTTTATTATTTTTACAGAAGCATCAGCAATTTTAGAAATTTTAAGTCCTAGCAGTGGGAATGCTGCCAAGATGAAAAACAAATTCTTAAGCTGTATTAAGATTTAGAAATACAGCTACTTTTATTAAAGCACTCTGTAAAGCCGGAGCTTTCTGTGTTTCAAGACAAACCCACAAGTCTCAGATCTCTGCAAGGTTTAAAAGTTAAAACTTTGGTGAAATAAAATTGAAGTGATGGTTTGAGAGGATTACTCTCAGGTTAAAATCCTGGGAGAATGCTAGTATAGGAGAATATGCTTTCTAGGCAAGTGAAAAAAGTCACCTATGGTGAAGTCATTGTTTCTCCACAGCATGGGGTCTTACTAGTAAAAACAAAAAATACCAGAATCACAAAAGGGATTCTAGGACAAATAAATTACAAACTTTCTATAAGTAAATAATGTACTAGAAGGAAAAGTATCAAACTGGAGAAAATCACATCAGATGAATAATTCAATAGCTTGTTTTGAGATGAATGTTACCTACCATTTTCCCTAACAGCTCTGCCAAAATAAAGGGCAAGAACTAATTATATGCAAGTGAGAAATCACTGATAACACAGAAAAAGACGAGAGCAGTATAAGAATTAAAGGACTTGGAGGAGATGAGTAAGGCATACTGAATGTTCAATTTTATGAAATGCAAACCTTCTTATCAAGAGATTAGTATAAAGAGTCTTACAAACAGTAACATTCAGGAAATAACTGCAGAGGACACGGATTTGCATTTATTGATAAGCCAAGGTAAAGTATAAGCTACCAGAATAAAGTAGTCATGAGAAAAGCAAATACTTGCTAGAATGCATCAGGTGAGGTTTTACTGCTAGCAGTAGGCATGCATTCACAGCCATAATCAAGGCTCCTCAGTTTTTCTGAAGGATGACTTATTTGGACAATGTCCTCAGGCATATGGTGATAATCTTGGGGTTTTGCTGTGGAGGCAACGGAGTGGACATCAACGATTCCTGTGTTTCTGTTCCAACTCAGGATATTTTATGATTCTATGATTCACTACTGCAGATAACTTCCAAGAAATTTCAGCATACAACAAAATAAAACAAATATTCCTTGCCTTTTCTCAGAGTGAAAAGAGCATAATTCACTGTGATTTTGTAAAATTATGTGAATATAATTAATATATATCTAATGCCCTACTTTGAAAAAACAGGAAAAAAATTAATGCCCCTTTTTGGAGAAAGCGGTGACATGCCTCAGGTGAAGCAAAAACCCACAGGCAGAGTTTTGCAGACACATTTATCTGCCCTCCTCTAACCTTTTAACTGTGTTCTGCTGCAGTAATTTGCTACTATTTTTGTCATAGTAAAATTCACAAATGCTACAGCTCCTTGAGACCCCACTTTGTTATGCAAATGAAGAGCTCCTGAAACAAAACCATATAATAAAACATGACATGGTTCAGAGATAATCCCAATTTTTTTCTTGGAGTAAACACTTTTCAGCCGTGTCATTTCAGGTTAAAGTTCCTATTTAGAATGAAGCTTTGAGTAGTTTCAAGGCTTATTATCACCTCTAAATCTTAACTGGAGGTGCTCTTTCTACTTGTTAGTCATAAGCCATTTTCTCTGTTCAGGCTCAGAACATTCATTATCCGCTCCCCAAGTCTTATAAACTTTATAAACTTCACAAACAAGGATACCCTCTACTCCATAAATTTGCAGCTAATTTTAGATCCTGGATTACAAATATATGGTCCCACTTACCATTATTAAAAATAGCACATAATCTGATGTTGTCCTAGAGACAACATGTCTGAAACACCATCTTTTTACACTCTTGCCTGCAATTCTAAAATCAGCATAATAATACATATGGGATTCTTTAGCCAGAAAAAAAGAGGCTTGGGGAGACCTGATCACTCTCTACAATTACTTGAAATGTGACTGTGGACAGGCGGGGGTCACTCTCTTCTCCCAGGCAACAACTGACAGAATGAGAGGACACAGTCTTAAGCTATGCCAGGGGAAGTTTAGGTTAGACATCAGGAAAAAATCCTTCTCTGGAAGAGTAATGGGACACTGGAATCGTCTGCCCAGGGAGGTGGTGGAGTCATCATCCCTGGACATGTTTAGAACAAGACTGGACATGCCACTCAGTGCTGTGGTTTGGTTGATGAGGAGGTGTTAGGTCACAGGTTGGACTAGATGATCTCAAAGGTCTGTTCCAACCTAGATTCCAGCCTCAATTCTGTGACAGCTCAGGGCCTTGACACAGTTTGATTTACAGGGTCCACAGCTTAGAGCAGCAGTTCCCAAAACTGCTCATAGTGCTCTTTCCTCTTGCCACTTTATCACCTCACTGGTCTCCACTCTGGTGGAGTGGTCTTTAAACCACTGCTTGTTCCTTTCTTTACCCAGAGACTGAAGCTTTTTCCTGCTTACTGCCTACACCATCTCTGCCTTCTTGTGCTCCTCCTCAAATGGTAACTCACTTTACCTCCCAGAACAACTTCATGACTGAGAAGTGCTCACGTTACTTAAATTTTATGTACTAGTATAAAACTTATGTATGTTATTCAAGCAACTAGTGACTTTAAACAGCTTTGCACAGCAGAAAAGGTTGTCCTTCATTTTACTTCAGAAGAGAAAAAAAGGAAAAAAAAACCAAATAAAGCAAAAAAAAAACTAGCAGAGGTAATGCACTACGCTTTTATTCTTTACACTTTTTGTTTATATATCATTTATTTTATTTTATCTGTATATAAAAAGGACCAAGATGTTCTACTGAGTACTTCTACACTAGGATAAGAGATTCTTTTCAAATTAAATAAGTATTTTTCTGTTCCATACAAATGAGAAATGTTCTAAGAACAGATACATGTACAGTTTCTCATGCATGTAACATTTTTAAAGTCATTACTACATACACCATGAGGTATTTGATGCACAAATGTTAAAAATTCATAAAAGCAGAAAAAATATTTTCAGCAGAAGCCTAGTTCTATGACTTTTAACAGATCATGTACAATTACTATGTATTAATAATAGAATAGAAGTAGAATGTAATAACATGTATGCAGCAGCACTGCTAGATATTTTAGGACAGCCCTGAGACACCTCATGAGTAAGTGGAAAATGTGAAGTACTAACAAAATAAAGCAAAATTTAAAAAGAAAAGAAAAGTGTAAAAAAATAAGTTGCATTAAGATTTTCAAGTGGTTGATTGAACCAAAATATTTTCCTACATAATACATGAAATCGTCCTTCAGCTGCAGTCAAAAGGACAACCTGCTCAAAAACATTGCTCTCTTTGATGAGAAACCTGGAAGAAATTATTTCTACTTTTCATATTTCAAAAGAAAAATGCATTAGATCAGCAACAGGACTCTGAAAACTGCCTTCCATATCTTTTTAAGACACTTCTCTCAGCAAGCATACAGGAAGCAGAAAGGCTATTAACCTACAGGTGTATTTGTAAGATCTTGATTTAGCAAGGTGTTCTGCAGGAACAAGAAGCTTCCAAATAGTAGGGTATGTACTGGATAAGCCAGCATCATTAATAAATTCACATTTTTTTTTCCTTTCTGGTTTTGGACAACTGAATAAAGATTGCTTCTCATAGTGCTGAGCTGACAGGTTAAACATCAAATCTATGCCAAAGGTGTCACAGAATACATTCAGTGCCTGTAGCTCAGTGTGCAGCTGCTGTGTGAGCTGCAGGTTGAGCTCTGGAGAGGCAGGAGCCTAAGCCTGAGGCAAGCGGCCATGACCTTCCAACCCTTTGCATGGGGGGGGCGGGGGGAACAGAGGGCCTGGGAACCTGTTGCCCAGCCAGGAGGCCAGATACAGCAGGTGCTGATGACTTCAGAATTTTAGAGGGTATAAAAGCCCAGGAGTTCCTTTGTGTGGGGTCCCTCGTCAGAGACACACAGCTTGAGCTGTTATTTTGTTATTGCTCCAAGATTTAATTGTTTTAAGGATCAGGATGTCTGAGACTGATAAGGGAAACCTGGAGTTAGCCAGTGAGGAAACCTGGTCTGACAGAGTGAGTGTGGGATGTGTAGCTGTGAAGGGGCCTCAGTCCCAGCTTAGATGGTGCAGGAGTGGCTCCTGGATGGTAGGACAGGGAAGTTTCCCTAACAATGGGAGAGTGGCGCGACTGATGCTACTAAAACTTCAGTATCATCCAGATGCACACTCAAATTAGTAAGATTATAGCTGTAATAGAAAACTTCACTGTAACCAAGTCAGTTACTGATCTGTCTTGTGGCACCATACCGCTTAGACTTTAGTGATGCTAGGGAAACTTGCCTGAATGACACTGGGGAGTCATTCTTGGAGTCCCACCCACACCACCCCAGGTTTACTGCTGGAACCCATGCACCTCTGCAGCAGGCAGCTCCAGTGAGCTACTCTAGTGCCCTGCTTGGTTCCCACTACACATAGTCAGACAAGTTTCCCTCACTGTTTCAGTCCCAGATTTCCTGTAGCAGAGTCATAGAGGTCTGGTTCCTTTCAGGAATTTAACTGTGGTACAGCAATATGATTACAAATCAGGCTGGGTGCCTCCAGACTTTTGTACCCTTACAGTCTGAGCACATGATCCTCACACACACTTCATGCCCTTCATGTCCTTATGTTCCAATAGTGATTTTCGGCCTGGGATCTTCTCCTTGTTTATTTGGGTTCTACAGAGTCTCTGGGTGACTGGTTATCCAGCCTCACAAGTCCCTGTGCCCTTTGTTAGACAAAGGGTTGGTGCCAGGTCACGGCTCATTGCTGGGGGCTCCAGCCATTTCCCCCCACCTCGGGCACAACCTGCAACTTGCACTGCAGCTGCTCATTGACTGAGGAATATGCCTGCACTGGGCATATTCCTCAGCAGTGAGTTCTAGAGATATTGGGTCCATCACATTTTTAAGTCTGAAAAAAAGCAACACAGCTATTTTATCAGAGCATGATAAAAAGCAGCCTTCTTCAACACAACTCATGCCACATTTTCTACTTATGCTCCACAGCTCCATCATTTTTTACCAATCCCAAAATTTGGTCTAAATCTTTCAAGGACTAGTCATAAATTCAGATTATGTGCACGATGCTGAAGTTGTAGTCTACCTTTACTATTTTCCGTTCAGTATAATCTCTAATTTTGTAGCCTAATTAAAATGATTCATGGTTCAAATATTCCTCACTAATTGTTTAATTCTCTAGATAGTTTCAAAAAACACATTATTTGTGACATTAACGTACAGTTTCATATATGATATTTAAACAGCATAAATTTAAAACGGTATTACAGTACTTGTATGTACAGTATACAGTACTTGTATAAGACAAGAATTCTATAAGAATGACAAATATAGTAAAATAGATAATTTGTGGAGCCTCAGAATGAATTTAAGAAGTTCAGTTTGAATGTTAATCTGTTTGTCGGATTTTTTTCAAGCATATGAGTTTTGTATGATAAGGGATATTGCCTCTCTCCACAATTTGTTCTTATGCCAAGAGATCATGAGAACTCTAATTTAAAATTTTATTGTTTAAATACTCTCACAATTGCATAAAAACACCCATGTTTCAAAGAGATCTAGTTTAAGCAGCACTGGGTCCTGAAGCTTCCCAAACCATGGTTGCAGTGACCTAATTAAACTCTTCTACATTATCTGAGACTCTAAGCCTAGGCATTGGGAAATCTATTCCAGCTCCAATCTTCTACTTACATAACACCAATCTTCTACTTATGTAACAAGAAAATTTCATTGCTTCCAAGCAGGAAGACATGCATCCATTTCTGATAAACCAAACAACATTCTTTATTCCAGACTAAATTATTTTATCCAAATCCAGCATATGTCAAAGGGAAATTTTTCACTCCCTTAAAAAATTCAGAGGCTTCTCAAAATCATGTTCACTGGTGGAAAGCCAAGAGCATCTCACTGTCTGTCATTATAATTGTATATAAAATAAATACCAGCATTTGAAAAATGAAAATTTTGTTATTACTTCTACGAATGTTAGTACAACTAGACAAAGTAGGAGCAATGAGGACTTTCTTTCAAACTCTATCTCACTAACACATTACATGTTCCTGAAAATACTTCATTCATCTGTTAATTTTTATTAGTTATGATTAGGAACAAATGACTCACTTTACTAAATGAAAGCCACCTGCAGTTCCTCCTAGTAACCTCAAGCAATGGGCAGCAGTTTTTTACATTCCCCAAGTTTCATTCTGTTCTGTTTCATTAAAGCTATTTCAGTCCCTTTGCTACCAGAATTCCACAATTCAATAATGAAGGACAGACAAATTTTCTGTGTTTAAGGCTTGGGAAAAACTTATATTAAATAATTTTAAAATAATCTAGGGTAACTATTTCCATAATTTGAAGTATAGATATGAAAAATTGACTATGCAGTTTTAAATTAATGGAAGCCTGCCTTCCTCCTGAAAACTAACATTTTCCACCAAGTCTGTTGCAACATCACAGAAAATTAATGACAGAGTGAATGACACTAAGTTTAGAGTAACACTGTAAAACAAGGGCACTTAGTTCTCAGGGAGGATGTATCCAAGAAAGAACACGGAGTTACACTCAAAAGTATATGATCCATCAGTAGCCAGAAAGAGCTGCAAAGCTCCAGCCTTTTGAAATTGAACACCCATTTATCACAGAAACTGTCTTTACCATTGAACTAGGAAAGTAGCCTTTCCTTCTCTTCCATTGCTGAATTCACCAAGAAAACCTCTGAAATGTTTTGCCATTTCTTGGGGTAGGAGTCAAAGGTCAGCAAAAATCTTTTACTCATAAATGTGAGCAAAAAACATTTTACCTCCAGGAAACTACGCTAGCAAGCTGTCAGATAGTGCCAGATGAGAGCATTAAAAATTTCTTATGATGGGATTAATTAATGATTTCTCATGCATTCCCACTGCATGATACAATATAGGAGAGTTAAGCAACAAGGCAAGTCTATCAGAGAGGTTTAGAGATTTCAGAGCACTTATCAATGCTCCTCCACCTGCATAGAACAAAGGAAATTATCAGGACAATCATATCACAGGTGTACTCTCTGTCCTTCCAGCAGTAAGAGTCTCAGACATTACAGCATGTAGATCTGGTGTTTTTCTGCAGTCACAGCACACAAGCACTAGGACTGATTGATGATGTCAAAAATACCATGCAAGTTGCAAACTAGTGCTGGGACATTCTGTCAGGGAAGGGCAACTGTATATCCAAGAGATTCAAAGAAACATTGCAATTCTGCAGACCTCTGAAATTTCCAAGCAGAAACAGGCTTATCAAATATTTTCTAGTTGCCTGGCAAAAACTGCTCACAATAAGAATTGGCTACCAAGAAAAAAGAATGACACTATGTAGTGTGTTTGTCATCCAAAAAATAAAGAAAAGTTCAAGTGGAACAGTCAGAACATTTGTACTAGTTCAAGATTTTTTCTGTCCCGGTTTTTGTATGTCTACTTCATCATCACCACCTGCCATCTGTCTGGATCTACTCTGGCAGTCCTCTGCTCACACCGTAATTATCATCATTTTAGCAATCAGGAGTGCTCAAGATGTTCCCTTTATTTCACACCACCAGCTGGCCATTTTATATCACCTCAAGAAGAAAGCCTATTGTCAGGTTCCAGCCAGGAACGAGTTAATTTTTGTAGAGAGGCAACATGGCTAGGACCCAGAGGTTATTCTATACCACCTTGTATCATCAGCAGGGGCAGGAGAAGGGGTCCCTTCTAGTCCCATAGTGGAAGAAGGAGCCATCCAATATTGCCTATTGTCAGGGGGGTTTCCAGATAAACAGCTTCCTTCTTGTACCATCTGTCATTAGTATTGTTGCTGTATCTGTCATTGTTATTGTTGCTTCTTATCTCATTGCTGTTTCAAGTAAATTGTTCTCATCTCAACCCATGATCTTGGTCTTCTCTGCCTCCAGTTCTCCTCTCCAGCTGCCACAAAGGGGAGGGGCACCAAACAGCATGTGGTTTTAGTGATAGCATTAAATTGGAGAATACCATTCCTAAACCTCATCACCTATAAATTGAGTGGGGGGGCTTTCACTCCCTGAGTTCATGGTATCTATGGGCCAGTATCACTTTAGGGCTGAGGTGTGGAGTGAAGGCAAGAAGGTCTGGGTCCTGCTCATAGACTAGCTTAGTGCGGTAAATGCTGGGAAGCCAGCTTCAGGTAGCTCTAAAAAGAGAAAGGGCAGGCACATGTAAACTTGCAGGTTCTAGATTTTGTAATCCTGATTTAACAGAATCCAAAACGTAAGTGCCAGAGTGCGGGAACTCCAGATCACTGCAGGCTGGTTGCCCATGCAGAGGACACACAAATGAAACCTTAATGTATGAGGTGTCTGCACGAGGCTTTGTGAAAGAGAGCAAGTTCTGAAAGAGACTTGCTGAGAAAGTCCTCATGCCTCTTAATCACAGAGTTCTAATGAGTCCACACAAAGATGTTGAAACAACTGGCTAGCCTAGCTCTTACCTCATTACAAAGGCAAAAATACCCAGCCAAAAACAAGAAGGAAAAACATGAAAGACTTCAAACAGCAGTGGGTGGAACAATTGTTACCAATTTTGAAATTGATTATTATATCCATGTATTTCCATTGCTCTGTTGCTTTCTTTCTTTCTTGAAACATTCTCTCTTCATCCACTTCATGTGCTCACTGCAAATGAGCACAAGTAGAAATACTGGGGACTGGAGAATTTAGCTAATTTTTCCAGCTCTCATGGATTGGAATTTGATTTTTGATTTACTGCTGAGTCTTTCATCTACCTGGAATTAGAGTTCCATGTATGGAAGTCTGAATGTGAGAATTCAGGCTTAGGGTGGAGGTTGTTTTTATTTCTTTTATGTGTATGAGTCTTAAAAAGAAAAAAGTCCTGCTTTAATGTAATGTATTAAAATAGAAATGTGCCTTTCTCCCCCATTGATAAATATGAGGATTACTAGGAAGTTTTTTCTTCTTTTTAGCCTATAGCTAATATTTCTCACTTTTTCTTAATCAGAGGTATTTCTATAGTATTTCTCCCTACATTCAACTTTCATAGATCATGCACAATAAAAATTAGATGTGTTATGTTGCAAGTGAATTTTTACTCTTCATTAATATTAATTGGTTTTGGTATGTGTAAAGCTAGTTAGAGGATTACACTTCTCTTAACATAATTAGACAGCTCTATGATATTTCAGCCACCAACCGGTTCCATCACTGCCTCTGACTTCACTGAAATTTCAAGCAAAAAAGTTAACAGACAGTAATAGAAAAAAATAGAAAAGTATCTTGAAAACATTTTTAATATTTTCATTAATTTTTTGCTTTAAAAAAAAAAAGCCATTCCCTTTTTTGTTAAAAAATAGCACTTTTAATGTTAAGGCAGGAAACTCATTGAAATGCCTTTTTTTCTGCACAAAATCCATGTGGTTGAATATACATTTCCCAATATCATCATCTGCAGGAAAGAAAAATTCTTTCCACATATTCTTTGCAGAGTCCTGTTTAAGTTGGATGACTAAGGAGTCCCAATTCCTTTCACCTTACTAATATAGAGAAACCGCCTGATATTATGACCTTTTTTACTGTTGTTGTCCTTAAGATCCTAACCAGTGTTTTATTGCAGCATCGCAGCTCCTTATGTGCTGAGTATATTTCCTTCAGGCTGCGACATAAGAATCCATTAAGTTTGCTTTGTTTCCTTCATTTTGGGACAGCTTTTGGCAGTAGCTTTAGTTAATAAAATAGCTGTATTTCAAGTGTACAAAAGCACTAGCTGATCAATGTGCATGTCTTCAACCATGTTTTGAAAACTAACAATCAGTGGACATTTTGAGTAACAAACATCCTGCAGCTGTATAAGAAAATGTTACAATTCTTACATCACTATATAGCCTACACCATCTATGAGTTATGTTGCTCAAGCATTTGTTATAAACAGAATCCCAAACTGAATATTTTCACTAGTCTTTCTAAGCTCAGAATATTCATAGGGATTACCCTTGGAGCAATTGTGTGAAGTGGACTTCTTCTGCCTTCATTATTTTCATCAGTCTACAATACAATGTTAATCAGTGTTTGGCAGGAAGCCATTTCTGTGGGCAGAAAAACAGTATTTTGAATCTCTCCCTTTCCAACAGTGAAACTTAACATCTTTTCAATTTTTAAACAAAAGGCAAAGATAACAAATAAAAGAATGGATGAAATTGAGATGTTTGCACACACATGTGGAGTGCTTCTCAGGAAAGCATTGGACCTGAGAATGTATCTATCATCAGCATCTGCCTGTTTCGTTATTTCTCTAGATGTCCACCATTGTCAAACAGAATGTAGCACTGGATCTGGTCTCAGAAAAGCACTGTGCTCTGAAACAGTGACTGATAAATAAGCTATGACATTCATATAAGGCTTGCATTGCCGTGCCCAAATCCTACACTTCAAGCTAGTTATTCCACATCTGCAGGAAATGAGTACAAGAGTACTGTCAATTCTGGGACAAGTCTCACTCTTCCCTTTGAGATTGGAATATTACCCTGAGGCTAAGAAGCCACCCATTAGCTGCAACAGAATTAATTTCCCACATAATGTTCCAGTTTCATTGAAAAGTTCCTGTTCAAGTCTAGTGACAATACAACACTAAAGTGTAGTGGATGATGCATGAGTTTGTACAGCAATTAGAGGTTCCATTTTTAGTTTATTCTGTTTGTATTTCTTTTCCTCCTCGTATAAATTATAAATAATTTACATTTTCATTCAATAGCTTGAGTTAGTGTATTTTGAATATTACCAGCACCTTGGTATCATCTTGGTTCAAGAATCCTCTAACGATTCAGTCTCAAAAATTTGTTTTGTTTCAGGGAATTCTTTATTGGACAATACATACTTCTACTCCAAATGAAGTTAGAATGAAAAAGTAGTTCAAAAATCAACAATTTCCTAAAGTGTAAGAGTTATTAGACAGACATTCAGACAGAAGATTCTTACTGGGTATGTGCCTAATTATTAAAAACAAACAAACAAACAAACAAAAAACCAAAACAAAAAAATATTTTAAACCAAAAGAAGTCCTGTTTGCACTGATTGCTAATGAACACTGAAGCAATATTTGTTCTTTTTATTTATGTTTTTTTAAATGGTTAAGGTAGGATAATTTCACATTGCTTTATTATTGCCATATTGCAGGAAAGACTGTTATTTATATCCTGGTATTGATTTGTTCCAGCCCACTTTGACATCGTTCAAACTGAAACATGATAAGCTTGTTCTTAAGTCATCTGATTTGCTATAGAAAGGCAAAAACTTTTTTAAAAGTTATATGAAATGTGGGCTGTTTGAGAATTAACCTACACTATTGGGGGAAAATGAAGAAAAAACCTTAAGGTGATATTTCACCACTTACTATCACCTCAAGTTTGAAATGGGAAAGAATTGTTCTGCACATATTGCAAAGATAAGTGAAAGAAGATGAAAGGAAGGAGACCTTTCTTTTTAAGAGATGAAAATGCTCAAGACTTAGTTAATGATAAGCATTATCTTAGGTCAAGTGTCTGCAAAATGTCAATCACAGCCAAGATTCACTCAACTCATTGTGTGAGCTGAATTGTGGTTGAACACCTTAGAATACACTGTTTTAATTTTGCATTTGAGTACTCTTTACTCCTATTGTGTTTGAATTGTTTTAAATACATATATTATGAACTGTTTGTTTCCGGCTCCCTTTGACACACTGCATCTTATACTGCATAACCCTAGAAATCCCAGTTATGGAACTATATTCAGATTTTTTAATGTCTGCATGAGCAATTTAAATTACCAAAATGTGGAGTGATTGCAGGGCAGAAATTGCTAATAAACTGGTTGCCTGGAAAGAAATACACTCCTCAAAAGAAGGTGGAGGAAATGCGATGAAAAGCATTTGGGTTTGATTTTGGTACTTTTATTTTGTGCACAACACTATTAAAATCCATTATGAAAACTAGATGAGGCTGGTAGTAAAATGAGGAGAAGCATTCCTTCCCCTGTGTATGCTGGTAAGACAGATGGCCAAAGAGGTGATGGGGTGCAACAAGTCCAGAGTTACAGTATAGATCTTGAAGCTGCAGTTCATGCAGAGAGAGGAACAATCTGTTGAATTGGTAAGAAGGTCCCAGACAGGCCTTCGAAAGGTCCAAAGAATAACTTTTTTGTGACTAAAGGAAACTAAGTTTAAGACACTGAATTGGCAGGAGGCAAATTCTGTCTTGCAAAAGCAAAGCCTACATGAAGTATCCCCACTCTCATTTGATAAATTTGGCATTCAGAAGTTTAAAAATCTTTTCTTTGTATCTCAATATAACAGTTCAGATAAAGTAAACTTAAGAGAGCAGACCAGCTTTTAGAAAGCGCATCGTGGGTTTCTTTCATATGCAGTTTATTCCAGTCTACAAACAAATCCTCCAGGCTTGGCTTTTACCACAGGCTAGTTGTTTTGAGCCTCAACTTGGAGTCAGACTGCATATCTGCTGGAGCAGGAAAGCACAAGGGTCCTGCATGCTTATGTGCTATCCTTCTGACATGGCCACAACATGCAGTTGACTGTAGTCCAAGGCATCAGAGACCAATGGACGAGGAGTGGAACTGTAGAGGTTGCCTGCAGGGACACACTTAAACAAGATAGCTCCACTTGTTTCGTATTAATATGAAATTAAATCACTTCTCCAGAGACAGTTGAAGGTGAACTTTAGAAGAAAAGTAAAATGATATTTGGGATGGGAAATTATCGTTTCCTCAGGACTGAATTTAAAAATAAAGGCAGTGAGTAATACGATGCTTAGGCACTGTTTATTTAGAAAATATACTCATGATGGGCATGAACACTGTGGCTAAGAGTTTGAGTGTTCACAAGTGCTTCATAGACAATGATCAAGAGGGTCATGATTCCTTTGCTCAAGCACTATCTTCAGCCAAAATAAACAAGGCATCTAACCTTGTCTTTTACAAAGACATTTGCTGTGTCCTTAGGAAGTTCTTTTACTTGTCTACTCACTCATATCTGCTAGTAGGCTTAGTTCTCACTTTTTAAAAAAGTAATGAAAAACTGTGTTTTAGGAGACACAATCTCCCCAAAAGGCAAGTTATTACTACCCAGTACTAAAAAACTCAGAGACATCTGCATGTATTTTAAGAACAATTTGTGGTAACTTTGGTACTCGGCTTACAATACATCAAATTACTCACAGGCTTTAGGATGAGCAAACAAGTCACTTTAGAAGAAGAGGTGATTATAAATCAACATATTTATTCATTCATTCATGTTTGGGTTTTTGAAGCAAATAAATTACTTCATTCAACAAGTAATTCAGACCAAAAAACTTTCCTTCTGCAACTTAAAAATACATCTTTCAACAGACACTCTAAATTTCAACTGAAGCAATGAAGCTCATAAATTATCCCTATAAACAGGAATTCCAGAAGTCTCACTTCTTAGAAACTAGAGTCAATGTCATAGTTTTTCCACCCAAACACTTAGTAGTAAATGCCTATTTTGGATCAAATGCATCAAAACATAATCACAACTTTTTTCTTTTAAAGAGGAGGACAGAGTATCAACAAAATTATATCATGATGGAAGGCATTAAACCAAAATGGTTTAATAATAATGAAAAACTACATAATGAAATATTTTAAGTGCAGAAAACATTTAAATTAAGTCTATTTGAAGCACCTGCTGAAGTGTACAACTTAAGGCAGAACAGAACATGTACAGTTGAAATGAATCTCAAAGTTCACAGAATCATAGGACGCCTTATTAAGAAAAGAAGTTTACATACTTTAAAAAATTCATTATAGTCTTAATTATAGTCTTTATTATAATCTTATTAATTGTAATCTTTTATGAAAAAGTTCATTATAGTGTTGTTATTTTAACTTACAAATAATAGGAATTTTAACTCAGATACCAATAGCTGGAAATGAATAATTAAAATCTTCAAAATTTTCCTTCAGCAACTCTAAAAATGTTCTAATGGTGCCTTGGATCACCCTAAAGTGAACATAAGCCAACAGCAATATTTTGCTTTTCTTATCTGTTTTTTCTTATCTGTTTTTCAAAAGAAACTATTGATCCGCATGTAGTTGGTTATCAGCAAGTTGATGGTCAAAGATATTTTTTAAAGTAGAAAGAAATAACAATTTCCCTTCTGAGAAGCAGAACTAAACCCTGACAATAACAAGGTTGGGGTGGGATGAGCAATCTTTTTATAGCTTGTAGTCAAAACTCTTGGATTTTGGTGCAGCATCTGTGTGGGAACTTACAAGAGAAATGCCAAGTGATTCATCCCCATGCCTATGTTTAATTACAGGTAACATAACAAAGGAGATTAAAGAAATTAATACAAATACTTTACTTTTTTACTTTCTATACCTCTCACCAAAGAATGAAAAGGTAGGAATGTCAATTATCCAGTATAATTAAAAAAAAAAAATCTAAGGAAAAGGAAAACTACTAACCAGAGTGACAAGATGATATTAAAGAGTTTTATTTATCTGTTTGGACAAGTCCAAATAGATAAATAAAACAAATAAATAATAAAATAAATTAGTACTAAATAAATAAATAAAACAAATGAGTACAAAACCAAATATGCAAACCACAACAGTCATTAGTGTCATGATTACTGATTTGGGAAGGAATTTGGATTAGGTGAAATCGTTACACCTCTGACTAGGAAGTCATAGTGTGATGTTTTCCTACACAAAACAGACACAAAAGACTAGTAAGTTAATTTATTAACAAATTGCCTGGAAAAGCAAGACCTCAGAAGGTTACAATGACTGAAGCATCTAGAGGTTTCTAAGCATCATTGAGCTTTCTCATGATAATATCAGAATAGCAAACTCCTATAACACACTGATGTATGTCTTATAGTCCTTTATATGTGAGGTTACATTAAATTAAGGATGGCATGCTACAACTAAGTTTTTCAGAAACACCTCTTTTAAAAAATCCTTGGTCTCATTTATTTAAAGACTTGAAAAATGTTTACAACTACACGTTACCCTACCTCTAAACAACAACAATAAAACAAATAGGTGTTGTGTGTATGTTTAGTCCCAATAAATGGGGAATTTCTGAAGTGTACAAATCTACAATACAACTAGATTAAATACTCCTCTCTGCTAAGAAGAAAAAATACCTTGCCTTTTCTCTACCAGATATAAATACATATATTATACTATTTACAGCCCGTTTCTGGCTAAGACTTACACCAATAAGTGATTTAAGAGATAAGGACGCATAGATTAGACTTCACAAGTAAATTCATCTTTCTTCCATCTTTAAATACATTCATACACTCTACAGGAGACATCAATTTTTTGTATTTTTCCAGCTTAGCTGGAGCCTCAGAGGATGTTTTCAGTATGTCAGGGAGGTACATCAACAAGTCACTAGAGTAGTGCAAAAAAAGAAAAAGCTCTGTCTACACCTGTCTCTAGGTGTAAGGCACTAAAATATCAGTTGTGATGCTGTAGCACTTGCTCTAAATGATAACTATAAGATACAGCTTCCTCATGGGCAGTTAAGAGCACAAAAGGAATATTTCACCCATAATTGGTGTGCATCCATTTTAGAAACAAAATGCAACTGCTATTACCATAATAATAGTAATATCTCTATGCAATATCCATCTTTTCACGGGGAAATGAAATGCAAAATCACATTAGCAGAATACCACAGACAAATGTTGCTGAAGAATCACCTCCATTCAGGAAATCACAACGTGCTGCTCAAGCAAGTTAACATGGAACAGCCACACATGGCTTTTATGTCTTTACAAGGCATTAGCTCTTCTGAAATAAATGTCTGTGAAACAGCAGTTTTATTAAATTCAGTCACCAGGGAGTGCTGCTGCCACCACTGAGGGCACACGCAACAGCACAGTACCTTCCAATGCCTAAGTTCAGCAGAAACAAGCATCACTACAGGTACAAAATTCACACCAGAAAAAAGTAGCCCACGGGACTTCACACCAGTAACATGGCAGGGAAAATCTCCTGAGATGAAAAAAATGCACTGAAGGAGCAGTGGTATTTTCAATCCCTCCTTACCTCCTGTGGACGGAGTTGCTTCAGCCACTGCAGATAACAAAACAACCTGGAGGACAAGCTTTCATTCACCTCTGCTAAGGTACTTGGTTCTTTCCAATCTTATTAATTTTACCCTAACTGTACCAGGTTTTTTCCTCAAGCATTCTTTTTTCCATATGGTTGCTAAACATTTACAAGTTGTGTCTTCAAATTGTTGGAAACTGAATAGGAACAAGGCATTAAGATCACCTGAGGAAAAAACTTCTGTGTATCTCTCTCTACTTCTCCCCTACTGAAGTTAAGCCTTTCTAAACAAACTCTAAGAAAAAACAACACTAGTCAAAGGGACTAGCCAAAGGGATGAACAAAGCCTCTGCATAAAGATACATAAGCTTTGAAGTTTTTCAGTAAATATGTATTATGGACAGATTTAATTTTGAATTTCTCATATTCTGTTTCAGTATTCCTTTATTTACTGAAAGGCAGCAAAGAGATTCCAGGAACCACATGGAAATTTTTAGTCTAAATTTATTTCCTCTATCCTAAACTTCATCTAAATTATCATCAATAGCACCTAAAAGACGTGTAATTGTCTACATAAAGAAATATTCCTCCTATTTGCACAGCTGTCATATGACTGCCACTGTTACATACAATAGTTACAGTTGAGATAGAGGTAATTTTCTTCCTACTAACCCTAACCCATAACCAATAACACTTAACCCCAATCCTATCCCACAGTGCTGTGTTTTGAATTCAGTGTCAGACTGATGTTGATAACACACCGATAGCTCAGCTGTCGCTCAGCAATGTTCAGCCTGAACCAGGGGCTTTTCAGGTTCCTGTGCTCTACTAGTGAGGAGCTGCACAAGGACCTGGGAGGGAGCATGGCCAGGACAGCTGACCCAAACTGGCCAAATGGATATTCCAGACCATACAATGCCATGCCCAGCACATAAACTGGGGGGGCGTTGACTGGGAGGGGCTGATTGCTGCTGAGACATTGGCTGGGCATCCATCACTAGGCAGTGAGCAGTGGTAGTGTGCATCACTACTTTCTCTTCAGTTTTATTTCTCTTTCTGCTTTTCATTACAATTATTATTGGTAGTGATGTTTATTATTACTGTTAGTATTATTAGCAGTGGTATTATATTTTACTTTATCTCAACTATTAAACTCTTATCTCAACCCATATGTTTCATCTTTTTTCTGATTCTCCTGCCGAACCCAGTAATGAAGAGAAGGAGTGAACTAGCAGCTGCATGGTACTTAGTGACTGGCTAGGGTTAAAACACAAGTCCTTTATGGATTCATTAAGCATCACTATATGTCTTGGCTGTTAACATTACCAGAGCCTTCAGAAATTACTTCTGTTTTGCAGGCCTAGATGCCTATGATAGACAGGAGGAGGTATCAATCTAACCAGGAAAACAATAAATTATTGGAAATTTGGCAGGACAATGTTTATAGTTTTTGCAGCCCAACAGTTTGCAGAGGCTGGCTTCGCTTGACTTGAGAACTTAATTTGAAATATTTTCTGGATGACAATTGGAAAGCACAGATATAGGTGACACACTAAAGATCAGTAGCTTGAATTTAGGATGTTACAAAAAAGGAAACTTGGAGCTTGTAATATTCAATTGATCAAACAATACAGGCTGCTAAATATAAAGAAAATTTGTGATGATGTTACAAAGAAAGAGACACCATAAAGAGGAGCTTGACTTCCAATCCTGTGTGAAAAGCATTAGTAGAGGCAGATCTCACTGTGTTCTTCTAGGTTTGTATGTAAAAATCTTACTCTTTCCTCTTAGAATTTATTTGCTTTTCAGATGGATAGATTGAGCTATTTTCATCCATTCGCAGCAGGGTAGCTAATTTGTTAACATGGCAGGAGGGATGGAGAAAAAATAAACAAAAGCAGAAAACCAGAAGCACTTTTTAAAATAAACAATATTTATTTGTCCTAATAATGCCAGTGTAGTTGCAATAAAATGCATCAAAAGAACTACAACAAACAGAAGAATAGATAACATGACATTCCTTTTCTCATTAAATCCTCAAGGTTACTGTGAATATTTTCAGCTAGATTCTGTTCCATGTTTTATCTGGTTGTCAACTCTCTTCAAGTTAACAGCTGAGTGAGGAACCACACATAACTACTCTCAACCCAGACCTATAAAACAAGCAAAAAATGGTTGTATTCATCTGCTTTTCTTGCTTTCAGTTCTGGGACCAGCTATTCTGAAAAGACAGAAGCTGCAGAATCAAGGGGAGAAAATCCTCATCCTCCCTGATAGGGAAGCACCCATGGTGGTCAGCAGCCAGTGCATCTGCAGAATAACATCCAAGAGAGGCCAGGAAACAGGAGATGCACAGTGTCGTCCTGCTTGTGGGCTCCTTGCTGCTGGGAGAAGGTTGACTAGATCAGGGCTCTTTGAAGATGATTTCTTGTGAAATTTTTCATCATCTTGAAGTTGCTTCTGTTTTAGAGAACTGAAATTGAGTCTTCTTCCTCCATCATCACAATATTTTAGTTTTTAATCTAGGGAAATTAAAAGGTTTAGTGTTTGTTTTAATAGGAGTGCAATAGTAACAGTTATCAAAACAAAGTCTTTTCCTAGGAAGAGAATATTGTTCCAAAAAACCCTCAAAACCTTCTCCACCAAGGAACAAACTACTGCTACAATAAGATTAGGCAAATGACCATCACCGAGGCAGAGAACCACAGAGCTGCATGTTCTCCCCTTCTCACCATCATAATTGTTTCTCAAACTACCCATCTCTTACCTTCAGCAGCAGGAAAATAACTCAGCCTTAAATTGTTGCATTATATCATTATAGACAGAAACTTTACTGTTAGTGGCATAAATACAGGAGATGCATAGGCAGATCAAATGCAGGCAGTGTACAGACTGCTTCTCAATAACTCAAAGCAAATCTCTTGAGAATGGAGTTATGCAGGCCTGCACTATTCATTGTTTTGATTTGCACAGAGAATGGACAGCCATAGCAACCACCAAACTTGGAAAAATGCCACTTTCAAATATCCTTTACCCCATCTGGACCTCTATTTTGTGCTCTCACATCATCGAAGATCAGGTTTTTTTGTGGAGTACCACTTGCTCTTGAAGTTACTTAACCACAGTATATCCTATCAAAAATCAGCTGTGCATTTTACAGACTACACAGCAGTTGCATAGTGATGAGATCCACACTATAGTTCTGACAAAGCCAGTATTTTTTAACTAGCAGCCTGGTTAGTTTTCCAAAAGTTTTGTCTGCAAATACACCTTCTCTAATGCAGTACAGGAGTAGTATATCACTGGCTTTTCAGGAAAACTGAAAAGTTAAGACATGATTGCAAACAAAAAATTACAGCTAATGAATTTGAACATCTCTATTTTCATGGGGTGAGAAGAGTCAGGGATAAGCATTCAAAACACATGCTTAGAAATACTGAATAAATAAAATAATTGCTACTGAGTGGCGGCCTCAACTGAGATGAGGGAGAGAAAATAATAGAAAATTTTGACAAAAAGTCAACATATAAGATTTTTTTTATACCCAGATCTGAAATCCAGCAGTGGTTCTTCTCAGATACAGCTCTCTTTCTCAAGTGAAATGTGCTCTTTACAATCAGTGTCAAGGACTTACTGATGAACTCAAATGGGCTACCAAGCTTTGTGGATTCTGAAGCTGCTTAGGCTGTTGAGAAGGGACAATGTAGGAAAATAGTTGCAGGAAGTGTATGAGTCCTGTCCAAGAGCTGCAAACTCTGAAAATCCCACCCACTGGGCAGATGAGACATTAAGACCAAAGTTCACCTGTAAATCCCAGATCTAAGCAGCTCCATGTGAGATAAAAATTCTTTTGGATTCTGTACTAAATCCAAAATTTTCAGTGCTACAAAATTTCCATGACAGATCTTTCCCAGCTGCCCAATTCCCAAAGCAGGAAGGACTAAAGTAAGCTAAGAAGCCAGCTCCCAAGTGAGCCTAGAAAATCTTTGCTCAGAGACAGAGAAATTATACACATAATGCATATTTTGAACCTAGACTGTCTTTCATCAAATAAATCATAAATATATAAAACTAAGATTCCTTCAAAATTTTTGGCATTGCAATCGTGTACCCCTCAAACATTTATAACCATTTTGGGAAAAGATTCCCAACATGCAACCAGAATAAAATACCTCTTGGCTGAAATGAAAAGCTACAATAAACTACTCCCACAAATTCAAAAGTCTGAGAAACAGAGTGGAGAGCAGATACCAATTTTACCATTTAGGAAGGAAAGGAAGGCAGGTTCTGTAGAATATTTGGCTTTTTTCTTCTAAGAAAATAGGCAATGAAATAGTGCACAGAATTTACTTTGTATAGATTCAAAGGGGAATGTCTCACTGGGAGAAGAGGACAAGTGCCACTTCACTAAGCGCAGATCATCATGGTTTTTATATGGACTAAGAAGGTGAGGTTTTTAAAAACAGTCCTAGGGAAAAAACTCCTTAAGGGTGAAACAGGAGAGCCAAAGCCTCTATAGACTTCAGGCTTCAGTGTAAAAAAACACTCTTGCTCAGGAAGACATGCAAAGGACATCTCCAAGATATTTTTCACTGGAGTAACTTGGAGATCTTGCTCACAAACTTGTTGCAATGAAGCAGAAAGGTATGGGAAAACACGGGCCATAGACTGTTTTCAGAACAGAAAATGTCTGTAAAAATGATGTGGTCGCAGCAGCAGGAAAATAACTCTTCATTTAAACAATATTGCAAACTGTGCAAAGAAAGATTTTTCATACATAGCATGAAAATACATTATGTATGCTCATCAATGCATCTCTCCAGCCTGACATAACAAATCCCTTCAGAAGATTCTTGTTGATAGAGATTAATCACAGCCATTACAAGATCTTTAGACACAATCATACTGAAAAAAAAAAAAAAAGAAAAAAGAAAATTGTTGTAGATTCCTAATCCTGAATAGACTGAAGATCATGTAGTTCAGCATGTGCACTCTGTTATAGTACCTTGAAGATAAAGAGCAAAGAAACTTATTAAAACACCTTGGGAGGTAAAAAAATTGCAACTATTACAATTTCCTTAGGAAAGCTGGAAGTCTCTTGGTTGCGTAATATTCATAAGTCAAAAGTTCTGTTCCTTGGTATACTGCACTGATGCCCTTTATATTTTCATCTGACTGATTGTGAGCAGCTTTCATATTGTGTGAAATATCAAAGGTCAGATTTTTCTCCTTGTAATTCCCTGTGCACTCTTCACTAACTCCAAGATATTTTCCAAATCACATTTTAAATTGGTAATATCTGATGAATTTAACCAAATACCTAAGTTTAGCTAAAGGGTTTTTCAAAGCAGAAAAACTGATATGGATATTTCTTTTCTGGTGGACGAATTGTGCAGATCTTCAGTTCAATATAGTATGTATCTGAATCTCACTCAACCCATCTGGCACTTGAGAACAAACTCAAGAAATAAGCACAAGCCTCTATTCAGCTGAGTTGGGGCACTGATACTTTATTTCTGCTGACTTGCCTGTGTCCTTGTGCAACTGGAGATCCTTGCAGGGTGAAACCTCAATACCCCAAGAGAAGCAAACACATCCATGTCTCTTTCTCAAGGGATAAATATAATCCAAAGGCTAAGCAAAAGGAATTTAGAAAAAGCAGGAGAGTAACTTTTTGCTCTGCAGAGGACTTTCTACACAAACCTGTACCAGGACATAGAAAAGACAGATTTGCAGATATGTTTATGGGAGAGATTCAGGTTGCCTATTCCCAGGCATACAGTGCTTTTTGGCACTGCTTAGAGCATCCCAGACACCCACATGGGCTCGCAAATATGTGTGACATAACACTTCCTGGGCATCTGTATCCCTCTGGCTATAGGCCACACAGGCTGCTCCATAGTACCTGAGGTAACATCAGGTAAACAGTTGGGGTCTGAATTTTTGCAGCCTGGTGCTAACCTAGCAATTCTGGATTCCTGAATGAGATGAAGATTCTACCTTAAAAATAAAAAGAGGAATACCTCAGAGAGGAATAACAGTAACCTCACCTGAGTGGGAATCTTGCTAGAGCTAACCATAAAATCATAGAAACATTTAGGTTGAAAAAGACCTCTAAGGTCATTGAGTCCAACCGTTAACCTAACAGTGCCGAATCCACCACTAAACCATGTCCCAAAGCACCAAATTGACACAACCCTTAAATATCTCCAGGGATGGCGACTCAACTCCTCATATAGTCTGCTCCAGTGTTTCACAATGCTTTCAGTGAACAAATGTTTCCTAATGTGCAATCTAAACCTCCCCTGGTGCAACTTAGAGCCATTTCTTCCTGTTCTGCCCCTGCTTACCTTGCTACACCCTCTTTTAGGCACTTGTAAAAAGCAATAAAGTCCCACCTGAGCCTCCTTTTCTCAAAAGCTAAACACCTCCAGCTCCCTCAACTCGTCCTCATCCAACTTGTTGCTGCAGATCCTTCATCAGATTTGTTTTCCCTTCTCTGGATGTGCTTCAGCACACCAATGTCTTTCTTGTAGTGAGGGGCAAAAACTGAGCACAGGATTCAAGGTGCAGGCTCACCAGTGCTGCGTACAAGGAGGAGACATCCCTAGTCCCACTAGCAGATATAAATGCATTCCATGGCCATATGTTTAATTTGGTCCTCTCCTGGCACTAGCTCAACAATACTATCTAGGTGTGAGGGAATCTCTAAAGCTCTGCTAAAGATAAGTGCCCCTGGTTTCTGCTTTAAAAGTCATTTTAGTTCACCTAAAAATGCAGCTGAATGAAAGGGGATAATAGTAATACTTCCCTTGGATGGATACCCACTGTGGGACACAGCTACTATCAAACCAAAAAGGGTCAGGAAGAATTTACACTCCATTTCTTCTCATGATCACTTACCCTCTGAAGCCTGACAAACCCTCACTTCTTTCCCAAGCAAAGCTGCAGCCTTGGGCCGAAGTTCTCCTGGCAGCCAGGCTGGGGTCTTGGTGCACAGCCTGCTCCCCAGGCAAGTGTGAAGGTTATAGAGAGAACTAAACCTGAGTCTCTCACATCCTTCAATTTGCAAGTATTTTTACAAAAAGTATGACCTTTACTTCCCTCCTATTGTTTTGAAAAAAAGAGTCAATGAAGGAGAGAGAAGCAGCTGTACCTTGTTCAGAAGAATGCTTTTTGCCTGGGCTCCTCAAGTGACATTTGCCAAGGAACACCATTTCTAAACCCAGATCAGGCTTGGGCATGAACTAGACAAGGAGCAGCTCCCTTTGGTTCCAATTAGGCCTCTGCCTAAACCCAGAGTAACAACTTCTCATTTACAGAGTATACGAAGAGTCAACCCTGAAATACAAGCAGGATATTTCTTGTAAGAAAGGGAGATTGTCACGATCATATTTTGTGATTCAAATAGAACACAGATGCATAGATGGTTTCTGTGTGACTTTTGCTGGAAGCTTTGAAAACAGTTAATTGGGCTAGGTGTCTATCTCATATAAATGAGTCTAAACTTTATCAGATACCTATCTACATCTTTCAACAATTAAATCAGTTATTCTGTCTGTCTTTATTCATTTAAAGAGAAGAAGGGGTAAGAACATAAGTGTGCGTGCCTATATTACTGAAGTGATCCAAGGAAAAACTTATTACAGATTTTAAAAAGCTATATAAATAATATGAATGGTAAGTGAAATTTATTTCCTTATAGAGGATAATCATTCTATATAAGAAATAGGATTATTTAATAATAATGTTAGAAAATCACTTTTAATTGTTAACACTTTCAATCAAAAATTGGCTAAATTAGTCAAGATTCATTAAATCTCTGATAGAAGTTTTGCCGCAGAAAATGCCAACTAGGTTCTTACTGGAAATACTCTTTAAACGTAACAAGAACTTTATACCATCAGTAATAAAAATGAAATATTTAAGTCCTAGCTTTGAACAAGAAGTCAAAGAAAAAGCATGAAATGGGAAGGACTACTATGATCACCCTTCAAAAAGTGACATTCGTGCTTACTAACTTCTCCTCCTGAATTTACAAGACTTTATTATACAGCACAAGCTGTTCCACCCAGGCATATTTGCTGTTATCTTCATGTCAGTCCCTGGCTGGAAATTGTCCAGACCTTGCTTTCCTATAAGCTCACTGGGCTCAGCTGAGCTAAACCAACTGTGACCAATCTCAGTTTAATACAGCAGAATAATAGTTTAAATACTATTATCCCTCTGGTCCATGAAGCTTATGGAGAAAAATGAACCATTTACAGCTCACCTGAGTGCGTGGATTTTTTTTTCTTTTGTTAGTTAAGGAGAGATCCAAAAAGTGAAGTTATTTGGAATGCCTTTGCTCCACCTGAAAATAAACATCTACTCTCTCTGAAAATGAATCTGCATCTTCTCAGGTATTGAACTAAAAAAGCAGACAGAGTGCTAAGAATTAGATAGGACAGACTAAATGCATATATAATGGAGAGAGTCAGATTTCAAGGGTTCTGGATGAAATGTATTTAAGTAAGAACCTGTAAATACTGTGGCTATTAAGAGCTAAATTTTGTATGATAAAAAACTTATGTGGCCCTAGGGTGTAATGTAAGCCAAAATTCCTGCCTCCCACCTCCATGCCACTGTTCATTAGCAGAGTATAATTGAACTAAAACTAATTTATTAACAATTAAAATAAAATAAAACCAAGCATTGTTTAGAAAACTGGAAAAATAATCTAGTACCATTCTTTTTTATGAATACAACCACGAATGAGAAACTCAACTATGCTGGCAATTACAATCCTTCAAGTGTAGAATCAAATGCTTAACAGTACTGTAAGCCACAGGGAAAAAAGCCTTATAAACAGATGAAATAGAACTTCAAGGAATCTGACACTACAAATTATACTAACATATTTTTAAGAATAAATAAAGATAGAACACATCTCTTGATCAAACTGCAATACAAATAGAATAAAAATAGCCTTGAAAGACAAAGTTTAGTAAAAGGGATAACGTTCATGTGTTGCTTGTAACACATTACTGAAAAATTAACTCCAATTAACAATAATACGTTATTTGTTACATGAACTGTAAAAGGCTCACCAGTACTTCAAAGGACTGATAAATCAAACTTTGAGATGCAGATGAAAAATATATGCAGTGTCATAGCTTTTCTTAGCAGACCTTCTATATGTTATGTACATAGTCATAAGAAACAACTCAAATGCACAGGTGGTGATCTACTTTTTGTCATGGACTAGAAACAACGCAAAATGCCTTCAGATACACCTATAAACAGGAAATAACATAAAAGTCAGTTTGGAAACCCTGTGTAGCTTAAAGAAACTGTGTATGTGTGGATAGAGGATGTACCTATTTGGATAATCGTAACAGATACAGCAGTCTATCTCATTTAGGTACTATGAAGATAATGGGGGATCTGAGCTTCTCAGCATAGAGCACAGAAGATGGGAGTTGAAACTCACTGATGACCAAATTCTCAATCATCTATTCACTGCAGCAAGGACAAGATGGCCACTATAATGCTTACTTGGTGTTCAGTACCTGTCCAGGCCTTGTACTGCAGTGTATGCACAACCTTAAACCCTTAAGAACACAGTTTGAGGTCTGAGTTTTAGCACCTCTGGCAGCTGTTATCCTGACAGAACACTCAGCCAGTAGTGCCACTGGCCAACAGAGACTGAAGGGGCTGCCTCTGCCTCCTGCAGGACTGGCCTGAGCCCAGCAGTGCAGGTGTCAGAAGTATCTTCAACACTGAAATCAAAGCCTCATCTCCCAGGCTTCAGAAAAATGTGAGCCCAGACATACATATGTTCTCTTTCTAGCCTGATTCTAGAAGGTATTTATGAATGGAATCTCTTCCTTTCTTCAGCTGAAGCCTACAGTTTCCCAGCCACAAAGTGAGCAGAGAACCAGCAGTGAGCTCCTCTCTCAGCTGAAAAGCAGTAAGCAAAAGCTTGGGTCTACCTAAGAAATGCAGCTTCTTTCTCAGCTAGGATTTCTCAGTCTCGGCTTGATTGTATTCAAACTGGACTTCATTGTAAATCACTGCTAAAGAGCTTCCAAAGTTGCAGACTCAGCTTACGGTTCCACAGTCCTACATCTGGAGTTTCACAGTGATTTAGGATCAAACCTGAGCACTGACATACCACACAATTTTCTCTCAGCTGTGAGTCATCCCCAAAAGACCATTCCCTGGAGGCACAAATAGCTGTTGTACAGCAGTACAGTTCCATTGAGAGGGGGCGCAAGCAATCACTCCACTGGCTCTTGGAGAGGGCCACACTAGAGACCCCACTTTAGAGAGTCCTGCTGTAGAATAATCTAGAATTTCTTTGAGCCTTCTCCTAAGGAGACGATTGTGGCACAAAAATATACGTCTTTATACTGCAGGGAATATGGCATAAACCAATTTCAGAGGAAGGCAGGAGTTAGTGCACTTTATCTCAATTCCCAACACAACAAAACACACTTTCTTTCCCATGAGTGTGGGTAAAGCAAAGAGTGTGGAAGTAAAAAAATCAAGAATTACAAGTCACCAGGGACTATAAAAAGAAAACAATATACCCTGGGACATACCCCACATGACTATAGGCATTGATAATTGTCTGCAATTCTGGGAACATCAATCTTGGAAACATGTTTTTTAACAATTCACTCCACAGAAGCCACAGTCACAAGTATGTAATTTAGAAGTTTCCACACTATACTGCGTGGCACAAATGAGAAACCACGTAATGTAATAGAAAAAAAAAACTTGTCAGCTCTTACTGAAGCCTCTCATTTGGCTCCAATCAAGTTGCAGGATAATCAGATGAAGTAAAAAAAGGAGCCTGAGGATGAGAAGTTCAGAACATCTGTGGCACCCACAACTAAGGAAATCCTGCAGCTTGCTCTTTGCACACCTGTAACAACCATAGTTTTTGCTCTTGAATGACCAAGACAGAGAATTGTTATTTCCTTCTCTGAGCGCAATAACAAAGATCTCTGCCTCCCTTCTACTCTTATCTACCCCCCTATTTAATTTATCTGCTCTGTGCTTTTTTGTTGGGTTTTACATCAAGTTTCTCTTTTCCTTCTTTCTACTATTGCCTCTCACATCTCATTATTCATGCGGCTTCTGAGGTCAAAAAAGAGAGACAATTCCCATGTTAGAAAATTCCATGTGATTTCAACCTTCATTCTGTTAAATTACTATCATCTTTCCCTCTCTCTACATTTCTTGAAGTCTTGACATAGGGATATATCCTGTTGCATAGTACCCTATCCATGCCTATCACATTGCACAGACCTTTTCCAGCGTGATTTCCTTTTTTGGGTCTTCTCATTATTAACTTACCTCAGGTGACCTGTGAAGGCCCTGATTCATCCTCTTATTGTTCTCTGAGTATTCAGCTGTTTTCCATCCTGCAGATACCTCTTTATCACAGATTTACAGCAAACTGCTAATGTATCTTACACCCATTACTCCAATGGTTGATATTTTATGGTTTGACTCACTTTTCAAACTGTTCTGTGATAGTAATTTTCATTCTTTTATCTTAATTCTGTGGGTGTTCCCCAGAACTCTTTTGTCACTTCCCTGCTCTTTTTCTCTTCAGCTTTGGCAACCAGCATTTTTACCTCCATTCACAGTACATGTTATCATTTGTTAGATGACAAACCATTGTATTACTCTTGTAATTTTTTTCCCTTGTGTATCTTTGATTTTATCTTTGCTTTTTTTTCCCCCCTTGTTTTTCCATGGATGAAAAAATGTCTACCATAATTTTATTTACCTTAAAGAATATATTTTCATAATATATTGCCATATGGCACAGAGAAACCTGATCTACCTCTGAACAAGACAGTTCAGAGAGAACAGTAGATGTGTAAATGCAGCTAAATGGTTCCTGATACCCAGCTTAGTTTATTAAGGGCAAGGTACAAGCCTACAAACTGCTGAACTATACATATATATACATATACACACACACATATATATGAATATACACACATATATATATGAGATGTAAATGTAAGCTGTAGATACTTTCTTCCAGGCTTCTCACATTCCTCATCTGGCTCATATTTCATCACTGGTGACAACTATAGGTTCCGTATCTACCCAAGCTGCTACTAAGGTGATTGATGTAGGGCAGTGAAACAGAAACTTACAGTATTACTGGATTAAATACTTCCCGCAGGCCTCAAAGAAGTGATTTACTAGAGGGAGCAGGTTGTGGTCCCTAATTTTTAGTGAGAGATTCACATGAGCTAGAATGTTATTAAGTAAGGATGACATTGTGAACAGTTTAAACATGAGTCAGACTGCTGGGAAGACCCAGGTGAGCTACTGTGGTCATCCCCAACTTGAGCTTTCTCCAGTGAGAATTAATCCCTGTTCCATTTGGTAGTTAAGGAGACCACACTTTTCAGGCTGGCTTCATGCTTTGTTACAGTAATTTGCTGTTTGTAGAGACTGATCTCGTATCTTTAGCTTACCATACTAGCAACACCAGTTTCCCTTCAGCTTTGTCTTGTTCTTTTTTTAACCATAGTCCAAAACATCTGTGTAATCTTTTCAGTATAGTATGTTTGCCTTCCTGTTTACCTTTTTCACACTTGTTCTGTCTGTTTGTAATGATGAATTATTCCCATGCCATTTGAAATCATTTCCCAAGGGCAAAAACTAGCTCAGAGAAACAGCAGAAGCTTCATCAGGATCTTTTATTTAACAAATGCTAAAAATAATTGCCCAGATTCTTTGCTGTTTATTTTTAATAAAGTATTCATAATTCAGCTAATTTTTAAGACAAGATTAAATTGCCACAGATTATAATCTATTGTTATTTATAACATGCAGAAATATCAATTACACTTAGAAGTCATTTAATACTTTTATTATATACATTATTCACATGTATACATGTACAATTTATAATACACTAATAGCCAACAGAGCTAATGACTCTGAGTGTTGATTACCAGGTTTAATCTATCTAGATACAATTTTCATTGGCAGAAGCTCAGAATCAAAACTCAAATTTGTGTGATTGTGGAACACACAGTACCTGTTGTTTTGCATAATGTTTTAAAGGAAGAAACATTTTCTGAGATTCCTACATAATCCAGTTCTTCTGTGTATAAAATTTTCATTGCTACATGGATTGAAACTGTATTTTTCCTACATTGCAAGGAGAAAAAACAAAAGTAGTGGAACAAAAGAAAAATCTAAATGGATAAAAAGATTACCATCATCCTTAAATATAGTTTTAGTATAAAAGAGAGTTCTGACAAAGAGAAGTTAATTCCAAAAGCACACACTGTTTTTTTTTCAGGATGGTAGGACTGAACTAAATACAATACAGAGTTCCAGCTTTCCTAACGTTAACTTTGCCTTACAGATGCCAATCTGATCTTTTCAGAGTCAGCCAACTTTCTCCCCATTCTCCCTGCACTGTTCTCTGTAAAATAGGGGTAATGCTGATTACTTACATAATAGAGCTAATAGGGATTATGACCTGAATGCTTTGTGCTGACAATATTTTGACCCAAGCACTATATTAAATAATAATAATCAGTACAACTGCCAATATCTCAACTAAGAATTTTTCTGTGCTTTTTCAGAAAGACAGATATCTATCAGATCATATACACAATGCATGCATCAGATGAAAGTCGTGGTGGGCTGCTAAACTTTCTACTGACTGGAAAAGAAAAATATAACACACAAACCTACCCAGAGAACTATAGGCTGGTCAGTCAGTGTAAGGCAAGATCACAGAGCAGATCCCCCTGGAAATTACTCTAAGGCACATGGAAAATAGAGATTGGTGACAGCCAACATGCCTTCACTAAGGGCAAGCCATGGCTAGCAAATTCTGTGACCTTCTACGGTGGGATTACAGTATTGATGGATAAGAGGGAGTGACTGATATAATCTACCTGGACTTGTGCAGAGCGTTCAATACTTTCACACACAACATCCTTGGCTCTAAAATGGAGAAACAAGGATCTGACAGGTAGAGCACTCAGTGGAAAAGGAGTTGTCTAGATCCTCACACTCAGAGAATTCCTGTCAATGACTCAACATCTGGGTGGTAAGCATTAATGAGTGCTGTCCCTCAGTGTCCATACTGGGACCAGTATTAAGGTCTTTGTCAGGGATATGGACAGTGGGATTGAGTGCACCCTCAGCAAGTTTGTTGGTGACACTGAGCTGAGTAGTCTGGTTGATACTACAGAAGGAAAGAATAGAATCTAAAAGGACCTTGACAGGCTTGAGAGGTGGGCCTGTGAAACCTCATGAAGTTCAACAAGGTCAGGTGTAAGCTCCTGCATCTGTGTCAGGGCAATCCCAGGCTGGGCACTCAGGGAATTGAGAGTGGCCTTGTGGAGACAGACTTGGAAAAGCAGGTGAATGAGAAATTGAACATTAGCCAGAAATGCACATTTACAGCCCAGAAATCCAACTGCATTCTGGGCTGCATTACAAGCAGTGTGGCCAGCACGTCTAGGGAGGTGATTCTGCTCCTCTATCTGCTTTGGTGAGACCCCACCCAGAATGCTGCATCCAGCTCTGAGGTCCCCAGCACAGGAAAGACACAGACCTCTCTGGGCAAATCCAGAGAAAGGCTGAGCATCTCTCCTATGAAAATAGGCTAAGAAATTTGGGCTGTTCAGCCTGGAGAAGAGATGACTCCAGGGAGTCCTTATAACTTTCCAGTACCTAAAGAGGACCTACAAGAAAAATGGGAAAGGACTTTCTATCAGAAAGTGTAGTAACAGGACAAGGAGTAATGGTTTTAAATTGGAGAAGGTAGATTTAGATTAGATATTAGGAAGAAATTCTTTACAGTGAGGGTGGTAAGGCACTGCATGAATTTTCCAGAGAAAAATCCCTGTTAGTGGATTTTTAGTGGTTAGTCCCATCCCTGTTAGTGTTCAAGACCAGGTTAAATTGTGTGCTGAACAACCTGGTCTAGTGTAAAGTCTGTCTGCCCACATCACTAGAAGTAGGTGACCATTGAAACTAGAGGGTCTTTAAGATCCCTTCCAACCCAATCCATTTTAATATTCTATTCTATGTTTTTAATTACTCTAAGAGGAGGAAAAGAGTCACTTAAATATGTGAACAACACAGATACTATGTTTACTGGAAGTTATATGTTGTCAGCTTCTACAGAGACATGAAAATATTGTTTAGAAAGTTGAATAATTCAATTTTGCTCTAGACTGAAGTACATAGACCTTTTTGTTAATGTTGCAAAAGCATTATGAAGAAGTGTTCTGAATTAGTTTTCTTCTAAAGTGCTACAACTCAAAGTCATCTGGCCTGCAGCAGTTGGTGAAACATACTTGTTCCCTTTTATTCAGACCTAGAAGAGAGCTATAAAGTTGTGAAACATTAAAAAGAGTAGAATTCAATTCTCTTTTCTTGGAGATTACAAATGGGAGGACATTTTCCCATATACAAAGAGCAACAGGTAATCTCTTCCATGTCCCACATACCACAGGAATGTCATCTGACATGCTCTAGTCTTGAAGTCAACAATTAAGGTACTCCTTACAGCATGCAAGTAAGAGGAAAAAGACAATAATTCCTAAAAATGCATCAGATTCTTAATTTGAAATTCTTTTTTAGAAACTTCAATCTATGTAGAGCTAACTGATTTATTTTAAAGATTTTTTTTTTCTTCCTCCTCAAGCTCTACTTTATTACTGCAATATGTTCTTTACATGCATGGAAGGAATAAGGGAGAGGGAATCAACTAAATAAATTATCTTCTTTCATTTTTAAGGTTTTAAGCAAATCTCACAAGAAAGTAAATATACCACAAAGCATTTGCTAAGAGCTAGCTAGGTGGAAGCAGGCAAGTGCTAACTAGCTTTATGATCTTTTCAGTATGTGGAAAACCAGTGAGGATGTAGATATTTACCACCATGAAAGGAATGAGTAGATATTTTTACATTCAGATATCTAGGAACAGTTAGACTCTGTAATACATAGTGGCAAAGACAGCTTCCTTAATTTAGTATATCTTTTCAAATCAGATTATGTTCTGCACGGCAAAATTCCCTTGACTCCTTCAAAACCTGTGCAGAAACATTAATGTGCCAAGATATTCAGAGATCTAGTTAATTAATTTGAAAGGCCTACTTTTGGAAACCTATTATCTGTAAAAGGTGATACTAAACAGATTTAACAAGTATACAAATAGATAATTGCAGGGATGATAGACTGCTGTTACAAAGTCCTAATGTCAGAGAGATATTTCTTCATTGATTTACCCAATAGCTGAATCATTTTCTCAGACTGAATATTTCTAAAGGAATATGACAGGTGAGCAATACCATGCCAGGTATCAGGTCTTACATCTGTGCCATTTGCCTCCTCATAGATGATCATCAGCAGAACAAGATAGGGAATAAATGTACATTTGCATTGTTCAGCATACCTTGTGCTGATTTGGCTACATATTTTAACTTCAATATGTAGGGCTTGCTCACTACAGAGACTTTAGTCTCAAAAATATCCATGGGACTCTGAGAAAAATAGAAATCAAATAAGTTAATGAAGAGAATTTTGCAGGTAATGGACAAGGACATAGTAGTAACAGCATTTCCACATTAAAAAAAAAACAAACTGAGAAAACAGCATCCTTCTCCACATACTCTCCTGCATTCTGTTTCCTCACTCCTTAAACATAAGCAATGCTTTTAATTCCAGCAGCCTACTCTTTCACAATATAAAATTAATGAAATTCTACTATTTTCTGCAAAACAGATATATAAAAGAGTGTATTTTTCCCAGATTCATATGAGAAAAGCTCCACTAAACAACAAAAGATTCAGTGATTCTACACTGTGGTACACAGCAGATGATTGACACGGGTTATCCAACTAAGGTGCAACCACTCCAACTATGGCTTCATAGCTGCTTCTTTGAGTTCATCCAGTATTATCTGATCTGCCTGATAAAAGTTAATAAGAATATTTCACAGAATAATACAGAAAAAAAAACCTAACACTAACACTAAACCTAACCCGAACACAAAGCCAACCCCTAAACTGAATCCAAAACATAAACCTAAGCCTAACCCAAAACCTAACCCTAGTCCAAACAGTAACCATAGCCCGAACCATAGACATAGACACTAACCGTAACACAACCCTACCCCTAGCCCTAATCCTAACACTAAACCTGAATGTAATCCTAACCCTAAACCAAACACAACCCTAAACTGAATTGAAAACCTAAACCCTGACCCAAACCGTAACCATAGCCAAACAGTAATGCTAACCCTAACCCTAACCCTAAGGTTAAACATAACCCTGAACCAATCCAAAACCCTAGCCCGAAGACTAATCCTAAACCAAACCGTAAAGCTAGCCCTAACCTTAAACCAAATGCTAACCATTAACCTAACCCTAGCCCTAACCCTAACCCTAAACCTAAACCTCTCCTGAAGCCTAACCCTAACACTAGCCCAAACCCTAACCCCAAGCCTAGGCCTAAGCCTAAATCCTCAGCCTAATCCTAAACCTAAGCCTAAACCTAAGGCTAAGGCTAATGCTAAGCAAATCTCACAAGAGATTTGATAACCTGACCCTAACCATAATCATAACCCTAACCATAACCCAACCCTAACCCAAACTGTAACACTAACAACACTAACCATAAACCTAAACCAAAGCCAACCCCTAAACTGAATCCTAAACCTTAACCTAAGCCTAACCCTAACCCAAACCTGAAACATAATCCTAAACCTAAACCGAGTCTAACCCGTAAACTGAATCCTAACCCAAACCATAAACCTAGCCCAAACCCTAACCCTACCCCTAGCCCTAGACATAATCCTAAACCTAAACCAAACCCAACCCTTAATCTGGGTACTAAACCTAACCCTAAGCCTAAACCCTAAACCTAACACAAATTTTACACAGAGCCTAAACATAATCCCAACTCTAAACCAAAGGCAACCTTAAACTGAAACCTAAACCGAAGCCTGAACCTAAGCCAATGCCTTAAAATAAGCCAACGCCTAAACCTATGACCAAACATAACCCAAACCTAACCCAAACCCTAATCCTAACGCTAACCTAAAATATGACCCTAAACCGAAACCAAACACAACCCCAAAACTGAATCCTAAACCTAAATCTAACCCAAACTGTAACCCTAGGATGAACTGTAACTCTAACCCTACCCCTAACCTTAAATATAATCCCAAATCTAAACCAAACCCAGTCCCTAAACTGAATCCTAAACCTAAGCCTAGGCCTAAACCTAAATCTGAGCCTAATCCTAAACCTAAGGCTAACCCTAAACCTAAAACTAAGGTAATCCCTAACCCTAACCCTAATCTGAAACGTTACCCTAACCCAAAACCACAGCCAACACCTAAACTGTTTTCTAAACCTAAACGTAACTAGAAACCAAACCGCAACCCTAAACCTAAACCTAGCCCTAACCCTAACACTTACCCTAACACAAACCATAGCCCTAATCCTAGCCCTAATTCTAAACCTAAACCTAACCCTAACCCAAACCCTAACCTAACCCTAACACAACCGTAACCCAAACTGAAAACCCAACACTAACGATAACCCTAACCTAAACCTGAATGTAACCATAATCCTAAACCAAAACCAACCTCAACACTGAATCCTAAAGCTTAACCTAAACCGAATCCAAACCCTAACCCTAATCTTAACCCTAAACTAAAAAATGATCCTTAAACTAAATCAAACACAACCTCTAAATTGAATCCTAAACCTAAGCCTAAAACTAACCCTAAAAACCTAACCCAAACCCTAAGCATAATCCGAAACCTAAACCAAGCCTAACCCCTAAACTGCATCCTAACCCAAACCATAAACCAAGCTCAAACCCTAACCCAAATACTAACCCTAACCCAAATACTACCAAGCTCAAACCCTAACCCAAATACTAAGCCTAAGGCAACCCCTAGCCCTAACACTAACCCTAAACTGAAATGTTGTCCTAAACCGAAACCAAAGCCGACGCCTAAACTGAATTGTAAACCTAACCCTAACCCTGACCCTAACCCTAACCCTTACCCTATTATAAGTAAAAATTTGTAACACTGTTTATACTTGCCTGTTTTAAAATTCTTCTTCAAGAGGAGGAGGTTCTTCAGTCCCTTCATCATCTTTGTGGCCCTTCACTGGACTCTCCAGTATGTCCATGTGTTGCTATAGGACACGAAAGAACACAAGCACACACCACTGCTCTCAAGGCTAAGAAAAAGGGACGTTTATTTTCAGACTCCATCATTTATAGTTTTCTAAGAGTTACAGTGGATTGGAGGGTGACAGTGCCACCTCTCCAATGACACTGGACAAACCAACAGTCTATCAACTTTCTCTTCCTCCATAAAGGAATGCAAAACAATGAGTTATTTACAGAAAGTGTGTGAGCAAGTTCACTACAAGAATGTCAACATCAGAAGGCTTAGAAAATTTAAAAAAAACAGAGTGACATCCATGTCTTCCTTGTTTTGGGGAGCCTAGTACTGGACAGAGCACTCTACATGTGGCCTCACCAGTGCAGAGCACAGGAAGAGGATGACCTCATTTGACCTGCAGGCAGCACCCATCTTAGCTCAGCCCCAGACACTCTTGTCCTCTTGTTGCTGCAAAAGTGCATTTCTGCACTCATTCATTACATTTAATTATTATAATTCCTCAATATCTTTACTCCATTGAAAAATCATGACAAGTTGCAGACTAGTACATTTCTACTTACCAGCAACAGCCTTCCTTAGAGTAGGCAGAGAGCCTGAAGTGTCATGGGGGCTGTTCTGTGAGGTGGAACTTCTCTACAAGCTACATGTACCACAAGGATATTCTGATGCACAATAATCTGAATGTAACAAACACCTTGGACCTACATTCTGCTTAGCAATATTTTAGCTTGCATTAAAAACATAGAGTTGGTACCTAATTTGTCCTTTACTTAATTTGTAAATTTTAGACTTTTAACATTTGTTAGACTTTTTGACATTTTAGACTTGTCGACTTTTTGATACTTAATTGTGAAATCCCACTCCAAAATAATTAGTTCTGCCAAATTTTAATTTGCTCATTAATCTTATCTGAAGAATTTCTGCTATGTAAATAAAGAAAGAGGCTTATTTTTTGTAGAATTTTCAGTGGTGTATTACAGATAACCCTTCTAAAATCATTGTGGACATTTAGGAATATTGAGGACATTATTCATTCTGAAATATAGTTTAATAAGAAATTGCTACTTAATGGAAGCTTAAATGATCTTTGTTAACCTATTTTGATGACTCAGAAATAAATGACCTTTCATGAAACATGTCTGATGTAGTGTTCCATGGTCTGTTGTTATATTTAATGGTTTAGAGTCTAATGGAATGTAGTTCCAAAAATTTTAGGTGGAAAATCTCAGGTAATCCCTACAAAGGAGATGATGCAGAGGTTTTAAGTGCCCAGATCTATAATCTTCCTGTGAGTGAATATATTTCCAGCCAGAATTTCCACTAGTGTTATTAGGAAAAAATTATGAAGGTAAAATTTTACTATTGTATAAACATTTATTAAGACATCTACCCACTACAGTTTGGAATGTCTAAAAAAAAGAAAAAAAATCCATTTTCTAAAGCAACTAAATAAAGGCGATACAAAAATCTGAGTTCAGTTACAAGCTGGAAGAATTAACTTTATCATTCTATTCAGTGGTATTTAATTGATTCAGACTTTCTGGCCATCACTTTCCTCAGCAAACAGAAAACTTGCAATAGAGATAACCAGAGATTTCTGACCTTCTGGAGACTTTTGCACACAAGACATGACTTTTGGTACAATGGTGGAGGTACTTATTTAATATTAATTTAATCATTATTATGCTGGATTGAATAGGTAAAGACACTACTGCAGCATTTTACAGGAAAAAAAAGATTAGCCATTGATTATATTGTTAGGATTGCTTTATTTTAAGTTCTGAGTGCCTGTATATCATGCTTGACTACTAAATTAGCAATTAAATAAAATTAAACTACTAAAGTAATTAAAAGTAATCAAAATTACTAAGTAAGTTTGCCAATGACACTAGACTGGGAGGAGTTGTCAGCTCCCTCAAGGGCAAGGAAGCCCTGCAGAGAGACCTCAACAAATTAAAGAGATGGGCAATCACCAGCTCTATAAAGTTCAACAAGGGAAGTGCTGGATTCTCACCTGGGATGGAGCAGCTCTGGAGGTATGCATGAACTGGGGAACAAGAGGCTGGAGAGCAGCCCAGCAGTAAGGGACCTGGGGGTCCTGGTTGACAGAAAGCTGAGTGTGAGTCAGCAATGCCCTGGCAGCCAGGAGGGCCAGGCGTGTCCTGTGGTGCATCAGGCACAGCATCACCCCCTGGACAAGAGAAGGGATCATCCTGCTCTGCTCTGCATTTGGGCTACCTCACCTCAAGTCCTGGGGACAGTTTTAGGCACCACAAGGTAAGAAAGATATAAAGCTGTTAGAGAGTGTCCAAAGGAGAGCTGTGAAGACAGTGAAGGACATTGAGGGGAAGCTGTGTGAGGAGCAGCTGAAGGCACTTGGTCTGTTCAGCCTGGAGAAGAAGAGACTGAGGGGAGACCCCATCAGAGTCTGCAACTTCCTTGTGAGGGGAAAGCAGGTGCTGATCTCTTCTCTGTGGCGACCAGTGACAGGACTCAAGGAAATGGTGTGAAGCTGTGCCAGAGGAGATTTAGGTGGGATGTCAGGAGAAAGTTTTCACCCAGAGGGTGGCTGGACACTGGAACAGGCTTTCCAGAGAAGTGGTCACAGCACCAAGCCTGACAGAGTTCAAGAACTGTTTGGACAACCCTCTCAAAACACATGATGTGATTCTTGGGGTATCATGTGCAGGGCCAGGAGTTACACTCAATGAGCCTCATGGGTCCCTTCCAACTCAGAATAGTCTATGATTCTATGAAAATGAAAAATAATTTAATTTATCTTTGGTGGATTTGAATCATGAGTTTTTAGGTACTAAAGCTAAAAAAATAGCAAAGTATTTCTGATAAAGATTGGTTCCAATGATAAAGTTCAAATAGTTACTGCTGACTTCTTAAAAGTCAGAGGATTTAAGCATTTTTGATCTGATAGCAGCTCTATCTACCATTTTGTGCAACATTTTCCTTTAATCAGGTGGCAGGTTTGTTACTAAGAACCTCTACCATTTTGCAAAAAGATACATGACAAGAGTTAATTTATTAAATAGTTTGATTGCATAACATAGTCTCATGGTTAACATCAAGTAACACTCACTACTAGTACAATAGAATATTTTTGGCATGAAAACTTTATTCGTGTTTAGTACCACTAGCAGTGAAGACAACAATAGTGGAAAAGAAAATGTGTAGGACCTTAGTCCCTACACAAAGTCATGCTGTGTGACAACATAGCTGTCTGTCTCAGAGTCTTTGAGAGAGCGGGCTCTTTTTGCCGATGCCCTGGAAGGGACTTATGCATAATGCTACTTTTTTATTTAGCAAAAAACCAGTTTACTTTAGGCCTGGCAAGGCCAATTATATTTTTGTGATTTGACATTTATTTACCACAACATTTTCCCTTTTATTTAGGCTAAAAATCATCTGACTCAACAGTTATTTATAGATTAAGATCTCATTCTGGAAATTTATATAGAACTTAATAAAACAAGCTGTGGTCCTTGTCGAGAGTTTAGTTTATCCTAAAAAATGCATCTGGCAAATGGCTTCATTGGATAAGAGAGATATGAGAGATATCTGTGTTTTGAAACTATCACATCCACAAGTTAGAAAGTTACTTAACTTGTCTTCCTGCAACTCCTTATTTGCCCAGGCAACAGGACAGAGAAGACAAATGGCATTCCCCAAAGTCTTGCCAACATGACCAGAAAATATCCTTCCTTTTCAGACAGAATATCTCAGACAAAGCAGAACCTCTTTTTGCCACAAGAAATCCATCCTGAACAAATGTTTACATATTTAGCTTTTAAAGTAGAGTAAACCAAGGGGCTAGCTGTGATGTAAGAGCTTTATCTCCAGCAGAGAATGACATCAGTTAAAGCTGCATGCCGGCAGCTTAAAGTTTCACTTCTGCAGCAAAGGGTTAATAACTTGAATTTTTTTGCTATTGGTGAAACTTTGTACAATAACTCAAGAAAATAATCCATAAATAAATTGAAAAGGAATTGTTACCAGTGCACAGTTTATAGACCTGTGTTTAGAATGGTTTATTTTCATGATTGTTGCATCCTGCACATGACCTAGGAGGATATCTGCAGAGGTCAGTCACAGTAAATGTTAGAGATAAAAATGGATCAGTATGCACAGTTCTGACACAGGAACAAAAGGGTAAAAACTGGAAATTTAGGGAGCCTTGAAGTAGACTGAGAGTAGGCTTTGTTTGGGATCACTGATACAGAATATCATAAAACTGTAACAATTTAATTTATAATGCTTTCCTCCATGTTATAGAGAATGGGGATCACTAGACCCATGTGAATTGCAACAATGAGATACCTGACCTCTGTCTTATAAGTATCGACCATCTGAACAACAAAATGAGGCTGGGCATCAGACATTCTGTGGCACAACTAACTTTTGCTTCTACCTGTTGGAAGATGCAAACAGCATAGAACTCACAGAAGGCAAGGCTATAAAGCTATATAAATTGTTTCGGCAGAGGAAAATTGCCAGTCATGATAGGCTTTTACTATTTTAGGTAAAAACCCCAAGTCTATCTTGTAGCTGTGGCTATGCATTCTCAAGCACACAGCCTAGTGTGAGATGGGAGATATAAAATTTCATAATCTCATGGTGATTTCAGTTGTGTGGCATCCTTGAGAATTATTATTTTATTGTCTTCTCCTGCAAGACAACAGTATTTTCCCTGCACATAGACAACACAGCACTTTGGTCCTAGGTACATGTCCTTTTTTCTGGGGTCTACCTCCTGTGCTTTCTCCTGCTTTCAGTACCTACTGAAATTTGTCCATCCTTGACTGAGTTTTTATGGACACTGTTTGGGGATGGGGAGACAAAACTGAACTTTATAAGCTTTCTGTATTTAGAATTGTTTATTTTTAATGACACCTACATCCTGCCTATAAGAGGATAGATCAAAGTGGATCATTATTTTCCAGATTTTTATTTTACAGACACTGGAAGTTGAACTGACTTGTTCCTACTCTTGTGATAACCTGGTTTACAGCTGGAGAATAGTAGATCAGTTTCTGTAAGGTCACCATATGGATTCCTAGCAATCATTACCTTCCTGAATTTTGTATAGCTTGTTGACTAGATAAAATAAACTAAAATTCATCCTTTCCTTTTCACTTTCTGAAATAGCCCTCCTTTCTACATCTTAAAATATTCCTACACATTAGAAATGGAAAGACATTGCAAAGTGTACATTGAAATAATTAGAAATTTTGATATTTTTATCAAAGTCATAATTATGACTGAAAAATGCTGTAATGTTTTCATATACTTTATCTTGTACTAAAACAGTGCTCTAGGGAATGCACCCATGAACATGAATGATGGTGATTTGACTAGAAGTAGTATTTTTTTTGGTCACAAAATATCTAGCTTTTAAGTAATGCATATATAATTTTCCTTTTCAACCTAGAATGCTCTGAGGAAAAATGAAACAACCAAAAACCAACAACAACAACAACAAAAAAAAACCCCAAAAAAAACAACCCAACTCCACCAAACAAAAGAACCCAACCAAAATAAGGTTAATTTTCCTCTTTTCTTTTGTGGACAAATAGACATATGCTTTTAAAATTCTTACACCTTCTATATGCTGGATGCACGTAGACATCCTTGGTTCATTTCACATGCCTTGCACAAGCAAGGCAGCCAAAAGGAAATCTTTTAATATAGATACAAGCAACAGGGCAGAACGTACATGTCTTCAAAGATTCTACTCCTGAGTTAACCAGTGCCCCAGAGGTGGAAATAGCATCATCTAAAACATCTATAGCACAAGCAATTCAACCAGCTGGCAGACAGCCCTACTAGCACAATTACCCTTAAACAACACAATATATACTCTGCCAAGAGCAAGACTGAAGCCTAGAGCAGGTGTTAAATGGCTGATTTAGCTAAATCCTCCATCTCAGAGTATCTGTGCTGAAACTACTAAATGTCTTTGATCATCTTTTCTACATCATGTGAAATTTAAGAGACATGAGAATGTACTGCAAATTAAACACAGGGAAGGTTCTGAATCTAAGCACTTCTCTTTCTGACAGTATTTAGACTGAATAGTTCCTTTCTCAGGAACTCAGACAACTGTTGAAAGCTATTTACATATTCATTCAAAATCTTATGCGCTAAAAGAAAATACAATTTATTCTATTAGCTGAAGCTGTCAGAAGAACATCCAGAGGAGAACAGAAACTCTTTTCATTGCCTCCATCTGGCAACATGTACATGCTCATGAGACAAAAGAAGAATTTGGGAGACCACTACCCAAATCCTTAACAACTCTCAGGGACTGAGGAGTGCAGCCACATCTGTTCTGCTCATCACCTTCGAATCTTGTCTCTGTACTTCTGCTGAAACAGCAGGGAGATGCTACAGAAATCACATGTGCCTGAGCAGAGAAAGACAAGAGATGAAGAAGGGACTGAGGAGAGGGAGAGCAGCAGGACCTATAATGGAGAAAGACTGAGATCCCAAAGAAGTCAACATGGTTTTGTGAAACTGAATTGAATCCAAAGCCTCGTGCCACCCCAGCTTCGGCCAAACCTTATTAGGCAGAAAATTATTCCCTGGAGCAATCACCATGTGTTGCTACTGACATCTCAGGGGCAAAAGCCTTCCAGTGATGAAGCTGAGGTTCCCTCATGTTTCATTTGTGAAGCTTCTTCACCTGCCATTCTTCCTTGTATAAACTTGAAATCACTAAAATAGATTGTTCCTTTTATTTTGCTTATTATCATTATTATAATTTGCCTCCCTAATTAATGTTCCTGTGCTGAAATGGATGGTGGCATTCCTGAATAAATCAGCAAAAAATACCTCCTGCTTCACAGCTGCATTTAGATCACATTTCTGAGTTTATGAGAGTGGGTGACTTGGAGAACTATAAAAAAAAATTTAATTGTTTTCAAATTTGAAAATAATGGGAACTTGAATCATCCCTCCGTAAACTGACTTTTTGCTACTTTTTTCCTAACAAATCTGCCAAGTTTTTCAGTGCTGTTTCTTTACAGCATTGAATTTGTTACAAAACAATAAAATTTAATTAAATGACTATAAGCTTTTTCAGTAAAAAAAAATCTTGCTCCAGAATTAAAGTTGTGGTGTTTGTTTTGATCCTTAAATATGCACTTGCACATCTTTTTGTGTACTGCCAAAACAAGCATGAATGCAAATATCATGTGTTGCTAAGCAGAGCACATAGTAATGGAAGCCTACCTCCTCTTTTAAGAGAATCAAATTTCAGAGGTTTCTTCCTAAAAAATTATATGTTGCATGAGGTATTGTTCAAAAAACCATGCCATTAACTGTGTAGTGGTGAGATTGAGTAAGTGTCTCCCCAGCCCTGGTGATGAACTCTGTATTTCTCTCAAAAGTGATGCAGCTACTAGGTGGGACCTGGAAGGAAAGATGGACTCATTTTTATGCTCTTCTATACCTCTTGAACTTGCTCTTCAAGTTACCTTGCAAGACAGGAGGATCATGCTGCACAGTTGGGACAAATAAAGAGTATGCATGGGAAAAATGTTCTCAGCAGGCAGCAGCTGGGAATATAAACCACTGCTCCAACTGATCCTGTAACTGCAGGAAGATAGTACACAAGCAGGACACAAAGCCAATGAAAAGAGGAAACAATAGTATGTTTGAGTTGGCTAGAGTTTTGCTGAAGAGAGGGCTCTCATCCTCCACTTGTTCTCTCATTTCTGAGGCTGATTAAGGAAATCTGTCCTTGGGTGAAAAGAGCAACTCCCTTTGCTCTCAAAGAAACAAATACTGACCAGGCCTTTCCAATCAAGGTTTATGGAAAATACTGAAACTTGATTTATTCCATTTGCAAACTCTGTTCATGAAGTATGTGTTTATGAACCACATTTGAGAGATTTAAATGCATAAATGTCACTATCTTCCTCGCTCTTACTTTCCATATGCTACAAGAACAATACAGAGGTATAACTACACTCTCAATTTACTTAATGCAATTACTAAATAAGTGTTCCTTAGAACTCCAGTGAGACTTCATTTAGGACTGCTGTGACAAAGCCAAGGCAAGAATAATTTTATAGAGGCAATCTGATATACTAAGATCAAGATTCAAAAATGGAGAGAGGAATATTGCAGACAGCTCTAACAATTCATAGCATAAGCAGGCTGTCTACTCAACAGCACCTCCTTAGAACAGATGTTCCTGTACACAATTCACAGAGGTCAAGTTTTTCTCATTACACATTTTCAAGGACAAGGAGGGGTCCTGGCTGCAGACCAAGCTGTAAGAACTCCAACTGCTTATCAACTCTGTTTGATGTGTTTTCTTTCATGTTGCAAAACCCACTAGCCTCCTACACACCCCCAGTATTTACATGGCTGTACCATACAACATTTCAAACACTTATGATATTCACATCATTGGAGCACTCTCTTACAACCAATTATGTGAGATCCCTCTTGTGCTCCGCCCATCTCTCCTGGATATTTCCTTAGCACTTCTAAATTTCAGTGTCTTTGATTCTCTCTCAGTAGAATCTGTGTTCCAATAAAACCGATATCCATGCTTTCTTTGGGCTGAGCCTAATGTAGCTGATTGTCTCATTCTGTGCATTTATATCCATAGTGTGATCAAAGGATTTCTTAGAGTTTTCTGTGTATTGCTCCTTTCTCTTTTTCTCTCTCTCCTGTGCTTCACAACCCTTTCTGTTTTGCCTTCATTCTTTCCTCATTTATCTTCAGGTTCTCACCCAAACCTTCATCCTGGATCATCTGCTTTCCTGGTTACTTTGATTTTGTTTCATTTTCAAACTTCATTGATGTTTATCCCATTCTTACACAATTCTTGATCCCGCTCCATCATGACAGGAGAGTAAACACCTGACAGTACATAAATAAAAGGTAAAAGATTTATCTAGACACAAATTTCATTTCTCTGTCCCTCTTCCCTTCCCTGTGACTTTTGAAAATTTTCCTCATGTTAATGGCAACAAAAAACCTCTTTGAAATTGTTGCAATACATGTCAATGTCAAGGTAACTGATATCAGGAAAGAGTTGTAAAATTAGCTCTTGTGTTTCCTAACATCTATTTCCTGACATCTATTAATCGACCTAATTATTTTTGTATCCAAATGTGTTCATAAATCAAGCAAATGACACTTATTAAAGCACTTTCATATGAGGAAGCTATTTACCAAAACACTTTTTTCATATTTCTGCTTTTTGTAATTCCTTTTATTTAGCATCTTAAATGCAAGAATTCCTAATGCCATAAGGAATACATGATTTAAATTGTTTGGCCAAATTCTGAGTGCTTGGTTCTTTCTTAATGACTCTTGACATCCCAGCTACTAAAGGTTATACTAAATACAAAATATCAGAGCACAGCCCAATAGATTGTTCTCAAAGTGTTTGCCCTCTACAGGCTATCATTACTGACCCAAAATAAACATAACCTGTATCTGTCTTGACAGAAAATATATTTAAAGTGTCCTGTTTATATGCTTTGATTTTGAGAACAAAAGAGTGTCCATGTAAATTCCTGTGTTTGTTTAACATACTTCCACGCTAAACAGCCACACTGGTACAAACAGAGCGAGACAGAAAAAAGAAAACAAGAAATATCTAAACAAAGCTGCTTTGTTTTTGAACCTGCATCCTTTTCTCTGTGGTCACAGTCTTCAAAAAGCAAAACACATAACCTGAGGACTTTATCCTTTAGTCCAGTGCTGTATACCACAAGCTGCTTTGAACCATAAGGAGGCAAATGCTAAACCCCTGTTCCTCTCTTCATCCCTGTAAAAATCTATAGAGAGGACAGAAAATGCAGGAAGGGAAGTGACCTTTTACAATGACAAATCATCTAGAAATGCTGATATGGAAATCAATGCTTCATATTTCAGTGAAAAAGCTCTTGTGGCTGCAATGCTTGAGACTTCATAGGAGCTAAATTTTGATTCTAAACCACAAAAGCTGTCATTCTCTTTTCCTACCCACTTCCCCAAGACAAGGAAAATCCCTAAAGGCTTCAATTATCTTTTCTCACATCACTGAAAATTCAGATTTTCAATCAACTGGCACCTATACAAACCAGAGTGGGAGATTTTCAGGCATTTAGACACCAAGTAGTTGCCACACTTTATGATAGTCTATTTCTCAGTGAAATACCAGTTGTTGACAGTGTCTATTAGCTAAACTCTTAATATTCTGGATTTCTTGAGCAAAGACTGACAGGTTTTAAAGATTAGTTACACTTTTGCCTTCCTGGTGGGGATTACTATTTTACCTTCCCTGGTAGGTGAACTCACCCAATATCAGCCTTCACTCTAGTTTCACTCTAGTGAAACATCAGTGGCACAGTGTTATTTTAATGACTGTGAGCAGCAAGACCTTCAGTAGATGACACATTTTCTCTCCTGCAAGATGTGTGTGGTTTGATGGGAGCAGATAACTCAGAATAAATGTTACCAACTTTATTCACAAAATGTAAAGTGTCCAAAAACAGTGGTGCTAAGCCAATATAAATTCATTGTCATTGTATCCAAGTTTTTTTTTGTATTTTCAATCATTTATTTTTTTCAATTCATTATTTGTTTTCTGTATTACTGGAGCTTTGAATAAAGAATGCTTAGGTTAATATTTTGTTCCTCTAGGTCTGAGTCTAATGTGGCCTGCGTAATATATGGATACATTTATGTGTATTTTAAGAGTAGTGTGCAATCAAAAAGCAAAAATCAGTGAAAGACTTCATCCAAAGGCACTGCAAAATCAGGAGTTTTCCAAAGTGACCCTTATTTGCCCTCCAAAATTAATGGTAATCCTATTACCATTAATAATTAACTGTATCCTTGCTATACACCATGAAAACTATTTCCACTCACCTTACGGTATTTTTTTTCGTTTCTTAATTTAGAAGATGCTAAATATCATTAAGTACAGATGAAAATTTCAGGCAACGCACATCTAGCCTATGTGGCATGAGAAGTGACTGAGAAAAAAAGCAAGTCCCTTGTGACCAAAGCCACACAAAGTAAATGGCTTCCCACAGTCAGAGTTCAAACAAAACAAAAGAATAAAGGTTCCTGGATAGTAACACTGTTTCTGTTGACATCCGTGCTGTACTATTTGACCACTAGAAAGTACCATGGGATTTCCCAGACATAGATCATGTCTTAGTGACAGATCTGATAGTCACTCATTATCTGGCAATGTAAGCTGGAGGTGGTAGGCTGAAGAGAAGCAGACACTGTCACAACTTTCAGGAAGGAAAATACAAAAACTACTTCCTTTGCAGATGAGACTTGGAAAATAAAAAGATTTAGCAGGGAAGTTAACACCGAACTGCTAAAGTTCCTCTGCCAGGTCCTGACTGCGACCCCACTGCTGTCAATGTACTTCAGGAACTATGTGTTCTGACAGAGATCAGATGTTCGAAATTAAGTTTAAAAGTTGCTGGCATCCAGTTTGCTCACCAGTGCTGTCAAATAGTAATGAAAATCTTCCCTCCCAGTGGAAAAATAGGGTTTTTTTTGTCCATGAAAGTCCTTTATGTCCATGTAATGGACCTCTTTCTTTAAGACCTCTGTCATGGCCAATGTCTCACATTGCACATCTTCACCTTTCCTACTTTGAGCATGAAATTAATACTGTAGTATCCTGTAATAATTAAAGAAGCTGAGAAATCTGCCTCGGGATCTTCAAGTTTACTGTAAAAAATTCCAGACTGGTTGTTTTGTTTGAATTTAAGGATCATAAAAAGGTATCATAAAGGTAAAGGTATCATAAAGGTAAAGTTATCATAAAAAGTATCATCACCTCAGATGCCTCTTAAAAATAAATATTGTTTTACTGTAATATAGCAAAAATATTCCAGACTTTTGGAAAAAATTGAAGATTTCACTGTTTTCTTTATCTAGTTATACATAAAATCATAGGAACATAGAATGGCCTGGGTTGGAAGTTACCTTAAAGATCATCTAGTTCTAATCCCTCTGCCAATTGCAGGGACAACTTTAACTAAACCAGGTTGCTCAGAGCTCCATCGAACCCAGCCTTGATCACCAGGGGCGCATCCACAGTTTCTCTAGGCAATCTGTTCCAGTGCCTCACCACCCTCTTAGCAAAGAATTTCTACCTAATATCTAATCCAAGGCTATTCTCTGTAAATTCAGAGCCATTCCTCCTTTTCCAGCCACTATATGCTCTTCTAAAAAGTCCCTCTATATCTTTCTTGTAGACTTCCTTCAGATACTGGATAGCTGGTTTTGGGGATCCAGAGCTGGATGCACACTGCAGGTGGGATCTCACCAGAGCAGAGTGGGTGAATCACCTCCCTTGCTCTTCTGCCCACACTGCTTTTGATGCAGCCCAGGATGTGATTGGCTTTCTGGGCTGTGAGTGTGTATTACTGGTTCATATTCCATTTTTCATCTGCCAGCAACCCTAAATGCTTCTTGGCAGGGCTGCTCTTGCAGCTTTCTGCTCATCACCCAGTCTCTACTTATAGCAGGGCTTGCCCCAGGTGCAACACCTTGCACTTGGTCTTACAGAGCCTCATGCAATTCCTATGGGCCCACTTCTGAAACATGTCCAGGTCCCTCAGGATGGCATGACATCCCTCAGGTGTGGCAACCACACCACTTAGCTTGGTGTCATCTTCAGACTTGCTGAAGGTACACTCAATTCCATCATCTATACCATTAATGAAGATACTAAATAACTCTGGTCCTAATTTGGATCCCGGAGGGACACCACTGGCACTGATGTCCATTGGGAGTCTGAGGCATTGACCACTACCCTTTGGATGTGACCATACAACTTTCTTATCCATCTCACAGTCCGCTCATCAAATCTGTCTCTCTCCCATTTAGAGAGGGGGGTATTATAGAAAACTCTGCTGAAGGCTTTACAGAAGTCCAGATAAATATCATCCACAGCCCTTCCTTTGCCCATTGATGTAGTCATTCCATCATAGAAGACCACTAGGTTTGAGTTTCTTCCACACTGTAATTAAACTATAATGTTACATAGACAGTTTCAATGGATGATCTTAGGTCAGTTTAGAAATGTTAGGAGGTGATCCAAGTTATGAATTTAATATCTGTAAAAAGGTAATTCATAGAGATGGTACTGCTGCTTCACGTGCCTCACCAAATCTGCATCTTGCCCGCATCTTCCCACTTGCCCAGCTGTTGCTATTTTCAGTTCTTATCTCCTCTGCACACCTGAAACTGGGTGGAAGATTGGTCATTGCACCTTAGGTCAACTCAGCAGACCATGCAAAATCCAGCCATGTTTACCTCTAATGATGGGATTTTAATCCTGCTTCATCTTGCCTAGAGATAAGGAACAATCTGCTCCCAGTCACTTTATCATGACATTTCATTAATATCAACTGTAGAAATATACAGCTGTCTAGCCTTGCTAGAAACCACAGGTCTGTACAGACCCTGTTACTTGAGCTTCAGGATTGCCATAGCTCAACATTAAGAAGAGACATTTTTATTAAACAAAAGTCTGTCCTCTGCAGGCAAACATTTCCAGAGGAAGGAGCTATTCGTCTTTGCAACTAAAATGTTAACTTCCTTTGCCCTAGGAGTAATTTCATGGTTTTTTTCTACTAGCTTCTGTCTCCATGTTTCCTATTCCCTTAGAAATGAGTTGTCATTGAAAGTGCATATACAATAATTCCATGAAGAACAAAGTAAAATAAGGTATCTTCCTCACCAGTCACTGTTAAAATGAAAATAAGTCAAAACTCAGGTAGCATAAAAATCAAGCTGTTGTTCCCTTTCATTCATTAAACTCCTAATCTGTAAAAAGTGGTAGGGTCAATTTGTTTTCTGAATTCATAGTGACCTAATTAAAATTTCACAAATGATGACTTTGATTATATTGGATATCAACTGAGTATCTCACTCAAAGAAAAAGGTTTTTAAGTGTTACATTGAATGCCACTTCTATTGACCATGAATAAATTGATATTTCTAGCATCAGTTCCAATTATTTAGGAGAACACAGATACTATAGCTAGTTGTTTTGTTCTTAACTTACAGCAACCTAAGGTAAAAGAGAGTCCACTTTAGGCTTATCTTTAAAATTTTATTAGTTATTTCATTGCTCTATTTTTAAAAATAATTAAAAAGTTGAGAAATCTCACGTTTAATTTTATTTCCAGCGAAATTAAAACACATCTTTCAATCACAACAGAATCAAAGCGAAATTGATTATTATACTGATTTCCTTTAGAAGCAAAGAAACTGTTAAATTTATATCCTTACAAATGAAATGGAAGATCAGGAATTTTATGGGGTTTTTTGTTACACAAATGTGATTAAACAATAAATGTTTGGCAAAACAATGATTATGTGAATAAATAAATGGCCAATTTTAGTTACATACTAAAATGTATGTAGGTTTTTTTCTGATTTCAATGTTTTTGTCATACTATCAAAGAGCAGAAGCAGTGCTGTGAGTTACATGAGCAATCAAAATAATGTGGAACAGCTGGAGTGACTTAAGTGTGCCTGGAAAGTGTTTGTCTTGACTATTGATGGAATACAGCAAACAAATACAGCAGTTTAGAAGTAGTTAACTGGGCATTAAGCAAAAACTGTAGCTGGACGTACATTCCAGATCCAGCTGAGCTGCACAAGACAGGACTTGTTCAGAAAAAGATACTCTCTCACATCAAGGCTGGCAGGCAGTCTTGAAAGGGCTCTAACTTTCATCCCACTGGATTAGTAAAGATTACTGGAATGTTTCAGCCAAATGTTCTCCCGATGCTACTCACTTAAAAGAGGTTAGGAATCAGAATATATGTACAGTTCAATCTATTCACCATTGAGTGCTAAGCAAATTCCTTTTATGCACAGCCAATTTGTCTTTCTGGCAAACAATTGAAACAGATACTCTGATTGAAACAGAAATTTTCAATCAGCTCTGCTTACTGCAACAAAAGGAGGGAAATCTCTTCTTATATTCCCGATTGTGCTTTCTTGCCTACAGTGTACATATATATATATACATATATAAAAGATTTTCTCATGGTATATGTATATTATTAACTCCTGTGTATTTTCAGAAACTAGGAATCAAGTACTATTCCCATATTTTATTTAACACCAGAAAAATTGTTCATCTCATAAAGCTCTGCAAATTAATCAAGAAAACAAGTCTTTGATACTGTTGGATACTTCCTCTTATAATTTCATTTCATAGCTGTCTAAAGGGTTTCACTAAATTGGTTCAAGACTAAAAGTCACTCAGATGATGCTCCAATGATCAACCTAATTTGCTAAAGTGTTTTTCAATTTTAAATGCATTTCCAAGTATTGTGCAGAGAAAATTGCAGAATCTTGTTTATGCTCATTCATTCATCAGTAAACACTTCCCTGACTTCCTCTTCAATGACATCAATGTTTTGTTTTTCCTGAAGCACAGCATTTTAGAGTGAAAATTTATTTATTTACTATGAATAATCCTTTATAATTATCTTCTTTTTATATAGCAACAAAATACATATGTTGGATTTTCAGCTCTTTTTCCCTCCAAACATTTTCCAAAGGAGAGAAATGTGTTACTCAACAGGAGCTGAAAGGCTTACTTTTTCACTTTAGACAGTGTCTTCATCTCTTTAGCTGTAACACAAACACCTTTTTTGTGCTGTAGTGTGCAGTAGCTACCAGGATCCTTCAAATCCAAGTTGGACATGCATCATTCCTAGCTCTGACAGCACCACAATTCTTGCTCTCAGAAAGCCTGGTGGGAAGACTGCCTTCTTGGGGACCACAAAGTCTCATACCAGCCCTATCTCCCAGCTAGCACAGTCACAAAGAAACAAGACAGCATGGTTTCTCAGGTCTAACCTCCTACATCCATAGTCAAAAAGACAAAAAGTCCATTAAAGTAGTCAGTGTGAAAATGTTCTGCTCCTTGATTTCAGATCCCAGGCTGCTGCATTCAGTAAGGTGAACATCAGGGAGACTTTGGCTTTTCTTTAGGTATCACTAAAGTAGTTGATGTCTGTAAATCAACTTGCACATAGGAAGGGTCCTTATCAAACAAATTGCTAATCAGAATATGTAGAATAATTTTTTATGCTTACTATTCTTCAACTACTCCTTCTTGTAAAAAATCAGTGTCAGATGCCTTCTTCTTGCACTTGTCCCTCTCCAGAAATACTTATGGGCTTCTCAGAAGCAGAAAGCTGCCTCTTCACCTCTGCTGTTAAGCATTTGGAATGTCTTTTCCAAAGTCTATCTCTGAATAGTGCAAATATTATTTTTTTTGTTTAGTCTGAATAGCAAGCCACATTTGTTTGTCCCTCTTCCCCTCCAAGGAGAAAGCAACACAAAGAAAGAAAATAAGTTCACTCATTCAGAGGTTTTTTTTAATGATGTTACTTTCTTGCTATCAGAGATTGTACTAACAGTCATTTCTGAGGTGCTTTGGAGTCACAACAAATATCAAATAAAGAACAAAGCTTGTGAAACAAACAAACAGAAGTTTTTTATTACCTCATCTTCATTGGTGTTACTAGTCATTATCACATATTATGAGAACATACTAGAAAAATAATGTTTTACTGCACTGTTCCTTGCCCACTGCCCTCTACTGTAACTATATTTAACTGTATAAAATAAATACTGAAGCCTACCAATACCTGAGCTGTCCATTCACTGATTTGTTGGAAGTGCTGAACTTGTTTCTGACCTCCATCTATTTAACTTTTCAGTGTAATGTGGGTAGTTTGGAGACATTACCATAACAGAAAGAATAAGCATTCCTGACAAGGGAAATTGCTGGTTCAGAGTTGAGCCTGTTGAGCTAGTGTAGGCTGGTGCTTAGGAATTCATTTCCAAGAACAGACATGTCAACAAAACCTAAGCGCTTAAATAAACAGAGGATGTAAAAATTATACAAATGAGGAATGTAAGTTCATTTACACAAAGGAATAAATATTGCTAGAGTATTTCGCAACTGTTGCTTCTAGTCAACTTTCATCAGAGCTAACACATGTGAAGGAACAAAGTGATGAGAATTAAATTATCGGTTGAACTCTGAACTGAGAAGTCTTTAGTGCTGTCTGCATTTCAGAGGAAGCTTCTTGCACACATTTGGCAAATCTGTTAGAAAAACTTATCACATTCCTTGGACTTCCAAAAAGGTTATGAAAATCAAACTGAAATAATAATAGGAAAAAACACACTCTTCATAGAAACTTCAAAGCAGCAACAATTACAAAGGCTATGATTTTTCATTATGAGAAAATCAGCCATTGGAGTAATCCTCCCCTGGAAGTGATGGATTCTTCAACATTGGAATTTTTTAAGATTGAGCTGGACAAAGTAGTCCCTCTTATCTAGACCATGCATTTTACAAGTTAAGTTTGACCAGATGGTCCTTAATATTTCCTGCCAACCTGGTATTCTGTGGCTCTATGAAATAGGGTATGCATACAAGCTGGAAAACTTAAACTGAATAGTAGTTAAAGCATGTTTTATTGGTGCCATTACATTTCAATACGTTACTCTTGGGTAAGTTCTGACCTCAATCTGATTTTAATATTTTGGAAAAAATCACATAATTAATTATTAAACAAACTGAAACCCAACATACAAAAATAGTCCTTTTAAAAGCCTTGTTTACTACTACACAGCCCATATAGTTAGTAAAATGTTTTTATCTGGTTAAATGATTTTATCTGGTTTTTACTTTTAACAATAAATCAATTATTTTGCTATTTCCACTGTTTAGTACTAGTATGGTCTGCGAAGGAGAACAATATGACAGAATTTATTGTCAAGTTTTCCTATTCAGCTGCCAGAAGCAAAATCAGAAAAGACAGTCACAACTTCTTATAAATGAGAGTTAATTTTTTAGTCCTTTTGCCTAAGTCAATCTCTCCTGGTGTCTCTCTTCATGGATATATTGAAGTGTACTGCCCAGTAACTGCTTTGAAATGTCACTGTTCATTTAGTTACCATAAAACTGCTCTGAAACTTGTGTGAGACCCTGCATCAGGGGTCATCTGGACTCCTTAGTCACAGTGATCTCAAGCTTCATGAACTTCACCCTTTTAATTTTTTTCTTTTAAGCCATTCCATAGGAGGAACTTTTGCTCAATGCTCCTCCCCCCACTCCTTCCCCCTGCAGCAGACCTATAGAGAAATAAAATTTCTTTCAGTCTGATGTCGTACCATAGCAAGACAAGTCTATGCTCTCTGCTTGCAGGCTTATAAATATGCCCTCTGCTTGCAGGCTTATAACACTCTATAAGTGTTAAAGAATGCATGCCTCTGCATGCATTCTTTAACATCTCATCTCAGCAGTTAAGGGGAAATATTTTCCCTGTAGCCAATTATTTATATTATTTCTACATATACACTATAACTAATGGCATGTGTTTGGTCACAAATCTAAAATCAGAACAGCTTAATTTCCCCACAGAGCTCCAATATTGCATTTGTCAGGTAGACTTATGATGCTCCCTTCAATTTACCCATTGTTCCTCATACAGGCCAGATGCATTGAAGGTTCATGTGGTTTCCAAAAAGATCACTGCTCCTTGATCCCAGCCTTCAAATCTAGGCTTCACAGGGTGTTTTAGGAGAGAAAGGCATCAAGACATACTGCAAACACTGCCATCTGTATTTCCCCTCTTGCCCACCTGGTTGGTGATCCAAAGCATACCCCCACTATACAATGATCACAAGGGACATTCCTCCTGCTGCCTCTGCCTTTCCTGACACTCATGTGTTCTTTAGCTCTTCCTACATCATGCTTTCCCATTCTCCCCAATCTCTTCATAATTCAAACAATTTAAAAGTTTGCATTACTTCAGCCTTTTAGCAGCTTGTGCTGGAAGAATAATCTTTGCAATACTTTATGGAGTTCTCATATTTTTTACATTTCCTAATACTTTATCATTCTGCACTCTTAGATCTCAGATGTTTGAGAATGTTAATTCACAAGGCAAACAAAAAGAAAAAGACATAACAAATAGAGCTTCTTCTAGCACCACACCTGGTTAAGATATTTGCACTGGATTTATAAATCCAGATTTCAATAACATCAAGACAAGTGGCAGTGCTTTCCCGAAAGGAGTACCAAATTAATATAACAAGGTGCAGCTAATGTACTCTTCAACCTCTTTATTTACCCAGGTGTTCTCAGTGATCAATCTTACTCACATTCAACCCTTCAGGCAGTGAGAAGCAGCATCATTTTGGAAGACGCTTTCAGTTAAACGGGAACACTGACCCAAACAAACAAGGGTAATAATTTGGCTAGTACTCCTCAGGACATTCAGGGTCACATTTGAAAAAGCCCTTTCTCATTACTGTGCATAACTCTTCTTTCCCTGGCATCCCTACCCAGCATTTGTGGATTACATCAATGTCATCTCTTCCATATATGTTGAAAAAGAGAGAGCTTAAGAAGACTCAATCACAAGGAAAAAGGTGTCATTTATACTATCCTATACGTTGGTCCTGAATTCTACTAGAAGATTAAAACATAAATTATTTATATCTTATCTCTTGCAAATTTAAAAGCATTTAGCCAAGAGTGAAGAAACTACAGGTCAGCCAAAGGCATTATTTTCAGTTGCTTGCCTCTTCCCACCAAGAAGGGAATAGGGAATTCCAGTTTCTCCTCCAATAATAAACCCCACCAAGAGGAATAGGGAATTCCAGTTTCTCAGACTAGATATACCAATATGAAAACCCTTCAAAAGAGAGGGTACTCTGATCTTTTGGGCAAAGCACAGTAAAATACAATGTTAGGAATCAATACCACCCTTGCCTGTTATGATTCTGGGGTCCCCCTCTTCCTTCAGTGATTCCTATTGGTTCAGGCACACAGTAGCCACAGCAAGGCCAACAAAAGGCCTTTCTTTTACACTGCTTTGCTACATCCCATAACAAAGCATGCTGCAGCATACCCTCTCACTGCACTGACAGCAAAGCATTTAGACCAAGAAGACAGTAGCTGAAGTCATCATCAGGTTGAGGAGATGATTTTATTTCGTGACAGAGGGTTATTTAAAATGTTTTTCAGTAAATGTAATTTGATGTCAAGTCAAGACTGTCATTCACCTGGTGGTGATAGTGTGTCTCTATGATAGACAATAGGAGTTCCTCTTTGGGCAAATGGATGTGCAATATGAATTCCTGAGTGCTCCTGAGAACTCCTGAGTCAAATAAATTATTTCAAGATGTCCTTTCAGCCAAAACATATTGCACTGAGTAACAACTCAGATTCCTAACCAGAGTTCTGTTTACACAATCGTCTTGCTCAGGTATAGTTTCATCTCGTTCTTGCCCATCCAACCACTAAGCATTCTTTGAAGCAGTTCTGCAGGAACAGATGTTGAGAATTGTGAAGAAGTATGAATTTGTCTGTGTACTTTTAAGCTCATTGAAAAAAGACAGCAAAAGAGTAAAAGCTGTGAGACAGCTAAGTAGTTTTAATCTGTCACGGCTTGCCAGAGAGGTACAGATAAACCATTCTAAAGTCTTGGGCTCTTATTCCTGGCAGTACAAGTGTATGCTTCACTCTCCTTCATTAAAGGTTTGGGAATCAAGGAAATAATTATAAAGAAATCCATTACTAGTAACACTCCTAGTGTAATTTCTGTGTACTCTGCTGCTGACATTATTTGATAGGCTAGTCATGAGTCATGAGAATAAAAATCATCCTCAATGAGAAAAAAAAAAGACTTTCAGCATAAATCTATATAAGGAAAGGGAAATATATTTAAACCTGACTATAATTCATAGCAACATCCAAAAACAGCCATAAAAATAAATTTGTCTTTTCATTGATTGAAAGACTTAGTGAGCACAGTAAGCTGTTAAAGAAGTCTAGAGGCATTTTGCTATGTGCCAAATGTGAATTTTGTTGAACTGAAAGAATGAACTTCCAAAAGAAGCAAAATTTGCTTCTAGCACTGTTTTCACAGTAAATTCCTGTTTTTATGATACACTACCTCTCGTAGATAGGATTTACTAGGTTCCATTCCAATTTAGTGCTCACTTGATGAAAGCAATCCTCTTTTTGTACGTCTTCATTTTTTAATTTTAGTCTATCTTCTTTTTCAATTATTTCATTTATGCTTATTTTTGTCTGCATTGATACTATTTTATTCTGCATTTTTTGTGGACATAAATCAGCTTAGATAAGAGAGTTAAGCCAGCATTATGAGTCAGTTAAAATGCATTCAACCTGACAAGATTTGTATTTGGTAGCCTGCTTTATCTTTCTGCTTAGGAAGGTCATTCAGAGCCTTAGGAGAATGATAAAACTGTTTATTCATTTTGCAGTATATCCCAGGTCAGCATCTGTTCCTGATATATATACCAGCTTTATTGTTTAAGACAGCTATCCAAACACTGCATTGTAAAAATGTAGTTAGAATTTATAGTTGAAATGTGTCATGGCAAGAACACTGATTTTTTTTCTGTTTCTGAGGGAGTATTATATAAATATTCTTAAATAGTAAAGTTGTCTCAAATGTAACCCAGAATAACACAGGCTTTAAATCCAATGACACATTTGTAGTTTCACTTCTATTTTTATTGCCGCTTGGTGTGACCAAGAGGCAACCTAGTGTTCTCAGACACAAGACTATTCTGAATTTAGCCATTCTGGGGCAGATCTGTTTTACTATTACACAATCACTGCATTGAAACAGTTTGAAACAGTACGCACATTTTTTGTAAATGTATATTTGAATAATGTCTATGCTTTTGCATTTTCCTCAACAAAGCAGGCAACTGCTCCATTTGATAACTGTTGGCATAACAAGGACAAGAATTTGTTTCAGCAACTTCTCCCTGAAGTGTGAAAGCCAGCACTCACCAGCAGCAGTCCAACAAATGGGTCTGCTCTTGAGCTGTGATCTTGATCTGTGGCTATTAATCCACTGTCTTTTTGGTAATCCCATTCCAAAGGCAAGGAGTCACTGTGCAAAAGGACCAAGTAATCCACAAATCTGTCATGGTCTTTCTAACATATAACCAAGGACAGAGGAAGTGTCTGTCACAGCTTTCAAAGTCCAGACTGAGGAGTCTGGCATTCAAACCTTAGTTTGGGATTCAAAACCTTCCACAAGAAAGAAAATTTCCTTCCCAAAGGAAAAAGGGGAAGAACATGTAATGCATACTTGCAACCCTAAGGAAATAAACTATCCTTACAAAATGTATAACATATATTTTCTTCTTAAGAAAGGAAACAGAGCATAAAGCGATAGTTCTTCTGAAGATGAGAGCCTGTGAAAGCTCTGAAACTGAAAGAAACCTGATTTGATAGTCAATAGTGTCTCTATTAATTGTCCTTTTTCAAAGATCAGTACCCTCTAATGCTGACCTCAATAAAGTGGCAGATCCACACCTGCACCCAGGAACAATTACTTAAAAAGGTAGCAGTTTTACTCATTAGGTGGACCCAAAGCTAAAAAAAAAAAAGAGAGAAAGAGAGGAGAGGTAGATGTGTATATCCTTACAAAGGAACATCACAAACATACTTACCAAAACCAATTGATTTTGGTGATTTTTGAAGTATCTACAGTCTGTTGTGTTCTTTCTAAACACAGAGTAACCTCAGTCTGCTTCACAGCTTTTCATGCTACTGTCGCACATCCCATTCAGTTACTGTAAATGTTTCTAAAACTCTTATTTTCAAAATGAAAAATATAATAAAATCTCTTCACTTATAGCACCTCCTAAGGGCCATGATGTGTTGTCAGTTTATTTTGGTTGGTCTCAATGTGCAGGACAGAGAGAAGTGTCAGACTAAAAGTTTTGTTTGAACAGCTAAAAGTCTGGGTTGTCCTACAAGGGATTTTAGGTAAAGGACTGGAAATACATTTCATGAAAATATCGATGAATATGTTTTGTATTTGCTACAGTGATGGGCAAAATGGAGAAAACCCAGCCTATGACTTAAAGGGGAAAATCTTATAAATCCTTAACTGGTTACTAATAAAACTTCTTGGTTTAGTGACATCATTATTTCAAAAAATCATGTACAATTTCATAAAGGTATCTTCAATGATAAATACAAATGAATAATTCCTTTAGTAATTAAGCCATTTTTAAAAGAAAATATTCACCAGTGAATAGATTGCTGCCCACTTAGGAGCTTGGTAGACAGAATGAGATTTGTTATATTATCTCAAAACCACTACTAGATAATTTATATTCCTCAATGAGCTCCAGAAATGTTAACAGTATTCAAATATTTTTTTTAAAACAAAGGTTTGTATGATATAATTTATTCAACAATCAGGAATTTCCTTATCTTGTCAAAGGATTATGAACCTAATAGTGATCAGACACTTGTAGATTAACATTACCATCCTTCATGCAGCTTCTTCTCTGACTAAAATAATGCAAATTGTTAAGGGCAGAGGACTACAGTACATACAAATACTCATTAAATTTCTTGACTGTGTTTGAGCTAAAGAAAACAAATATAAAAATGAAATGACATCTTCGAATTTTTTTTATGATATTACATATCCAAGAAGAAGCTGCTATACTTCAAACAGAGCTTTACACAGGAGATTTTGCAAATTGAGAGTACGAATCTATAAATATCTACATTTGCAGATGTGTGTTTGTATGTTTATAAAATATCTATAGCTATAGTACTGACACAGCACACTGTTTTGTTCCAAACACTGCCATGAAAGTAAGTCTCCTCCATGAGGGGAAGCTATTTCTGTTCTCCAAAAGCACTTTACTCTTCATCATTTCATCCATGCAATGTGTAATGAATAGCAGTTTGTTAGCACACAGCAGAATATATTGTCTCTGGAACAGTTCCATGCTTGTAAAACATCTATTTTCCTCTCCAATAGCATTAATTCTAGAAATACAAAAACCTAGTTACATGCGCATCTTCCTATTCCACTTTAATGACACACAAAAGAAGAAATAACACTAAATACTAAAAGCTATGACCAAAATTTCTTAGGTGGAAATGTAGTACCCAAACTCTAAAACGGCAAGGAGGATATGATACAGACACTTGTTGAAGAGTCAGACTTCATTCATACTGTTGTGTATAAATACACAAAAAACACATTATCGCAATCAGAAAAATATTCAGTGTTACTTTCAATGACAACTGAGTTACAAGATATTTTCAATTGAAGTGAAAAGCTGCCATATTTAGAGTTTCCTACAAGACAGACTGTTCCTTGCCCTAAGAGCGAACAAACCTGTTTCTGCTAATTGGTTATGTATTTGATACATAGGACTGCTAAAACCAGGAAGACAGGTGATAGGGGTAAGAATAGTCTCATTTTAAAAGCAGTTCAGAGATACTGTCCCCAATTCACAGCAAACACCAAGCTAGCCACTTTCACAATGCTCTTTCAAGCTGGATCACTGGGTGATAACTCTTTATTCTCTAGATTCCCTATTTGTCATTTCTCATCTTCAGGAGTTCTGAGCTCTAAGACCCGACAGTTCTGTAAAAGCTATCCTCTAATAATATGAGTACTGTGAGGCATTCAGAGTGGCTTGAGTTGTCTTAAAATTTCAGCTTTTTCTCTGCAATCTATGTACAAAAGGTGGTGGATGCCCCACGTGTTGGATAAAGCATTTAATTTGCTGTGAGATCTCACAGCAAAACCAGCAAAGAAATTATTAGGATGTGCAGTTCTTGGCTTCATTTCCACATACTAACATTGTGATGACTCCAAAAATCTCCACTCTCTCTCAGATTATTCCATCTCTCCTTTTAATCACTCCTTATTTTCCAGCTACTTTGTCTCTTGTTCTTATCCCAGAGGCCCCTGCTGTCTTGTCATCTTATTAGCTTCTCAATCCTCAACCTTCCATCTCTATTGTTCCTCCTCTGTGTTCTTTTTTTTCTCCAATTTTAAACTCTCCCATGTCTTCCTGAGATCCTCTAACCTCCTCTTATAGTCCATATCTCTGTCCATGAGTAACCCTGACAGCATGGAGAAGCAGTTCCACTATGTCAGGAGGTCTCCAACAAGTGGAAAAAGGATTCACAAGGGAAGTACTACCCAGGCCCCAAAGCCCAGGGCAGCTGCACACTAAATTGTGTTGAAGAAAAGATTTGCTTAATGATTGCTGCCGAAGCACCATGGGAGGATGGAAAACATGTGCTGCACACAGACATAACACTGCACTTTTATTTCTGTATGATTTTTAATAAACTGGTCAAATTATTAACAGCTACACCAGGATGATATGATTTTTTTGCCTAAGTCCGAGTTCCTACTCCTACTCTAGTGAACTTAGGTGCTAAAAATTCTCAGATTTATTATCCCTTTCCACATGACAAAGCAAGGCTTGCTTTAGTCCAATCTCAATTTAAGAAACAATTGAGTTAATTCTTCTTGTTCCTCTGTCAGAAGGAGGTCATTTGAGGCAGAGAGTTGCCATGAAAGATTTCAGCTGAAAAACAAGCAGCACACCCAGTGAAAAGACCCAATTTTAGATTAAACATATTTATAACATAAAATGTCTGTCAGTGCACTGAATAATCCACCTTAGACTCTGATTCAATGCAACTAATTAAAATTTCATGTGATACCATCTAAGAAATTAACTTTATTTTTAAGAGAATATTCTGAGCATGCAGTCACTGGGACCTTTTTCCCCACTAACAGTATCACTTTGCTTTCAGTTCTTCCATAAGGTAAAATGATTGTTGTGTTTTTCTTCACCCATTTCCCCTATTAGGTGGATTCTGAAAATACTCAGAGTTCACCCAAACGTATTACACCATTCTTCATAATACAAACATCAGGGCACAATTTCTCCATTCAACAAAGTTAATTTCTTCATGATATAAGCAAATGTAATTCCCTGCAGATTTAATGGATAAATTCAACTTTAGAAAAAGAAGATAAATGAGGACTGCAAAAAGAAAACCATGGAGGGCAAATTGCAAGCAAAGATACTAATTAGTAAGCAATATGGACTGCCATGAATAGAGTGATTTTGTATTTGGTTCAATCATCTTATCATCTGTGATAAACAGTCCAACTCCAGAATAAGTAGATCAGTTCGACTGTTAAGTGGAGTGTAGTGGCAAAGATATTCAGTAGAATCCGAGAGACTTGAAATGATTAACAGCTAAAGCTTCCACTGAAAATTCAGAGAAAATTAAATTTTCCATCAAGAAAGAATAGTTTCCTGAAGTATGTGTAGCTCCAAATTTGGAAAGGTTTTGTTCTGTTTTCCACATCTTCCTGTTACAAACCTTGAGAAACAGGGTACTTTGAGAACAGCAAATCTGACACCTGGAAGGAGGAGAAAACAAAGCCTGTTTGAGAACTAGTGGAAAACTTTTGTATGCTTGGTGAAAGAAATACATATAAATAAAGTTACTGGGGAAAGGGGGAGAAATCAGGAAGCATAAGCTTAAATGCTTTGGTCGCAGTAGGCAGAAAGAATGGAAATTACTTCAGTAATGTACTGAGAAAAAGCCACAAGATACTTGTGGATTTAAAGAGGATTTAAAGAGGGAAAAGTGAAGGTAGTATAGAGTGGTAAAGGTCAGCTTTTCCTCAAAGAATGCTTCCAAGAATTCAGCTAAAAGTTATTTTATTAATATTACTTCTTTGTCTTTTGACAAGAGATGAGGACATGGAAGAGGAGGAACTGAGCTTGGCAACAGCTGCTAATTGCTTTGTGCAAGAAGTTGGGAGACCTTCTGAACTTAGGGAAATTATAGATGATGGAAAGAGAATAAGATGTAGCATTAGCATTCAGTCTTATAATCCTCATGACCAAACATCCTGACAAGTCAGAAAACCCTGATATCACTGGCACAACATACTGAGTTTCTTGACTAACTCTGGAAAGCAAAGAATTCTGAAACCAAGGGGTTTTTTTTCTCATTGTAATGAGTTATGGCTCTGGACAAATCTTCAAATTCAAGTTGCATGCTGCTCAGTCTGCTTATCATCTGAAATAATTCTGGGTCCTTCTTTTCCTTTTTGAATAAATCAGCTGGGCTTAATTAACAAATAAAAATCATCTGTCTGAAGCTTTTATTTGCAATATCCCCACCTCCTGGATTCCTGAACGTTAAAAGCAGGCAGGTAGGTAATTATCCTGTCCAGTTCTTCACAGATGGGCCTACATGCAGAGACCCAGATGTGTTCTATACAGGATCAGTAACAGAAAAACAGAGAAACTTGTACCAAAGCTCTCTCTTTCACTCCACAGATATTCCAGAATAATATCTGGGGTTTGAATCTATATCACTTCCCTTCTGGAGATTGATGGTCAGTGAATAAAAAGTAAGAACAAAGTCAGCCTAGAAAGCCAAAGAGGTTTTTTGTTGTTGGTTTTTTTTTTTTTGCTTTGCAAACAAAACTTTTAAAGTAATAAATTTCATGTGATTTTTAGCCAAGTGTACCCAAGTTAACTTAAAACATTTGTGAACCCTAACAACCCTTTTAACAAAAACAGTTAAGAAACCTTAAAAAGGCAACTTTCACATGATTTTTAGCAGAAGTTTGGCTGAACCTCAAATACAACGTCACGACACACACAGCAGCCGTGACAAAGGCATAAAATATCAGTTTCAAAATAGTCTTATAGCACTCCTTTATTGCTCTGTTTTCCCATTTTTACAAAATCAATAGCAAAATTTAAGTTCTGATCTTTCTTTGGTCTCCAATCTCATCTTCCTTTTATCTTCTTAGTTTCATCACAATAAAATTCCTGAAAATCTCACAAGTCTTATATTTTGAGATTTCTAGACCAGACAAAAAATTTCAACATTTTAAATCACTTAGAGAAGCATCTTTATTGAAACTGACTAGACAGATGGAAGTTCATGCACATTAGTCTTCATTAATTTGTTTTCCCATATTTCTTCTTGCTATTGAATCCGGGAATAATTTCCAGTCACATTTCAAGAATTATTCCAAGCTAGAGGCTTCAAAGTTACCACTGAATCCAATTGTTCAAAATACACACAGGTTTACAAAATATCTATACAGGTACCTATTTTGCTATCAAATATTCCATTTGCATCTGCAAGATATACGTAAGTAGGTGTTTCATGTAGAAATACTGGTAAGAATAATTTTAAAAGTTAATTTCTTACCATGATTTCTGTACCAGACCTCGAGAGTTTCTCATCACCTGTATGATTAAAAATTAAGTATGAGCTATAACTTAGGCCATAAGAAAGACAGATTTTCATTTTGAAAAGATAGACTTTCTATCAATATTAGTTCCTTAGAGTTAATTGTGAGGATTTCTTCACTTTTGTTGTTGAACATAGTGAGATTTCTGACTTTTGAGTGAATATTTTTTAATTTAAAAGCATAGTGTCTTTCCAGTGTTCAAATGGTTCTTTCAAGAAACACTTCAATTCTATTTGAAGGATTACTATTCTCCAGTGATTCAATGTTGCATTTATGTCTCTATAAGCTAGTAAAAAAAAAATTATTACAGTGCAATAAATACTGGGCTGCTTTATGTCTGAAATGCATAAATGCTTTTATTATGCCAATATTATAATACATTGTTTTCAAGTCTTTTGATTAATCATCAGCTTCACTGAAAACATCTGAAACTGTACACCATTTTCAGACAATTTGACAGGCAGATAGTAGCTCTAAGAGAAAACTTCATGAAGAATTTCATTAAGCTGGATGTAGGTCAAAGACACAAAATAGAGGCTGAAGGATGACATTAAAGTGTCCATTTCCTCTAACCAAGCAAAAAGCATGTTGATGCTGTTCCAATAATATTTGGGTTACATAGGGAGTATATAGGATAAAGGATAAAGTTGGAAATTAATATACTGTGAGATGAGGGAGAAACATGTCCCCCTTAAAATATAAATATACTTAATCTGTCCCTTAGATATTGTTTGCTTCTTCAGTCACTCAGCACTGCTTCTACAGTTAGGGGTGATTGCAGATGGGAAGAGTGCCCAGACAGATGGGGGGAAGGAATATGCATTTTTACAGAAAACAAGAGATGAGAGAAAAGAGATAATTGCTTAGATTATTCTAAACAGTAATGTATATGGCCTCAAATTACCAAGATAATAATGTCATGAATTAGTTTTCATGTCATAATTTCAAACTGAAACTTTCCCATTCTTTATCTATTACATGTATTTGTGTCTGGACTCATGATACATCTGAGATCTTAAAACCACTCAGAATCTTCAGCACCGCCATAATGGAAGAGTGGCTCATACCACATACTGAAAACTTCAGCAAACTGAAACTAAGTAATTTCCTTGAGATTTTGCATGAAGTATTTCTCCCCAAGGCCCAAACGAAGCATTTAAATTGGGAAATAATGCACTCCAATTAAGTTGTTCCATTTATGTCCCTGGAGTTAAGTAGAATAATTTTTAGCCACTGTGAAAATGCCTCATTTTAAATGCCTCATTTAAAATATTCGTACATGTTAAAAAGAGAACAGCCAATCCCATACTCATCCCCTTTGGGACAGCTAGACCTTTGGTTAGCATCCCTCCATCTACCCTGATCATTGGGTCTTGCCGCAGAGCCTATTGCACTGTATGTACAAATGAGATTCTGAAGAGAGCACTGAAGGGTTTTCTTGCTGTCATAGTGAACAAGAAGTTCAGAACTTCAAATCTTTTCTAATTAGATGTTGAATTTTGACTAGAGTTTGTTTGAGCACATTAGCATATTAGCACAGATTTACATTCCTAAAACTTGGCAAAACTTCAGGTAAAAACAAAATACATCCTGAGCAAATGGGCTATTAATACTTTATAGACATTTAAACTGAAGAAATGTTAACAAGCCACTGCTAAAAAATATGCAAAAAAAATATGCAAACATATTCCACTTAAAATCAAACCTTTTACATTTGAAACAGTAGAAACAAGGGAGGGCCTCATGGAAAACCTCTGCTATGGGCTAATAGTATATCTAGGTTTTGTAGAGGTCAGAGAGTTAAAACAGTGCCCCTGGAGCAATTACATACAGTAAAGAAGTATTTGCTGTATTTCCCTATTGCTCCTATTTTTTCTTTCTTTTTAGCCACCATCCCTTTGCAGTGTAGCATCATCTCTTTCCCAGCTTGTCTAGCATTTGCCAAAAAGTCACTTCAAATCAGTCATATTTTAAAAATATTTTCTACCTCCCTTTCTGCACCTCCCTTCCCCAGTCTCTATAATTCTTCAAATATTTCTTCAGTTGATTCTTCGGATAGTTCTTAATTCAAGAAAGTGCTCTTGAATTCTTGAAGACAGTAGACTTTCATGCCTTGAGAAGAGAAGCAATGCCCTGAGGTATTTTCTTCAAGATGAAAAGGAAAAATCTAGTAGCCTAACAAACTCCTGCAGTCACATAGGCAGGGAATGGGCAGTCTCTGGATATGGATTGCTTTTGATCATCAAAACACAGATTTACTGTTTCACTTACCAATTTTAATGAGCAAATTTGTTGAGAAAATCTACAGTCTTTTTACCTAGATTTGTTGATATTACTTTTTGATTCACAAATATCTCACTGTCTTTGCCTTATAAAAACAATCTGCATACTTCCTATGAAATTAATGTCTCAATAGGTATCATGTTTTGCAGATTTGCAACCTGAATGTTCTCCGTAAATATATATATGTATAGGTGTATATGTGTATATCTTTCATTTTTAAAAAATTAAATATGCAGATTTTCCCTGGTTTTATCTAATAGGTTCCCGTAAACCATTCTACTAAATGTTTGAGCGATCATCACTCAGCTCACAATTTGTCTGGTCATCATTCACACACAAAGCCACTGAAAAACAAAATATTACTTCAATTCTTAGCTGTTGATAAACAAATGTAAGGACAGTATACATTACAGAGCTGTTCAATGGGCAAATAAAATATCTTTCTTTTTTTTTCTTTTTTTGTTTTGGTTTGGTTTGTTTTAGTTTAGGTGTTGGGGGGGTTGGTTGGTTTGATTTTGGGTGTTGGGAGGGGTTTTGATTTTGTTTTTGGTTTGGTTTTGTTTTTTGGGTTTTTGGGTTTTTTGGAGTTTTTCAGTTTTTTTGGGTTTTGGGGGGGGGGAGTTTCCTTGTTTTTTGTTTTGTTGGTTTTGGGTTTTTCTGTTAAAGAGTTATTATTGCTAAGAGAATACTGACTGTTGTGTTAGCAGAAATGAATGGCATAATGATATAGTCCAGTCCAGCAAGCAAAAATCTGGGTGGTAATCACAGTTTACAAAGCACTCTTGCAATTCAAACAACTCTTCTCATCAGATCTTCATAAAAACCTGTATACTTGTTCCACTGTAATTCTGAACTGATTTACAGTTTCTTGCATATGCCAGATATGTTAAGTGAAGGAGGGGGTGGGGCGTGTAAGACAGATGAGCATTTCTTTTACAGGAGTTCCTGGATAGGCGACACCTTCCCTGTCAGAATCTGTTTGCTCTTCCCTAGTCCCTTCATTGTTCTGTTATCATTGGCTGGTCAACTGTACAGGCTGTTGATCTAACAGAAAAATAAATTTCTTTCTGTTGTTCTTGCTCCATTTTACTTATATTTTCTCTATGTCCATACAAGTGCTTGTCCAGCTTGGGGACAAGGGGACAGGTGAAATGTAAACAAAGAACCCAGAAATGGACAGCAGTGATCAAATGTCTACTCATGGTTCAATTATATAGCTTAACTGAATACTTCTTTTCAAGGAATAATACTTGTGAGAAGTGCGTCAAACATCGCAAACTTAAAAATACAGTAGACTGCAGCTTTCATTGTCCATTACGTATATCATGTGATATTTCCCAAACACAATTTCTAGCCCAAATGGAAAATGCTGCTATTGCTTCTGAAAAACTGTTAAAGACTGTTTCTTATAAAGACAGTTCTCAAAAAAAAATTTTTTTGTGGGTTTTATTTATTGGTGCCAGATGAGTTCAATGCACTGGAATAACACCTGATGTGCTCAGATATAGCTGTTGGGATTAAGCAGTCCTGTCATTACAGCTTGTAAGAAGCCATCAGACATCACTTGGCTGGACAGAACACACCTGATCTGGAGATTTATTAAACAAAACAGTGGTGGTAGAAAAGCTCTGCAAATGGAGACTTGCAGACCATGCACACAACTTTGATCAGAAATAGGAAGGTAATGACTCCATCATTTAGGCTATATACAAATATTTAAATATATCCAGCCTGTGGAATAAACTGTAGATCTTTTAGAGCTACTGCAAAATGAGGATTCACTTGCATATAGTTGGTGCTTTTTGCCAGGACTTCCATACCTGCAGAGAGGTAAAAGGGGAATGGACAATAGCACACAGTGGATGAAGAAAGAATGCTACTTATAGGCAGGCATACACTGTTGGTGTCATTTTTATGGTCCAAAATAACCACTACTGCCACACAGAGAGGAGTGTAGCTTGTTCCACAGGCCTGCTCTGCTCAGTATCCTGCAGAAGCCTTGTCTCCTGGTGCAGAGACTGCTTGCACTGCTGCATTTACTAGGCCATGGCCACATGTATCAGGTCACGGTGCTTCAGCCCAGGCAGGATGGCCAGCACAGCCAGGAAGAGTACAATTGACAGCCATGGATGGCCTGGGAGAAGTCAGAGAAATGTTTGCTCAGCAGCGCTGGGTGGGAAGTAACATGGAGCAGAAGCTGCCTGGAGCTAGGGACCGGCAGGTGAGGAGGTGAAGGAGGTGTAAGGGAGGTGTGAGGGAGCAAGGGCAGTGCTTGTGAACACTGCAAGGATGGAAGATATGGGCCATTTCACAGAAGCCTTTGGGCACTGGGCTCTACAGGCTTGAAGGGGATGCAGTCCTTGACTGGAGACAACACACAGTCCACCCTACCCAAAGCGCCCTCACAGCCAATCCCTGGCTGCCATCCAAGCAGAGTCTCCCAAGGCCCCATCCCTACCAGGCTACAGTGTCCCATAGAGCATTATCTTAAACAAAGCTTTAAAGGAATGTTTTAACTACCCCTTCAGATTATCAAAGTTAGGGAGAAAAATGAGATTGTATGTGTTCAATGCCAGATGTAGGTGATATCTTTCTCAAGATGGAAGATATTTTTCTCAACTACAAATAGAAAATTCAGCATTTGAGACAATGTTAAGGAGTTAAATTAGGCTAAACAGAAATAAAAAAGAATCATGCATTTTTTGTGACTTTTTTAACTTAGTAGAAATCATATGAGGAACAAACTAGAGAACTCCCCTCCACACAAATCAGAAACCAAACAATTTATCACAAAAAATCTCTGTTCCTAAATATCTGAAAGATATCTTTACTATCAGCCATTGAAAAATTTGGTATGCTTTTGAAATTGTCAAAGAAATATTGTATCACCCTCAAGGGGGTTCTTTTGTCTGCTTAAGGGGTCGTTGGTAACAGCTGTTACACAAGGTCTTATCTGTTCTTCATTTTCAGTGCTCCTTTTCCTTAACAACAGTGATATATCATGAGGAAATAATATGAATGACAGATGTCAAGACCACTCAAAATGGTCTGAAAATAGTGATATGGTAACATTCCTGAGAAAGAGAAACAAAGTAGCTGGAGAGTTTAAAATACAGCTATTTTTCATTTTAGCCTAAAAGAATTTCAAATTGGCAGTGATATTTAAAGTAGAAGTCAATGCAATTTGAGTAAAGGACAGATTTTTTTCACAATTACAAAATGTACTTTACACCACCACTAAACCTCACTGATAATGTGAATAAGCATCAGTAGGAAAGAGTGACAGAAACCAAACCTGGTCCTTGTAAAAGCAACTTCCCACAAAGTTTTTCTGACCGGTTTACTTATCCAGACACCCAAATAAGCCAAAGCTAAGGCTAATATTAGATGGTCCTCAAAGCAATATCCAGTACCACAGTTTTAATGTAAATATATTAATAGAAACAGTGATATTTAAAATATATAGATTTTTTTTCTTTTTCTAATAAACTAAAAGTGTCTGCTTTTTCACATTCCCAGGCTTTTTCACATTCCCAGAGATAAAGTATTGTACAAAGCCCTTATCCTTTTGCCAAACAATACAATGCCATGATAACAACAAAGCTGGGAACTAATCCAGGCTTTCTGAGCCAGAGATATTGCCACCCATTACTAATAGTTGGGCCCATAGCCCTGAGAGAAAAATATGAAAGCACTAATGATATTTTTTCCATAAGGATAGACAAAATTGTCAATTAACACAGGCTCTGAATTTTGTTGGTGGCACTAATAGGGCACTTTTACTATACATATTTAGGAACAGAAAAGCTCCAAGAAAAACTGACAATGAAGCACTCATCTCTGAAGTATGAATATGAAGTGTTCACAATGTCTAGCATTTTCCTGTTCCCTTCAATGTCTTCCTGAACCACTCTGCTTCCCATCTCACTACGCATCACTCATTTCTGCATCACAGTTCTTACCATCTCCATTTACTTTCTCCTTGATCATGTGTTCCTATCCTTCTTCCTTTTTTTCTTCATTCCCCAACATTATCACCCTCTTTCAACACCCCAGTATTTAATCTTTCATTTCTCTTTTCTGAACTTGCCATAATTCTATATTTATGACAATTTAACACCTCTCTTTTTCTAACACTGATTGCAGGAATCCACTGCCCAAAACAAGATGACAACAGGCAATCATATGATCACAGGGAATTTTAGGTTGGAAAGGTCTCATGTCCATCCCTTTACTCACGGCAGTCTCACATCTGAGATCAGATTGGGTTGCTCCAGGCTCTGTCCACTCGCATCTGGAAAACCTCCAAGCAAAGATTAGGCAACATCTCTGAGCAACCTGTTCCACTGCCTGTTTCTCCTTGTGGGAAAAATAATTTCCTTAGCTGTGAAGCTCTCTTCTTTCTACTTATGCCTGTTATTTCACATTCTCCTGCCCTGCAGCACTGTGATCAGCCTGGCTGTATCTACTCCCTGACATCCCCATAGCCCCAGCGGGCTGCTGTCATATTCCATGAAGCTATGCCTTTCCAGGCTGTACCAGCCCAGGTCCCCCAGCCTCACATGACAGGAAATTTCCTCTGCTCCTTCCAGCCTGGAGACCAGGGTCCTTTCCACAGAGTTGCTCCCTATATAGGCAGTCTTCAGCCTGTAAGGTGACTGAAAGGTGCTCATTCGTACCAGGGACAGGACTTGCCATCTGTCACTGCTGACTTTCAAAATGTTCTTGTCAGTCCGCTCTCTGGCCTGTCCACATGCTGAGGTGGAAGACACTGGTAACAGAAGAAGCAGGAGAAGCAATGGAGAGCAGCCTGCCCAGGGATGAGCTTCATAGTCCAGCCCAGTGTTTAAGATACAGAAATGTACAGTATGTCAAAATTTTTCCTGTACACCTCTAACAATCAAGGACTGAAACTCAAGAAACAAAGACAAAATACCACTACTCAGAGTGATGAGATGGCAGCAGGGTTGCAGCATGCCCTGCAGGATTTGTCAGCACTGAACACTGTCCAGGTTCAGACCTAGTCAAACACATCCAGACCACCAAGGAACACGGGAGTCAATCACTGTCATCCTGCAGGAAATCTCCACATTTCCTAGGAAGATAAAGACATGTAACCAGTTCAGATTTAGAACTCAGTGTATGGCAGTGTCCTGGTTTGAAAAAGAAGTGAGTTTTTTGGGATGCTCTGGTCAAACCAATAGGTGCTCAGATTTGAATATTGGCACCTGGTGTGGCCACTGAGGACATGGATATGCCTCTGAGAACACAGGGGGTTAAAAGCAGGGAACTCCCAGGGGGAAGCTCTCTTGGGTTCTGTCCATGAAAGAGGTCAGACACCAGGGAGAATATATTTTCATGAGGGCACTGGCATTGCGCCAGCATCAAACCATGACAGGCAGGGAAAAAAGGGATGCTGGAAACATTCAAATCTTCATGCAAATATCCAAATCTTTATCTAATTTGAAATATTCATTTGGAATATTCAACTGCAAAACTGGAACTTCTGGAAACTGACATCAGTGCCCTGTTACCAATAAATTATTAACTATGTGGAAAAAAAGGCTAATTTTTAAATGTGTGCAGTAATAGCACCACTGGCAGCTCCTAGGGAGATATCTTGGATGAAAGGCATTCATTAGGCATTTAGAGCCAGAACTTGCGTTAGCACAGCTGACCTGATTGTTCTTTTCCTACGTATGCAGTCTCATCCCTTTGCAGATACAATAATGACTTATTTGTACTTTATTTTGTAATCACAGATTTCAAAATACCATGTAGATGAGCCAGTCATGTAAACATCTTAGAAGGCTCAAAACTGAAAACAAATTTGAAAATCAAACAGAGACAAGATATAATCTTCCATAACTTCAATAACAATTCCAAGCATAATGGCATCTGTTCATGTCAAGATAAGGTTAATTTGATCTTGTGACCAATTTAATCAAAGTTTCATGTGCCAAAATATTTGTATGCATATTTTATTTGCATTTGTCCAATTTCTGTACTTTGTTCATGGAATTGCATCTAGCTTTATTCAGTAATTAATTCACTAGTACTATTATTAATCTATCAGCCATTTAGTGAAGGAAATATTATCAAAGAGAAAGTTGATGTAAATCTTCTCAAGTATTTCTGTAATTTAACAACCTAGATCTGCATTTTCAGGGCCTACTCAGGCATATGTATGCCTTTGAAAATATTGGTAATCACCTAAATTCCACAACATATTTGAACTACTGCATTACTTCTGTTCTCAAAGTTCGTAGAAGCTTCTATACTGTGCATGGTCAGGTTTTCAAAAGCCTTTTAAATGATTAGGAATGCCCATAAAGCACCTAATGAGACTGAGACACATTTAAGTGGAACAGGCACTCAACATGCTTTCAAAATTCAACCCTCAAGGGTTTGTTTTTTAAAAGATACAAAGACATTTCTGCCTGAAAGTTGGCCGAAACTCACCCTTAAGCAAGGCAGGGTATTTCTGCCAACTGCTGAAGCACTGTGGCTGTCGGCACTGTTGGATGGGAGGCACTATGCAAAACAATTACTAGTTTTATTCAGCAGGTCCAAGGGCTGTATTTATATGCAGGCAGAAGAGAGACTCTGTAGAAGTTCTGTAGGAAACTTTTTTAATGGACCAAGAAGAATCTGTGAAGTGCTCTATCAAACGCAATAACCATGATGAACATTTTTCTGTGTCGAGCAGACTCTATCCTCATGAGTTTTATTATTGTTGTTGTCATTAGTATTTCACTGTACTGGCCAGAAATAAGGAATTAAGAGATAAAAAAAGAAAAGGTGACAGGAGGAGTGCAGGGAGACCTATTTGTGTCTCCCCTCAACAAAGCAAAGCATAGCAAGGAGAGATTATATTAAATTAACATCATTAGGAAGGTCAGAGGTGGGAAGAGTGCTCTTTTCCTCGTGGGACTCAGATCCCAAGCAGCACCACTCAGCAAGCCATTAACAGCTGCTGGCACTACTGTCCTCAGCTGCACTCTGAAAAAATAGTCCCTCAGACTGATGTGAAGGTCCCAATGCAGTCTCTTGCCACCAACATGGTGCAAAGTTATTTGGGAGCCTATTCATCTGTTTTCCATTGTTTTCTGTTGATGTGACAGCTAACGATCGTGCAGCTTGCAAAAGCTCAAATGAGACTCAAGGCTCTTTTGGGAAGGCAGAAGCTTCTCCTAAGGAAACACCATATTACTGTTTTAGAAATTATTTTGCAGGGGTGATAATTGCTCTCTGATGACTGAGCTGTATAGGTCCAAGCAGCAGAAGTATTGGGGTTTCCTAAATTATTTTCTAGAGAAGTTTCTAGTCTTCCAATCTATCACATAACATTCATATAATTTACGGTCACAGCTGGTTACATGCCTTACAATCCAAATCTTTCAGTTTCCCTATCAGCAGGAGATAGGAAGAACAGAAATTTCCCTGTTGGATGCTTGAGAAAATCAAAGCAGGACAACTGAAGGAAAATAAGTATTTGTCTTTTTTTCTATTCATATGAGAAGATTTTAGGAAAAGAAGACTTTAGGAAATTGCATAACATTTTTATATAGTGTTGCATAACACATTTTCCTTGATGCTACATAGATCCTCTTTTACTGTTAGGTCTACTGAATGCTCAAGCCTGAAAATAGAAAAATTATGGAGATCCTGCTTGAATTGTTGAACAGACCTTAGTTTATGAGAGAATATAGTAAAAATGTCTGCTGCCTCACATTGCAATCCTCCAATAGATTCTTTGCAGAAAATAGACTACTCTGATTGGGGGTAAGTTGCAACAGATGACATAAATCATTAATTAAAATAGAAAGTACTTTCATTTTTTCCACAGGGCCCAAAGGTCAATGTGTGAGCTGAAGTGAAGTTCCTGGGCCACTAGGAAGAGGATGTGGATGGGGATTGCAGCAAGGTTGGCCAGGGCCTTAGGACATGTCTGAGTCCTGATAGTTTTCTCAATTTTGGTATTTTCTAACTTATGGTATTTTCATTTCAAGTTAATGTTTCCTTCCACTTTTAATATATATGGTTATTCTTATTTACTGCCATAATCAAGAAATTATGTAGACTTTCAGTAATAGAAAAAGAATCATTAATTCAGAGTTTAGGAAAATTTAAAAATAAAAGAGAAAATTCTCCTTAATTTCTTTTGGGATGAGAAAAAGGGAAAAAATGACAGTCCTGTGAGCTAGGGGTTAGAACAGTGATCTCTGAAGTGGGGTGTACACATACCCTAGAGTGTGTGCCAGACAAGTCATTGAGGTCTGGGAAGTAAACATTCCTTCTACTTATAATAAGTAAAATAAAATTTACTAAGATACATTTTTTAAATTGTGTTTATTTCATCCTTATCCACTTTACATTTCCATTTTGTGTGTATTTTTAAGGTACAAAATAGGAATAAATAACCACTTTTTGTGATTTGTCTGATAACAATAACCATAGCAAGGCTGACCTGATCTCTGCAAAACCCTTCTGTAACTTATTCTTCTTTTCTTCTCAGAAATAGTAATGCAGGTTAGGATGAAAGTCTGGGACATGTCAGTAAGTCCAAAATAAAATAAATCAGTCTGGGAATGTACAAGTGTCCTGGTTTGAGAGGAAGTGAGTTTTTTGGGATGCTCTGGTCAAACCAATAGGTGCTCAGATTTGAATATTGGCATCTGGTGTGGCCACTGAGGACATGGATACACCTCTGAGAACACAGGGGGTTAAAAGCAGGGAACTCCCAGGAAAACTTTCTCTCAGGTTCCGGTGGATGAAATGTTCAGACCTCGTCCTCTACCCGGCTGCTGCAGCTGTGCGGGGGAGGACAAGCCATGCGGCTGGGTGAGGTAGGCCAGACCTTGCAGGATGGAAGGGTGGAGGAGCACCAAGAGGCCTCAGGCAGCCGCCTCCCCTCCCCCCCCGCACACCCCAGGGGGGAGAGAGAGAGAGAGAGCGAGCGCTGGTGTCTGTGCTTGTGCCACCTTGAAATTTGCTAGCACGGCCGGCTGAGAAGGAGAAGGGGGGGTTGCAGCGGGAAGGTGCCCGGCAGGGCAGGGTGGGAGTTCTGGACAGGCAGAGCCTGAGATTTTTAACCCTTTCCTTGGATGATGGAAACCTTACAAATGGTGATCCTCCTGGAGCTCAATAAGAAGAGAGATAGAGATGAGATAAGAGGAAATGGGCCACGAGAGAAGTGGAGAAGAATCTTAGATGGGAGGAGAGGATGGAGTGGCTTTTGGCTGGACTTTTCTTGTATAGCCATGGACAGAACCATTTTTCCTGTGACACAGGGACTGCATTTAGGGGGAGGCAATGGCTCGGAGCCAAGAGAGTGCAGTGATGTTATGTGAAGGAGTGCGTGAACAGAGACGACGGGTAAGGAGGGTGGTGGTGCCCTCGATCTTCAGTGGAGGAGAAGATCTCTGTTCTCGAGACCCCTTGGCCGCAGGGGGTGAATTTGGGGGGACAGGTGTCCTGAAAGTGAGAGACGGTGCTCTTTTTGGAACTGGGCGAAGCGTCCTTAAAAGGAAAACCCAAGAAGCAGCTCTGGTTCATGCGCAGTGGTGAGAGCACTGGGCATGGAAGGAAGATGTCACGATGGCAAATGATCTCGAGGCGGTGCCATGTGTGACACAAGAGGTCTCAACCTCAAACACAAGAGGTCTCAACTGTGTTTCCAGGGGAAGCCTATGGCACAAGAGGGACTTCTCACTCCTTGATGAACTGAGAATTGATTATCTGAAGGGTGGTGGTAGACTGTGAGTTGGTGATGTGAGGGATGGATGTATTGGAAATTTGGTGGGGGGAGGAGGAAATGTTTTTGGAAGGTTTTCATTCTTTCTGTGTGTTTCTTTTTACATATAGTTGTAGGTTAATAAAGTTTTTTCTTCTTTATTTCTAAGTGGGAGCCTGCTTTGCTCTATTCCTGGTCACATCTCACAGCAGACACCAGGGAGAAAGTATTTACATGGGGGCACTGGCATTGTGCCGGCGTCAAACCACGACAACAGGATAGCATTTAACATATGGATGTTCTGAAGCTTATACAAATTTTTACATAAGGAACTATAACTCCAACACTAAGTATAAGAAAACAATCTTGGAAATACAATTTTTGGAAATGGTTGCTTGCATAATTTCTCTTAGGGGTCAGAGAGAAGCTTCCAGCAAAACATCACCACTCCTGAGAACAAACTGCAAAAGTTTTTCTCCCAGTATTTCAACTAAGTCATGAAGTGAAATTGTTTTCACCATTTGCCACTGCATTTTTCCTCATAAGATGGCCTAAGTTATAAGCAGCTCCATGTGAAGGACATTCACTGTTGTCTTTTTCAGAAGGGTGGGGGTGTGTGGAGTGATGTGTTACAACTTGGGGACTGCTCCAAGTTAATCCCCAGCATAAATACTGACAGGACTTTCTGTTGTTCCAGTTCAGATTTTGTCTAAGAATCCAAAATATACCATTTGTTATATATTTTCGTTTTAAAATGGATTCCTGGACAAACACAGATCATCTTCGGTTCTTGTCAGGTCATGACATTGTTCTAGATTTTCTCCCATACCTGTACTTCCTAAAGAAGCTTGAAAAGACCAGTTATTAAAGTCACATGCCATGAAGTTACTGTAAATCAGATGCTGCTGTTGTTACTAATCTATCTGCATCTGACCAATCTAAGAAATGAAACTGCTATATAAAATCTTGCACTTTTTTCAGCTAAAATCTGTATGAACAGATGCCTAATCCAAAACTAAAATGAGTTCAAAGACAATCACTTGAGTTTGAGACCAAATCAAAAATCTTCCCATAAGCTGCCAAGCTACAATAAGAAGTTTTGTGCTATAAAGACTCAAGACTAATAACTTCAGTTGTTCCTTCCAGGGATCACTGGTTTTATTGCTTTTGATCTTCTTGGTCATTTTTGCAGGTTTCGATCTTAGAATAGAGTTCTTAGAAAACAGTTCTTTCCCTCAGAAGACAGCTTGCTTTGCACACTTTTTTTTCACTTTTCTGTGCTGCATTTTTTAGAAGATCTGATGCCTTGGTAGTGTCAGGCAGCACCTGCTGAAGGTGATGATTTCAGCTGACACTGCATGAAGATCTGAGCTCTGACCTCCATATTTGCTTAAAAAGACAGAAATATGGTGATCCATATTTTTAAAATTTGACTGTTTATTTGTATATCCCATCTTTTTCAAAAGCCTGAAATAAATCTGCACCAGTCAGGTGGCCAGAGATTCCCTGGAACTGTAAAAGAACTTCATCACACTCTCCCCCTACACAATTCAGTGTGAAGGTCTTCTGTTCTCCACATCCTTGCTTAGCAGTTGTGAATCCTCAGTTGTGACTTAGCTGGAGAGGTCTTTTCAAGTGAACTAGTCTGCACAATTCTACTAACAATTCAAGGCGAAATAAGGGAGTTTTCCAAAAGAAAGCACTTTCAGCTGAAAGTGCCAATTATCCATTATCTCTGTTCATTTAACTTCTAGAATGTTTTAACTGTTCAATAGATACAATAGAATCAGCAACTTATAAAGTCTTTGGAAAGACTTCCCAAGCAGATTGGGCTTCAGCAGTGTCAGCAAGGCAGTGGATAATACACGAATCCGTCAGTATGAAATGAAACGTTAAATTTGAAAAAATGTCATAACAGCCATGAAAGGGCAGCTGCATTTCAAGAGTGCCCTGAAAGATGAAAGCAGCTGAACAAGGGTTAGGAAAATGCAATCAAGAGATTCAAAAATGTGAAGATTCTATTCTCTTTGACTATTTACTGTCTCTGACAGGCAAGAGATTTCATGTGAAACTGTTAAAAAATTACTAGTGAGTTACAACATCTCACCAAGAAACTTTAGCTTGATTATCAAGCTGGTTTTAATTACCTGCATCGCATTCTTATTAATGACGAGTCCTCCAACTCCCCTCAGTCATTTATTTGTGGCTCTATCATTCTTACAAATAGTTTTTATATCTCCACTTAATCATTAAGAAGTCAACAATATAAATTCATTCTTTTAATATGCTTCATCAAATAATTGCTCCAACCTTCAGTGATTGCACAAGACTGGATGAGGGAGAGAAAAACTGGTTTTTTGTCCCACAGGAATAAAAAAATCTTCTAGCCCCAATTTGGAATGGGAACCCAAAATCTCGGTAGAAATACTAATAGTGAAATAGCTCTTAAGTGTTATGCTGTGTTTTGATTTCACAAAAATAAACAGTTAAGCTAAGTCTGGCTGTTTAAACCAAAACTTCAGATAAAAGTTATCTGCATGGTCTTTTCCTGTATTTCAACAGTAAACAAACAGTTGTTGAAACTAGCCTTTTCCTACAGGAAATTGACTTCAGCAGCTCAGCAGTTTCATATGAATAAAACCTTTGACAAGCCTGTCTTGGGTCAACATTTGTACTCTAACTGAAACCTCCTTCCTTGGAGCCATGCTGCTGTAGAGACATGAGCATGAAATGATATCAAGAGTCAGTGTCAGTAGATCCCAATAGAGTAGAGCAAACTTTGAGGTCTGAGCAGATAATTTTGGCAGAAACGCATTCAGAAATAATTGAAATAGAATTGGTCACAATACAAACAATGGAAACTTCCTCAAAGACTTCCAGCAGAACTTCTAGCTAAACAGCTAACAAAAAAAAAACCAAACAACAAAAACCAAGAAACAAAACAAAACAAAACAACAAAAACAAAAAACCCAAAAACAAACAAACAAACAAAAAATAAAAATCATTGTCATTCTCAATATGAAGACTGCAGAGAGTAATCATAGGAGTCAAATCAAGCTGCTGAAATATATTTAAAGGTCAGAAGACTAGCTTCTGTGTCCTAGAAATGCAATAGGGAGTTTTGCCAACTAAGACAAAGTTTATTTTCTCTCTTTACCTTCCTGTAGAATGGTTCCTTGTGGTGAAAGATATTAAAAACAAAATTCCTAATATCACCTCATGGTGCTGATAGACGATTGCACACCATCTCTATCTGTGAAGCTCTGTATGTTATAGTAAATTTGCTTCTGTGATCACCCCTTTATTTGGTGTGCCAGAGTAACCCCTATTACTCCTGTCAGACACGACATATTCCCATCCTCTCTGTTTATTTCCTTTGTTTTTGGCAAGCTGTGTTTCAGTGATGGTCAGGAATCAAGCTTCCTTGCATACCGCTGCACAGCTGGTCTAAGCCCTTGTTTAGTGAGATGTTTAAAGTATGTTTGTAAATGTCAGTTGTGTAATGAGCTTCCCTTTGAAATTTTAAAGCTGTGTCAGTACTCAGAAGTGTTTATTTTTAAGGGATTCATGGAGGATGTTCAGGGAGCTAGTTGGTGGCTTGCTTTACTTTGAAATAACATCAAATCAATGGGATTAACTAATATGACATACTGGTTTAATCTGGTTCCACAAATCATAAATTCTTATATTTTAACAACTTCATCTGATTTATTGATTTTAAACAGAATAAAGACCAAAGAGTTATACATAAACTCACCATGTGAAATGTATTCTAGTGTATTTCAGGCTTTAAAGGGCCAGTTGCAGAAAGCAGGAAAGATCTGGGAGACTCAGCAGAGAGAATTCAAATATTAAAATGGGAATAATCCTAGAGAACCATTCAAAATCATTTCTCTAGCTACACAAATAGCCTGCAAATGAGAAATAGACCATCCCACTCAAGAAACTTAGTTTTGCCTAAGCGTATTCAGAAAAATGGAGGCATTTTTGGTACATTACTAAATGGAAGTGTCAGAATTGAGAATTACGTTAAACAAAGGGTGGAGGTGCACATGAAATGAGTGTTCTGTGATCCAGTCATAGCATGCAATGTCACTTGTATTCCAGCAGTACCAAATTTTACATGATTACTTTAAGGAGGCTTTCTTCAGACAACAAGTCCAAGTATCTCTCATCTAAGAGCTTAAAAATGCTGACATAGTCTCTGAATTACTGTGGTTGATTTTCAAGTTTAGATCATCAGAGGAGCTCAAGAGCCTGGCAGGAAAAATTATGCTGATATATAAAGGAGATAAAAACCTACAAAAGCTGCTCTAGTTATGTGAGCAAGTGATGTGACCTAGTGAATTCTGTATTGTGTGTATTGACTCTCTGCAATTTTATATTAAAATTCATAACTAAGAAGAATATAGATAATAATTACATAACTAATGATATACAGGTTGTATGAGACAAAAACTGAAGAAGACTGATTACACATATGGAGGGAGCAGATGAGACAGATGTACACCCAGAGGACTCTAGCCAGTTGGGAAATTGAATGCAGTCAAGAAAAGATTCCTTTTTCTGAAAAGGATATGTGGCATTTTATGTATGTATAGGAAGGATAAAGGAAATTTTTAGTTAAAAGGAGGCCTCTACATTGGCAACATTACATATTTTGAGTAATGTTTACTGGTTATTTACATACAAATCATCAGTGTGAAACTGTTGCTGAAAAAGGGATATTTGATACACACAGGGAAAATAATGAGTAGAGACAGAGAACTTCTGCTCCCTTTATTACTTCTGAACTATAATTAGCACTGCAAAATTGTTTTTAAAACAGAAAACATCTATGAGGAAGGAGAAGAATGTTTATAGGTTGAGGAAACCTGCCTTTAGAGAAAGACACAGAAACACATTAAGTGAAGAAGAAAAACATATGGAAGCCTAAATCTCAGTAAGTGGAACACAGATTTGACAGTGTGACACTGCAGCCCAGCACTGACAAAAGCCATGTGGGTGGATGCTTGTCAAGTTCAGATTTTAATTTCATTTTTTCCCAGAAATCTAATGACCAAGGACAGCAAGCTACTGTGGTCTGTTCTGTGCCACCCATCACTCAACATTTAAAATAAATACTAGGCTTTTTTTCTAAAATATATGCCATGGCTAAAAAATAAATTAAAGCTGTAATGATGCAATCATTTGCATCAAGCTATCTAATCCAATGTATCGTGTTATTTTGCAATGAGAATGTATTTCTGGGCTAAGTGCAACATTTTTATCATTGTCACCTGAATATATCTACAGAAAATGTATCCAGTGCAGCCAGAGGGACATATACAAGGATCTTCACATAACATATTTCTGCATCTTAACAAGGCTTTGTTCCAAATGACCCCAAATGCTCGGAACAAAGCTAAGGTTTAGGCTAATGAGGAGAAACTGGTCTTGTGTCAAGAAGTGTCTGTAGTGCCACACACTTTACTGAACAGAAACTATCCTACAAGATAGTTGTAGGATTCATCCACCTTGGTGAATGAAGGTAGATTTCTGAACCTATATGATTAACATTCATTAACTTAACTGTCATTTCCATCACTGACATCAAAGTACTTGTTGATGAAATATCTTCCTACTAGATTATAGGATCACTCAACAAATGTGGATAGATTATGGCAGAACCATGGATGGCATATCTCAAGAGTTTAGTAAACATGAAGATTTTGCCTCTGAAATGTCTTGTTGTCTTCATTTTAAAACTTTTGTGCCATTCTCTCAGCTTGATTGAAAACTGAATGTTTTCTATAGCATGACCCTTTCTGATTAATCACTCAATCCCATTTTCCTCTTCTGAATTGCAATAGCTCGTCAGAGAGATTCATTTTAGCTTCCTTTCTAGCTTGAGGACTAGCTGGCATTAGTTTTGAAATGTTTGTGCCTTTTTTTTCCTGAAGTTGCTTGGTTTTCTCTTTTTTGTTGTTTTTTTTTTTTTGTTTGTTTGTTTTTTTAATTATCAACTCATTTACCTCAAAAGCAATCAAATGAACATTCACAATATTAATTGGACTATAGAAGCATTCAGGCATTGTTTATTCCTGGTAGTAATATTTTCCCATTTTATTTTACCCATTTAAACAAAAGTGTCATCCTGCAGTACAATTATTGAAAGCTAGAATTCTACAGAAGCGCCATTTCATGCTTTTTTGTTTGCATACTGGAGAACAATGCCTTTGATCATGTTGAAGAATCACAGAATGACTGAGGTTGGAAGGGACCTCAGAAGTCACCTAGTCCCAGACCCCTGATCAACCAGGGTCACCGAGACCCAAGTGCAGAGGACCATGACTTGATGGCTTTTTAATATCTCAAGGGAGGGACACTCAAACACCTCTCTCAGCAACCCGTTACAGTTTTTGGTTACCCTCAGAATGAAAAAGTGTTTCTTGATGTTCAGATGGAACCACCCATGTTTCAGTTCATACATTGCCTCTGTGCAACCACTGGAAAGGGCACAGCTCTCTCTTCTTTACACCCTCCATTCATATATCTATAGTCATTGATGAGATCCCCCAGAGCCTTCTCTTCTCCAGGCTGAACAGTCCCAGTTCTCTCAGCCTTTCCTCATCCAAAAGATGCTCCTGTCTCTTTATCACTTTCATGACACTTCACTAGACTCTCTCCAGCATGTCCACGTCTCTCTTGTACTTCTTGTACTCTCTTGACTCTCTTGTACTCCTGTACCTCAGAACAGGTCATTACACTCCAGGTGTGGCCTCACCCAAGTAGAGGGGAAGGATTACTTCCATAAACCTGCTGGAAATACTTTGCTTAATGCAGCCCAGGATACCAGCAGTCTTCATTGTGGCAAGGGCATATTTCTTGCATATGGTCAACTTGGTCTTTGCAAGGCCTCCTGGGCCCTGTTCTGCCACACTCCTTTCCAGGTGGATGGGTCCTACTGCTTGGGGTAGTTGCTTTCATACAGCAGTACTTTATACTTCTCCTTGTTGAATTTCATGAGGTTTTTGTCAGCCCATTTCTGTAGCACACTGAGGTCATTCCAAATGGCAGCATGACCCTCCGGTGTATCAGCCACCCCTCCAAGTCGTGTGTCAGCAGCAAGATCCCTGGCTTACTTTCGTCACCTATGTACTTAGAGAAGCCCTTTTTGTTGTCTTTGATGTATCTCACCAGATTAAGTCCCAGTAGGGATTTAGCTTTGCTAATCATATCTCTGCATGCTTGTATAGTGTCTTTGTATTCCTTGGTTACCTGTCCCAGTTTTACCCTTTTTATGCTGCCATTTTTGTGTTTAAGTTTGGCCAGGATCTTCTTGTTCATCCACATAGACTTCCCACCATTTGCACCTGACCTTCTACTCACTAGGATGGACTTCTCTTTAAGTTTGGAGAAGGTGATCCCTGAATATTAACCAGCTATCTTGGGCAATTTTTCTCTCCAGGGCATCATCCCAGGAGACTCTTCTAAGCAGACATTTGAAGAGGTCAAAATCTGCTCTCCTGAAGTCTAGCATTGTGACTTTGCTTTCTGCTCTATTCCCTGCCTACAGAATCCTGAACTTCACTATTTCATAGTTTCAAGTTTCTTATCATCCTGAACAAAATCCTCCTTGTTATTGAGTATAAGGTCCAGCAACACCCTCTCCTCACTGGCTCCTCTTTCACATGAGCCACCTCTCATCAGTCCTTTCCAAGACCAATCACTTATGGCCTTCTGTGCTGTCCCCTCAACAGATATTGGTGTGTTTGAAATCCCCTCCAAGAAGAGAATGGAAAGCTGCATCTGGTTCTCTGTTGGAGACTTGTTTCTGATGTCCTAGGTTATAATATAAAAATGTATTCTATTCCCATCCTCAAGAGCTGCTGAAGAAGCCAGGAGGGGCATCATTTTTTCCCTTATCTCCTGTTAATGAGCCCATCAACGTCTTGCCTCCTGACTCAGGGATAACTTCCTTCCGGGAGCCATTTCTGTTTAACAGGTAATCAAGGACCCACCCCATGACTCAGAATGATATTAGCCCATTGTGAGATGCTCTAGCCAGGGAGGAGGAGCTAAGCATCCCCACCTGGATAGAACCTGGGTTTTGGGACATCACAAGCAGTCTTTCCGCTGGGTTCCAGGAGGAACGGCTGCCCTTACCCACTGGTTTCCAGAGGACAAGAGCTACCAGATCTTTTCTACAGGATCACCACTTCAACAAGACCATTTCATCTGGATTGCTACCGCCACCCTAACTAGCAGGATGTCAGGTTGTATTCTGACTCTGTCAGTGGTTTTTCTTTTGTATTATTGCATGTATTTGGGTTTTTTTCCCTTTTCCTAATATATTGTATTTCTGACTTAGAGTCCCTCACTGGTTTTGCTTTCAAACCAAAACACTTGGTCAGGCAGCTCATAGCAGACATCCTCTACATCACCTCCACTGGTCTGCTCTTTCTCCCTTTCTCATATGCTCTCAGATGGGTCATCATCTATTGCCAGTCAGAGCTCTGTGTGCTCCAGTTTCTCTCTCACATGAAGGCAAATTTGCCTCCCTCGCTTTCTCAGGCTGTCTTTCTAAATAGTCTGTATTACCCCCATGCAGGCATGGGAGTCTCTGGACAGCAGGAAAGAAGAGCTGAGCTATTCTCTGCTTCCCAAGATAGCTATAAACTGGGTATCTCAGAGGTAATGACACCTTTTGGCAAGACTGGGGAAAGATGCAGAACAGATGCTGGCTCTCAGGCATCTGTATCAAACCCCTTTTCTCTGAGGCCGGATGACTGATTCCAATAATCAGAGCTACCCAGGGACCGCAATCTCTGAAAAGGTAATGTTTTCATTCACTGCAAAACCTAATTTTGCTCCTTCACTAACTTAAGCCATCCTGGCCTTAATGGTGATAACACTCAGCTTTGCCAGCTGAAGCTTTACCAGTCAGAACCTTGAATCAAATCTATAACTGAATGAAGCCTTATGTCTCTGACCACATTATTCACTGTATCATTTGTATTCTTTTGTTCTCCTAATCCACTGATTGAAAAAAAACTTTTTTGAACAAGCTATAAAAAAGCTATTGAAGGTGCTCTTATGCCTGATACCATAACTGTCGTTAGAGAAGGCTGGAAGCTATCTCCTAAAGCAAGTCAAAAAGAAAACCAAGACAAAGCAATCAAAGCAAGCTGGTACAGTACAGCATGGAATTCAGTAGAGAAAAAAGAAAAGGCTCACACAAAAGTGGCAGGACAGGAGACGTAAGGTGTACAATTTTTTTTACTGTCACTGTAGGGAAACTACTTTTATTTGGTAAGAGTTGAATAATCTCTACCAGTAATGCAATGAAAAAAAATCTGTTATTCTACATAAAAACATTAATTAGGAATATCACAATTTTGCTCAATAAGTTTGCATCTTTTCTCTGTTTTGACATTACCTCAGAAGAAAATATTTCTGAAAAACACCAGCTTTAGTCATGAGTAAAACCAGTGAATGCAAGACATAAATTGCTGCAGCTGTATGTGTTGTAAGAGCTTCCAGATGCTGTGCTTCCATTTGGAACTGAAGGTTTCAAGAACCATGGAGAGATGTGGACTATTGGGTGTAATTGGATATACTCAAGTAGGCAGTAAAATTAGGTTTTGTTTAGTTTAATTAGAGTTAATTAGAATACACGACTGATGTGTATGTTGGCTTGCTCTTCCAGAACAGAAGGAATGTAAGAAATGTCTATCAACATTATATTGCTGCTATCACCAGGGTTCCAAAGTCTCCATCAAGACAATAGTTTTCTAAGGTATTGAATATACTCGCAACTGAGTGACTGAGGTCTAAAAGATTTATTTCAAATTGTCCAGGTATTTGTGGTGCAGCAGACATGTTTCTAACATTCCAGGTTACTGTAACAACTACTAATGTTTTCCTTCTTTTCTGTAATTGCATATTCCATTATTGCTACTGAGATCAGTTCTCCAATCATCAACCTTTCATTTTGATACATGCTCAGAGGAAACGTGCATGATAGAATACTGCTGGGCCTTTCTGAATTATGAAAATGGCATCCAAATACACCTAATAATAGCTAAAATGCTTCTTTTCACTTACAATAAAAAGACCAGTTGCTCACAACTGAAAGAGAAACAAAAAACCAGTAGTCATATTCCAGAGGCATTACAAGCAGATGTAAATTTTTCTACTCTCCTCCCCTCCACAAATTGTTTTTAGAAATTGTCTAGAAAGGAAGCAGCTCTTGGATAAATTTCTTTTCCAACATCTCTTCATACAATTGCATAAATATACACAATACAAACAAGCCTATCATCTGCTATTTTTACATGATAATTTTAAGGAACGTTTGTCACATGAAAGCAGAATTTAAAGATCCTTTCTATTACTTCAAGTGCTTTTTCCTTATGATCTCTCTTACTTAAATTTTTCTGATTTATGACCACTCTGGCCATGCTGTACTCTCCTGATGAAACCTGATCCACCCTCAAGCCTGTAGGGTTTGTAAAATTATTTGGTACTATGCAGAGTTATACTTTTTTGGACATGTAGCAGGTCTGATTACATGCCTACTGGTCTGCAGTGAAACTAACATACAGATAATTCATGCAGATCGTTTCATTTCTAACCCACCTAATAAGTCAGCCTTTGTGGATACATATGCAAACAGTAAGAAAATGCACCACACCCTTTTAAGGGATCCCTTTTGGGAAACAAAAGTTTTCTCTGCTCAAGACAACACCTCTGATATGAATAGGTTCACACAATCCTATTGGAAATGTCTAAGAAAACTGGCCAGTTAGTTCAGGAAATGTAATCAAACTGAAACCAGCAGTGTTCACCCTGTCTTCAGTCTTTCCTCATTTTGATTTAACGAAGGGATTTGCAAGTGCAATGCTTTAATTCCCAGAAGTTTCTAGGGAGCCAGGCAAATGAAAAGGGAAATACACACAATAGAGCTTTTTGTTTGCTGTTTAACTCTTGCTTTGTCAGGCACATCTCAAGAAGAAACAAAAAAACCTAACATGATTTCCAGTTCACCTTGTTTTGCCTGTTGCTTTGTTTTTTGTTTTTTTGGTTTTTTTGTCCATGTATATATGAATAACACTCTTTATACAGGATTAATAACATTTTTTGATCTACATTCTAATCATTAAAAAGTTAATGCTATTCTACTCAGTTACCACAGAAGCAGTTCTCAGTGTCTCATTTGGAAAGATATTGCAGAACTCTGGTATGTCATACACTTATCTCAGGAGTGTTACACGCCTCCCCAAGGTGCCTGGAATCAGTCTACTGCAAATACCTTTTACAGTAACTTTCATTGGACAGGATGCTGGGCCATTTTGTCTTGACCATGCTTTTGTGAACAAAGGTTGGACCTGATGATCCTTGACATCCTCTTCCAATCTGGTATTCTATGAAATATTGTACAAAAATACGTTCAATCACAAGAACTTGGCAGCTACAAACGTCATCCAATATTTAAATCCTCCAGAGTGTGATACAGAGCCACTTCCTCCCAAAGCCTGTGACTACTATTAATGGCTCATCCTCACTTCTTGAGGAAAGAAATAAAATTTTAGTCATTGACGGCATGTAACACAGGGATTTTACACTCTTCTTTACAAAGTAAATTGGTAGTGTCAGCTGAGATGTCTTCACAAAGTCAGTGGTATTTTGCCACCTTTTCAGAACAAGGACTGATAACTATGCTGGGACTTTGTCTTGCCCATGGGTAACATGCCTTTCTAAATAGCATACCTCTGTGTGTGTGTCTGTGTGTGTGTGTAAAGAGTATCAGGCTCCATGCACAGAAATGTGTTCAGTAAACATAGAGCTGGACGTATTCCTGGAACATAGAAGAAAGTGGGGAATGTTGTTGCTTCTTGCACAGGCTAGAAGGGAGGTACCAAAGGAGCCTGGCAACTGGAGACTAAAGAAAGGAAGACCTGAGGACCTGTGGGAAGAACACAAAGTGAGGAACTTTAAGAAGGGACATAGAGAAAGTGATCTGACAGCTTGGGAAAGAAGAAAAGTGAAAACCTAACAGCAGTGCTCCCACCCTCCCTCATATCTTGCCTTTCCAAACCACACAATTTTGCATAGCATAACTTTCTTTTTCCCTCTCTATCCACTCCTTGCAGTTTTACCTCCAGTGCTTCCCATATATCTTTTCATTCTAGCGCTCTTTATATAGCTTACCTGCTTCACTCCTTTTCATTTGCTTCCCACAAATATTTATCCTTTCAGATTTACCAATGACCCTGCAGAACCGGAGGACTGTGAATTGAACTGGATTTGGGTGGCCTCACACCCTCTGGAGCAGACTGCCTGCAAGCAAGAGTAACCTTCCATGTGTCTGTCCTTGTTTTGATTGAGGTAGTGTTAATTTTGTTCTTAGTAGCTGCTACAGGGCTGTGCTTTGGATTCAATGTGAGACTGATGTTGATAACACACTGATGGCTCAGTTCTTCCTCAGCAGTGTTTACCCTGAACCAAGGACATTTCAGGTTCCTGTGCTCTGCCAGTGAGGAGCTGCACAAGAACCTGGGAAGGGAGCATGGCCAGGATAGCTGACCCAAATTGGTCAAAGGGATATTCCAGAACATTATATACAGTAATTAAACTGGGGGAGTTGGCTAGGTGCAGGACAAGCTGAGTATCGGTCAGTGTGTGGTAAGCAGCTTGATTGTACATCACTTATTTCTCTAGAGTTTTATTTCTCTTTTTCTCTCCTTTTCATTATTATTGTTATTACCATTAGTATTATTAGTTCTATTATTATGTTTTATTTTGTTTCAATTATTTAACTGTTCTTAGCTCAGTCCATGAGGTACAGCCTTTTACCCTTCAATTTTCCTCCCTGCCAGGGCGGGGAGTGAGCATGCTTCTGCATGGTACTTAATTGTCAGCTGGAGCGAAAAAATTACTGAGCCTTATGCAGTGCGCCATATGCTTTTCTGCCCTGGCTTTCCCAAGTCATTCTCACAGGTTCACTTATGAACATTTCTTAACTCATGGTTTCTATTTTCCCAGTTCCCCAGTTCCTTTCTTCCTCCTTTCAGAGAGTTTTTTTGTCAAATTTACTCCAAAAAAAAGTATGTTAAGACCTTTAATCCTGGATGTATTTGTACTGCTAGTGTTTCCTTATTGGACCTGCAGCTGAAAATCTGGACTTACAGGCACACATGCTGCTTAGGTTTTATTACACACAAACCTCAGTGAGGCTGGTCCCACCATACTGACCCTGCAGGGAGCTTTCTGTCACCTCCATAAAACATGTGCATTGCATTCCAAGTCTGACTGCGTGATTATTTGTCCACTACAAACAGGAGGGACTGTCTCCTTTCTAAATTAAAAAGGCTTTCCTTTGAAAGCATCTTATCTAAAGGGATTTCACCAGCTTTAAAAGAGCTATTTTTAAAGAAAGATTTTTATGTGACAGCAGCCCATTCTGTGCCTAATGAAAGCATTTGCAGTGTTGCAGACCCCACGTTTTAAACTACCACATGAAAAACCTTAGAAGATGTGATTTTAAAATAGAGTTTAGCTGACATTCTGTAGTCACATTCTCATTTGCCTGAATTTGTACTCATGGGCTAGAGTAAGACCAGGAAAGCTTTTTCTGTGGAACAGCAGCACCAGTTAGAAACAGTTAGTTTTTTAATTTCTAGGGACTATTAGGTTCTCTTACATTCATATAAGATTAGTAGATCTTTAAGTTAGGTGTATTAAAAATAACAAAAACTGGAAATTCTATCCTTTACTCTTGCTGGGCATGTTTTTCCTCTCTCCTCTTTTATGTGAGGAACCCAATAAACCAAGAGGTGACTTCCACCACACTAGGGAAGACATTCTCTTGGGTATTTTTAATCAGCTTGAATGCACAAGGAATCCCCTCCCACCTTGAAGACCACAGTCTTACTCTGTCGCTCCTTCCTCTAGTTCTCATCAAAGCAATTCCAGAGCCTTCTTGAAATCTATTTGTTTTCAAGCTTATTCTCGATACCTTTCTACTCCTTTCTTCCTTTTATCACTATTGGCCCAGCACTTCACAAAGGAAGACCAGAACTTCTTGTTTTCAGCCAACTCTTTTCACACAGTTATTTAAAAATAGCACCTCAAATGTGCTAATATGAACTTTTAGAAACCAGAAGTCCTGAAATAATACTATAATTCTGAAAGCCCTTAACTATGGGGTACCATTTTGAAATTCTCATATGACAAAACAGTCAACAGCAATGTCATCACACATAGGAGTTAATTTCAAACAAAAACTTCTGCTTAGGAATTAATTTTCATTTTGGAGCAAGAAAATATGTTGAAAAGTTTCCAGAAAAAAAATCCTTCATATGGCTAGAAATACTTGAATCATTCTATTCTCATTTTTCCTTATTTTACATGATGTTGTAGTCTGTAAAAGTGTGAAAGTAATTTCAGTACAAAAAGAAAAAGAAATTATTTTGATAAAGCTGAAAGGTGGGCTTTTTCCCTAAATATAATGTTGTCACGTTGATATGGAAAATTTATTTTAGAGGAACAGTAGAATAATTTGTAGAAAAACTGTCCGTCAGAAATATTCTGACTGCTGCAGAGATCCACCAAACAAGCACACCCTTGCCAGAGTCTCTGGGAATGGTGAGTTAGGTACTGTATTGTCTGGCTCATTTGGAACACAGGATGAAAACACCCATACTTTAACTAACAATAAAAAACTGTTAATGAGCAGAAAAGCACCATGTTTCTCCTTAGAGAAACTGCACAGAACTGAGGTAATTTTTCAAATTAAAAAAAGCAGGAAGCAAATAATTGAATACAATAAAGGTGCCCAGTACATGGAAGTATGTCAAGGACGGAAGCCTACAGAAAAGAAATTACTCAAAGAAAGAACAAATGTGCAAATACTTGTTATTTGCAAAAACATGTCCACCTGGACTACAAAAGTCCTTGGAGAATTCCACCCCCAAGCTTCCAGATAAGTGTGTTCTTAATTTTACATGGAAATGCAGATTTTCCAGGATATAATTCAAATAAATTGATTTAACCACTTATTTAATTGCTTAGAGGACTACAGCCCAAGTTTGTGATGTTTTGTGAACCCAAGGGATTTGTTAGCTCAAACCCTATTTATGGCTTTGTTATCTTTTAAAAAGTTCATCCTAAATATATACTTAAATTAAAACTCAAGTTCTTTTTGAAACTGAGTTCTAAGTAGGAAGTGTGAGAGGCTGAGGGGTTCCCATACTTTGTTGAAACCTCAAAATCAGACAGCTAAACTCTGTCTCCAGAAATAATGGAAGAATCAGTCTTCCCGTGAGAGCTTTTCACTTGGGAACAGAACCAGGAAATGACAAAGTGGAGGTTTGGAACGACTCAGAAGTGATGCCTGATTTGATCCCATACTCTCTCCAAAAGCATCATGTATTTGGTCACTTCATCTGTGTTTGTCATCTGCCATCGCACCTAAATGCACTTCTTCCATATGCAGGACAGTATTCCCTCTATGTATGTATCCATGCCATTTAAAACATTTTCTTGATACAAACAATTACAAAAATCAGACAACTTGCTAATCTGATTCTACAGTTTGCCAAATATCTACTCAGCTGCCTAATGTGGCTTTTCTCTAAAATTTTGCAAAACCAAACCAAACCAAAGAAACCATCCCCAATAACTAAAAACCTCCACCAGAAACAACAAGAAATCCCACATACAAAAAAAACTCAACAAAAAGCCACAAACAAACAAAAATCCCCCACCACATCAGAGTAATCCTTAATTCCTTTCATTATGGTAACTTTCCTGGCCACAGCCTCTGGTGTCTCCTGCAATGGGTTTTTGCTGTAGTTCCAGAGGACATAATAGGTCTCAGCTGAAACCTTGAACAAGCTATGTCCAGCTACCTGCAACATCATATATCTATTTGAATAAATATTTAGCTCTGACAGAAGAATAATTTCATTAATGAGCCCCCACTGGAATTTCCCCTCTGTCACTTCACTGCTGTGATAAAACAAAATTAATTTTACAAAGCATCCCATCTGGCAACCACACCATTTTAAATTATTTTATTACTATAACATTGAACACTTTAATACCTTAAACTTTGCTTGTGCAAAGTTTAATACAACACACAGCATCTGGAAGATAAACAGGGAGGCTACCAGGAGGTAGCAACTCCTGTGTGCCAACAGCCATGTCTGCCAAGGGTACTCAGCCAGCAGGACACTAAGACAACATCTGTGCTGTTGTTTGGAGTTATGTGGGAAAAAAAGGTGTTTGATTAAGCAAGCTTTTAGCTACACATACCAGAGATGAGGAGTAATATAGAAATATTTATTTAATTTATTTCTGTCCTAAGTTGAAGCCAGTTTTAAAGAATTGCTTAGGTAAATGACACTTTCATTGCATTTGCCCAGTTCTAACTGGGAAGAATCTAGAAGCAGCCAGAAAACTGAAGAAATGCGTGAACTTTTCAGTCAGCTACAGCTATTAAGCTATTTCCTGATGCATTTTAAGTGGGAGAGCAGAACCTGATAAAGATCTCAAGTGACATTTCTGATTGATTTTGTATATGGAGAAAATCAAAGAAATTGTCCTGGAACTGTGCAGTTAGGGAGGCAATTTGCAGCTTGTGTCAACAGTACAGTATAGAAAGTAATAAACAGTGGGAATAGAAAACCCATGGGGAGGGATGGGAAGAGGAGAAACACACCTGACAACATTTGAAAAGGTGTGTCCAAAATGGAATTCCTACAGGGGCCAACCTGCCAGCCAGAACTTTGCCACATCAAGTGGTTTCATTAAGTCTTCTGTCTGCCTGGGTCTAAGCTGCCTGGTCTAGGCTGAACAGCATTAGAGGGATAGGGGCTTGATTTCTGCAACTGAGTGAGAGTGTTGTTCAACAGAAATCATTATCTGCTTGCAATACCCACACCTCAAGGAAACTTTAAATTTTATCTGACTCAGTGTTAGTTCTGGTCTTCTGTCTACTCCACCTAAATTCCCTTTACTAACTTCTTCAAAGAAGAAGTTATCATTTTTTCCAGACTATGAGAAATAACAGGCTTAATGGTTAAGTCTGAAAGGCCAACATTCTTTGACAAAGTAACCCCTTAAATCTACAACACGCTTGTTAGATGAAGTAGCTACTGATATTCCTGATAAGGCCAGCTAGAAAATATCTTTTTGCTGGATATTCAATACATACTTCCATCTGCTTTTGCTTTTCTGCCAAAATACTTCTAAAATAGGCTGGGATGGAGAGTTAAGCAATCAGTTTTCCATTCAGATATACTCACTTTTCTATCTTTTTGAAGGAAAAAAGGCCAGATAGTTCTCCCATTTGTCCCACTAGATAGTGCTGCTCAGTCACTGCCACCCAGGTATGATGGTGCATGCACCTCATCTGGGAGGTCATGGCCCAAGATGACTCAAATGTGCTAGGCCTTTGCTGTTTCCATTCAAACTGCATCATTACTGAGGCTCTGTAGCTGATTGACAAAACCTGCCCTACTATTAAACCAAGTTTCCTAGGGAACTCAGGAACCATAAATCAGTTTATAACAGCCTTACAACAGTTTTAGACCTCTTTTTTCAGGTCCATATGTTCCTGTGTTTAATTTTACATGCTTCAGTTGGGTTTGTCACACACACACCCACACGTCCCCCGCAAAAAAACCAAAAACTATTGGAGGAAAAAGAGGCTTTGTTTCCTTAATTTCATGGGAAACCCCACAGCTTCCAGTTCCCAAAACAGTGTAGGCACGACATTGCCTTTGTTGTGTGTTAGTATTCTTACTGGAGTGTAAATCCCAAGGGAGTGAATTCCCCTATTGCGGGGAACCTGGAAGAGCAGCAGAAATTTCAGCTTTTTTCTCACTTTTTTCACAAGTCTGTCCATACTTTGATGTTGTAGTAAAAATGTTGAAGCCCCTTTTGTCAGTATGAAGTACCCTCCCTTATGATGAGGGGACAATAAGACACCATTGTTTATAACCTCAAAAGGTAAATCAGTGTTCTGAAAGCTGTAGCTTTGTATTCTTATCCCTGTATCCACAGAAACAAAACAAGTAGCTCATGAGGCTGGCTTCAAAGCAACAAATATTGCAGGGAATTTATTTCCCATTGTGACTGGTCCATACCAGATGGCAACATTCAACTTGAGTTGTCAAATCTGGGGAGAGGCTTTCTTAGTTTAAGGACCTGGCTTTTCTGTTCATAGTCTTTGCTGTAACTTTTCTTGATGATTCGGATGTGTCCATTTTTTGGTGAAACCTGCATGCAATTTTAAGGGACACATGTAGGACACATTACTCACTTGGCTGTAATTTGCTCACTTGCATATCAAAAAGTTTGTAAGTGACTTGGCTTTACTTTTAGGTGACATTGAGTTTCAAGAAGACAGAGTTTCATTATTAAGAATCTAAAAAGGTCATAATACCGAATCTGTAGAAATAGCAATCAAATAATATCATCAACGGGCAACATCAATAAACCACTTAATTTCAATTAAGTTCTCTTCCCCAAATTCTACATTTAAAAAGACCAAAAAAATCTCATTCTTAAGGCTCATGCTAAATGTTTGATTTTCAGGTAATTGAACTAATCATTCATTGGTTTAGAAAACTATTGTTCAGCCTGGGAATGATAATTTTCACTAGAACACTAACATGATTAGCCAAACAACTTCTGTGTAAAAATACAGCAAGTTTACTCTTCCCAATAAGCACATACACTGAGATTATATTTATACGTTTTGAAATAGTTCTATTCAAGCCAGCAGAGTGGTAGCAACATAAAACTAATGCAATTCAAAGCACTCAGACCTTAGCTGCATTCTAAAAATTGATGTGGATTTCTCCCTAGCCTCACCCTGCTCCTGCAACCTTTTCTTTGGATAGGTACAATGTTGGTCACAGGGGAGGCTACTGAGAACCTCACTCCCTGAGTGACTGTCTGACACCATCTCAATGATAACTTTAGCTACACTTCTAGTTCTGGGCCACCTGTGTGTAGAGAACATTGGATGTTTTCTATAAGCTTTAACACATCTAGAAAAACTCTTTGTCTTCTTAAGTTAAAAGAAAAGAAAGAATTGATTTGCACCATTCATCTTCTAAGTCTTTTAAATAAAAACCTGTTTGGGACATTCCATTACTTCATTTGGAAACCACAAAAGCTTTGCTGGTCTTTTATTTCTGGATACTTCTGTGTAGATGCTGAGATAAAACTAATTCTAGTTCTCTGAAAATTCCCCAACATATCAACTCATCGGTGGGAAAGGTACAATTTAGGTCCTTCATGAGGAACTTCATTGATATTTAGATCTGTTTATATGCTTCCTGCACGCATGGTATCAGTCAAAGAGGTACAGGAATCATGTACAATTCACTCACCTAGGGCAATGAGATGCTTCTCTCCCAAAAAGGCTCTCAAGAGGGGACCTACATTTTATGCAGATCTTCTGCTCAGATATAAACCTCCAGCTACACCAATTAGGATGAAATGTGACTTTCCTGACACTACTTTGAAATTCTCTCTCTCAGAGGAAGTGTCACATAACTGCTTCCTTCTACCCACAAAAGGGACCATTATTGATTGCTTGCAGTGCAATAGCCTAGATAGCACCTACCTGTGTCAGCTTCAGAAAAAAAGATGGTATCTGGCTAGAACAGCTTTGCAAACATACTCATATATTTTATAGCAGAAAGAGAAAAGTCAGATATGTGTAAGAAAAATGGTAAGAGGGATAAAATGGCTTCATATGAGGAGAGACTAAAGGCTCTAATAGAGACTACAGTTTTAGGATGAGATAAATAAGAACAGACAGAGCAGATATAATAGCTAGTATTGGGATGGTAAAGTATTCACTGAGGACCACTCCCTCGTATGCAGTTCAGAGCCAAGACACTCATAGTAGAAGTCAACTTGTAACTCTGCATGTTAATTAAGTGAAATGTATTGCCTCAAGATATCACTGTATCTACATTTTGGGAAAGCTTATAAGAAAAGATTAACATTTGGATAAGTCTTATTTAGGTAAATGATGTCAGCATTTGCATTTAGATTTATGTATTTATGTATTTAGATATGTGTTATTAAAAAGACAATAAATCTTTCTTTTCAAAGTCATAAATTAAGCTAATTTCTTCTGTGCTGGTTATTCCCTAACACTGCATATTTCCCTACAGCTAATGTGATGTGTTAACATAATTTACTTCTGATCTTTATACACAGGAAAGCACTTTCATGTTCCCAGAATTCAAATGGTCAAACTATTTAAAAAAAAAAATTATTTGAAGGTGCAATCAGTTCTTGTTCTAATCCATTTTCAAGTAAAATTCTGTAATTGACTGTACAATCACAAACCTTAGACATTTAGGAAGTCTTGTTTTACAGCCCAGTTTCAGATGGCTTTCTGTGGTTATTCAGAGAGATATGCTAAGTTCTAACTAAATTGAATTGTTAATACCCAAAACTTACCTAACATCAAATTTAGATTTGTTTCCTGGTTCTAAGTGTCTGCCTTTGATCAATCATGAACAGAGTCCTAGAGTTTTTTTCCAGCTGTCTTGTGTATGAGTAGTTTCAAACAGTTGAAAACAGCTTTCTGCCTGGTTTTAGCACAGCTTGTTCAAAGCTTCCCAAAGCAATTAATTACTAGTCTTTGATATTTAAAAAGTTCCTCATACAGGATGTGTCATACCTCGCCTCCATAATGTGCTTTCATCCAGGATATGTGATGGATTTTACAGCGTCTGAATCCTCATGCCAGAAGCTGGAAACTATTTTTATCCTCCTTTTCTTCATATTTCATCTAGTTTTGACCAACATTTTACTAGAAAAGCAAAAGGAAATTTGGCAGACATTTTTCTTTTATCAGTCTGAGACATATAAATGGAATACATCTAAAGAATATAGATGCAAAAGAATAAAGGTATTGAAGGCAGAAAATTATACAATTAGTAGTGCTACTTAGGCTACTTGTGAAGCTGGGATTTCTAAGAGCAAGTTTCTTTTAATTTGCCTAGCACTGAGCCACAGAAGATGAAATATTTTTTTCAAAGTTCTTACACAGGATCCACCAAACAAATGCAATACTCAGTGATACCACCTACTTCTGAAAATCCTAGGTGTTAATTGCTGCAGTGTATGTGGCATAGCTATAATTTTTCAGGATTTATAATGTCTTAATTTAGTCATTAACCATTTAATAACTATACTGTTAGTACTTATCAAAAAAAAAGTAGTCATCAGATTTTTATACTAAGGAATTAAAAAATAAGCTAATCCCACACTGAACCTATGCTGGCAATCAATAACCATGGTTATCAGCAAGTCTAAACTGCAGAAGTCTTTACCTAGTTACATAAATAAAAAAAATAAAGATAAATTAAATACAAATGCAAGTGTATTAATAACTTGTTCATGCCAAATGCCAACCCTCTCCATCCACTAAAAAAGTAACACAAATATTAGGAAAACTACATATCTGAAGGTTACAAAGTGTCAAAGAAACAGAAGAATTGTACCAAATAATTAAGTCCCGAAACACAGATTGTCCAGACCAGTGTATCACCAATAAATAGTTGTGCATGTAAATAGAGAATGCTATGAGAAACTGCTAATGAGAAAATGCTAATGGTAACAAAGAAAGGGTACTATATATATATGCTGGTTTTGTCAGTTGCTGTACAGGCTTGAAGAAAATGAAACTTAAAAGAAATGACCAAAGGGGTAGAAGATTATGTTTCAAGAAAATTGTTACAAAACTGCAACACCCACAACTTAATTTACTTATAAGAGTTCTAGCACATTTTAAGGGGCCACTTACATGAGTGCCACATGAAAGTAATTTCAAAAACATGGAGCACATTCTTCCACAGACAAGATGGCATATGGATTGTGTCTTAGAAAAATCTGAAGCCCAGATAGAGGAGCCATAGAATCACAGAATGATTTGGGTTGAAAGGGACTTAAAGATCATCTCATTCCAACCTCCCTGCCATACGCAGGGATACCATGCACTAGACAAGGCTGCTCAGAGTCCCATCCAACCTGGCCTGGGATGGGTCACCTGCAACTTCTCTGGGCAACCTGTGCCTCACCATCCTCCCACTTACAGTTTTTTCTTAATATCTGATCTAAACCTATTCTCTTTTAGCTTCAAGCCATACCTTTTTGTCCTGTCTACTACATAGTCTCGTAGTCTTTCTACATCTTTCTTGTTGGCTCCCTTTAGGTACTGGAAACTCACAGATTGTTTATCATTTCTGTCCTTTCTTTTCTAAAAGTACTAAATGTCAGAGGTTACCTAGTAGTTCAGTGAATCAGAGAGCAGCACCGAGTACAAACTGTTCTGAAGGGTTACATAATGGATATATTTGGTCTCCGTGTATTCACTTCAGTGATTAAAATATTATGTACTCTGCAGACAAGAAGAAAAAAAAACTATGAGAAATTATAACTCCTGGTAAAGGGATGAACTGATGTACTTTGCATAAACAATAAAGAGGTACATGCAAATATACTAGCTAAGTCACCAGCTGTGAACTTGTTCCTTTCTGTAGGCCTCTAGCAACTTGATTTTATCAGATATGGAAAGTCCCATCACATTGCAAGTCTGGATCGGAGGATCTAGTTTTTCAAATTCTGTTCAGTGGAAAAGGGACAGAGAGCGAGATCATTTCCCTCTTTTGCTATTTCAAAGTCAGTTTACTATATGCATAACTTTGAGTCAATATCATGTAAACACAGTCAGCTGAACAAAGAGAATCCTTCAAATTCCAAGCAGGCAACAAAATGGAAACAGATGAAATAGGAAAGGTGTAACATTGGAACTTGAGACCCACCAACACCCTCAATCCCTAATCATTAGCAAATTACTCCTTATGAACATTGCAAACCTTCCTGAGACTACATTACAGAGAAGAAAGAAGAGTTCCCATATATGTAAGCAACAGACAGCACAAAACCCCCAGGTTATTAATTTGTTAATCAGTTCAGCGCTGATACTGTAGTGCTATTTCCTTAGCATATTTTTTAATACATCCTTTATTCACTTTGTAAGTATATAAGGTCCCACGTTAAACTGCTATTCTTTTTATAATAAGAATAATGAACACTGAAAACTTTTTTGGAAAGGGCGTCCGGTGAGGGAAAGTCTTACTTCTTAACTAACAGATATATAATGTTTCCTCCTCAGTGTGCTCCAAAACAATTCTGAAAAAGACATCTCTATAAGGAGCAGTAGATATGAGGTAAAACATCATGCTTTGCTTTGGGATTTGCTAGGCTTCATATTTTTGAGTTTTTATTTTTATTATTGTCTGTGAATTGCTTGGAAGGAAGCATGGATTGCAAGTGTTTCGAGTTACATAAAACCAAATATGTAAATACACAATTCTAGTATAACCTGAAGATTACAAAGATGTTCTCCAGTTTGGTCTCTCTTGTTATGACTGCAATCTCTTATACACCTAATTAACAAAAATTTCATAAGAATATTTTTTAGCTTTTTATCTATCAAGGTAAAAAAATCTAAGACTTTCACTGTTAGGTGGAAAAGCCACTATAATCTACTGTAGGCAATTCAGCACACTCAGACAAAGCACTAGCCAAAACAACAGGTGTTGAAAACTCAGCATCACAATTTGGGACAGGTCATCAGCAGCTGTAAATCCTTGTAAATAATTTGAATCAGCTAAGATCTGCATTGGAAACATTGTTCAGTTCATGTTTAAAACCTTTCCCTCTGTCCTTGGGTTATGAAGCAAAGCACAAACTAAGCAGCAAAGCAAAATTATGATCAGCAAAGTACCTGTTCTTCACATTATCAGCTACTGATATCAATGGCTTCCATTAGTTTTCATCCAGAAATAAAGCTCAGGATGTGTTCATATGAAACATATCCTCTCATTTGTCAGTCACAATTCCAATGCTCAGGACTACTAGGAATGAAAGGTACACAGTCTATGGGCAGAAAGCTGTGAATTTGCAAAAAAGATGCATGTTCAAAGTTTCATTTGGACATAGTTGTAGACTTAGAAATAAATTGCACTTTCTGAAAAAAGATCCTCTTCATAAGTTGCTTAATGTCTGTAGAACAATTTGAGGTGATAAGACTGCAATATTTTGCAAAAGAATAAAAGCTCTTTCTATCTTCATCATTACTATGAACTTTCCTTCTGAGGCTCTTTGTGTCCTTTAGCTGTCTTTGTCTCTCACTGGTTTTGCCTACTTAAGATTGTAACATCTTTAAGACAGGAACCAGTACTTAACCTTCTGTAGCATCATAGCTTAATACTCTGTGGTCCTAACAGCTATCTAGAATCTCAAAGGTTACAGATATTCTATGATGTCAAGAATAATTCTCCAAGTAGTTTCTGTTTAGAATAGATGCAAGGATTATTTTTCAGCTAATATAAAATACTTGCTGGTCTCAATCATGGATACAGAAACAAAATATTTTGCATTAATCTGTAATTGTAAAGCAAATTTTATCTCATGAGTATAACTTACATTTGTCTCAGGGCTCATATTCAGGTAAATTGCTATTAAGTACAGCTAGAGAGACAGGTAGCTTCTATATATGGTGGGAAAAATCGCAGTGTGGCTCTTCTGCTCATTTTGCCATTTACAAAGCTCCAAAAGAATGTGCATATTTAAGAGAAAAGGTACTTTGGACTTAAGCGCTTCCTACTCCAAGACCAGTGGTTACTTCTCCACACTAAATTTTTCTCCCCATAGTAGTGAGAACACTGCATTCAGCTCTTCAGGATGTTTGGACAGGTTTCCATTTCAGCTCTGGCCTTTCCCTTACATGTATCACAGCACACATGCCCCAGTCTCATAGTAGTCCAACAGCCTTCGCTCTGAAATATTTGTCTTTGCTAGCACTGCAGACGAATTTTAGCCAGCCTTGCAACTCCTTAGTTTTCTTCCACATTTGCTGTTATATCTCAACACCCATAGGTGCAATGACTTACACCAGCACACCTGCAGGGACTGTCAGGTGCCTTTGAAATACATCTCCCCATCCTTGAGGATTTGTTGACCATGAGTGAACATGATTTTTGAGGACTCTAACTGTGAATACCTCCTGAAAACATTAAAATTAAAATAATCTTTCCCTTTTATGTTTTGAAGTTTTAGCTTTTGGCAGTTTAAGTATTTGAACCAAGCCAGATGTTAAATATTCTCAAAGGGAAATAACCACATTACCTTTGGATCTGGATTTTCTGAGAGAAAACATTTTACTGGACCAAGACCATAAAGAGGGAGTTAAAGCTGAACTTCAAACATGAAATATGCAGTACAGATGCAAATGGTGCTCTAATTCTCAGACAGACTTTGTAATTATGTTAATGATTCAACTCCATTCTTCTAACAAGACTGATCTAACAAGACTGATTCTGGGTTTGTGAGCAATTGCAAGGCATATTTCACTCAATTCTAACACTTCCTAGATAAGAGAAAATTACAGAAATTCTGGCCTTTATTAAATTGTTCCTTGAATAACATACATAGATGTGACTGAGGAGGAAGATATTAGTGAAAGGTCTCCTTACTAGAGGAAAGGAGGTAATTTCTACAAAGTAATAGAAGAGTCAAGCATCTGAAAAAAATCTCAGATGTACAAAATACCTATTTTAGAGGTAGGTAAAGGTATAATGTGACCGTAGTACACATGAACTAGTTTCATAGGTATTCTGTACCAACACAAATTTCTTCAATTATATTTAAGAAGTTTAAGTTTTCTTTTCCTAAATAATCCTTCCTTCCTACATTGTTGATGATCTTTCTTTTTTATAGCACTATAAACAAAGCCTGAAGAAAGATAAAATTAACCAATTAATTTAATTCCAGATTTTTCCTAAAAATCTAATTAGGAGATAGCTATACGATTTTCATATATCTGAATTTAAGTGAAAGCTTACAGTTAAAATGAGTAGAAGCAAAGAATCAGTGCATCACCATGGTTGGAAGGTACCTCTGGATACTCTCTGGTCTAAACTTTTGGTTCAAAACTTGATCAGTATGTAACTGAGGACCAAGTACATAATCAGATTGTTTGATAACTGTTCAGTTGTAGTTACTTGAAAGTCTTGGTTAACAATAGAACAGAATTTACAGCTATAAAGCTGAGCTTTTTTAAAAAGTAAAACCCTGAAATTAAAACATGGATACTGAAAATAGGAATTTGTTTTACTTTTAATAGTCACCACAGTTCTTAAATGGAATACATGAATGTTCAAGAAGTACTAACTGGAAAGCACAAAGTAAATAGTCAAGATTCCTTGCATTTTAAAATTATGTTTCCATATTAAAAACAGCTTTTAATGTGGCTATGATTTTGTTTTACCAAACACATGAGCCAAGCTTCAAGCTACAAACAGGAGAGAATCTATATTTATTTTCATTGCCAGATTATACTAATGCCCGTATATTTGTTGACAATCATAGTAACAGGTAATTCTCACCACAGAGAATTAAGGCTAAATTAAGGCTAAATTAAGGCATCCATAGGCTAAATCAATCTATTAATCCACAACATATTGCTCTTCTTTAATTGGATTGCATTTATACACATTTTCTATGTCAAAAGAAATGTCAAAAAAATGTGTCATTTATACACATTTTCTATGTCAAAAAGAAAAACAACACACTTTATTGTGTTTTGTAGCACATATACCCAGGCTATGGCAATAGCAGGAGTGCTGTACTTGTGCACAGAGCTGCCAACAAGCACTCTTCATGCACTACTGAAAGAGTAAGCATTATTTACAGCAGCGGTTGAATACAGCCATGGAGGAGCAGGAAGACTGTTTCTAATTTTAAAGATGAAATTTGGAGCTATAAACAATAAATGTGACAAATCTAGCCAACTCTTTGATTAGGAGAGACTATGTAATTTAGACAGAACATAGACTTGGATCAGTTGCTACTCAGGAAAAGAGGAGTCATCCTATTCCAATTTATTTCTGTACTAATCTTAAGTAATAACAGCCATCTAAGATCAGATCACAATCTTCCATTCTCTCCAGTGAGCAATGTATGTAGATTCTAAATAATAAGGCCTCAAAATAGCCTTGTTTTGAATGTGCTATATGTTTTGATACAAGAAGCTGACACCATATACTGCTAAAAGAAGGCTAATATGATTTCCAGCACAGCACAAAAGTTCTATCAGGTTGGAGCCACTACAGAGTCTAATGATATTCTGGAACCTCCACATTTCCTGTAAAATCTGTTTTCACCTACAGCAAAATAATTTTATGCTGTCACAGTTCTATTGGAAAAAGGAAAAAAACCAAAAAGGACTGCAAGTGCAGCCATATTAAATCATGCTACTTAGGAAGAAACAGGATGGAAACCTCTAGAGATGTAGCTGGATGTGTAGGGGTTTGTACTGTAAGAAAGTGAATTGAATCTTCTTATACAGCCTGCTCTTCACCTAACTGAGAATAAGTCAGCTTGTTCTGAGGGTCTGGACCAAATTATCAAAATGAAATTTGGTCTTTTGTATACTGTTCTTTGCTGATCACCTCCTGTAAATAAAGTGATCAGCACTTTTCCTTCAGTAAAAAGGAAACACCCTCTCGCCTACAAGTAGTTTCTTTCACTAGTTCTCCCATTCACATTTCACCTCCTGTTTTGCAAGGAGATTGTGTATTTAAAGAAAAAGAGAGACACAGAATACATATGTGTGTGGCATTGCTTTGCTTCCAGCAGTAAAAGCAATAACCATAATTCTCTCTAACATATTGCATCAGGAGCGTAGTCATTACATCATTACATTATTCCATATCCAGTGGTGTTTGATAAAGAATGATTTTATACACTCTATGATTTAAATATTGATTTAGTTGAGAAGAATTTGTTCTTGTTTGCATGCTTGTTTAAACAGAACAACAGCATGACAATTGTTTATCTTTGCAACATTTGTTCAAAAGAACAATGGTCTTGGAGGTACTGCACGCTCTATCTAAATTGGTTGTACTGCAGGGAGCACTAAAGAAGAAAGTAGTTGTTTGAGTCTGATGAAGGAGATAACATATTGATATAATGTTTCTTTTGTTTCTTTGCTTCCCTGCTAATTCAATTAGAATGTAAACCTTCCCAAGTAATAAACTAGCATAGGCTCCAGTGCCAACAGCAAGTATGGCTTTTTGAAGATACCAGGTTATCAGATGTACAGAAGAACTGAGTATTTCAAACAGGGATTCAATCAAACAGGGTGTTGCTATCCTTATCTGTAGAACTAAAGATACTAAAATGATTCAATTTTGCTGAAGGCTTAATCCCTTTGGAATTAGTTTCATACTGACATAGGGACCTTATTTTTTTCTAATTTAGTGCTAAAAGAAAACACCTAAGTTTGTTACTCACCTAAGAAATATTAATTTTCTTCTGTTTTTGAAAAGTTTCCTTACAACCATAAAGCTGTCCTTTCCATTTTAATAAAACCCATTGGAAATGTTACTCCGGCAATGCTGTTGTACCACTAAACATAAGAATTTTCCTGTGCTAGTGTTCTGCACCTCTGGGATTAATAGGTCAGTTATAAACATTTGTTGTTCAACCCCCACAGTCCCTAAAGTGGCTAAATAACTATAGAATACTGTCTGTTCGTGTGCTGGAGTTCAGTGCAGCACATGAAAGTCTGGAAGGTTGACAATGGGCAAATGTATGAGCATGTCTCCTTTTGGGAACAAAACTAAACAACTCAAGTAGACTCAGGTTCAGAGGGATCAGAGCTCACCACTCTGTATTTACATAACCAGATCAACATCTTTATCATGCAGTAAATATAAAGTATTTTCATACAATCAAGTTCTTCAGTTATTTAAAAGCACTTTTGTCCCTTAGATAAGGGAAATCTGAAGTAGAAACTGTCCTATTTGGGATCATTGTGAGACTATTGTACAATCTTCCTGCAACCTACTAAGCCAATTCTAATTTTATTGACATCGTAAGCTTCTGTAAATTGCAATACTTCACCTTTCTTCTTTACTATATTGTTCCATTGCTTTTACATTGTTGCCATATGGTCTTATACTTCATAATGTGATGGCATGTACTGTGTTCTTTACTACCTCTATAATCCAATGGGTTTTATTTTGGTTTCTGTAGCTGTTTTTAACTTGGGCTGTTTCCACTGCTCTTCTAATATGGCAGTATTCTTTGAATGTGTATTAACTATGATAATTTCATCACTTATACCTATATATTTGCAATGTAACCAAACTTTACCCATTCCTTTTATGTTGTTGAATTGTTTGATTTTGATTAGAAAAATTTATTCTAAAGCAGAGAGACAGGAATTCATGATATATACATATAGGTACATATGTCTGTGGCCTCTTCATCTGTTCTGACTTAATATCTACTCCTCAGGGAACCACAGAGGTAATCAGTTCTAGACTGACCTGCTGAAAGATTAATAGTCATGTAGTAATACAATGAGAAAGCAAAAAGACATTATTCTAGAACACCTAAGTATGACTCAAGTAAAAAAACTCAATGATTTTTATTGACTGATCCATTTAGATACATTTTAATCCTGCAATTGCTTGATACTAATGCTTTAGATCTTTCTCCCAACTTTACCCTGTAAAATGCTGTGCTTTAGTAGATGCCAGGTAGTAGAATGTTTTTCTAAAGTCAGATGAAGTTGAGATAACTCATTTGTTCACAGAACTAATCTTTAAGCCAGATCTTACCCTAAACTTATGATTCCTATATTCAGCCTTTGACTGTGAATTTAAAAAATGAAATATTTTCCTGTTTCTGGAAAACCAGGATGTGATTCACAAACAACAAAAGTGCAACATTTCCACTCCCCATGTGATGGCTAAGAACTGCACTTGGGCTCTCCAGTTTCACATGAAATGAACAGAACCCAAAGCCAAACATCATGCTCGGATCCATATACTCAGCAAGCCACTGAAAACCTTTCCAGAATGTAATGTTGTTCCTTGCAGACTCTATGACAAAATTAAAGTTGATCTATACAGCAGTTTTGCTATCCCCATGCAGCAGTTTAAGTACGGGATTTAAAGCTTATTTTACAGCTACTTCTGCCCAGCTATGAACTGAAAAAATAAAACAGCTGTTCTGTAGCATTTTCTAAAAGAGAATGGTTTCCAAAGCAAAGATACTGTAAACTCCCTGAGAACAGTGTGATATAGTCAAATTACATTTGGATTCAGCTTTTCCATTACAAATTCCATAGGAAACTATAGTTTGCAGATGGAAACTAAATGTTTCAATGAGATGTGATCTAAGTGGTCCAGAGAGGGGTATTTTATTTTATGAAATAAAAAACAAAGTTATTATTGATTTTCTCTTCATTCTTGTTTCTCTCTCACACTCATTCAAAATCTTACTCTAATTCACAAAGCAATCATTACTTTCCAGGGATGTTTTAATTACTATTTTACAAAAGAAATACAGTATTTTTTTATTAATGTGATATCCTTCAGACATACCAAATAATGTTTCATTTAATAAACCAAAATCCAGATGTGGGATGAATATTTTTCAAAGATTGCTCTACTGTTGACTTCACAGATTCAGAAAAATCGTATTTTGTTGTTGGAGAATTCATTGCACCAGTTACAGTAGTCAGCCAGGTCATGTGCTAAAATCCCAATTATGTTGTCAAGCACTTACATCAAAAATATATCAGGATTATTTTAAGTGGAAGACCTCAGATCCCTGCAAAGATCTACTTTATTCAAAGTCCTTTAAATGCTTTTGCTCATGAATATCCAAACTTACTTCAGTTTAGTACCACCAGTGATAAGAATGGCAATAACATCTTCACTTTTCTTCACTATTCTCTTCAACTTCATAATTTCTCAAACCATAATCTCACCTTCAATAAGAAATTGTTGTAATATATCTCCAAAATTTCCACACAAGGGCTCTTCTCTGCTAAATCAACATTTCAAGAAATGTATATATCACTGCCCTGTCTTTGTTCATCAATTAGCTTTTCTTGATTATTGAAGCAATTTCTTGCAGACTAACTATGCACAGGAGAGTAGGGCTCTGTGCCCCCCCTACTTTGGGGGGCATAGAGCAAGTGCATGTTTTTCCATGCAATTACTCATTTTTATAATTCAAGCACCATCCTAGGTATGTAACAAAGATACATTCATGAGCTTTCCAAGGGAAAAAAAAATAGATCAGGCAGATACGGATAAAGAATTAATCTCAGAAAGTGTTAGACATGACATGTCCTTATTATAGAAAGTCTACTGCCTTGCTTTGGTGCAAGAACAAGCAATTCTGTAACACGGAGTAACCCATCAGTACACAGAATACTATAGTCTCAGTCCCATTACCAGGGTTTATCTGATGCAAGAAAAAGTCACAGTTTGCATCAAGCCAAATAGATTTTTCCAAAGTCCAAATAAATTTTGGATTATATGTCTTTAGTCATGTAGAAGCGGATGATGTCTGTGTCCTTGTCAGGAAAAGGCTTGCAACCCTAAACTCTCCTCCCAGGGAAGACAAAATTCAGTTCTGCTGCAGACTGCAAACTGTGAATATCAGGATTATGCACCACACACAAGTATAAAATGCCAAAGTATGGGTTTCTCAACAGGTAACTAAAATACTGGAAAGAACTGGAACATGAACAAACCTATAAAAATCTTCAGTGTGCAACAGAAGGGGGCATATTGTAGCCTAAAGATTAATACAAGAACGGGATGTATGCCCTGTCAGACTTACATTTTTAATTTTTGACACAAGATACTTTTTCCTTGTACAGTTTGCAACATGAATGTGGATATTAGCAGTTCTGTGTATAGCAATGGAAAATATCCATTGAATTGTCCATCCAAGTCATCATAACTGTTGTTATCTGTACACACCACTTGTCATTAATTATCTGGCACTATTAGCTTGACTTAAGTCAGAAGACTACATTGGTGAGGTAAGACATATCACAGGGTTCTTCCTCATATATGCCTATGGCAAAGAAGACAATGTTTTGTTAAAACCATGAGCATATTACTTTTTTTTCTTTTAATAATGTAGCACTGTTTGTTAACACTCCAAGGGAATTTTTATGTTCCTTAAATAACTGAATCCATACAGCCAACTAGTAAAGTACAGCTGTCCTCATTTGGGGGACCACCTCAGTAGAGAGGCCTACAAAATGACAGTGTGCTCTTTGGGTAAGGAAAGCAGAAGCCAAAAGAGTGTTTCAGTTATTAGACACATAAAGTCAGCGAGAGTCAATTGTCCTAAGTTTATTTGCAAAATAAAATTAGTTTTCCAGTTGAAAACTAATTCACAAGAGGAAGCTAAATTAGAACATAAAGAACGTCTGCATCCAAGAGGGAACGAAAGCATTGGAAGTAGTACAACAGGGTAAAAATTTGCAGAGTTGAAAAATTAATTAGCATACACAATGAACAGCCAAGGGGAGATGCCCCAGGGGACAGGGCACTAGAACTAAGTTCAGAGGGCTTTATTCTACCATTAGCCTTAAAGGACACTGGTTTTAGGAAGTACTAAGTGTCCAGACTCTGAGAGGTTGGCCAGTTTAAGGTAATAGGAAATCAGAAATCACATCAGTTGATTCTGAAAGTTCCCTCTTTGCTTATGAGAACAAAGAATACCCAAGATATAGTTCTGAATTTATTAAAGTATAATGCCTTCCCTTAGCTCTGCTCCATGCACCTCTTTCCCAAGGGATCCTGAAAGATGCAGGAACGTCAACAGCAGTACTGCAAAGCAAATCATTAACTGAGCCATTCAATCCAACCCTCTACACTCTAATGTTTTCTTTTAACTGCTGCCAGGTTTGCACCTTTTACATTCACAGAAAGCATGTTTCTCCACATAACAACTCTGTGAAGAGCAAACTTTATTTACTATATAATTTTTATATTCTGAAAATTTTTTAAAAACCCAAACATAATTCATCACCACTAATCTTTATTTTGGAGTTGCTCAGTCAAATCAGTGGATTTACTGCAGAATAAAACTGGCATATTGTGATGATGAATCAAACTCTTAGCCTTTGATAATTTCAGGTTATTTGTTGCCAATGAAATGGCAACTGCTTACAAAATCACTGTAGCAATCAATTTTTGACCTTGGTTTTCCCTATAATTTGCATCATTATTTAGAAGAAAAATCACAAGGAAATTTAGGCAGGTATTAATCTAATGGGAAATGAGGATCATGTAGATTAGGTTATGTAAGCAAGCCTGTGACCAGGCAGCAAAGAAACAATCCTCACAATTCATGACCAAAAAAAAAAAAAAATCAATTGCCTTACTGAAAAGTTTTGAAAATGGTAAGTAAAAAGCTTAAAAGGAAAGTCAATACCCGATCCACAGTCCTACAGGGTTTGCACTCTTCTAAAGTCCTAAGTATGTTACTTTTGTAAACACTGTCTCACATAACAGAGTATCAGCATAAATATCTTGGGGAATCTGGGAGTCTGTTTAAACCATTGCAGTCCAGGAACATAAATACAAAATCATCAAACTACTTGATTCACAAAAAAAAAAAAAAAAAAAAAAAAAAAAAAAAAAAAAAAGCCAGAAAAGACATAGAAACATAGAAACACAGGATGGTTTGGGTTGGAAGGGGCCATCAAAGATCATCTAGTCTCATTCCCCTGCCAGGTGAAGGACTATCTCATACTAAATCCAGTTGCTATAAGCCCCATCCAACTAGACATTGAAAACTTCCAATGATGGGGCATGCACAATTCCTCTGGGCAACCTGTTCCAGGATTCCACCACCCTCACCACAAAAAAATCTCTTCCTTATATTCAATCTAAACCAACTTGCCTTACATATAATTTCAAGTCCTCTCAAAGACCAAAACAGATTTTGTTTGCAGAGAATGAAGGATATTGCTTAATGCAGAAAGTACTTCAGATTTACAGATCTAAGTGAGCAATAGCTACTGGTCACCAGAGCCATCCCATTCCCATTCTAAGGTTGCTGGCACATCACATACACTGCAAACATATAAAATGTTTCTTGAATTTAGCTCACTTGTAGCCTGCTTGTTCTGTAAAAATAAACATTAAATGTCTGGCAAAGCAGAGTTACACTAAAATACCTCAGCAAGCTACTTCACAGTCACAAGCCAGACGAGGCTTGGAGTGCCCAGATTTTTTTTTTTTTTTTTTTTTTTTTTTTTTTTTTTTTTACTGTCAGTAGCTTTTCTTTTGGAAAAGCAGGGGAATGTTTTAGGATGTATTTGTTAAGAACTCTTTTCCCCTTTTCTAATCCTTCCTTTCATCCTCACAGAAATCTGCTATGGCCAATGAGCTAAAAGAGCTCCTTTGGGGGAAAATTTCACATCAGTTTCAGATACTTTTCTCTAGACTTAATGACAGTTTATTACTCTCTTCTCCAAGATCACACTCAGGAAAGCTAGTACTTCTCCTTCTTAAATACCTTCTCAATCTCCAGCAGTCAATATATTTATTGAAGAACCCAAATATATTGTGTATTAAAGAGACCAAATGAAAAAAGAACCCAAATATATTACGTATTAAAGAGACCAAATGAAAGTTGAAATTTATACATGAATTACAAGAAGCATTCACACATTTGCTTTGACTTGAAAGTCACTCTCTGCATTATTTTTTTTTTATTTTGATTTTGTGGCAGAAACCTACTTGGACTCCAAAATTGCCAATGACTCCTGTATGCTTTGGTAACATTAATATTCCTGATTTCCATACAGTCAGACAATTTGGTTTTTGCTGCTACTATCTATCTCAACAAATTCCTGGGCCAATAAGTTCTACAGTTTAATCATATTTTGTGTGAAGAAGCCCACTATATTTGAATTTTGTACCTATTAAACCTATTTAATATTTCCAGAGCCTATGTTACGTACCAGGGAAAATGTGGTTAATAGAAAAAGCTAATCGGAAAACTGAAGACTCTTTGCAGTATCTACTGCATTCCATTCAAAATCTATGCTGTATTCTTTGGCACCACTCTGTAATCAGTGGTTTAAAAAAACTTGGGCAGAACACGAATGGAGATTTTTTTCTACCAACAATATGAATATACTTCCTTCTAACTGAAAATAACTTTGTTTTGAACAAAATCAAGCAAATTATGACTAATGACTGCCAAATGAACTGTGTGCTTTTGATCCATTCAGCTAAGCTTACTGATCTGTGACGTCCTCATAACTCATAAAGGCTAATTCCCAAAGACTGTGACTATGTAATTCTCATCTTTTGATCACCAATTAACATTCCCCAGGAAAAAAAAAAAAAACCAAAACCAAAACCAAAACCAAAAACAAAAGAAAAAAAATTTTCTGTGTCATTGTACTGTACCATGTCTGGTAATATTGCTTATGTATTTGGTAAGTGGCAAGTTACTTCTGCTTTATTTTAAAATAATTATCATAGGCACACAAATAATAAATTTATTATTTTAGGAGGTTTTGATGCAAATTTTCATCCCCTTAGAGCTGTGTTTCATTAATGTATTTTCTTAGTTCATCTCAAAATTCTCCAGTATTCAAAACTATGAGATTGTTGCACACACACACATATAGCACAGCAGGACTCTACTACTCTAATTTTTGGCCATGGTATTCAGCTAAATAATAGTAGTTCATGCTTTGCAGTAGCCATGCCAGTTTATACACACGATGTGAAAACAGGTAAGCATGATCAATGTTCTGTGGCCACTTTCTTTCCCTTACGTAAGTAATAATTTTGGAAGAGTATATAACCAGGGATATATACAGTATATATATATAACTGGCTATATATACAGTATATAACCAGTTATCTTCCCAGAGCATCCAAGAGAAATTTGTGTGGCTCTAATAAGATATGTACAGATGCAGGACTCCCACTGCCCAGACCTATAAAGCCAATAGAAAGAGGTAGGCTCCTCTACTGTAATCATTTGCAATGGGTTTATAACCTGTGTGCCCTCACACCCCTCATGTCCTTGATACTGACTGCATTGACAGAGATCCAAAGCATGGTACCTTATAGAGAAAGGATCAAATCACTCCCCTGAACGCAATAGTTATATTACACACCTTAAAGGAAAATGGTTTTCAGGCACCACAGTGAATAAAGGGTCAAGCATATCCACCGAGCTAATCTTCTGTTCGGGTCCACATGGACAAAATGATGCATGGGAAATCTGGAGAGTGCCTGGTTTGCACTCAAACATAATTGCAAACAATCCACACCAAGGAAAGACACATTAAGTATTAGTGGAGTCTCTTATGCATGATACGGTCAGAGTGAACTTGCCTGGGATTCTTCTTCTTCTTTGGAACCTCCCCCAAAATACAAGCCAATTGAAATAAAGTTTTCAATTTTCTTCTGAATTACATTATAAAGTAGCTAAAGTAAAAGTGACCCTATGCCATCATGTAGGCTTCTTATGAACTGCATTGTCCTTGTTAAATGCTTGACTTCTTGTCAATCTAACCCCAGTCTCAAAGAAGGACTATAAATAGAGAGCAGTTACTGCACACTTCCAATCCACTGCAGCAGCCAGGAACCCTGCAGTTTCTTAAGAGAGAAAAACACAACACAAAGCTATAAATATTTCTATTTTCTTTTTTTCTCAGGCACTCTTTTCACCCAGAGAGTGGAAATAAAATTGAGGAAGCTGATCATATGACCCTGGGAGAACTGATATGATTGCTCTGATATGAAGAGTCTTTGGTAGGATCCTAAGGAACAGTATGCACTGGTGACATTATCAGCAGTCATTAACTTTTTGTCTTGATCATCGGTCCCAGGAAATCTGCGGCTTGCAGCATGCCTCATATTTACTGCTGCTGGTCTAATATATGGTTTACCATGACAAGCAATCTTCAATTTTGCGAGGCCTGTGGTTGTCTCAGAAGCATAATGTTTAGTGGGAGAATTTAACAAGAACTTGTATTCAGTTTTCAAGAAAATGGGAAACGTTTGACACAGATTACAGGTGTATTTTCTGTAACATTCTGTAAAGCTGTAAGACAAGATATTGTAAGGGACAATACAGTTTCAGTTAATTTTTTCAGCCCTTTTTTTACTATTACTTTTAAATCTCATGTATTTTTTTCCTTCAAAACCAAAACTTTTTAACAGACTAATGTTTACATAATGACTACCAACACACAGAATAATAATTTCCACAACAACTGATGACTAATGCAAGAAGAAGGTATCTGGTTGAAAGTTCTTCTGTAGCTGGAAATGTTGCCTTGCCTTTTAATTCCCTTCAGTCACCAAAAAGGGCAAAATTTCCTCACAATATCTGGGGCTGAATTTGTGATGGCACTCGAAAGACCAAGTTGGGGTTATTTTGAATCAAAAATTCAACATCAGTCGAAGTCAAACCTTATTTTGGCATTACTCTTTCTTCAGTTTCAGAGCTGGATCCAAATTTTGCTCTATACATGTCATAGTTCTGGCATGATCCAGCCAAAGGCAGGTCAGCAGACCAACTCAACTGACTTCACTGGTGCATGAGTAGATTCTGAAGTCATTTAAGAACAAGTCAGGAAAAAACCATGGAAATGTACAAGCTTACAGGCAATTGAATCCATCAAAGACACTAAAATTTGAGCAAAAATAAACAGCTTCCCAGATCAGGGATTATAGTCCACCCTAGGAGTACTGACTTGTGGATTGCATGTAATATATTGCTCTTTCACGCAAGTTTGCCTTCTGGCTTCTGTTCAATTAAAACATTCCCAGGTTAACCAGGCAATTTAGGTCTACTGCTCTTATTACCATTAACATTGTGACATTTGCCCTGGAGACTGCTCTTATGTTACATGCTGCTAATGCATTCTTTCACTCAGATTTGTAGGGGTTTATTTCATGGAATGGAAGGGGACAGAAGCATCTCACTGTTGTTGGTTATCACAAGCTTGTAAGAACGATGTCATGTCCTTTTGGGGCATGAAAGTGTGTACAATAAGTTAATCAGTGTTTCCCTGGTGTCCAGATGTCAGGGAGCAAGGGCAAGGCAGTGCACCCTCATCCCTGTGGCACATAACAGGATGTGATGGCAGGGACTCACCAGGCTGCAGGGACATGCCTGGACCTGGCTGGCAAGCTATGGTGTCAGGGAAAATCTTCTAGAGAAAACTTTGCTCTTAATGTCATATTTGGTTTTCATCAAGGATATATATTCTCTAGCCTAGCTATCACAGTGAAATGTGATACTTCCCAGAAGTCATACTTTATAAAACGACTTGGAAAACCTAGTGCATGAGTTACAAATCATAACCATCTACTCTAAGAAGCAGATTCATTCTCCATAAAGTGCACTGCACAAGAGAAAAACATAGCCAACTTTTGTTGGTTGCTCATCACACTGTATTGTCTGGCCATTTTCAAATTCCACCAGACAGGCATCAATTCCCTTGCCTATATCCTTGAACACTGAAATAATGCTTCAAAACTGACTCCATGATCTGTATTTTTCTTTTCTTTATTCCAAGACTTTTAGTTTGGATAGTACTTTACTCAAGGGTAATAAATGGTGCATTCCATTTATAACAAACATTAGGAAGAACAACAGCCACATTTTTCCTTTCAACTATGTATTCCCATGAGCACGAATAGCATATATTCAAAACAGAGAATTATGCTCTATTTTTGTCTATGAGCTGGGTGGTCCAATTGGTTAGTGCATTAGCCTTTCTTCTATGCACACTTTGATTTTAATAATAGCTTTGGGCACAACAGAATATGAGTACGACAAATTCATCCTACGTGTCCTGACTTGTTACAAAACCTCTGTACAATATACAATGTACTTTAATATACTAGGGAAATTTAGAAAGAAGGGAAAACTGTCTGTAACTTCTGCATAAATTAATTTTATAAATACAATAAAAATTTAAATGAATACTTACATTGATTATATGATTTTTGACACCACATTTGTTACAGGAACTGTAAAATATATGTCAAGTTTTACATCATCTGGAAACTTCGTCATTTTTCACTCAAGACACTATGTCTGTTGCCTTTTACTTCTCCTTCTATACATCTTTCTAACCTATCTAGAAGTCAAGATAAAGGGGAATAGGTAATATTTTCCATTTGATAACATTTATAAATATCAGCAAGATTTTAAGGGAAACTTGAACACTGCTTGGTGTATTTCTGAAGGGCAAAAAATTTTAAGACTCTGGAGACTGCACTAAGAATGAAAGAATTAAGACACGCACTGGTGGAGATAATGCTTGACTGACATTTGTTTAAAGCCATGGAGCTAAAATGAAGGTTAACCTTATTAAAGGAGACTGTTAAGACAGGCACATGCTGTGGTCCAAAAGGAAAGTTCTTGTTCTTTGAATTCTCTTCTCTTCAAAGGAATTTGAGCCTAAGAGATAGGATGCAGTGCTGTACTTCTTACCACACTTCTCCCTGAAACTTCTCATCATGGCAATTGGAGTGATACTAATTGCAAAGGACATCTAGTGTCTTCAAACAGAGAGCTGACCCTTTTTTGTTACTCCTCAGAGAGCAAGGGAATCCAACTCTGATTTACCATAAAGTTCATTGGCAGAAAATTAGCATGTTCATAACACTCTATAAATACCATACAATTAGAGAATGCAAAATAGAGTTTGGACCCATAAAATTAACCCATCTCTAAGCAAGTGAAATCAAAACTTTCATATTTGCGAGCCTAAAGTGATGAAAAAAGAAAAACTGATGAGCAATGTGGGTTTTTCAATGTAGAATTGAATGCATTTTGGTCTCTGGAATACACACATTACTAAAGTTGCACTGTTTTTTAAATTTTATTGATTAGCGTTGTTTCTTCTCTTAAACTTAATGTTCTTGAAACTTCTGGAACCCAGAACAACTAAGCATAGCAATCCATAGCAGGGCAAAAGCATTTGACAGACTCAAATTAAACACTGTTTACATTTGGGAAACTTCAGTAGCTGATGCAGATCTAGGTCTTTGCTTTTCCAAGCATTCATCTAACTGTATTCCTGCTCATTACTAGGGTTCGGGTTTCATTTTTTAATGAAAGCCTCAACTAACATGATAAACTATCATATTGGACCCTTCATGTAAGCAAATACCATAATGTTGATTTTTCCTCAGTAAAATCCTCCTGCTTAATTAGTACACTTTTGCAGTATTAGAAATATTTGTGACCTATTGCTGCCCTTGATTTGTATTTCTAAAGTGTTACCCTAGAGTATACATTGACAATACCGCATATTACACAAAACACCACGTCTTTAAGTCTTATAATCTACCAAAGTATGCAGACAGAGTCAGAGGCATTTTCCTTCATGTTTAAATAAAATAATTTCATAATTATTTCAGATTATATACAGCATGCAGATGGAGAGGATCCAGTGATCAATTACCACATCTTAAGTCCTGAAATTATGCTTAATGGTTTCTTTTCTTGGAAAGAGCATAAGAAAATCAAAGTGTATGTAGTAGATTTATGAGAGTATTTTGTGTTGAGTATTAAGGCTTTAGTTATTAGAAAGGACTACTAGTTCTGCTAATCTGCTAAAGAAAGTTCTCCTAAATCATGTCATTTTTGCTAGCAAATCCAAATCGTTGAAAGACAGAAAAAAAACAGGTAGCCTGCACATATTCTGCCAATGTGATTGTCAAATACTGGTGTTTCTCCAAATGTTTTAAACCGTAGTTTTAATGCCTAGAATAATTCCTTAAAAGGGTAAAATTTACTGGCAGAGCTCTTCACTTTAAAATAAACTGGGACAAATTAGGCATCCAAGAGAACTGGGATTCACTCCCTGCTGACAGGAAAATTCATTGCAACCACCTCAAAAATGTTATACTCTAAGCAAATATCTCTCCTTAGAGACTGAAACTCATGGGAATGCACTTATTCAAAATCCCAGCATGGGGATCCCAGTGCACAGGTCTCTAAGATGCTGATCCTATAAAGTTTCTATAAACTGTAATCTCAATTACTAATAGTTGTCCTTAAAAATTATTCCCTTTATCAAAAGACAGCAAACTCAAGTCTTTCCAAGTGAGGCTTTTCAGTCTGCAGTGTCTCCAGATAGCCCCAAGGAGCACTCTACTACAGTGCCCCACTAGGGTTAAGAAGGTTTCCTTTATAATCTGACTTGGCTATTCCTTCAGGTCTGCTGGCTAAGATGTGACCCTGACAGTATTTTCATCAAAAATAAAACAGAAAGCAAGGCAACAGTTGTCTGTATTAATACCTTCATGTCTTTGAAAAAGTATCCATGCTGACCTTAAAGAAAGTAATGTACTTTTATACAAAGTCAAAATTGCAAACTAAACCAGAGCAATAAAAACAAATAATTTAAATAAATTAGGAAAATTCTTTATATCTCAGAAAAAAATTTTTTTTACTTACTCTTCTCTCTTCATTCAGGTTAAAATTAATGCCAAGGACAGAGACCAACTTAAAAATCAAAGTGCAACTTTGCATGCGTTATTTTATCTATAAGTGAATATTTAGTTTAATTAGCTAAACATTAAGGCTCACTCAAATCCATGCCTCATTACAGTAATTTGAAATAAGAATGACTGAATGTGCAACTGCTTTCAAATTTAGTTCCTATCCAAGTTCCTAACAAAAAAACCTGTTTGTTCAATTCTCATAAAATATGCATCTTTGCTTTTACAACAATTGGCCACAATTGTCTATCAAAATCTGAATATTTTGGTGTTACAGGAGTCTGATCAGACACAGGTATGCTCCAAGGCTGGTATCAGTTGGTCTCCTCAAGTGTCTTGGTTCTAATGAAGCTTGGCACTGTGCTTATATGTGCCTCCAACAGTTTATCATGAACATAAACCAGTGGGATCTCCTCTTTACAGTGACAGGCACCCACATAACATTTTCTGGTTTATAGAGAACTTCTTTATACATCAAATGTTGAGCAGATACACCACTCACACTCAGTCTCCATAATGTCAACAATATGGTGATTGATCACTGGATCCTCTCCATCTGCATGCTGTGTATAAATATAGCTGGAAAATAGGAGCACATTTCCCTTGCAGTTATGTTACAGTCCAGTTGAAGAGTATGGAGAAATAAGGTACATATTTACATACATAATTAGGTTTTCCCCAGTTATTTTTGAATTACAAACTAAGGTTGTTTTTATGAGGTGAGCAATTAAATGTACCATAATTTCCTAGGATTTAAAGTGATTTTTGTTAGTGGAATTATCTGTGTTCCCACTCTCTCTGCACCTATGCAGCTCCCTGGTGTGCTCTCCAAGAATAGTTCAGTTAGTTTCCAAGTCACTCAACATATTTCACTTTTAAGCAGCTATGTGCTAAAAAGCTTCCACTGTTGTCATTCTGAATCTTTAACGGTATTGAAACTGTCAGGAAAAAATTGCATTCTCCTGCTGTTCTGAGCAGCAGGAGAATGAAGATGACAGAAGAGCCATGTTAATGTTAATCATAGATGAGAAATGCAATGGCATTTTTCAGAAACTTAGGGCTCTGCTTTAACAGGCACAGGCTCCTTATTTCCCCCTTCTAGCCCATTAATTTAAAAAAAGAAAAACTGCAAATAAAAAATTATAACCAAGAAAAACAATTAGCCAAATTGACTGAATCACGAAAATTCTCCCTGCCTGTATTTCCTATTGGTTTTCTAATTGCTGTCATTTTGAATCATTAGATTGTTGTAAGTAGGTTCTACAACTCAATAATCTTTGAGCAACTTGTGATCATTCACCTTCTTATGCTCATAGCATCCTTCTGAAATTATTCCCTACTCAGATGGGGCACTGAAGAACAGAGGTCTATGGTACCTGTGAGCATGATTAACATCCTCTATAATTTAGATGTCTACCACATTGTAGCTGAAGCTACAGTGAAACTGTCACTAGGATCCATTTAATGGTTCTTTGAGAGCATTTCTGACCATGAATCTCATGAAAACCAAGAGTCTCCCTTAGAGCGTGATGAAAACAAAGTATGAGACCCTGTTCTCATGCAGATATCTACACCCTAGATATGAAAACTAGTAAAGAAAAAAATACCCCACCATGAAGGATTTAGACAGAACTCAACTTATATCAGAATGACAAACCTTAAGGAGTAATTCCAACTATGCTGCTGCCATCCCTGCAAGTTCCAAAAAAAACCCTAGTACCCTGGAAGTCTTGTCTGTATATGCACACTCACAGGAAACTCTACAAAGGCACATCTTCTACAAACTCATTTGAAGCTGTCTCCACTCCAGCAGCCAGGCCATCACATTAGGGATGGTTTCTGCGTAAGGCAAAGAAGGCACATCCCTCAAAGCCGAGTATGGCACTGCGTTGATGGGTCTCCAGACAATTCCAAGCAGAGTCGGCTCTCACAGCCAGCTCTGAGCAGGGCGGCATCTCTATACCACCTGTGACCACCTGGCTCTGCCTCCACTGCCCGAGTGCTTTGGCACAGTTGGTGGTGACAGATTATGCCTATTATTCACCATTACTATTTGTATCCTTTCAAAATGTTCTGCTGAGAGTTCAAAGACAAGGTACTAGCCTCAATGCTCCCCAGATTTCCTACTGTGCAGAAAATTTCCTTTTCTTATCAAATCCACAGAGCTATTTGAGGATCTCAGTTTCTTAATTCAAAATTCTGTTAGAATAGCAGAAACATAGACTCTAACTAAAATTCAATAGCTTTTTCTATGTCCACTTCTGAGTATTAAGACACCACTGCATGTATTTCCGTCAAAGCACATAGGGAGCTCCATAATTCTTGTATTCAGAAGCAATGACAGTCACTAATTGTCCTTATCCTTCCAGACCCATGAGTTAAAAAAATACAAAGTTTTCTTTTCCTCCTATGGAATTCAGACTTTGGAAATACAGCTCAGGACCTTTCATTTTCTGAAATACCCTCATACTTTTGATGATCAAGGCTTAAGCAAAATAATGTCCAGCACTGCTGCATTACATCTTGCTGCCTTGCAAAATTCATACTTTGCTTCAGCTTCCAAAAGAGCCAATGTATTGGAACAGGTGGACATCTGCTGCCAGGATGCACAAATGACATTTAGGCAGGAAGAGACACCACCTACACCAGTCAAAAAAGGGGCACACCTGCTGAGCATTCCTGTAAATTCATCTGGAATCTCAGTCCCTGTAAAAGGGAATTTACACCACATACATACACCACACATTTAATTGTGGGGATGCCAGAAATGAGAGGCTGTTGATTCCCTCTGCATGAACACTGGACAGATGCAGACAGCATGCAGGATTTCCTCACCATTCCCTACCAATGTCCCAAGAGACATTTGCTACTAACCTGCTTATGGTGAGATAATATCCTGGAAGAAGGATATGATCTCACCATAATTTTTTTGTGGACTTTTTTTGTCCACATTTTTTTGTGGACTTGACCATTTTTGTCCTTGCCCTGAAGGAACTCTTCCTCCTTTGGCCTCCTGCTATTTTTCTTGAAAGAGATGACAGCCCTCTCTGCCTTTGCCTTGGTCCTGCTAGTCATCATCTTCTTCTGCTAACTCTTTGCTGAAGCTCTTATACCCCATGGTAATACGCACTTCCACAGTTGCTACTAAATGCAAAAAATCCCATAACTCATAGCAATTAGCAATGTCAGCTAGCTGGCACTTCTCTTTTGGCCTAATATTGCTGGGGATCAACCACAGTTCCAGTTCTAGGAAGGATTCTGAACAAGTTATTTCTTTTTAAATATTGTTATTCCTGAGACTCTGTTGTGCTATCAAATTAATTTGTAATTAATAAATGAGCCAGATTCTTGGTACCAGATGTGATTTTCTTGCCAATGGAAATAGGCTTGGGGGAGACATAAAAAGGTCCTAAAATGCACTAATTCTCATCAACACATAGTACAACCTATGTCAAAAGATTCAACAATTATCATTCTGGGTCTCTATTAATGGACACAACTGTTAAGAACTAACTACTGCAGCTGCATTTTTCTTAAAAACACTATAAACATTTCTCAAATTTAAAACACTGAGACTACACTGAATAATCTGTGTTGTTTCCCATGCACTGTTTCAACTTCCCTGCCCTTCTGCAGCCATATAAAAAGTAATAGAAGATCACACTTGGATGAGGAAGACACACAACAGTGATTAAATTTTCACCTCCAAAGCACAGACTAGTTTCAGCATCCCCTACCCCTACTCTACAGCAGATGAATTAAAATCTACTATTTCTGTTCCTTTGAATCTTATATTTTAAAAGACTCTTTGAACTAGAGATTTTAAATATGGCATTCTTTTAAAGACCACAGTACACATCTGGTGGTAAGAATTCATCATGCTTTCTTCCTCACTTAGTACCCAGGCCAATCAATTTTATAAATTAGGCTTATGAATTAAGCTGACTGATATCTCTCAGCTGACCTGTTCATTAGGTGAACATGATTCCAAATGAGTCAGAAACTGTCCAGAATTTGCCCCAAACATGACAATTAGGTTGAAATGAATGTGGTTTTTTAAAAGTCAAAATTTTTACTATGTGGTTTCCAAAACAAAGTTTTGAAACTTGCCTTGAAGCTTGCTGAAGTTTAAGTAAATGAGAATTAAAATGAAACTCCATGCAGAATATAAAATTGCTTGGTTTGGCCACACAAAATGCTTAACCAAACAATATTTTGGATGAAATGAATGGGTTGGGTGTCTTAACTGACCACTAGTTTTGGTGGTCCAATGCATTTTAATACAGAAAATAAAAATTCAATAGAAAATTAAACAGAATTGCTTAATACATTATTTCATTCTTCTATTTTACAAAGAGCAGCTTCTGCTAGCACCTAGAGAATGACGAAGAGTCTTTGGAAAAACATGCAGGAAACACTTTCAAAATTGAATCATTCCAATATCAGAGTAATGAATAAACAAGTTGGTGCCTTGTGAACAGATGTGAAAACAAACCAGTACAGCTTATAAGGGTTATTTATTTATCTGTACAATGTATGTAGATTAATAATCTAGTAAATTGAGCACTTCTAATTTGATTCAAGCATGGAAATGCTTTTCATAATCATAGACCTAAGTCTCAAATATGGAGCCAGAACCTTACAGGAAAAAAATCTAACTATAAAATATATAAAACACAATTACTCAGCCATTCAACTGTATTTTATTTGTGTGCATAAGGTATGGAAAAATGAAAAGTCACTTGTAACAGACATTGCACAGTCATAGAAGAGCACTGAACTGAAAGGCATGTTGTGAAAAGAAGGTTTGCAACACAGAGAAGTTCTTTTGTTTTGAGCATATGTTCTTTATTTCAACTATTACATAACTTTATAGAATAAGATTTCTTTCCTCCTACTACTATTCCAAGTTTTGATGTTCATACTTTAGTTCCCACACTCTTCACAGGACAAAGAATTATTTATGTACAATACTCTGAAAGGGACCTCAATCAACATGCCACCTTTATTTGTAGTATATCACTTGCACAAATTGGAGTGAGAGTGGGGAATATACAGTGAACACAAGTCATCAAGAATAATAATTATAAAAGAGGAAAAATAAAGAGTCTGGTGTATGAAAAGTCTGGTGTTTCTTCATTACTCCTTAGTGTATTTATAATCAACCAATTTCCTTTCACATTTTCTGGCTCTGTAAAGTAGGACTTACATATCCCCCCAAAGTTTGTTTGTAAGACATACGATTCCAAGCAGCCATGCTTAAAGGAATTTTCTGAACTATTTTATAATGTGGCAGGATAATTTCCCTGTGCAGATAGTCACTGGACACAGAAGTTATTTCTTTGCCAGAACAATACTTCCCAGTTTTGATAATGATGATTTTGACTAGCTTCTAAGAAAAGCTGACACCTGGTTATATCCATAATCAGTTCCTGTGCCAGGGATCTCTCCAAGTCACAGGGTTCCCAGATGAAAACCTTGAGTGTCCTGCACAAAACTTCAAGAGATGTCACTTCCCCCGCAGTAAGTATTACACACATACAGCTTTGCAAAATTTTACCAGCCACCTTTGCCCACAGGAAAGTAATTTTACTCCTTTTGCAGACAAGGGGTCCATTTGCCTGGAAACCCTCCTGTTTCTGGGAGCTGCCTGTGAATTCCATGCTGATGAAGCTTGATGGAAGTAGAGCTTTCCACCAGCAAATACTCATGGTCAAGACAGAAGCAGTGACACAGCAGCAGCAGGCAGCTCTTCATTCACAGGAGCATCTCAGTATCTCACTGGTTCTGTTTCAGCAGATCTGAAATCTTTATGCCATGTTCCTCTCTTCGTCTTCCTTTCTTAGTATTTAGGGAAGAAAGAAATGAAGAAAAAGAAAGCCCAGAGGAAGAACTTACACTAAGATATCACTTCTTTTGCTGCACCATACTACCAGTGTTATCATGGCACATGTCAACAAGACCGGGATCAAGATCAGTGTTATGAGAATTTCATCCGGTGGATCTTCCCAGTGAACCTTTTCTGAAGTACAGTTTGAAAAGAATTGTTTATGAATTCCAGTGATAAAGCCTTCTGCAAGGGGGTTTGGCCAAAAGCAACTTGCATTGTTGGCTTCACGTTCTGTGCACTGGGTAAAGTTGTCATAATACCTGGGAGTAGAAGAAAAATAAGAGAAGTTGAAATAGAATGTATATGCATATTACACTTGGAGAAAGGTACGGAGGGCGCCATAAGAAATCTCTAAGAGTGTGTCTATCATGTAGATTTTCTACTGAAGGACCTCCAATGGAAGCTGTGGCACAGCGAGGCAGAAGGAGAACTGACTCACATGTACTAAGGCAACTGAGAGATTTCATGTGAAGTTCTGAGATCCCAGATGGACAATAATCAAACCCCGACTGCAGCCAGGACCTCCTAATGCTACTTAAGTACAAACAGAACTTCCTCACTAGCGATATCTACAAATTCTTTAAAAAACATGCACACAAATGTGCCAAGAATAGGACATGTTGAACAAAGTAAGGATATTTCATGCCTCAACTGCCACTAGACATGATGTTGTTGTGAAAATTACGATGTGGCACTAGGACTGAACCACAACATGCAGTGGTGTAAAAATTTTGGTTCTGTTGCACTCTGATGTAAGAAAATAATAGGAAAATAAACACACAGAAAGTTAGCTTTTGACAAAATTCCTCTTCTTTCCAACTCCAGCAAATGCCCAGCAGGGAATAAATAAAGAAATAAATTCTAATTACATGTTTGCTTATGAAAGGCTGGGAATTCCTTGTAATACCTAACATGTGATTTCAATGCTGCATGTGCTAAAATTTACCTGTCCAGGAATAACATATTTATGAGAATTGGCTACCCCTCGGGAAAAAAAAGGCAAAAATAAGCCTAAATGAGTTTTGTGGTGTTATTATAGGCCAAAGAAATTCAGGAAGTGAATGGATATGGGGGAGGAGATCAGAAATTATGAACAGTGTCTGGTCAGTGCATGAATAGGGCAAGAAATAAGGAAGCTGAATTATTGTCTGTTGCATTTATTTTAGTCCTGCGTGACTCAATAAACTCATTTCAAAGGGGAAGTAAAAATAGAAAGGAGAGAGCAAAAACCCACATGACACCTCCAGGGACAATATCCTATTATAGCATCTGAAGACCCTACTCTCCCTTACAGTCCATATCAATATGGACTCCTGATGATTGACTTGTTCTGACATTAAGTCCTATAGGAGACTAATGTTGACTCAATGCTTTGCTGTAAACTAAAGGAGAAGAGATATTCAGTGTTTGGGCCAAGACTGAAGTCTACTGTCTACTGTATGTCTGTCAGAGGAAATGTCTGCCTGCTGTGCTACAACCACACAGATTGGGAGCACAGTCTGCTGAACATCTAAATTCTCAGGGCTGTGTCCACAGAAGAAGAAAAAGCATCACAGAAAGAGCCTTCTGCAAGTTCCTTGTAGTTCTCATTCTCATGGAGTTTGAGCCAATATTGCTTCAATCATAAGCAAACACATTGGACAATCTAACACTAAGCTCCGGCATGAAGATGCATATACACACAATGTACGTGTATTTTAAGCAAAGTGACTAGAAAGGAAGCTTTTGTGACATCAGCAACCACAGGAAAACAACAGGAAATAAGCTAAAAATAAAATACAAATATCAGCTGTTTGCTATTTTAATAGTGTAATTTTTCTGTGTGACCTGGTGGCATCCATTCTTTACGTCCTTGGACTAAATTAGGAGCTGGAGATGTCTAGTTGAATGTGGGAGATGCAGTCCCAGAGGACCTGAAGAGCAACAGGTCTGAAGGCAAGGCTACAAGGTTCAGCAGGCTACAATGCAGAGATGGAGGAGCATCCATCTGCCCAGACAGGTCAGTGCTCCACCTGGCACAGACACTCCAGAATGCTGGACTCTGCTCCAGCCTGCTCTGGGCCATGCTCTCATGGGCACCTTTGTGCCATCAATGGCTGCTGATACAGCTGCCTCAATAAGAAAATCAACAATAAATCCAGGTGATTTCAGCATAGAAGTACCCTAAGCTCAAAGATGTTGATGTAATGTTTTTTTTCCTCTGTGTTTAAAATTCTATAGAAAATTCAGTGTTCTACAAAGAATTCTGTAGATTTTTTTTAAATGTTAGATGGTGTAAACAAAAATACTTCCACTGATTTTTGATTGTAAATACAACATAGCTAGAAAAAGTTGGTTAAGTGTTGCCAAAAGGCCAGATAAAAATAACTTGGGAGATTAATTGTATTTGAATCCCTACGGGCCAAAGTAGAATAAAATGTTATTGTAATAGTTGGAATACCTTACAATTTTTCCTTAAAACCTTCTCTCATGAATTAAAAAGGGGGGAAAGAAAACTACCTGCATTATAACTCTTAGTTCACACAACTGTGAGAAGATAGATAAGGAAAATCTCAGCTACTGGGAAATTGCATGTCTGCCAGCAAAGCTGAAATCACTTGAATATTTATGTAGTTTTGTAATTTAGAGTTTATGCACTGCAACAGAAAGTTCATACAAAAAAAAAAAAGATCCTCTCTGCATAGCACTGTGGAACAGCTGCCTCAGAAGGGAGCACCTGCATCCTCATTACTACAGCATGGATGTTTTCATAGTTGATCAACTGGTTTGCAAGTTGGGATTTTTTAAGAGGGAGATGGGGGTTAATAGATACTTAATTTCAGTTCAACTCTCCTATGCCTAATCCTTTCATGTCTTATGTAATTCTCTGCATTCAAATTGTGAAGGTGGGAATAGGAAACCTTTCCATTCTGTATATTAAAATGGCTATGACAAAAGATGTCCTGGCCTCTGGAGATACTTCAAGGAGAAGTGCATTCAAGTTCCATAACTTGTGAAAGGAAGGAACAAGAAATTATAGTTTCCACTTATTCCCCAAAGAAATAACTGGAGAGCACACTGGAGCTCAAGCTCCTTCACTTTTCAGACTATAAGAGGGTGTGGGAACATTCTTTGTGCTGAGACACATTTTCATCTCTTTCAGGCTAGCTACAAGGGACCTAGGTAGTACTCAGGAAAGGGATATTCACAGGGAGCCAGGTCACAAGCTTTGTGACAAATGAGCCAAAAAATTATATGAGTTTCAACTAAGTAGTCCAATACAAAAACCCCAAAATCTAAGCACAGTCTGAGCAGCAAAATTCACAGATGTGCTTTGCCCTGATATGCTCAGGACAACTGTTGGTTCTATTGAGGAACTAACTCCTTCATCAATCTGCACATTATTGAAAATACTTTCAGAGAACACAAAACATAATTTCTTTCAGAGCAATCTCTGAACTATAACACATTTGTCATGAAAGATAATTTTCAATATTCTAGAACAATGCCTCATTTTCAGAGCACACAAACTTTCTCCGGTTCCTTAGGTTTTCACTAAACCAGATAATAACAACTGTGTCACTGAGTTTTTTTTTGTTTAAACCTGGCTGTACTTTATTTTTTACTTTATCCATGAGAAAATATATTTTTACATATTACCTATAACTAAGAACCTGGACAGGAAGTTATTATGAGGAATGGTAGTGGACACATGTGCCTTAATGGGACAGTGTTTCATGGAGTGTCCACTGAAACTATTTAAACAGAGAGCTAGGTTTATTACATCTCATCTATCTTAGGGTACACAGTTGCCTCTCACTCAGGGCACTTCTCAGTCTAAGTGGGGCTTGACTCTCATCTGTGGTTTCCCTCATTTCCAGGGAGGAATGTGGTAAATTCTTGCTCTTTCTTCCTCAATATCCCTTCACAGGAAAACTGCAGAGATGAATGGTTTACAAAAACACAAGTCCCACAATCCCCCCCTCCACATTTCTGTGAGACTAAGAAAACAAATAGATTGTTTAACTAAGAGTTTTAACAAATAAGCATTTTCCAATACCAAACTGTTATTTCCAAGAATCACAAACAATTATCAAAAAGTTGATACAATATATATATTACTTAAGACAAACATTTGAGGGCATTTTCTGACTGCAGCCAGTAGACCCACTGTCAGTTCCAATAGAAGAATCTTTCCACCTCTCCAGCATTTATGGACAGACCACCACAGAGACATTCAGCACATGAGCAGTCAGGAATGCTTTGCAGTTGCTTAATGAGGAAGGCCAAGGTTTAAAAAGCAAAACACCACACCTCTACTACCCCATTTTAAATAACTTCATTTCATGCTTCCTGACATGATTATAGAAGGGTAGTACAAGATATATATAATACATTGTGAGTAATTTTTTGTTCTTTTGAGTCCACTAAGTACTTAGAATACAGTGAAAAATCTCTCAGCCATAACTGAGTCTTGATGCAAACTAGGTAACAGATACACCAGGGACACTCACTCCTCCTATTCTACAATCCCAGACAGCAATCTAGAGGCACTGTTCCAGGACACTACAAGTCATGTGGTGTATTTTAATAAAGATGCTTTAAAACTATTTGCGCTCTCCTAGATTATTAAGCCAAAAATTTCTTTATACACAATCACATATTAAATTGAATTATCATCCTTGTAACCTCCACCCAGACTGGAATACAAAACTCTGAAATGTAAAAATATTAACACGAAATATCATATGATGAGAAAGGCTTTTCTTGCAGCATTTCCAGATGAAGGGGAGGCAGGAAGTAGCAAAAAACCTCACAAAAATAAAAAGTCTATTCTTATGTGAGATGCAGCCAGACTGTACAGAACTTCAGGGCATAGCAGCCTGGATGAACTTCAAATAAGGGTCCAAACCTTAAGATGATAATTTCCCGAGGTTTCACAACCCTGTTAAAAGGACATCTTTAATTTTATAGAGAGTTAAGAGCCTGTAAATACGATGGAATATTTCCAAGATTTTCTCAATCAACATCTCTCCAAACAATTTGTGTCTGAGTCTCACCATTCCTTTAATCATATATCTTCTGCCAAGATGAGTATCCTCACAGTCACATTTTTACCTCCCTAATCAGATCAGATCTACTGTTGTGCAGTTCCAATACAGAATTCAGCCTCAAGAAAATGATGTGCTACAAAAACACAAGGAAGGAAATTAATGGGGGGTGGGGAAAAACGGGTTTAATGAAAAAATTATAACGTAATTTAAGTTTACTCTCATGCCATGAAATAACAGACATTGTGACAGATTTACTCACTTGGGTTGGAAATAATAAACAGATTCTGGTATTCTTTGAAGTAATTAAAGATCTCCACCCTTAGTTTCACATCAACAGCTGTCTGGAAAGTTCAAAATAAACCGAACTAAAACTCCAGAAATGCACAACTATTACTGAATTGTTGTTAATTCCCTAAAGATAAAGCCAGAAAATGTATATATAAAGAGCAACTACAGATGTAAGCAGTTACTTTATACACCTAAAAGCCATTTCTAATGAGCAGCAGTGTCCTGGTTCAGAGCAAATTTGGGAGAGAACCCCCAAAGAGGCTCCTCTAGGAAAAGAGATTCAATTGGCCCCTCCCCCTGATCGGTCCAGGAGAAAATACCTTCTTGGAGAAAAGTGGAAAAAAGCTGTTTATTAAACAATAAAACCTAAACAGTATTAAACAATAAAACCTCTTGCTGCTCCAAAAGAGATGACAAACTCCAAAAGTCCCCTCCCTGGGTTGCAGCTCAGCTCACTCAGTCTCTTATCAGTCCCTCTGGCACTGGAAATGCCGTGGCCCAGGCCCGGCCCGGTGGGCCACAGGTGCCGAGCTGCCGGTGCTCTTCTGGTGTTCAGTCCAGAGCAGGTTTAAAGAGATCCAAAGGAAAAGAAAAACCACAGTCCAGGGAACTTCTTTGCCTCAGCTAGCTAAACTAACTAAAAGCAAAGGAGAACTCTGTCCTGCTGTCTGTCCATCCGCAGACAACACAGTCAGGAGCAGGAATGTGGAGGAGTGAGTGCAGTGTCTGAAAACAAACGGCACGCTTCTTCTGTCCCCCCTTCACTCTCAGAACCAGTCTTAAAGGAGCAAAACTTATTATTCAATATAAACAGAACAAGACAATTGAGGATAAAAGCATCATATAGTCAACCTAGGACAAGCAGAATCTACTACATTAAGCAAATGTAGAACAAGGAGGTAAATGTGGCCTGACATTTGGTACTGCATTATTCAGATCAAATATTTAGTAGCACCAGAATATTAACAAGCCAAAAACTTCAACTGGCAAGCAGGCATTACTTTCCACCACTCCTGACTAGATTTTAATGATTACTTAATTGTACACTCAGCCCATTTTTGGAGAACACCCAGTAAGAGGAGAAGTAGTCTCTGAAGCCATTACTTTATCATGTCTTCAGAAGCCAATCCCATAACTCCCTTGAGTTAGACAAAAGTCAAAAGAGTAAGTGAAGGCAAATCCTAGTCCCACAAACACTTAGGCATACATATCCAACTTCTTATAAGCACAGTATCTCATAAGTAGCCATCACTGATGATATGTGGAAGATGTCCTTAATAGCATGAATATAATCATTACATATCTAGTCCTTACAGTCAAACACATCAGGCTTGTGATTCTGTCAGGGAAATGCAAATTTCAAAACCTCTTCTTTATGGATCAAGTTTCAAAGTTCTTGTTAAGTTGGTCAACTAGTGAAAGCCTTCATTTTTTTTGGGCTTCTCACCAAAGGAGACAGCATGTTTCTGGGGGCAAGCACTGTTTTTGTGTACATCAATATTTGAAATTTTACAGTTAAAATTTTAAACCTTGTACTAGAACATGTGAATGGAAGCAGGAAGCATTCCAAAATTCAGCTCCAAATTATAAGACCATCTTCTGATCTCCAGTAAACACTTCTCAGTGCTGAAAATGGCAGATGCACAATCTCTCCACCTCATCTGCTTTCTCTCTATTATAGTCAGTTTTTTCTCTATTTCATTCAAATTACTTCAGAATGACAGGGCAAAGGCAATACCTGACTAAGATCGGGATTTTTTTCTTTCCTAGCAGCTATGCATCTCCCCTCAGTGTCATTAGGAAAACCATTAGCATTTTCTGGCACATATCCTCTTTCAAAGGCCAAGCATGACAGAGATGAGAGCCATGAAAAGCCAATAACACAATTTGAAGGCACATTCCATATTGTACATGTACAATAGTAGGAATGTCATGTACAATTTCAAATCAAACTTCTGCATACTTCAAAACTATGTTGCCTTTACAGTCAGTCAAAGACTGGAATAATTGTAGGGCATGATGCACAATACAGCTTCTTTGAAGCTTCCCCTGCCAAGGAAGGGAGCCCATGACAACCAGTACTTTGGACAGATGAGTTCCACACCTGTTGTGCCTAGCAAAAAAAAGCCTCATTAAAAAAAAGCAAGCTACTATAGAATTACACTCAAATCTGCCACTGTAGTGATGGAGAGACATGCAAGCAGCATGTTATCCTTCTATCTATCTCGCTCAACTCCTTCCCAAAAGCATTTCCACCTGAGTCACCACAGATTGGCACAATCCTCACTCCAGTCAGTGTGAATGCAAGTGCTCCCGGTGCAAGTAGGTGTTTGGGTCAGTCACTGACAGCCACCTCCTGAGGTGCTTCTGCTTTCTCCCAAATACATCAGTCACTTTGTTCATTCACCTTGGAAAGTTTGCTGCAATTAACAGTTTATTTGTCTCCACTCTTCTCAGAATGTTCCAACTGCATGATAAAATCATCATTCCAGCACTGCTTCCAAAATTAAATGCTCAGCCAGCTTCAATCCAGTCATCCAACACCTGGGGAGAAGCCAGAGTCAGGAGGGAAGTTGCTAGTCCAGAATTGCTCTGAGCTCATGCCACATTTCAGGAGCTCAAGGCTTTTCTTTCCATCTAGATGAACCAAGCTGACAGGTGAGCAGAGAAAATGTGGCTTGAATTCAGACTTGTGCTCCACAGTTGAGCGTCCACTCAAAACAAGCAACCATGAAGATAGTAATTTTTCTGACCAACAGACAAAACTCACAGAGAAAGAAATAACAGAAGGACCCTTCTTTTTCATTCCAGCTTACATCTACAAATAACTGCTTCATATTCCATTTTTATGAGGATATTAAAAAGTATTAAAGTGTCACCTGCTGAGTGGAAGCTGTTATTAGATTCCACTTAGTCCAAAGTAGCACAAGCCTTTTATAATACCACAGCACTATTTTTTCAAGTGGAAAGAGGGGAGAGAAATACCTGTTAATATGCAGCTGTGAAACAGAAATCATCAGTCAATCAGGCTTACATTTTGAGGAAGACCCACTGTAGGATCTCCACAGATGACAATTTTCTTTTTAATTAAAAAAAAAAATCAACAAATAATCTGTTACTAAGTTGAACTTTTCATAGCTAGCCTTACATAATTTTTATGAGCATGTAAAGAATGTACACTTCTCCTGATTATTTATGGAAAATGGGTTTTATATAAACTTTTAAAAATTCCTGTAATTAAAAAAGCCACTTGCTTTGGGAGGAGAGTGGCTGTTGTGTTCTGCTTCAAGCAGAGCACAAATAATGGGAGTTAAAAATCAGTTGACTAATTACAGATCTTAAGCTTCAGATTATGTCAGCTACTGGACTAGTTAAAGAATAAATCCTTTTTGCAGTCTGGCATAATAAATGAATTATGTGAAATCGCAATCTAGGCATGGACAGCTCACAAACAAGACCAAAACTGATGTAAAAGTAACCATAAAATCAGAGGAATGGTAAGAACATTAGAAATTGATTTAAAATTAAGCATAAAGACTGTTAGGGAAGAAGCCTAATATAGAAAGTTCTGCTTATCTACTATTCAAATACATCATTATGATTTAGCATGACTTTGACAGCACAGCATGTTCCCATTGAATGTGGGTTTCTTCCTTTCTTATGTCCTCCCCTCTTACTTGTGGTGGAAAAGACATTCCCTCTCCTTATGTAACTACTTCTTGTGCCTTGTGGCTTCCCAAGACTGTTCCAACATCTCATACACACAACAGAAGCAAATGGTGGACCCAAAGGGCCTTACTCCTTATCCACAACTAGGTATGAAAGATTTGAGTGTTGCAACATTCCCTGGAGTTGCTTAAGGGTAAGCCAGCAACCTCCTAAACAGCTGCAGAAAACATTATGTCAGAGGATTTTGGATAATGTTCACCCAGACTGCTGGTAGATTAGAAGCAGAGGGACCCGGCATCTTGAGACTGTCACCTGGGAAAGGTAGCAGTTTCATAGCTCCTGGATCTGCTAAATTTATTTAACTTTATCTTGGGCCCAGCTAAACTCTACCTCAGTTTGAGGAAGAACAATATAACATGGCACACATCACCAGTGAAATGTCACAAACCCTTGCGGTAAGAAAGCAGTTATGGGGTCTGAAAATATTTAAGCACTGTGAGTAACCAAGTAGTAGGGTATTTTCTGAGGCTTTATCCAATTCCTCTTTGGCCGATGAAAACAATGACTTATTTTCATAGTAATGGTTAAAAAACAGTCTGTTTCCCTGCACAAAACAGGCAACACCAGAAAGAACCTTACATTTTTGCACCTACTTTTTATACGTAGTAATACTAATACCTTACCCCTGCATACTATGAATCAGCCTAGATATATATTTTGCTTCCTGTTGCTCCCCAGTAACAGGAAGCAAAAATCCATTATAGATTACAGTGCAACATGGTTATACATAACATAGAACCGACTTAAGATCACTGTGCTTCTTAAGCCACCTTCCTGCAGATAAAAATTGGACTCAGGACCTCACTGATAACTCCCAGTCCCACAGGCAGATAACTCCCAGTCCCACTTCTAGATGCCAGAATTCTCATTTGAATATTTCTATGTTTATTTTATAATGACACCTTAATATGAAATGGTACATTTTAGCAGTGAAATGTATGAAAGATATTTGTATATCTGAGAGAAATGCAAAACATAAATGTTTTGAGAGCTGCAAAGAGCTGTGCTCATAGTTGTTCATCAATGCACTATTGCCTTGACAACCTTTGATTTCCACTCCTTCTATACTCAGCACTTAGAGAAAATTTTTAATTTTACAAAGCTGCCATATCTATTATTTTTATAAGCACTACAGGCATCTCATACATTGCCTTCAAGTTCGTCACTGCAGCCAGCAACATATGTCTGACTTTTGTAGATTACACTACAGGCTGAAGAAAGTGACTTATCTTCTTAAGAGTGCAGAAGATTGCATTTCATGTCTTGAAACTACCTTCCAATACATAATTACTACTATTCTGTAAAGATAAATAGAAATGCCAGAGCGTTGGCAATTAACCATGTAAAATACATTTTTTAAAGTATTGTTACATAATAAACTTCTGTAATTGAAACAAGACAATACAAAACATAGTAGTATTAATTCATACCTATTGTGTTGTCAACAGTTAACCACATGACTAATACCACATGTAGCCTGGAGCAAGAAAATCTATTTTTTTTGTCTCTTTGTCTCTGCTGAGTTAATCTCCATTATTGTATTTTCGTGGTTGATGCATTTAGAAAACAAGAATGTAGAAATTGTTTTGCAAACCAGAAGTAACAGAAAAGTTTGCATTAACTTTTCCTTTTCATAATGTATTTATATATTCATTTTAACTGCCTCTAAAAATTTACTGTCCAGTATATTTTCTCTAAAAATTACTGATCTTACCACAATAAAATTCAAAAGGTCATGAAAGGTATTGAAAGTTATATCAGCTGACAGTCCTGAGATTTAACAGCAGAACTGCTTTCTAACATCACCTCTAAGTTACTTACATTATTTTTTCCAAGTGACTTAGAATTATTATATTCTTATATCTTGAATATTTGTTAGTTGACTTGGAAATACCAGCACTGACATACTGATGTCACCTTGTGAGTGTAAGCTACTACCATTAGTCCAAGGCATCTGCTGAAGTACACATCAATTTGACCCACAGCACCCTTGCTAAAATATTGTTACTGGGGTCTTCAGGTGACATTGACTTCAATATTGAAAACTCTTTCAGAACTTCAAGAAAATACTGACATTTATATCACTGATCTCTTGGAAAATGCTAGATTTTACTCCCTTGTTGAAAAAAAAATACTCAGGACAAATAAATGTAACAGGTGTTAAAACTTGCTGAAAAAAAGCTCTTGAAAAACTGAAATCTGACATTAAAAACTAAAAGTTTTCAGCTCTTGATAATGCTTCCTACTTAGCAGCAGGCTCAGAAGATCCTTCTGTTTTTTCATACCAATGGAACATCCACAAAGATTTGCAAAATTATTGATAAATTGAAGAACAGAAAGATTTGAGCCCTTAAAAACCTTGAAAATATGGATAATGGGCTGAAAAGTCACATTATTCTGGCATGATACAGTCATTATATGTTTTTTAATGGAAGACCCAATATCTCCCGTGGTTTAACAAAGAAAGAAACAGTTATCCCTGATGAATAAGAAATTCCAGTTGTTTTCTCTCCTCCCCGTTCCACTCCACTGGTATCCTTGAATGGTGGCTTTTGTAGACTGTGATTACAACATGTATTGTGGTATAAATAACAATTATATAGTTTTACTTCACCAAATCTGAGTTCTTGGTAGTGAGTGTATTTAATTCAGCAGCCTCCCAAAATATTGGCAAATTTCTCTTTATCCTCTACAATAAATCCATTTACTGGTTTCAAGTGAGCTCTGCAAAGCAAGGTTTTGTTTGCAAAAAGCAAGATTTTTCAGTGTCTAAAACGAAAACCCAAGAAATCTCATCAGATAAAAACTGAAAAGGCTTTGCTTGTTTGTAGCATAGCTATGTCTATAACATGCTGCAGAACAAAATCATGGCTTGGAATTTATAAGCAAAGTGGTCTGCAGGTCATCACAGAATTTAGAAATGTCAGTGTTCTTAATATAGCATTAAAATTCAGAAGTCAGAGTAATTCACTAAAACATTCAACATTCATTAATGTTTTTCACCACCCTTCTACATCATGTAAGACAGCCACAGAAAACAGTGTTAGAAAAGCATTGCTGTAATTCTCCACTAAAGAGAGAAAAAGTATTAGAAATGACTATTCAAAGCCTTTCCAATACCTTACCTGGAATTATCAAATACAGACTTTATTTTCACAGCCATGTATTATATAAAATGACTGTGCCTCTCCTTTATAGCAAAGGCGAAAACTATAATGCACTAAAGAACCATATTTCAGCCTCTGCATCTATCAGGTCGAAAGCAGTTATATGGGAATGACATATTCCTGTCTCATGTCGAGCCCTGATGTCTGAATTCAAACTAACCACTTTATTTCTATTCATCAGGACATATTCTTATCTATACAATACAAAATAAAGCAAATACATTTCACATGAAAGTATGATCTGAAATTGAGATCCTATGGAAGATATTCTTTTATAGCCTCATTAAGGGACCCACCGTGTATTTGCATTAACCTCACAGCAACTAGGATGGCTGATCCCAAAACAGCACTTGATTGTACACATTTTCAGCACAGCCCTGTACCTGAGATTTTATAAACTTTAGGTTTCTTTCATTCCCAATGTTTTAAATAAGAGATGGAAAGCATTATTATTTCTGCAATGAGAAATTGCTATTGTCACCTACCAGCCTGATGGCAACACAAGTGCTCAAATACGATGTTCTTCTCCATTGTTTTACTTCCTCACACCTAACTGATTTATTAGCTGCTTTGCTTTTGTTTTGAAAAGAAAAGCATGAGTCACAGAAGAAAAACAATATGTTCTTGGGATAACAATTACCAGCCTGGTTTTGCCATTGCTGCCATGAGTTTTTAGATGGCTTTTTTAGTACAAAACTACTGTAAGTTTTGATAGGTAAAGAGGTGAAAGAAATACACAGGTAAAAAATATTAAATATCAGTATCATCTTCAGCAACTATATCTGTATGAGAAGCTCAAAGGAAGACAATCCTACCAAAGAAGACCAAATGCTGGCATCTACCACACCAGTACTTTTCCTATACCCAACTGAACACTAAATGCTTAATCAGCTACACTGACATGAGGCCACACAAAGTGCAGGTTTACTCAAACTTCAGAACAGAAACATCATTTTTACTCCATCACAGAAACACTGAGATGACAAACAGTATTTTCTTCTACAAAATCTGGACTAACAAATCTGGGAGGACTTGCAGCTGGCTAAATAAGGGATTTCGGTCCCCCTTCTCAGTTAGATCTTCAGGGGAAAAGAAGACATTACTCTTCAGATACATACAGAACTTTAGGCAACAAAATTGCAGAAAATTATCCAGAAACCAGGCAATACAATGGCCTTTTGTTGTGCAAGCACATTTGTTATTTGCAGCATTTTCATCATGACTTTGCTCAAGGTGAACCATAACCAATGTACTTGTCTGTCTACAGGCATATGAATCCCAACACAAATACAGAGCACCCCCTCCTAACATGACACAAATGAGGAAGTGGGACTTCCTTTAATCAGTACTGTTCTGGATCTAAAATTATATGTGCTGGTCACTCAAACATCCAGTTTGCAGCAGCCCCAGGTTGCCTTTCACGTGAGAAAATCACATGCAAAAATCCAGATTCAAGACTTTTCTGATAATATTTAAAAGAATGAACCGAAGGTGTTGGCTTTCTAATTGTGAGACCAATACCATGGGAACATATTAGTTCACACGAATCACTGGCTCACCTCAGCTGCAAAGCAAACCCAGTGGTTTGTCTGAGATTTTCACTAGGGATTGGTACTGAGATTTCATATAAGGGAATATGCCAAGCCTACCTGGAAGGAAACAGAAGAGGTAGTTACCCAGGAAATGAGAAGGCTGAGGTATTCTAATGACCCTTTTGCCTTGGTCTTCACTGGCAAATGCTGCAGTCACTTGCAGAAGGCAAGGCAGGAATTTGGAGAATGAAGAACTACCCACAGTAGGAGAAGATCAGATTCAAAAATATGTAAGGAACCTGAAGGTCCACAGGATCTGATGAGAGGCATTTGAAGGTCCTGAATGAACTGGCAGAGGAGGCGGCTAAGTCATTATCCATCACATTTGAGAAGTCACAGCAGTTTGGTGAAGTTCCAATTGGAAAAGAGGAAACAACCCTCATTTTTAAAAAGGAAAATTAAAAGGAGCACCTCTCCTCTGAAGACAGGCTAAGATATTTAGGGTTGCTAAGCCTGTAGAAGAGGCTTTGTGAAGACCTTACAGCACCTTGCAATACATAAAGGGTGTGGGATCTCAGCACATCGTTCCCAATGTCCAGAGATGCCAGGAGAACCCTTGGGGGTCTCGGAAATCCTGGAATGTTGCCAGAAGTGTCTGGTGGCTTGATTTTGATCCATCCACAGAAATAACAAGAGTTTGAGGACAAGAGAATCACTTTAGAGTAAAAGGTGTAAAAGAGACACATTTAGAAGGTGAAATATAGACTTTAAGGTTTTTGGTACAGGGGGGTTATGGAGACAAGATGAAGGGATCAGGGCGTGTCTTGTCCTTCTTCTTCCTTCTTCTTGTCCTCCATCTCCTGTGGTGATGTTGGCACTTGGGGATTGGTTTATGGTGAAGGTGCACTTGCTAACATGGGTGAAAAGCATTGGGAAATAAAGGTAAATATTATGTACGTAGATATTAGTATAAAAAGACATGACCGCCCCGTGGGTGGGCAGAGAGTGCCTGTGACTGCTTGCAGATCAGACCTCTGTTGGGCAGACAGAAAATTTTGTAGATAAGAAATAATAAACAATCCGAAGACCGAAAAGCTGAAGAGTCCAGACTCGTCCTTTAAAACGCGTGCCACCCAAGAACCACACTACCCGTGTCGGGGCAGAGACAGACAGCCGAACCCGACAAAAGGGGACTAAAGAGAGGCGAGAGGGACAGTAGTGACAAAACAAGGGCAATAGCTTTAAACAGAAAGAGAGTAGGTTTGGATTAGATATTACAAAGAAACTCATTATTGTCTAAAACAGCTTGCCCAGAAAAGCTGTGGATGCTTGTCCTAGGTTGATTATATAATGCTTTTATCCCCAATCGTCTTGATCTGTTTATGCTGAATAATAAGTTTTGCACCTTTAAGACTGTTTCTGAGAGTGAAGGCGGGAGAGAAGCGTGCAGTTTGTTTTCAGACACTGCACTCGCTCCTCCACATTCCTGCTCCTGGACAGTGTTGTCTGCGGATGGACAAGAGAGTGGGACGGAGCTCTCCTTTGTTTTAGCTAGTTTTAGCTAGCTGAGGCAAAGAAGTTCCCTGGACTGTGGGCATTTTTCTGTTTTTCCCTTTTCTTTGGACCTGTTTAAACCTGCTCTGTGATTACAGCATGGACTGAACACCAGAAGAGCACCAGCAGCTCACACCTGTGGCCCACCGGGCCAGGCCTGGGCCACGGCATTTCCAGTGCCAGAGGGACTAATAAGAGACTGAGTGAGCTGAGCTGCAACCCAGGGAGGGGACTTTCTGAGTTTGTCATCTCTCTTGGAGCAGCGAGGGGTTTTATTGTTTAATACTGTTTAGGTTTTATTGTTTAATAAACAGCTTTTTTCCACTTTTCTCTAAGGAGTTGTTTTCTCCTGGACTGGTTAGGGGGGAGCAGCAAATTGAATCTGCTTTCCTAGAAGGAGCCTCTTTGGGGGTTCTCTCCAAAATTTCCCCTGAACCAGGACAATACTCCATCTCTGGAAGTGTTCAGGGACAGGTTGGATGAGGCTTTGAGCAATCTGGTGTAGTGGAAGATGTCCCTGTCCACAGCTTGGAACCAAATGATCTTTAAGGTCCCTTCCAACCCAAACTATTCAGCAATTCTATGGTTTTCACAGTACATTCCTCTTCTGTAGAAGTTTTGTCATTAGCAGCTGGATCCAATCGCTGATTGGTGTCTAGATCAGGCTTGGTGCAGCAGTCAGTGGGGAAGATGAAAAAACTTAGATAACCAACCAAGAAAATTACTCAGTTTGAAGGGCTCTTACATACACAGCAGAGGTTCTTAGCTCTGAGCTTTAGGAAGTGTGGGCCTGTCATTTCATTTTGGGCTGCACATGTTTCTTACAGGGTTTGCCTTCCCATTGATCTTAATGTGATCTGGCTTTCTTTCATGTAATATTCTACTAAGTTTCTTTGAAAACCAGGCACTTTTTACAGCTAGCTTAGTTTGGCCAAATTGTAACAAGCAAAACTCTCACTGACTTAAAAATTGCGCAACAGAATTAGCTTTCCAAATTACATCAAATGTAGTCATACAGATTTTTTTCCTTAATTCTTTTTTCAAATCCTTGGCGTCTGTATATAACATGGGTGGACTCCCTCGTCATCTTCAATTGGACTGAAACTGTTTATAGAATTAACATTTCATGTGAAGTGTTGTGGGAAAACTACACTAAGGCTGTACAGAAAAAAGAATAGTTATTTACAGTAGGCACAGACCTTGGACCATGCACAGAGTAAAGCAGAGAATTTCATAATGTACACACATACCTGCAACAAATCTGCTTCAGACATACAGTTAAAAAATTTGCCCTCTTCTATTCTGCTATGAACTGAAATTTAAAAAAAATCAGAAAAAATGAGACTTTTAACATCTTCCAGGTACTGTAAAGCAATGTCACAGAGCCACTGTCTCACAGCAAATCAGGGACTTCTATAGCTGTGAAAAGAAATGCAGAGATTGGAGGAAGAAGTTTGTTACAATCCATTCTTTTTCTCAAACACAACATCCAGATCTGACCTGTGTTACATGCACTACTTTGATAGAACCCTCTTCCAAAACACAACTTGCTATTTCACCCTTGGACTCTAAACCCAGTGGCTGGTAAACACAGAATGACTGACTGGGAGCTCCCAAAGTAGCAGGTATGCAACCCTAGCAACCTGTGGGATGAGAGCTGCAATAATAGTATTGGCTTGAAATAAGAGAATGCCTCACTTGTAACAGACGACACAATCTGTTTATAGATGTAATGGATCAGTAGTAATCTTTTAAATGAAGAGTTGATGCCTTTCCATAGTATAGTCACTCTTACAGAGCTTAGAATAATGATTATTGGGCAGATTATGTGGCCTCTATTATGCAACAGTGCAGACATGGCCACAGACATCTCTCTGGACTCAAAATTACTGAAATGCTGGTAGCTACACTCAGAAGTACTTGGAAAATGGTGATGCAGAAGAGAGAAAACTGGTACTTGGGAGCAGGCCAAAAGCTTAACAAGCCACTGAAAATCTTCTTTAGTACATTTTGGTCTCACATTTCCATAGGGGTTAGGCCTAAGAGACACATACAGATTTGTTTAGAGACTGTTCTAGGTAAATTGTTTCCAGGATCCAGTCAGAAGCATTTGAAAAACTGTTCCATGAGTTAAGAATAGAAAGTAATCTAAGCAATTACAATAAGGAACATTTTTTCAGGTTCATGTAAGACAGCTCTGGGCACTTCTGTCTTCATCTGGCCACTTGCTTCAGAAATTAGTCATATCTGGCCTCTCAACTGTAGTCCTACACCAGGATTTATCACAGCACACAAAAAAAAGTATGACTGTTAATAATGAATTTTGGCATGTGGACAGTAGTTGATTTTACATATTCAGCTGTAATTGCTAAATATTAAGAAGACAATAAGGAAATACAATACATACTTATTATATGTAATGCAGCACTATTAACATAGATGTTACTATAAGTAGGCATAACAGAAATACTACACATGAAAAATAAAAACCTTCCTGCAATTTCCAGTCTTCTGGCAAATGAAAAGTATATTTGCTTTTGTTAATTCCTCATATAGCTTTCACCCACACTTTAGTCTCTGCTTATTCACCTCCCATGTACCATATTTTTGAGTCTTTTAAACAACCTTGTTTATTTTCATCTTCAGAGCTCTCTCTCAATCTAAAGGCCTCAGCAAAACTGCAATAGGCAAACTCCTTCTCTTCTATCAATGAACACCTCTGGCTGTGTATTGAAGGTTTTACCTTTTTTGTAAGCTGTTTGTAGTTAGTCTTCATATTCTGATGTCCAAGCTAGAACCACTGAAATCCACCACGTCTAAATGACTTAAAATATGTTAACATCTCACTGTGATCCATCATTGTATTTAAGCTTTCAAATACTTTTGGACAATTTGACCCAGAGTACTTGTATCCTAACTAACTGTGAATCCTCACAGAAATATGCAAAAATTAATAGGAAAACTTTCATCTAACAGTGCTTCTGTAAAACTTTACCTGAGAATTTACTGTCTATATGTGATCATCTTACATTTCCAGCAAGATCAATATCAGCTGTGGAGGCTAAAACTCTCATATTGGTTTGCAGTACCAGCTGCCACACACAGAAGCCTTGTCTGTTCAAAATCATTGAAAAGGCTGCTTTTTAAAGAACACACGTTTGTTAAGAATGTCAGAGATGTCAGAAAATCTTACAGGTTAATTATGTTACAGCAAACTGGAGTCACTGCAAATTCTCTCACAAATGTTTAGCCAAATGGTGAAGCACTACAGATAATTGCTATTTACAATCCCATAACCAAAGGACAGCCATTTACACTGAAGAGCTAAAACTCCTCCACAAAACAAGGAATTTAGAAAATTAGCAGATTTCCATTAACTGTTACATTTTAATATAAGTTACAAAGATTTATTTCAAAGTGAAAAGTGCCATGTAGAAATTACTGCATGAAGAAACAGTTTCTTTTACATAATACTCACAGTTTTAATCCACTATCTGATCCAGACTGATTGTTACTGCTGGAGGCTAGATGTAAAATCAGCACAAACTAATATTACCACGTTTAAATATCTGAATTTTAAGTGCCCATGGATAGATATATAAGTTTTTTATTAATTTGTCAGATTACTCCAAAGAAAGAAGTATTTCTGTCCCATCTCTCAGGGTCCTTCCAGTGAGCTGGAATAAATTAACTTCTATGTGTCCCTGCTCACAGCAGAGGTGTTGGAACAAGAGGATCTTTACAGTCACTTCAAACCCAGGCCATTCTGTGATTATATATGTTTCTTATAGAATGTATGACACCAAACAACAATGTCTATTCTCAAAAGAGTAAAAATCTTAAAGGTAGATGCACATTTCCTGCCTCTTCAGTGCAATGAACCCTTATGATAAGTTAGTAATCAGACTTCTAATGCTTGATTAATGCTTGATTCAAGAGATAAATTTGAAAACAAATTCTTCCTGCTACTCTCTTCTAAAGTAGAACTTGAAACATCTAAAAAAAGGTTTTTTAGACAATATATATTATGTTAAAAATGTAAAAGATTTTTCTTCTTTAAGAGCCTTGAATTCTTCTGGTACTGCTTTTGAGGAAAAATGAGCAAAGCCTCAGATTGACCAACTTCTTCAGAAAAATTTCCTTGTACAGGGAATGAAAACAACACCAAACAGTGAGCACAACTGGAAAGGATAAAATCAAGGTGGATTCTTAACTCTAATTAAAAGTCAGGAAAACTCAGAGACTTCAGTCACCTATGAACCTTGAAAAATTCTTGCACATAATATGTAAAATCTTGAATAAATTTTAGCAGAAGTCTCTCAAAAAGCTGCCTGTTTTTTCACCTGCATTAATACAGGTACAGTCTAGTATTTTGGCTCCTATAGGTACTTTTCACTGCTGCAAGTAATCCCATTAGTTGAGGTCACTTATTGATTCAAGTAACATATCATAAAAGAAATCTTGTTTTTCTAAAACAATTATAATGAAGATAAAATGGAGCAAAATTATAAATAAAAAATAAATATAAATAAAAATAAATAAATAAAACATCTTGTATACAAACACTTCTCTGTCAGATTTGACTGCAATTTCTGCAAGCTGGTTTAGAAGACCTAACCTTCTCTTACTCTTCCCCACAGCTGGAGAGAGCTGCAGAAGTGCATCTTTCACTCCAGTGCCATAAGATTTAAGAATCTACCTTTTAACAGATTGCAAGATTTTAAAGTCAGCAAGGTGTGTGAATAAATGTTCTAAGAAGGAATAGCATCTAAATTGATAATATGATGCCAGATTATGAAACATTATTAACAGGTGGGGCATTTCAACACAGGTGTTGGTGCTAAGGGAGTCATGGGGAACTAATGCAACACAGCACTGCAGTCCAACATTTCATTATCCGTCCAGTCTGTTGGTGATCAGCTAGTTATAGTCTACATCACATGACACAACACTAAACAGGACACAAGACCAATGATCCTACCAGAACACATCTGGGGCTCAATGACACTGTAACAGGTGTGGTGACAGCTGGCTTGGGGCTACTCTGCCTCCACAGTCGACTCCAGAAACAACACCAGCACAGCTTCAAATGCAGGAAGTGTTCTGCTTCAGGCTGGCTCATACCATACCAGGTCTAGTTCACTTGAGGCTTGTTTTCTGAAGTGCTGAACACCTGCAGCTTCTTCTAATTTCAGTTGGTATAGAGGGTACTCAGCACTTCCGATAATCAGGCATTATGCATGAGCGGACATGGTCTTAAGAAGCAGATGCTCCACAAAGCCAAAAATGCCACCAATTTCACAAACCCTGTGAGCTTTTTCCAGATCAGAATTTGAAGTGTGCAGCTTTATAAAGAGATGTTTAAATACCTCCCATAACTATGGAACAAGAAAAAAAGATTAGAGAATAATAATGCCACCCTCACTACTGTCAGTCTTGCAGTATTTTAGACATCCAAACAGAATGGGTGGTGCTCACTCTCTCCATGCTAGCTGGCAGGCAAAGAAGTATATGACAGCAGGTTCAATAGGACAAATCACTTTAAAATTGGATAATTTCACATGAGGTGAATTACTGAAACAATGTCATCTTACTGAAGAAAAGGAAATCAGAAGAGGGAACTGCATTCCTGTAAAGAGAACAGCATGATTCTAAAAGCATTATTGCTTTGGTGGTTTCACAGAAAAGAGATTAGTTACAGAACATTTGCTTAAAAGGCACAGAAATATAGATCAAATGTAAACACAACTGTCTGAGGTAATGCAATAGCAGCTAGTATTAAATAGCCCATTGGTTAGCTTTCATTAAAGTAGACTATTTTGCACACTGTTTGAGTTAAGAGCCAGGTGTCTCTGTCTGCAAATGGCCTCACTGCAGGGCTTAAGAGTGACAGCTTAGCCCTCTGCAAGGGGCAACAAAATACAGAAGGTTTTCTATATTCTGGAACATAAATATTTTATATGCATTAGGGGAGAAATATTAATACCAAAACTAACTCTTACATGATAAATTCTGTAAGGTTGCACCACTTTTTTGAGTCCACTTTCTTCATCATCTCTTCAAAGGATTTTCCACAGGCAGGCAACTTTTCTAACATGAGAGATTCATTGCAGAGCTCACTCTGTTGACGTGCACCTAGGAAACATCAGATGCACCGTTAACCACAAACACTGAAATAGAAGCACAAGCACATCACTCAAATTTGTTCACACAGTCCAATATGCCACTTACATTCTCATAGGCTTAACATTTAATTTTCTAAGCACTTTTAGAAAATAAACAAAACACGTATTTACATAAATATGTTAAAAACATAACTTTGTATAAAAAAGTAAAGGTTACCATATATAGTACTGCCTTTTAAATCTAGCATAGAGGAACCTACCTAATCACTTTTCTAATCTTACTTAACTACTTATTACTTAAGTAGTACTACTTATTACTTAACTACTTACTTAACTAATATTAACTCATTACCATCCATTTCCATTTTTAGTTAAAAGCTAACTGGATGTCCCAATCCCACATTTCAGTGTAGAAAGCACTTTTCAAGCTTACACACATGCATCACATTCAACTACCTATATTACTGTGAAATTACTTTAACATTGGAAATATTTGTATGTCTTACCAGCTAAAGGGTGTGAATTTCCACAATCAAAGCTTTTTCTTTAGTATAGCCGCTAAAGGAATTGTCTAGAGATCAAGTTCTGTGAGGAGCAGCTGGGATTGTTGGGGACCTTGGGATTGTTAAGTGTGGAGAAGAGGAGGCTCAGGGGAGACCTGATTGCTCTCTACAACTTCCTGAAAGGAGGCTGTAGCCAGGCAGGGTTTGGTCTCTACTCCCAGGTAACAAGCATTAGATCAGCTCGAAGTGCCAATGGAGGTTTAGATTAGATATTACAAAAAATTTCTTCACCAAAAGGGGTGGATTAGGCTACCCAGGGAGGTGGTTGAGCCACCACCCGTGGAGGTATTTAAAGGATGTGTAGATGCAGAACTTAGGGACAAATTTTAGTGGTGGAGTTGAGAGTGTTGGAGTAACAGCTGGACTCAATGACCATAGAGGTCTTGTCCAACATAAACAATTCTATAATTCTAAGAATAATCTGCAATTATCAAGTGCTAAAATTGCAGCATATAGCTACTTGCAAAGAAAGAGTTAACCTTGACTTGAGCAAGCCTGTAACTTTTTCAACCTATAATGGCAACTCCAGTATATTTAATCAGTCAAATGTTTTTCTCACCCAGCACATGCCTGGAGTACAAAGATAATATTTTAATATTTGTTATAAAATTGAAATTTTCAAAAAATTCTCTTCAGACTAATGTGTTTGATTTTGATAAGGCTGAAACATTTTGTTTTGATCAAGCCATTAAACGTCTTGCTTTACCTCTATAGATGCCACCATTTTGACCATGTATAAAAAAAATGCATTAACATTGAAAATTACCTGTAAATATATGTATATTGACATCTTTAATACAAATGCCTAAATTAAATTAGTCAGAAATTTTTTTTTTCCTTCACAGCAGCTCGAATTCTAGAAATGTGTTTACCTGAACAAAACTGCAACCCTAAAACAAACTGGTATATCAGGGAATCCTCCTGAGAATTCTGGAGGAACAGCTTTTTTTAAGAATACAGCCAAGAAGAACAGACCATTTACTCCTAAAAAAAATTTTCACTGAGAACATGTGTACACCAGGGAGAAGAGGTATTTCTTTTGCTTCTATTAGTTACTTTGAAAGTAGGATCCTATCACTGCTGAAAAGAGCCAGTGGTTCTAATTTTGTGTGGTAACAGCCAAACACATTGCCTGAAGACAACTGAGGTCAAAATCAGGCAAGACTTTGCTTGGTAAGAAGAGAAGTCCTCATGGCCCCATTCGTTACTATCTAGTAAAGAAACAGCAAACTCTAAGGCAAGATGACTGGCCTCAAGCTTCACATCATAACCCAGCCATCAGACACTCAGAAGCTTGAGTATCTCCATTAGAAATGAGGCATGTGATTGTGAAACAGGCTTGAGTGAACATCATTTCACACAGGAAGGAGCTGTCTCCTTTGGAGCCTGGGCAGGAGCACCTTGCAATTTCACTCCAGGTATCACAGTTGACTCCTTAGGTGGTGGTCACTCTCTCCGTGATGCTGTATGACAAATCTCATCTGGCCAAATAAACACCTTGCTTTCACATACTCGCCAAGAGCAGCTGGCCCACAACAGGACAGCCTGTGCTGCACCTGAAACCGTAAGTCCACAACTTCCTACAGACAGCACACCTCTCCAGGTGTACGGCTCAGTCATTGGGACCTAATTCTTGCTCCTTCATCATATTGGTCAGTGCTCTTAAAGCTGCCATGAAGCCTTTATCCATGTTGGCAAAAAGTCAGAACTACAATTACTCACCAGTGATAAAAATGGTGAAAATTACCACACAAAGGCAGCATAATTTTATCCATGAGAAGTTAACATGATAACATGGATCCTGCCTACTTAGTGTTCATGTTGATTCATCAGGCAGCTGCAGCAGTTACCTGTTACACTTTCCACAGACAGACTTGCAGGTGAATGCTAAAGCTGTGCAGAATTCAATACCACATATGAAAATTGCACAGCTCACAACTTAAATCCTGCACTGATGCTTTGACAAACATTACGCAAAGCTGCTTTTTCTGGCAGGGTATTCTAAACAGCCAGCTATCATATGATTTATAACCAAATCCAACACAGCTCAACGTTTTCTTCCACTATGTCACGTGTGTTGACAATTTACTCCAGAAGGATGTTTAAATAGATTTTCCATGCCATTGGTATTTCTGCTTGTCTGTATTTAAAATTTCAATATTTTGCTGGGTCATAGAAAAAAAAAACCTCCATCAGAGGCATTTGAGCCCAATCTGATGACAAAAGAGTTTCTGTCTAAATCCATGACCAAAAGAGGTCAAAATCATGGATATTCTGCAAATTAATCATCACTATAAGGCTGCACCTTAAAACAAACATGTTTTAAGAACAATTCTGAAAATCTTGTGTAAATATATTGAGAATGACCTTTATAAAACACTACAACACCCTCTTGCATACAGCCAATGGATAAGACCAGTTGTAAAAAAATGCAGGACAATTGACTAATTGAGATGAGATAGGATGGAAGTGTTTCTCAAATGTCAACCATTAGCAAAACAGAAACAAAAGCTTGAATTTTTGAGGTAAGACTCACCCGCGAATCCGAGTGTCATTAGACCATTAACTAGGAAGGGGAAAAAAAAAAGAGATGAGTTAGATACCTCCACACTCTTCTATAAAAGGATTAGTGCAATTAAAGCCAAGTAGAGGATAACTACATTATAATAGAATATTCAAAATGCCTATTCAAATGTTACTTTGTTTTCTTAAAGAATATGTCTGAAAGAAATAATGAACATTTAGAGAACATTATGTTTTTAAATTTCTTTTATCTATCCTTTAAATGGCTGAGTCAGACTTGTTATGGGTCTGTATATACCACTCCTTCCTCTAGTTGCTAATATTAAGGATTACGGACAGGGCAGTTTTTACTTCAAGCTTCTTAAGAAGCTTGGGTGAAAAAGTTCAAGATAACACACACACTCAAAACATAGGTGTACTGCACATTCTAACATGTAGAGAAAAACAAATCCTTTCATTGTTAAGCAAACACAACCATAATTAAGTGTGTACTCTTCTCCTTAAAAGCATGTTGATGTGTTTAACTCTCCAGCTTTTGCACAGTGAAGTCACACATTTTGAAAAACATTACAATCAAAACCTATAAGCTTCTCATGCAGAAGTTAGACTAAAATAGGTATATTGGAAGAGAAACAAAATGGAAACAGACTATACCAACAGAAGAAGCATTCTGATTAGTGATTTTCAGTATATCCAGATGGATTAAATTAACAGAAGCCCACTGTGTTTGCAGAGTTCCAGCCACACCCAGGATTTTGTAATAGCAAAGAGGAACATGGCTTCAATTATTTTTGATGTCCCACTGAAAAATAAAATTGCTGACAAATCTTTATAGTGTTAACCTCACATCAGAAATTAAATTAATTATTTCACACAGATGGGTGCCTCCCTGTTTATACAATACATGGCACCCCAGTAAAACAAATCAAGATATACGTAAGCAGAGTATCAGTACCAATCATTAATCTGGACCATGGTCACTGGGATGTGCCAAGCTGTCAACTGAGTTAACTGAAAATTATTTTGTACATGCATAAGAGAAGAATTTAGATCCTTCTAAGGAACATATTTTTCTTCCAGAAAAGCATTAATCTCTGTCTTACTTACTAATGAGCCAGAATGTACTGTGAAGAGCAGGAATCCACACATCGGAAAATTGTCATGCGTCCAAACACACAGGGATGAAACTCCATAATACACCCTAATGACTATATCTCTTTCACAAATAGAACACTTTCTTTCCAGGCTATTAGCAGATGGACTAATAAATAGACTTGATTCCCTATTTTTATTGAATCTTGATTTGAAAATGTGCCTTATTGACTGCATAAGAGTGAAGATCATATTAAAAGTACGTGCTTTACAATGAATTCAAACCCACCCATTCTAGGTAAACAGTGTAGGATGCACACAGATATCCCAGGTATGCCCTGGCAGATCACAGACTGCACCCCCAATTCTTATTCTATCAATTCGTATCACTGTGCTCTAGATCTTTTATGGTTATGGCTGCAGTAATCCTCACAAGACCACAGCAATACAAGAGAGGGTTTACAACTAGAAAGAACCCAAGCATCAGTGAGGAAAGCTGTGAAAACTCAAATACTGAATAAAGACTTACATGTCAGGGCTCACAAATCCTCCTGCCCCCAAGAAAATGTGCTTTTTGCATTTTTTGATCTGGTCATAACAAAATAAGACAGGATGTTTTTCACCTATTCTCAACCAAAAGATTCCAGATACTTCAGAGAAGGGTAAAACAGCCATTCAGATTACCACACACCACTCCTCTATTTTCTTTGCTCTGAGATACTCAACAAAGATTTAATCAGGAGACTACGGCATGCTGACCTTGATAGTTTGCACAGAAACTTTCCAGTAGCTCTTTTAAGATGGGGCAAGCTCAGCTTTTTTCTTGAAAGGCTGATGTCATGACGTCTCTCATTAGAAGATTCATAGAAGGAGCAAAATGGGTCAGTGTTGAAAGGTGTTACCAAGACCCCAAAATAAAACAGTTGGCATACACTCCCACCAAAACTAACACTTAGGAAGATAAAAGGAGGTTCAGTTTAACTGTAGTAGCTGCCTGAAGCAGTGCTTATTTTTTTCTCCATAGGTGGTAGCAGCATGTGTGATCATCCTTAGCATCAGCTGAATCAGATGGGAAGGGAACAACCAGGTTAGAGCCAGAGCAAAAGGTGAAGCAAGTATAATCAGATGAAGGATGAGGAAAAGTAGGTTTGAAAGGCTTTTGGAAAGAACATGAGAAGATAAACAAAGTAGGAGAGAGTAATGGAAAATAAGAAAACTGAGGAAAGAAAAACTATTTTTTTAAACACAACCTTCTTCAGGATATTGTATTTGAAAAATCTCATCCTAGCCCTTCACTAGAACCTCTTATTATCTACTCTACTCTCTTTTTACAGCTCTCCTTTTTGTAAAAGGAGAGTAGAGAGCAGATAATAAGAGGTTCTAGTGAAGGGCTAGGATGAGATTTTTCTCCTTTTTTGTCATTCTCACACTAAAAAAGGAGTTCAAATGAGATTCATAGCCATACATAAATTCACAACTGGGATACATGAGAGGGTAACTGTCCTGTAATTTTGTCAAGTATATAAGCTTTTTCTGTGAAATGGAAAAATATTGCTCAATGTTTATTTTTCTTTTATACTGTTACTATTCATTGGTCTTTTCCCCGAAGCTTAAAAGTAGCACTGAATGTCTTTCTTCTAACTACTTCAATAAATCTGAAGCAGCATATGAATTGCTATGTGTTCTCCCTACTCCACCTTTCTTCAAACATGTTTTAAGAACAATTCTGATAATCTTGTGTAAATATATGAGTGAAATGTTACAATTTTCCCTTGTCTGAATGTTTCTTCAAGATGCTGTTACTGACAGCATATAGTAAGATATTTTGAGTGGCTCCCATACTTTCTCAGAATAATTCTTATTTTAACAGATAAAACTACTCTATATGCCTTTTAACCAGCAATTACAACAGTGTAATATAGTACATATTTTTCAAAATTTGTGATGTTTATTCAAAACCTCATTTTTCTCAATCATAATTTTCATAAGCAAAAAAATGTATAAGGACTTTAAGTCCTTATTATACATTATTATTATTATTTTTATATTATTATTATACATTATTATTATACATTATACCTCATGTCAAGAGCTTACCTCTGTATCTCTTTTTAAAGACAATCCTGCCAATTACCATCATCTAATATTTATCTACATCAGGATAGATCTCTATTGGAAGTTATGTAGTAACTAAACAGCTGCCTCCCTGCAGAACTTGAAGTTTCACTGATAGCAGAGCATAACTGTGCAAGAACTGCCCTGACATACAGTTCACAAAAGCAAGTAAAACCAGAGTTTGAGATGGGAATTGCTGCTCTGCAATCATGCACATATGATCTGTTGGAAACATAAGTGAGATGATTACTCTATTATTAATATTATATATATTTGTCATACTGATAAAATCTCAATGTCATACTGATAAAATCTCAATACTCACATTTTCTTATAAACCTGATTTGAAATACTGAATAAGTCAATCTTACAGCAGCCTAATGTTTCTCCAGGTGTTTTAATGTTGAATAAAGCTACCTGTTGCACAGCTATGACCAAAGATCATGTTAAATTCAACAATCTTTTATGCAAATCCCAAGCCATACCATTACAGGTGCTCTAGCAGGAATGCAGACACTTCAAAGTATCTAAAGCAAAAGAAATTACCCATGGAAATTACTTCTCCTGTGCTCTCACACAATGTCAAGAGGCATTCTACTACATTAAAAAAATTGGTTACAACTGGCATAGGTTTTCTTTATTATCTGTTTCCTGGATATTCATAATTTTAAGAGATTCATTTCACTAGAGTCTGTCTGAATGAAGGATAAGATGAGCTAGCACAAGCATCACATGGTTGCTTTCCAAAGCCTTTTCTAAAACTCGTCTATTGGGGTCAAGTCAAATGTACATAGACAAAACACGACACACTCTGCAAAGGCTAAGAAATCCTACAACTTGATGGGAAAGCCCAGAGGCCACTACAAAAGTGGAAGGAAAGGAAAAATAATGGTATTGGTACAAAAACTAAATCACCTGTCATTCTTTAAATAACCCTCTGCACAATATACAAGGCTCAGAAGGTCATCTTTTGTTCTCAGCTACCAACTGTCCTTTTGACACTTCATAAGAGGAATGGGATGGGGAGAGAGGAACAGGACACAAGAACAACATCACATAGTGTGAAAGCAACCAAGGAAGTGAGGCAACTGAAGTTCACAGAGACAGGCAATGACAGGAACTCAACACAAAGGAAGGATGCCAGGAATAAACAGAAGCTTGCAATAAATATAGTACTCGAAAGAAGTGTTACACTTGCATTCAAAATTGGCCCAGAAAAAAATGTGTCTCAGTATATGGAGTGGCAGGAGCAAGGTAAATCAGTTGGCAGGGTGCACTGATCTGTCTCCACATTCAAGTAGTTTTCTTGAGAGCTAGCATAACATGGAACTCAGCTTTGCATTATCTCCAGCTTTGATGCTGAAGCTCTTTTTAACGCTCATTTTATCCCCTTGTGTCAATGGTACAGAAGATGCATATATAGCCATAGAAATATAATATACAAAACTAAAAGGGCAGCTCAATCCTTACTTTATCACAGTTTGAGGCACTACATTATTGTTTTTAAATTGCGAAGGTAATTTCAGACTGTTAACTATTTTGAACATTAGAGTCTTCATCCTGCAGAGCAAGAAAAGCATGAGAGGAAGCAAATGAAGCCTTTTCATCACTAGAAATCAACAGGGAATGCACCAGAGAGTATCAACTGTTCCGACCCATGCTGGTACAGAGTTCCCCAGGTTTCCTGTGACTGCAAGGCAATGCGACCATTATTCTGAACTCACGCTTCAACTGAAAATCTTTCAGCGTAGCAACACAAATTATTGTCCTTTACATTGTTTTTTGAAGTTCTTAAATCACTGCTGGCAGTATATTAAGAATGAGGCACAATTTCTGAACAGTCTGTCTACTTCCAGAAGTGTTGGATGGGTTTTCTACTACTTTGAAACTGGTGTGGTCTATTTAAATAAATATATAATGAGTATTTTAATAATTTTTTTTCTTTATTAATAATTAATAATTTATCAAATAAATAATTAAATTAAACATACCAGTTCAATAACTAACTTGTGAAGGGATTTCTCAGCTGTACACTAAGATCTGTATTGTGCTGGAAATTGCATGACTCAACCTGAAATGTAACAATGTTTTCTTCAAGCCTTTTCTGTCCCATTATGTTTTTAATGAAACAGTATGTAACTGAAATGTAAAATACTTTTTTTATAGCCACTGACTTTCAGACAGTGAATGCACTAAATACTCCAAGAGCAGAAGCAATTGCTTGAAGTAGACTTCTTTCACACTTTTACAAAAGCAGAATACACAAATGTGATCCTTGACTCGAGATCCATCCTTCCAGAAAGCAAAACTGAGAAAGGGTAAGAGGAGTACATTTGTTTTTAGACTAAAAAGAAATCTGTGGCATTAGAAACAGTTTTAAGATGACATTTAGCAACAAGCACAGCATCATCAGCCAGTCCTGGAGGTGATTGTCCCACTCTACTCTGTGCTGCTGTGACCTCACCTCAAGTCCTGTGTGTAGCTTTGGGCACCGCAACATAAAAAATATATTAAGCTATTAGAAAGCATCCAAAGGAGGGCTGAAAAGATCACAGAATCAGCTAGATTGGAAAAGATCTCAGAGATTATTGTGTCCAACCTATGACCTTGTCAACTACACCAGAGCAGTAAGTGCCACATCCAATCTTTCCCTAAACTCTTCCAGAGACAGTGACACCCTGAGCAGCCCATTCCAATATCAAATCACACTTTCTGTGAAAAAATTCTTCCTAACATCCAGAAATTCTAACCTAAACCTCCCTGGTGCAGCTGAAGACTCTGTCCTCTCATCCTGTCACTAGTTGCCTGGGAGAAGGGACCAACCCCCTCTGGCTACACCCTCCTTTCACACAGTTGTGGAGAGTGATAAGGGCTCCCCTGAGCCTCCCCTTCTCCAGGCTAAACACTCCAGCTCCTTCAGCCACTCCTCACAGGAGTCCTCTATACCCTTCATCAGCTCCTGCTCAGTGCTAGAATGAGTCCTGCCGTTCCCTGGACTCATTCTAGCACTTCAATGTCCTTCTTGAAGTGAGAGGCCCAAAACTCACACAGCACTCAAGGTGTGGCCTCAACAGCGAGGAGATACAAGGAGAATCAATTCCCTACTCCTGCTGGCCACACTACTTCCAATATAGGCCAGGATTCCATCGACCTTCTCGGCCATGGAATGGCCTGGCTCATGTCCAGCTGCTGACCAGCATCCCAGGTCCTTTTCCGCCAGACAGGTTTCCAACCTCTCTGCCCCCACCCTGCAGCTCTGCATGAGATTGTTGTGGCCAAAGTGTAGGACCTGGCACTTGGCCTTGTTGAACCTCAGACCTATTGATCCAGCCTGTCCAGATCCCTCTGCAGAGGCTTTCTATCCTCCAGCAGATTGACATTTGCATCCAACTCAGCGTCATCCATAAATTCACTAAGTGTAGAGTTGATCCCCTCATCCAGATCATCAATAAAGCTATTAAACTGGGTGAAACACTGATCCCTGGGGAATCCCACTAGAGCCAGACACCAACTGGCTGCAACAACGTTCACCACATCTCTCTTGGCCCAGACATCCAGCCAGTTCTTAACCCAGCAAAGACTGCACCTGTCCAAGCTGTGGGGTGCCAGCTTCTCCAGGAGCATGTTATAGGAATCAGTGTCAAAGGCTTCACTGAAGTCCAGATGGTGAAAGGGGGAAGCCATACAAGGAGCTGCTTAGGTCACTTGGCTTGTTCAGCGAAGAGGAGACTGAGGAGAGACCTCATTGTGGTCTACAACTTCCTCATAAGTGGAAGCGGAAGGCCTGGCACTGATGTCTTTTCTGAGGTGCCCAGTGACAGGACCTGAGAGAATGACCTGAAGCTGTGTTAGGGAAGGTTTAGGTTGGTTATTAGGAAAAGGTTCTTTACCTAGAGGATGCGCACTGAAACAGGCTCCTCCAGGGAGTGGTCACAGCACCAAGCCTAAAGGAGTTCAAAAAGCATTTGGACAATACCTTCAGGTACATGGTGTGATTCTTGGGGCTGTCGTGTGGAAGGCCAGGAGTTGGGCTTCAATGATTCTTGTGAGTCCCTTCCAATTCAGGTTATTCTATGATATAAGGTGGAAGGAAGAGAGCTCCACATGATTACACACATCAGGAGGTGCCTACAGCCAGCAGAGGCAAGCACAACATTCCCAACAAACCCAAATCCACTGAATTTACTTCTGTGTGTGTCACCTAGGACATAAGGCAAAGACTGTTATTCACCATGTATCTATGGGCCTGCCAAAGGCTTTGTGCTCCTGGTTTCATCTAACCTCTGCTGGCAAGACCTGGTCTTCTAAGTCTCAGCATACAGTAGTTGCCATGTAAGTGCGTAACATCTAGAACAATGAGACCATAGCTCTTCATGATTTATGACTACAGGTAAATACACTTCTCACAAATGGAAGTGGAAAATCTTTTTTTCACCCCCTAAACATCTCTACTTCTTCAGGTTAACTACAGCCTTGTGAGGTACTGAGGTCTCCATTTTACATGAACTGTGGAAATAATGACAGAACTAGTAAGAAGTCTGTCTAAGGTCACAAGCAGAAATCAGCCATCAGTCATAACTACAGTGTGAGCCAGCAGCAGTCTGGTGCCAGTACCCATTTCACCACTATCTCCTCTCAGAAAATGTGACCAAAGCAACTGAAGAACGTCATCTCTCTGTGACAGCCCCTGAAGTTAGCCATCTGCATCCAGGAACACAGTTTGACACTGTATCACGTGATCACCTGGATGCACATATTTGATCTAATGGCTGCTCATTATTGCAATCCAGGTGCCTATCATTAGTCAAAAAGGCAGGAAAACAAAGAAGGAAATGTGATGTGATTTAAGGTTTCCCTATAATAAGGAAAAAAAGTCAGCACAATATAGACTTTATTCCATACCTAACACCTGTGAAAGAGTGTGAAACACCAGTCCCTCAAGGCCAATAGACTTCAGTTTGCTCCAGTGAGGTAGCCTGAAAGAGAAGTCCACTTTTTTTTTTTTTAATAACTTTGGGAAGAAAGTTATTTAAAGAAAGAAGCAACCTTTTTTTTTTTTTAATAACTTTGGGAAGGGGAAATGACCCATGAAGATTTCACAGACAAGGGTCACTGCACACTCCCTCCTGAGGAAATGTTTAAAACCATGGGATACTTGAAGACATTTAAAGTTCCTTCTTCCCTTGACAGGCAGAATATTTAAATCAAGATACTAGAATCATAGAAGGCCTGGGAAAATTATTTTTTCCTTTTCTGACCAGATGACAAAAATTCCCACCCTGCACATCCCCCTTCTCTTGATGCTGCATGTACTCCTCTCACAGATTCCTAATGCTGTTACATGTTACCATGTTGAGGCATTACATCCAACATGATTCCAGTGAAGTCATGTTTTCTTTCAATTCTATGCCAACTATGAAAAATTAAGTTGGCCTAACCATCCAAATGCAGGCTATTTCTCTTCAGCAGTCTAGCTTGACTACCAGGGTTCCAGAGCTCTGGATAATAACCTACACGATCACAGAATCTTTTAAATTACATGCTGCCATGAAGAACTCCTAAGAACAATGAAACACTAACAAAATTTCTGAGCTTCACATGTCTACTTATACTGCTGTACATGTACCTGCTCCTAGTAGGTGTGAGTGGCTTTTCACAACAAAACCCTCGCTCCAAGGAATAAACACTGAAAACAGATCCTTGCATGGCAGCATGATCCCTCTACATCGTAATTTTTCATAGGTGTATACAGGTATATAGGAAATGCAAAGCAGCAGATTCTGACATAGGAAATTACTTAGGCCAATCTACTGGAGTAAATCATTCCACCGGGTGCCTATCAAGCCACTCTATTACAGCCCTCCTCAGCTGGACAGGAGGAGACAAAATATAATTAAATGCTCATGGGTCAAGGACAGGAAGAAATCATTTAACAGCTACCATCATGGGCAAGAGACCCAACAGGGTAAAATAAATTTAATTACTGCCAATTAAAATCAGAATATGTTAATGAGAAATAAAAATCAATTCTTGAAATACCTTGCCCCTACCTCTCTCTTTTTCCCAAGCATAATTTCACTTCTAATTTCTCTACCTCCTCCTGGAGCAGTGCAGGGGGATGGGAAATGAGGGCAGCAGCCAGTTCATCACGCATTGTCTCTGTCACTCCTCCCTCCTCAGGACGACTCCTCATACTCTTTCCCTTCCCCAGTGCTGTATCCCTTCCACAGGAGACAATCCTCCACAAACTTCTCCAACATGAGTCGTCCCAACAGGCTGCAGTTCTTCATGAGCTGCTCCAGGGTGGGTCCTTCTGCTGGGTCTCAGGTCCTGCCAGGAGCCTGCAAACTTCCCACAAGGTCACAGCCTCCTTTGGGAATGGGGCCCTCCAGGGGTTGTAGGTGGATGTCTGCTACCGTGTGATCCTCCATGGGCTGCAAGGGCACAGCTGCCTGACCCTGGTCTTCAGCACAGGCTGCAGGGGAACTTCAGCTCTGTCTCCTGCAATACCTCCTCCCCCTCCTTTAGCACTCCCCAGAGTTGCTTCTCTCACATGTTCTCACTCCACACTTTTATCTGCTGTTCTGCAGCAGTTTTTTTCCCAATCATAACTTTGTAATCCCAGAAGTGTTCCCACTGCCACTGATGGGCTCGGCCTTGGCCAACAGCAGATTCAACTAAACAATATTGGTTATTCTCTATATTCACCTATAAATCAGGGTTTGCTTAGCTCCGACACTATCAGCGGGCCCCTGAAACAGTTTACCTAAATCTGCCTACCTTCACAGTCTTAGAGATGTTCTAAGGTTGAGATTTTCTTTCGCTTTGCTCCCATATGACAGACAAACTTTTTCACCTAAAGCCTGAGGGAAATCCTCCTAAGGATTTTGAAATCATGCAAGAAATACTAGAAAGGAGAATACATGAGTACTCCCTTCCCTCTAGTTTTGCAAATGTGTCAACAATACTTTTACTCATGAAGTTACAAAGAGCTTAATTTATTTATACAGCTGTGGAGTGGTACACTCTGACACCAGAAGGAATCCCTCACATCTTCCAGATCTTTTGTAGAACAAGGTGAAGAAGGTCTTACAATAATTTATAGACTAAGCCTAGAACATCTACTTCAAGACAGATACTCTTCATAAAGATTTCCAGTGTACATTTAAAGACTGCAAGAATCCCTCATTTCCTACAAGAGATGTTTCTTTTACATTGTTCCTACTGACACTTTTTAGTGCTTTGATAAGTTTTTGTTTTCTGAATCACTGCATGATAAAGTATGAAGTAGCTGGGAGGAAAATAAAACCTAAATATTGCACAGGCATATTTGGCATGGAACAGCATGAGCCATATAGCAACAAGCATCCTTATGGTCTTGCAGTACACACTCCACTTGTTTTGTACTGCTCCATTAGGAAGGTAAGACAAAGAACAGTTAGAATCCACCTTAACTAAAACTTACTAAAAATAAGAAGTCTACGATGTCACATTACTTCACAGAGAGAGATTCCTCTCCCAATTTTTAAAAATATTTAAATCCAAGAAAAACTCACTAACATTTCTTTCCAAAAAAATCTTGAAGTACAGAAAGAAAACAAGTATTTTGAGGAGCTTAATTTTCTTTTTTTATTTTACAATGCTCAGACTTTTTTGCTGTTTCTGGTTTATACTGGAGCCAGTTAAATAGAAACTGGACCGATGGCTATTCCAGCAATATTATCTCTACTTCATCGTGCATCACTAAGTGTTTCATGGTAAAAACTTCCCACCCCGAACATAGCCCTGCAATTATGTTCAGCAGCCACATTTACTAATTGCAAAGGTTACCATTCCTGAATGCAAATTTACCTAGGTCCACTGTCAAAAGTAAGAGATTTACATTATTTTTTAACATGATACAGTAAGTTCTGACTTTGTGTGAAATACAGACATAGCTTATAATAAAACTAAATATTGATGTGTTAGCTAAAATAAAAGAGGAATAGAGGCAATTTCACACATAATGAATGACAATTGACAACCCCATGGAAATAAAGGTTTTAAGCATCTCTTCACTGAAAAAGAAAAATTCATTTTTCCTGTTTCTCTTGAAAACATAAGCTTAATGCTTTATCAGTGTTAGTTTACACTACACAGTGTATCAGTGTTAGTTTACAATACACATGGCTAAATACATTTAAAGAAACCTCTTTTAATATTAAATTGAACTAGTTATGTTCTTGGTACATGGAGATCCTTAAGGAGTAAAGCTGGATCAGCTCACGAACTCAAGAGATGTGGAGAGACAGCATTACACTTGCAGTCGCTTGCCAAAAACAAGCATAAAGAGAAAATCTGTTCCACACCCCCCTGTGGCTACCAGACAGCAAAACCCTGATGTGAAGGCTGAGATCCCCTTCAAGCAAAGGCCACCTCCACCCCAAAGCTGCAGAATGTGTGTCTGGGTAGCCCAGAGACAGCCACAGCTCCTCAGACAACAACTGCAAGCGGCCGCGTGGCCTTTACCTGGCCACATCAGGTAAACAGCCCTGAGGACACTCTCCAGTCACAGAGTGTGAACAAGAGAGAAGATTACAGATCAAACCTTAAGTCCAAGTGCTGAAGTCTCAGAAGAAACCTGAACTTTGTGTCCTATTGATGACCACTTGAATGAGTTCTATAAGGCTCCATTTCCTGTTCCAGTGTTGCCCCATCTCTTCACAACATTTTACAGCTGTGAAATTTCTTCCCCTTTCTGCTGAAGGCAGGAGGCCCACCCGAAGAAAGGCTGCACACCCTGTCAAACCTCAAACTATGTATTTTGACACAATAACAACAATGAAATAATATTTTATAACTATTAGAGTCTCTAGGATGAATCTCTCTGGACACAAAAGGATGCAAAAGTGATCTGTCACTTGTGACTTTTGGAAACAAAATTATTTCACACAGTAAGTGACAGTCATTACAGGGTAATGTTAATTACACTACTTATTCTGATACTGACCACAGATAATGCTCTGCAAAATAAAGGCAAATTAGTCACATTTATTAGAGTGTGAAAATCTTAAGACAGATGCTTTATTGTAGGGCCAAGTGCTTCAGTACAGTCCTTTGCTCACCCAGCTTAACCTGGTTAGATGCAAACAAGATGTACTTTCATCAGCCTGGGGCTCTGCTATGGTCTCAGCAGCACCTACCACATCTTCCTCTTCAGGTGAGTCCCTCTGGCTCAGATCATAGGGGAGCAAGTGACACCCCATCTGCAGAAGGCCATCAATCTGTCTCCATACAGGCAAAATTCTGAATTCCTGGAGACAAAACTGAGGCCAAGGACTGTTATGCAGGCATGCCACTCATCCAAGACAATATGGTAGATCATGTTAAGCTGCTTTGAAGAGAACAAGGAATCCCCTCCACCCTTTGAACCATTTCTAACAGTGCCACTGCATTTTCTTTTGAGGTTTTTAGCAAGGAAAAAAGCTGTCTTCCTCTTTTCAGACTGGTTTCAAGGAAGCCAACATATGAAGGGAGATTAAGACTAAAAACTTCTGAAAGGGCACCTTTCTCCTATTCCACTTTGCTACTCCTTTCTTTCCTACTACTTGCACATTTTCACATAAGAGTCCTTCAAGCAGCTTTCAGGTTGCTCTACATATATATTCACATTAAAATAATGCGATTTTTTTCCATTTATATTTTCCAGTTTATTTCAATGAAAGTCTGGCTGTGAAGAGATTCTTCTTTTAGAAAAATACAGGCTGTTTCCATAAAACACAAAATAATACACTTCTAAATTTCTGTTCTGAAATAAAATGGTTCATGTAACAGCTTTTACTAAACTAATAGGGTGTGAATTAAAACAGGTTTCATTATACTTGTGAAAATTAATCTCTCTGAGCCCCAAATGAAAGCACAGTTTGCTTTCTTCAAACGTCTCTCAAGTAGTAATTTCAATAGCCAAGACACAGATGGGAGCAAATGGTGTTTTGTAAGAGACAACTCATTGCATTTTTTTCCTTGGTAAGGCAAACTGGAAACTGATTCATCTGCAACTCAAGCCATGAATCATCTCAGTGACCAGTAGACAGGTGGGAGAAACTGAAACACAAATGGTACAAAAAACTACTGGTGGTGCAATGCTTAAACACAACTCAACTGGCAAAACCTCCCATAGCTCCTGTTGAGCTCAGCTCAAGACCCTTTCCTTCAAATCATGCAGTTTGTGTATACCTGCACCTATAGCAGTACCTGCCTATCTCAGTGTAGAAGTCAATCTCCACTTCATAGTCTCTTGTGATTTGCCTCATAGGCAAAACAAACCTACAGGCAAAGTCCTGAGACGCCAAAGGTATTTAAAACCTTAATGAGGATGTAGATAGCAAGATCTTACTAATTTAAGAGCAAGAGTTTACATTAGCTAAATAGTCTCCAGGACTGGATCTCATTGCAGTAAATCAGGGTTTAAAAGCCTGGAGTTACCTTCAAAAATGGAGAGCCATTCCTCCTGAGGCCTGGGACCGAGCTGGAGCTGGAGATAGCATTCAATGCTCTGTGCTACCACCTGCAGTCCATTTGACATTACAGGGACAGTCCTGCCATTCACCCTCTCAAAGGAACTGGTGTGAACCTGTCCCTTGTTGCACATGTAGATCTTAGGAAAGGATCAACACCTTCCCAAATAAAAGAATTAGGAGACACAAACAGGGTGAAGGGTGGTGGGAAGAATGCCTGGATCCAACAGCAAATTGAAACACAGGCTGCATTTGCACCAGATGCTTGGCTTTCAGGATGGATGTTGGTGGGGTCTGCTGCCTGTCTTCCTGCCTGCCTAGTGTGGAAAATCACATCTTTAGAATATGAAGCATCATTTTGGTAGAGAAGTGTTTTAGTTAGAACTCTGTGGTTGGTCTCAGAATAAGACGTTCCGTTTTGCAAAGGTTTATTTGTTTTACCCACACACACTTGCCTCAGTCTATTAAATTCAGAACTCCTACAATGGTATTCCGTTTCTTTGTTCCACCCTTTGCAGCTGCAGAACAGCATGATATCCATAAGAAAATAATGGGAAAAAAACCCTTGATTTGGTTTTCAAACTTTAACCTGCTAAAATTGTTTCCTGTTGGATATTTTTTTTCCATCATTGGAATCCAAACTCTTTAGGACTTACATATGCCATGTTTCACACAAGGGGAGCTCAGGACCTTAGAGAATTTGGACTTTTATACACAGCTTTTTCATTATTGTTTGCAGATGAGGTATAGTCTTTAAAACAGAAAGTAAAAATATAATTGGGACCAGGCTGTTTCCAACTGTCCAGCTGCTCACCTGTGACCAAAGCACTAAACTTGGCTAACCTCTGTGAAAACAGCATTATGAAATGCAAAAACCTACTATCTTTGAAATCTGCATACAAGAACTGCTCTAGATAAGGGTCACACCAACTCTCTTGATATGGGTTTATACAAATATATTGAGAAAGATTACTCAAGAATTTAAAAAATACCCAGCTTTACTCTGGTAGCATCTTTTAACTCAAATACTGTGACAGCAGCTCTCTGACCTCAGTGAGCAACAGACTTCCCCAGGCATTTTCCTGGGGAAGGCTGTGAGAAGATCGGAGAAAAGAATGAGAAACAATTCGTACCTCCATGTGCTGCACCTGTTGTGCACGTGTGGAATGTGTTATGGAGATTGTTTACAAAAGGGTGATTTCTTAATCAGCCACTGGTGATGATGTTTGGATGGATAGACCAAGGAGGTCAAAGCTGTATCAGACTGTCTGCAAGGGTTACGAGTTTCTTAATTAGTATAGTATAAGATGATATAGTATGACATAGTAGAATAAAGTGATTGATCAGCCTTCTCGAATCATGGAGTCAATGCTAATTATTACCCGGCTGGAGGCCTGCGGCAACAAAATACAAATAGTACTACTGAAATGAAGGTTTTACATAAAGAATGAAGGAGAAACGTTTGGGCAGGGATTCCAAAACAATGACCTGTGTAAAAAAAACACTTTGCTAAAAGTCCTGGTCAAGCCCTTACGTTTCTTCTTACCTAGTTTCCATACATAGAAGTATAGTAAGAGAGTTTGGTTATGATGGTAAATACAACACTATTTCTTAGATTATTTCTTAGGTTAGTAGGTATCTTCTAAGTATCTACAGCTCTGCTGAGCAAATCAGAGATTTCACCTGACAGCTGGTGTTTCCAGCTCTGCCCCATTCTGGATGCCATTGCACTTCATAGAACTGATGGCATGCCTGTGTCCCAAGTACCTCAGCTGATGCATTGTTTCCCCTCCACACCCAGCAAATCCAACTTCTCCTACAATCACTGCATTTTTTGCCATCCTCTCTAAGGATGGACAACACCACAAGTAGTTATGCATAGAGATAATGTGTCAAGAATCCTAGGCAGAAAGATACAGAAAGTAGTTGCCTGAGGTTACAGAACAGTCCTACACCCTACCCAGACAGGCTTTCCACTGCCTTCAGTGAGCTCAACACTGAGGAATGGTGGTTTCACCTAAATGGCAGAGGTCACAGCTCTCTCCTTAATCAAAAGAAGCCATTATGAATGATCATTAAATTAAAGTAAAAATTCTTCCTAAATAACTAGTCTTAAAACTGTATTTGTATTCCCAAAAAAGAAATTTAGTTTTCTACCACTTTAGGCTGTTCTTATTAAAAACCCTTGATTTCACATCCTAGAACTCTTAAGGTTTTTCCACTAGGAAATCAGTCTCATTTCATTAGTCCTTGATTATATCTACCCTTCCAATTCCAAGCAAAAGTAATGTATTACCAGTTAACAGATATTCTTAAAATATTTTGTGTGTGTGTTATTCTATTAGGAATGGAACTAGCACAGTTAAAAATATCTAGCACAATTGATTTATCTGTGCCTCTCTGGTGAAAAATGTCCTTCTGTAGCTTCCTGAGCCACAGGGACACTGTCCTTCACTCTAGTAAATCTCTGAAAATATATCTCCAGTGGGTAATTCTGCTTTGCAAAAAACACCATAACATCAAAAAGTCTCCCCATACAAAAAGATTATTGCCTAGTTCCCTAAGTTCAAGATTGCATACATTTTTCACATATCAAGACAAGTGTTGGCCATCTCTTTATTCCTTTTCAGCTGAGGAGTAACAGAAATCTGAGCAACTAAGGTAAGATTTTAGAAGTCCTCAAGCCACAGAGAATCAGAAACTTGTGCATGTGACATGTCATTCTTTTGACAGACCAGCTAAGGATGATGCTACTGAACACTGTCAATACTGTCTATTTGTTTGTGGGTTTTTTCATAGAAATACATGCAGTGTTTACCAGGTTTGTACTTTGGAAGGGGTCTAAAATAGCAGACAAAGTCCTGAAGTCCTCAAATACATCTTCTAAAGGTACCAGGCCTGAATTTTTGTCCCTTAAGTGTGACTCACAGGGAATCAACTGTATCTCTTAGTTTAGTGTTGAGTGAAGATGATCAGAGCCGACTTCTGGCAACTTTAGATGACTACAAGACATTAGATCTGAGAGCCCCAAAACAATCTACCTGACAAGGAGCAATAAAATAGTTTTTCTAGCAGCCGAGGCACTCTAAGAGAAAGATCTGAAGGATAACTGCACTTGATAACTACGTGCTTGGAACTCAACTACTCTAACAGAACGAGTCCTTCAGTCTGCAGGAAAAAACCTTCTCCAACAGCCAAACACACCTCCCCAAAACCCAAGTGGGATCCAAGACGAAAAGCCTGACTAAGGCGAGAAGTTTGAGATCGTTTTCCCTGGGGCCTGGACGCCCTGTTCGAGGACTCCCCTCTGCGATGTCGGCGCGATGCTGAAGGGGACCAGCGGCCCTGACGCTGCGCCCGGCCCCGCTGCGCGCCCGGAATGCTCCCACTGCGAAGCCGCCGCTGTGCTCGGAATGGAGAGCCCCGGAGGGAAAGCGATCCCCGCTGCGTCCCGACACTCCGGCAAGGGACGCCCGGAGACCCCCTCCCAAAGCGATGCTCTAGCCACAGTGGGGGCGCTCCCACCTTCCCCGAACTTCAGCCCCACGCCCCGGCTTGAAGCACTGCCCTCGAGGACCGCGCACACGCAAGGATGCCCAGCCGGTCCCGCTGCAGCAGTCCCGGGGCGGTAGCGGCGAGCCCCACCGCACGCTGCCGGGACGCCCCCGGCCAGCCCCGCCAGCCACTTACCCCAGAGCAGCAGGACAGGGAGGTGCCGCCGGCGGCTGCCCTGCGCCTCCATCCCGGCGCGGGCGGCAGCGGCGGCGAGCGACCGCGGGGGACGGAGCCCGCATGGGGCGGCCGGTCCGCAGCCGCAGAGGGCGCGAACCCGCCTCAGCCCGCCCGCCGGGGAGGTTCCTCTTCATGCCTCGGCGTCCAGCCCCGGGCGGCGGCGGCAGCGGGGGCGGGCGCGCTGGGGAGCAGCTCCCCCGCCCCTGGGAGCTCCCAGCGCCGGCGGGGCGGACCCGGCGGCCAGGCCGAGCGGGGACGGGCGCGTGTGAGTGAGGTCTGTGTGTGGCCGCAGGAGCGCGGCCGTGCCTCCCGCTCCTCCAACAGCCACGGCAGGAGCGATGCTGCTGCCAACCCATCGGTCTGTGTGGCTGCCTAGGGGAAAGGCACCTACCCTGCACGGGGAAGGTTCTGGTCGTAAGTGTCCGAGGGATTCAGGAACTCTTCACCTCTTGCCTGGGAGCCAGAGCAGCTTCTCTCATCACAGCATCCTGGCGGTAGGGCTGAAGGCATGAGGAGCTGGAGGGCCACCTGTGTTAGTCCACCTGCAGCCCTTGCATGGCACCGACGTGTTGGCGTGCTCAGTATTTACAGCTGAACATGGGCAGTGAGCTGCCCTGACCCCACACAGACCCAGAGCAGCCTGGAGTTCTAAGATGCTAAGTGTATTTTTATGTTGAATTTCATCTTTGCCTGTCTCTTTTCAGAGATGGTACAGCTCCTGGTTTTCATCAATATTTAAAGGCTGTGTTCCTGGAGCTCTCTCTCTAGGAAATTAGCATCTCCATCAAGAAACTCTAGACTGGGAAGCTGCTAAAGGCAACTTTTCTTACCTAAAAATAGTAGTATTGCTCAGTAACAAAAACCCAGACTGTTCCTCTAGGTAGATAGACACTCCACCTCAATAATGGCCTTTTAGTAGAACATTAAATCACTGCCATTATTAAAGATCAAATGTACCATAAAATTTCAAATTTCAAAAGATATTTTCAAGCCACACACAAGAAAGAAGGGTACTTTTATGTATCAGTCAGGTTGTTAACTTTGTGTGCTTGCCTAGCACAGTGCTCCAAACACTTTTGGAGAGTGGGACCCCAACACAGGAGCAGAGTTATGCAACATGTGCCGTTGTAACCACTGTTTTCAGTACACAACCTTTGTCTGATTTATGCTGAAGGAAATTGAAAACTTTGGAAACCACAGAAAAGGCTCGGAATCCAATGTTGAAACAACTCTGCAGACATTTAAGTGTGTCACTTAGAATGAACCTCCTATCACTTGTGTGCCACTTCTTCCACTTGGCTGGAAGCAAATCTTGTAAAATACCATAAACCATAAATAAACCATAGCTCAGGGAGATCATCCTTCAGCAGAGGGGCTGCCATTTCTGTTTTGTAAGGAGTGTTTGCAAGCTGGCCCTGCCAGAAGGAGCTGCAGCAAAGTGACAAGCGTGAAGGCACATACACCACAGACTTGTTATACCATCTATAGCATCCTTTCTAACAGTGAGATCTTGATTTCCATCACAAATTCCATTTCTTGCAAATATGAAAATACAGTTAGTATTTTCAATAATTTAGACTGATTTCCAGGAGGTTCAGCATCATGCTTTATATGCAATATTATATGTTTATAATGTTTAAAAAGTACAGTATATTATACAGTATAAAGGCAATATTTTTTGTAACACACATGGAGATAATACTGACAGGTATTTTTACATCAATTGCATTTGTTTTCTTCGCCTGTTTCAGATGAAAAACTGGCAAAGTGAGTGTTGCTTCTTCCAACTCTCAAGATTCAGCAAGTACTTCCCATTTTGTGCTTGCAGCACATAGTTTGAAGATGCAAACGGTACCTCTGAGGTAGAATAAATAGATAGAATTTATAGGTAAATGCACTAATGCAGCATGTTTCATTGAATCACAAGCCAGCTGTGCTAGGTGATATCTGCAGCAATGTGGTTTAAAATGAGTAAGTCTGGTTCACACTTGAACAAAACAGTGACAGCATTAGAATTAGAACAGTCAGCAAGATGGTTCAAAAATCTTTGGCAATTTGCAGTTTTTCAGTAAGACTGCCTACTCCCCCCAGCCCCATTGTATTGCAGTAATGTGAACAGATTTACTCCAGAATGACTGCAAACAACCTTTTTTGCTCTGCAAATCTGCCTCGATAGCCTCGTGTACCTACACCAGTAGCAGAAATCCAATTCACCTTCAAATAAGAAATTCTGTAAATGCCCTTTGCTGTACAGAGCTCTGAATCCCATCCCTGACACAGACACTAGCAGTGACCTCAGAACCATAGTCCGTTTTAATTTCCAGACATACAGCCTTCAGAGATCACACTGACACCTTCTTAGGTATCCTGAAGACAGTGCTGCAATCACATTACTTCAGGTATTTTCTAAAACACTTAAATCTGCTGACAAGACACTGAGTAAAAGAAAATATAGCAATAGACATGTAGGTAGTTGTGTCAGTATGGCAAGTTCCTGGGGAGTCCATAGTGAGAAGAGATGGAAGAAGTCAAGCTGCTCAGGACAGGTATTATTGCCAGCACTACAGGGTTCAGAATAGTGCAGGATAAGGTAATAAACTTTCTTCCTCCAGAATTTAACTGATTCAACAGAAACTGGAAAAAAAAAAAAAGTTAGGAAAAACCTGAAGACATTACGCTACAGAAAACAACATCGCCTTTCCTTGTTACCCCGCAAATGGCCCTGAGAGAGGCCTTGCTTGTCCGTATGGAGGGACTTTGCCCAGTGTCAGATGAAAGCTTTCTTCACCTCTTCCTAGCACAGCAATTTTGTATAAAAGGCACATTAAGATTTCAAGACCAGGTTTTAATGGGATTGCTTGCTGGACTGAGGTTTGAAAAAGTAGGTTCAGTTCGCCTGTGGTTTTCAACTAAAGTAGGTCATCCTTCCTATTTAGTGCTCCTAGAAGCATGCTGTTCCTGCTCCAGAAATTAAAAAAAAAAAAAAAAAGGATCTGCAGGTTATTAAAATAATTCCTCTCCTTTTACCATCAATATAGAAATGTATAAACATGATAAAACACACCCCCCAGTTAAAAAACAACTTCTTCCTGTGAGTCAAAGGCCTCACTGTGGTATATTGACTGCACATAATACCCAAATTTAGTTTACATCAGTCAGATCCGATGAGCTGAAACTCTTTACACCTATAATACCTGAAACGAAGGAGGAGAAAAAAGAACAATTTTTTAATGTAAAGATCTGAGACTTTTTAACATAAGAGCAGTCATGGAATACAGAAGTACACAAATATTTTGCCAGCCTTCTAAAGCTTAAATTTTAAGCTATGTATGGTTGTGCTCTGTGATTTCAGCAGGGTTTCTATGTTCAGAGCATCTAGGGAGTGTTCACATATTTCAGACTGCACTCTATTTCAAAAGTGCTGAGCTGTGAGTATTTAGCACCTCTAGGACCTCTAAGCACCTCTTATTTTATATACCTAGCTCTGACATGACAGCCTTCACATGGCACAGCATGTGGGCTTTGTTTGAAGGAAGTGGAATATGCAATTACTCTGTTTCCATACTAGTTTCTAGTACAGTAAATTGTTTGAGTAAAAAAAAAAAAAAAAAAAAAAAAAAAAAGAGCACAGAAAACAAGGTACTTCTGTACCCTATGCCATCAACACCAAGACCCAAGACCTACCAAATAAAAATTCCACAAGTGTCATGATGCAGGTCAAGGGAAAGCAGACAAGTGTTATGGAATGATGGCAAATGCCTCTTCCCTCTCTCTGGGAGAATCTCCACAGTCAAGGATCCTCTACCAAGGCACCCACCCCTTGTTTTACAGCCAGCAGTGCAAAACCCAAGTGCAAATATCTAGGAACTGGGATGTCTTGCTCATTCCTATCTGTTGTTCTCTTACTAAAAAGAGTATCCCAAGACCACTGGTGACTGTATGTCATGCACATCATAATTGTCTCTTCCTGTTGTACACAGCTATTGTTTTTCAACACCAGCCAGAAGCTTTGTTATAACAGAAAATCTTTTTGTAATTTGGTTCAGGGATGGGAAGTAAGTCATGCCTTCATTTTAATGCAAATATAAGCTTAAGCAAAAGGCACACAATGCTCTATTCCTTCTAGACTAAATAAAACCAAAATTAATTTTAAAGGTTTTAAACCTTTAAAACTGTCAGTTATGTTCTAGAGGCCCTGACTTTCTACTCAGAAATTAATTTTGTTTTTCATGACAGGCTCACTGAGCAGTTTGAAAAATGCTGGGAAAGAATATATATATATATATATATATATATATATATATATATATATGTATATATACCATGTATCCCATACATGGTTGTGTCTGAGAAATAACTCAGAAAATCAGGGAGAAAGATACAAGAAGTTAAGTGGAAGAAACACTGTTGAGTTGGGTTTCTTTTCCCTTTAGAAATATTAACACTGTTAGAGTTTATTTTCAACCAAAATCTTATAGAGATGAAAGCTGAGATACATCTGAAGGAACATTCAAGGATCATTTTATAACCATCAGAACTCAGCTGACTCCACAGAGATTGGTGAGACAGTAACAAAAATCTACTGCAATAGAAAACAGCAAAGCCTATTCGAGTTCAGTCTAAACACAAGATTTCTGATTCCACTTGTGGGCTCTGATCAGTGCAGTTCTGAACCAGCATCCCCTTATATGGAAACATACTAAATGTACTTCTTAGGTGCATGAATGGCTTTAGGGCTGAGCAAGACAGATCCTAGAATACTTCTTAAATGAGAAATTCCATAAATCTCTATTCCATGGAAAAATGCAGCACTATATAAAATGGAAGATATTACTATAGTAAATAGAATGTTATTTGGTGATACAAAACAAGTGCAATACATAACATTTCTAATTATCCAGTCCTGCTCCTTAGTATAATTGTCCTTCTAAAGTAAAATAGAAAATAAAAAAATAAATCATAACATTTTTTCATTAAGTCTGAGTTCAACCTCGATTGCATTCACACATATTTGTATCATAATAAATCATCCTATTTTAATCTTGTCATCTCTACAGCCCCAAGGCAACCCCAGTTCATTCACAGAACACTCACACCTCTTTTTCACTGACACATCTCACAGCATTTGCTACAAATTGCTTAAAATGTGAAAGCAGACACAAATATCACCTCATGCTGTTCTACTTGACCAATTTCCCTCAGAGTGCCATGGTGCAGAGCCCCAGCTTCCATTACTTGAGGAGAGGACCCAGAGAGCTTCCCCTACATCATGCATTCACTTTATTAGTACTACCTCCCTTACTCCTGACTTGGAAGAAATGCACAATAAATACTTTCACTTACTAATGAGAAACTTGGAGAAAGTTTGTTGGCAGTGTGCCTGAAGAACATCACTGATTGTCACTGCCATTTAAAAAGGGGAAGGGAGGAAAGAAAGGTGGTGTTTCAGAGACACCATTGGTTGTGTTTTCCATCTCTTTCATAATTTGTCCAGGATTGGAAATGTATCCATTCACAAGGGTTCTTTCACTATTTGACCACATACTTTCATGTCTTGGGATCCCTTCAAATGATCTCAGGAAAGGAGACCAATTATTTCCCTCACATAGAAATAAAACTACTGTTTGCATTTACAAGTGCATCAATTAAAGGTTTAATTGTGTTTATTGTATTTGCAGAAATGAGACCATCTGCTCAGGTTCTGCTGGCCTCAAATGACAGAGAGTATCTTAGTGTGACAAGTGACCATAGCTCTCATTCGAAAAAATGATGTTTCTCAAACATCTAGGGCAGCACAAAAATAAGAACAGGACACAGGTGGGAACAGTGAGTTACAGATTTATCCTGGTAGCACTCACTATATTTGTCCTATATCAAACAGCAGTGTAGGCTGCTGCGACTGGTGTGCTCAATCTCTGATTCACAGAAAACCAACATAAACTTTAGGAAATTCCTATTATTAAGGAAAGTGTGTATTTATGCATTAGTTAACAGGAAATAATATCAATCCTCAAATGAAAGTATAAATGATAGAAGAAAGGAAATACTATCTGTTCAAATGTTTACTTTTTATGAAAGGCTTTGTTCATCAAAAATTTCACTTTACAGAATAAGTAGCCCTTCATATTTAATTGAATTGCTGTGAACATCTCTCACTATTTTTGACTCTAACAGTAGAATGATCTGCATCTTATGGAATTATCAGTTAAATCTTACGAAGGATCCTTCTTATCATCACTTATTTTTGCTTTAAATTTAGAAAAGATTAAAAAAGTGAGATAACAAGAGTTCCCATAACAAATTTACTAGATACTAAATTTTTCTATGTAAGGGAATTGAAGAAATAATATAGATGAGCAAAAGTGCTTTAAATAATCTAGATTAACTGAAATAGGCAGCTATATAAAATAGACAGAGATATAAAATATGCCAAAGATGAGCTATCTTTGTCATTGTTTCCAGAGATTTCTAAATCAGAGGAAGAATGTGAGTAAGTGGACAACAGGCACACCAGGTAGTGTACCACTGGCCCACATGCACACTTGACATTTTCAACTACTATATCAGCTACTGAGTTGCAACTCCATAATTTCAGGTGGAATTTGCTGTTTGATCTTAGCAGGCATATTACAATGCTGCTCTAGAGGAAGTGACACCTATCAGAAAATATGAAATCTCCCACAGCCCAAAAGTCAGACCAAGATTTCAAGTTCACAGTAAAGTCAGTGTTGAACACATCAAAGGTAGGGGTTTTTTCGCACTGCTGTCGCAAGAGTGTAATTTGCCTTCATCATACACTAGAGCTTCAAATAACTGTGAGATTCCAAACGGAATAACCCAGAACAAAAATAATAATAATAACATTAATAATAAATATTACATAATTACAATTCCCCAAAAGTGCCGAAAGCGCATGTTGGGGGGGAAAAAGAATCCTAAGTATTTAACCAAAAACTCAAAACCTGTTCACACTGTAAATTAGGCAACTACTTTTAAAAGACAATACCTATGTCCCAACTCTTTGTCTGTCAGAACCATCACTGTTAACTTTTTGTCTACTCTTCAGAACACTGCTATTCTAACTCTGAATAAAGGCCTATGACTGAGCTTGTGATGAATGCTGGGTTCATAATTTGAGATAGGAAGTTCATTTCTTAAATGAATAAGTTTTATTTAATAGATTCCTTGTCATATTTCTTCCTTTCTGGAAAAAAATAAATAAAAGGATCTGTCTGGTTTTAACTGGGATAGAGTTAGTTTTTTCTTAGCTGGTACAGTGTGATGTTTTGAATTCAGTGTGAGACTGATGTTGATAACACACCGATAGCTCAGCTGTTGCTCAGCAGTGTTCAGCCTGAGCCAGGGGCTTTTCAGGTTCCTGTGCTCTGCCAGTGAGAAGCTGCACAAGGACCTGGGAAGGAGCATGGCCAGGACAGCTGACCCAAACTGGCCAAATGGATATTCCAGACCATAGGGCACCCTGTCCAGTATATAAACCTGGGAGAGCTGGCTAGGAGGGGCAGATCACTGCTGGGAAATGGGCTGGGAATCAGTCAGCGAGTGGTGAGCAATAGTGCTGTGCATCACTTGTTTCTATTGGGTTTTATTGCTCCTTGTCTCTCTTTTCAATTACAATTGTCAGTAGAAGGAGTAGTATATTTTATTTTGTTTGAGCTATTAAACTGTTCTCATCTCAACCCAGGAGCTTTGCCTCTTCTTTCCAATTATCTTTCCACTGGGGTGAGGGTAGCGAGGCAGCAGCTACATGGCTCTTGCTGGCTGGGGTTAAACCACAACAGACATTTTCAGCAGTACCTGGAGGATTGAGATAACAACAAATCTGATCAAAGCTTTTAAAAACAAATTACTTTAAGGAATCATTGAATTGTTTAATCATTGCTGGTCACCATGTTGTTTCATTTGTTCCCTGCATGTGTGCTCACAGGCACATTATAGAACGCTTCTTGATGCACATCCCTGTGGTGATGCTGATCGTCGATGGGGTGTGGGCTAAAGTCACAACTCTGTTGCTCTTTGCAGGAGTGGTTTATGGATGGAATCACTGATCGTGAACCAAATCCTGTCTGACTGCTTGGCACTGCATCACCTCTGAACCTCGGGAGCCATCTGGTGGAAACTATTAACAATCACACCTTTTAGCGATTGCTCGTAGCGTTAAAAGGACCTTAATTTCCTGAACATTTCTTTAATTTGTCCGTTTTGCTGAGCATGAATATGACAGTTTGCGAGATGAGCTCAGAAAGCCCAAGTGGGAGATTTTTCTTCAGGTAAACACTCACAATGATTTACAATAAATCCATATGTGTAAGAGATGGGCAGGGATGTTTTCTGAAATAATAACACATAGATTTACTTTTCTCAAATATTTTTTTCTGGAACGTAAAAAATGTTAGTTAATTGATAGCAGAGCTTCCATTAAACTCCAAATATGCTGATCTTAAGAAACTATGGAATAATGTGCTGTTCAAACAGTAAGTGAGAAGACTTAAGCAGGAAAGCATTAATATTATCTAGACATCATATTAATTAATTTCCTTAATCAAAGAAATCCTTTGAAGAGAATTTTCTTCACCAGATAAGAGAAAGTAATTATCAGCGGGGAGAGGATGTGGGTCACAGCAGAAAGGATGCCATGCTGTACCAGGAAGAGACACCCCGTGGTAGCAGCCTGAACTGCCCTTCCAGCAGTCGCCTGCAAAGAAACAGCAGAATGAATTATATTCAGGGATTAAACAATTACTTATAAAACCACTTATTTTAATAATACAGGTAACAACAGGACAGATATTATGTAAAAGTCGCAATTTTGGTTTCCAAAATGCCATTCACAAATTTAAGCTCATCTTTAAGCTCACAAACCAGTGTTCATCTTTTCATGTCTTCCTCTCCCCTTACCTGAGGTGTGACTGTCCATGCCGCTAGAGCTCTCTGTCACATTCTTTCACATCCTCTATTAACTAAATTCAAAATAAATCCTTTTGCCATCAGTGCTAGGCATCCCACCATCTCATTACATTAAAAAAATCCTACAGATTTTTTTTCAAATTTCTTGTCTTCACTTAAAAGATCCTTCAAAGCCCTCCCCAACTCTGCCTTTTGCTGCCACCTTTGTACACTTACATTTGTATATTAAAACTCTACATTCCCAGACAAAACAACATGGAGGGAAATCAAGGCTTTCCTGACTGTAAGAGCCAAAAAACCCACAGCCTCAGAGGTCACTGCAGCTTTGATCAGATGTGGTATCATGGATAGTATAGGGATAAAATGTTTCTAAAATAACGGGATATTCAGGGGGGTTGGAAAGAAAGGTTGGGCCAGTTAGGCCCTGGAAAAATGTTAGGGTGGCAGCTTCCAAGAGGTGAAGAACGAAGCCGCACAACACCGGCATTGTGTGCGCAGCTTTCAAACTGCTAGAGGACGGTGTTTTGCCCCTCACCTGCCTCTTCGATTCACTCTAGCATTCGTATGGAAGGAGTTCTTGAACAACTTTCATCTGTTTTGTTGCCCTCCATTGAACCTGCTCCAGGAACTGCCTGTCACTTTGTCCTGAGGAGCCCAGAACTGGACACAGCACTAGAGGTGATCTCACGACAGCAGAGTAGAGGGTCAGGATCACCTCCCTCCACCTGCTGGCAATATTTTTCCTAATGTACCCGAGGATACCATTGGCCTTCTTGGCCACTGGTATGGGCTCACTATTAGCTCATGGACGGCTTGTTGTTCAACAGGACCCACAGGTCCTTCTCTGCAGAGATGCTTTCCAGTGGTTTGGCCTCCAGCCTGTACTGGTGCAGGACTCTGCATTTGTCTTTGTTGAACTTCAGATAGTTCTTCTCTGCCCTTCTCTCCAACCTGTTAAGATCCTTCTGAATGTCAGCACAACACTCTTGGGTATTGACCACTCCTCCCAGCTTTGAGTCATGAGTGAACTTGCTGAGGAGGTATCTGCTCCTCCCCCCAAGTCACTGATAAACAAGTTAAACAATACTGGACCCAATGCTGACCCCTGGGAGACACCACCAGTGACAAGCCTCCAGCTAGAGCCTCTTCTACTGATTTCGTCCCTCTGTCATGTGCCATTCAGCCAGTTCCCAATCCACCTTGCTATCCACTTATCCAGTCCACACTTCCTGAATTTGCATATGAGGACATTGTGAGAGGCAGTGTGAGAAGCTTTGTTAAAGTTGAGGTAGACAATGCACACTGCTCTCCCTTCATCCATCCAGGTAGTTGTCTCATCATAGAAGGCCATCAAGCTGGTCAAGCATGATATACCTTTAGTGAATCAATGCTGACTACTTCTGATCCCCTTCTTTTGTCATCCACGTGGATAGAGAGGGCCTCCAAAATGAGGCACTCCATCACCTTTCCAAGGATTTTGTTGTCATCAGTGCTTTCTGGGAACCTCCTGGACAGTTTGTGCATCACTGTCTTTCTTCTCTAGCAAATGTCAGACAAGTTACAGTCCCCCATATGCTTGTTAATTTGAGGCTGATTCAAGCTGTCACTTTTTTCTCCTGCTTAGGCAGCCAGTAGGAAATACCTGCAGCTGTGTTACCCTTGCTAGTCTGCAACTCCACCACTGTGCCTCTCTGCTCCTTCTCAAGCAGCATGAAGCTCTTCATGACAACAGCTCTTCCAGTCATTTGAGGTATCCCACTGTCTCTGTCCCTCTGTGAGCCTCTCAGGTACCCTCGGCCAGTCCCGAGTCTGCAGAAACCCGGGGGCAGCCCTGACATGGCCGACAGCGGGGAGACACTCTCTGTGCCCCGAGGGTACTGAGGGCACCTGGGCTGGCAGGGAGACACTCTCTGTCCCCCGAGGGTACTGAGGGCACCTGGGCTGGCAGGGAGACACTCTCTGTGCTCCGAGGGTACTGAGGGCACCTGGGCTGGGCGCCTTTGCAGCAGAAGAGACACCAGAGACATCGGTAGAAGATAAAGGGCCGACTCTTAGCAGGGGTTAATCCAAGGTTTTATTAGGAGTCCCAAAGGAGCTCCTGCACCTCAGGGGGCCTCCTGCCAAGAGCCCCGGGAGATGTGTCAAGGTCATATTTAAAGGGAGGTGGAAACCAAAAGTAGATAACATTTTACCAACCAATAAATGACCTAAGGGATGGATGCTGGGGGATAAACATATAGGACAGCGTATGGGACAAGGCTTGGGGGGCTGACTCCCAGCCTCTGGCTAATCACTCAACGACCTGGACCAAAACTTCTGGATGGAGGGGATGGGATGCTGAGTGATTGACAGAGAGCCAGGGTGGGGGTTTGGGGATGATCTCATCCTGGGAGAGGGATAACACAGGTAAAGGGAGGGGGCTACAGTTTGGGATAAACCATTTGGGAAAAATATGGGGATACAAAACAGACCTACTTCAAAGTATTACAAAGTATAAAAACGCACTACAACATCCCACCAACTTTCCATAATCACAATGAGATCAAAGCCCTGTGACTGCATACAGATCTCTAGTTTGTCCTGTTTGTTCTCTATATTGCAGGCATTGTTGTGCAGGCTCTTTGTAGTGTTTAATAGTGTCAATATCCCAGTAGGGGTGTACAGGGATGCCACACAGTTCTGTCTTCTGGTTATGTCTTTGGCTGCTTGTTATTGATCAAGCTATTCTCCCTTAGACCTCTTTTTGCTGCTAGAGTCATCACTACAGTTCTCCCTGTACCACACCTTATCTCTGTCAAGCCTGTCTGTGTCTCCATTTCCCCTTCAAATCTAGTTTAAACCTCTCTTCATGAGCCCTGAGCCCTGAGTAAAGGGTCCTGAGCCAAGACCCTTTACTCCCTTTGAGACAGGTAGTCCCTGTTAGTTGCCAGCAGGCTCAGTGTTGTATAAATTGACCCAAAAAACCCCAAAATTCAACTCATAACACCTATCTCAAAGACAGGTGTTCATTTTCATGATTTGCCTGTTCCTTGCCCAAACATTCCCTGTAATTTGCAGGACAGAAGAGAACACAACTTGTGCTCCAGTTTTTCCTGATCAGTTGTCCCAAGGCCCTGAAGGTCCCCCTTGATTCTCCACAGCCTTCTTGTTGGGACATTGTTGGTGCCTACCAGAAAGAACAGTAGAGGGTAGAGTGGGTTGTACCAGGCTGGGAAGCTTCTTGATTATTTCTCTTACCCAGGCCCCAGGGAGGCCACATATCTCCCTATGAGTTAGGTCTGGCTGGCATATCAGGCCCTCCATTCCTCTCAAAATGGAATCACCAATAACTACTGCTCTCTTTTTTTTTTTTTAACTGGGGAGGTCATCATGCTGAAGGTAGGCTTCTCTGCCCTAGGCAACATGTCCATCCCAAAAAAACTTTAATCCACAGTCCCATTTCCCTGGTCCTGAGATTCCAGGGCCTTGTGTAAGGTCACATAGGGAGGTGAGCTAGGTCTGGAGGGGATTCACCTGCCACCCCAAACAGAAACCCTTTTCTACTCCCCTTCATCTCCAAGGTCACTTCCTTCTACCTGGAGGTAAGAGGGTAGGGGATCCATTGCTTCTTGTGAAGTGAATGGTGGGTGCATTTTTCTACTTCATCTCTGTAGCTCAGAACTGTGGTTTCACACTGACCATATGGGAAATTCAAGTCTTTACTCTGGGACCATTATTTCAGTGCACATCTAATAAGTATGTAGGTGCAAATTAGTTGTCTAACTCAGATGAAGGTGACTACTTGATCTGAGTACAGGAAATCACAGTAACAAGCAGACAGGAACTGTGCTTAACATGGTTCTCCTACTACACGTTTCTTTTTTATAAGTTTCTATTATCTTACTATAAAAATTGTAGAATCTGGACTTACACTCACAAGGGTTATTTGGTCCTGTAGTAGTATAATTTTAAAATACATATACATATGGGCTTTCAGAGATAAAGGCTTTCATTCAGCCTTTACCTACCTACCTGGTATGTTTTCTCAATGAAAGTCATTATAGCAGAGCACACATCATACCTCCTTCCAGGGCAAAATCAGGGAGATACATGGAAGTCTTTCTGTTGCCAAATAACTGATATTAACTTGGCCTGCAGACATTTCATCCACTTTTTAATGTCTCAGCTTGTACCTACAGTTCAGCCCAGATTACACAGTTACATGTGTTTTGTAGTTCTCTACCTAATGCATGAATGTAAAACTGTATGGAAAATAATTGACTGTTGTTGCAACAGATGATTCACATTTACCTTAACAAAGGTGACATTTGCCTGCATCCACCTGGCTTTTTTCCAGGTCCACAGATTAATTCTAACTTCACTTATGCTTGCATTAGAAGTTAGAGGGGCTTTCCCTATAGTTAATTTTTAATAACATTTCTTGACAGCTGCTTTGGTATCCTGCATGTCTCAGGAGAAAAACTGGCACCTTAGAACACTACATAAGCAGAAAATGTGGTCTTTTAACTCTGAAAACTTTAAAGCCTGAAGGTCAGTTGTTATGATTGTAGGATAAAGTTGAGTATTTGAGAACTACAGCAGCAGAAACCTTTCAGCTTTTTGAAATTTTCCCTAGGCTTTTTCTTCTTCATTTTCATATATGGAAAGCTATAGACCAGACCAACACACTGGAAGAAACATCTGGCGAAAGTGCAAAGGGTAATTGAAATACCTTTTAAAAAGGTTTAGAGAATCTGTCAAGCAATCTCCATAAGGAAGAAGCTGAACCATGATGCTATTTGTGGGAAACTGCAAGGATGAGTTTTGAGACCACCTAGAAGACAGGCAATTTTCAGCAATACCAACTTATAGCTGCTGTCTACAAATAGATTGTGTGATTTTCCCTGATTGAAGTCCAAAATACATTTTAAAAGCCCGTTAATATATTGCCTTAATTTTGGTTGGGGGAGAGTTAATTTTCTCACATTTGAGAAAATTAACTCCATGAGAGGGGTGAAGCCTAGTCAGTGTGGGCATGTCTAGGTTGTTTATTCCACACCACTCACATAATCTCTGGGAGGCATGGCTTCATGTGGAAGAAAAGGCCAACACGCAGCAAAAGCATGGCTATTTATTTACTTCCTTTTTATTCTGAGGGAGAAAAGTGATGAATAGAGTAGTGTGGTCAGTGCAGTCCAGGTGTGGTCCGGGTAGTCGAGGCGAAGTAGAGCAGTCAGTGTGGCACAGAGAGTCCAGCCTGGGGGCTTGTTCATCATTATTTTTTGTTGTCTTGGGCTCAGGGGAAAGGAGGGAGTGGCTGCAGTAGTGTCTGCCATTTTCTTCTCTATCTCGGAAGGCTGCATATCGCCATTGGGCTGTGGCAATGTCCACCATTTTCTCCCTTGTCTTGGGAAAATGCGCATGACCATTGAGCTACAGGTAACATTCTCTATTTTCTCCTTTGTCTCAGGAAATGCTGCATGACCATCAGGACTGCAGTACCAACTACCACTTTCTCCTTTGTCTCAGCAGATGGTAGCAGAACCAAGTAACTGGGATCTCTGTTCCTCTGTTCTGGGATGTGGGCATTGGCAGCAGGTTTGGGGAGAGGACAGAAACTCTCAGGCCTCGGAGGCCACTCCTATCAGGCATGAAGGAAAGGTATTCTCTTAAGGATGAGCTAACAGTGTGTCCAAGCAGGTGGAAGACCATGGAGAAAAGTATCCAGTACCTGAGAGAATTGGCTGTTGTGGAGGAAATCTGTAGGGAATCAAATAATGAGCAGTCCACTGTAGATCCAGATCAGGTCCAGCTTACACAATCCATGTGTCTGAAGATTGTTTAGAGTGCACCATTGTCATATACTAAGCCATTGACATTGATGTCAATGAAAGAAGGAGAAGAAACATTGCTTCAGGTGATTACCTAACTTGGACAGTATGAAAATCATCTCTCTTGCTCCCTATCAACCTGCATCTTGGCATTGAAAAGACTGTACAAGACTGCAGACAGATTTGAAAGGCTCAAACAAGCTAGAGAGAAAATGTCCCATGCCCCTGTCAGTATAGACCAGAGTTTCTGCTGTTGGGAGCATGCAGCCCCTTGCTTGAGAGAGGGGTACACACCACAAGGTAACCTGCAGTTTTATCTGCATGACCACAGAGAAGCCATAAGGAAGTGGGATGGAACACTCACCTCTGCCCTAGAAGCACAGGTATGTTAGCTGAGAGAAAGGGACAGGACCACCACAGGAAGTTCTTCAAGGATAAATGCCACTCCATTTTCCAGTGGGTGAGTCCTTAGACAGAATGGAAGGACTGAATGTTATTTCTGATCCTCTTGAAGGGATCTCCAGCTCATATTTATTAAAAATGAGCAATGAGTTCTCTGACAAGAACTACAGGGGCCCTGTCTTCAGCCAGCTAGGAGAAAGGGACAATTAGATCTATTGGACTGTGTGCATCCAATGGCCTGGCACATCAGACCCACAAGAGTAATAAGGCTTTAGTTGACACTGCCACGCAATGTACTCTGGTGCCATCAAGATCTGCAGGGACATAATCTATTTCTGGGGTGATAGGGGGATCCCAACATCTAAGAGTACTGGAAGCTGTAGTGAGCCTGATTGGGAATGAATGCCAAAATCACCCCATTCTGATTAGCCCAGAGACCCCATGCATCTTGGCATAGATTACCTCAGGAGACGGTACTTCATGGACTCAAGTGGGTATCATTGAGATTTTGGGATAGCCGCTGTGGAGGCAGAGGAAATTAGACAACTGAATACCTTGCTGGTCTCTCAAAGGACCCTTCTGCTGTGGGAATGATGAAGGTTAAAGAACAATAGGTACCAGTTACTACCACAGCAGTGCATCATCAGCAATGATGCTGCACTAACTGGGACTCTGTGACCCTCATCCATGAGATGATTAATGAACTGGAGAGCCAGGGAGTAGTCAGCAAGATTCACTCGCCCTTTAATAGCCCCATATGGCCAGTGCATAAGTCCAGTGGAGAGTGGAGACTGACAGTGGACTATCAGGGCCTGGCTGAAGTCACACCACCACTGTGTGCTGCTGTGAGTGACATGCTGGAACTTCAGTATGAACTGGAGTACAAAGCAGCAAAGAGGTGACACCATGAACTTTGCTAATACATTTTTCTCCATTCCTTTAGCAGCAGAATGAAGGCCACAGTTTGCTTTCGCAATGAAAAGGCATCTTGAACTGTCTCAGGGGTGGAAACACAGCCCCACTATCTGCCGTGGACTGATCCGTGCTGTACTGGAGAAGGGTGGAGCTCCAGAACGCTTGCAACACATTGATAACATCATCACGTGGGGCACTTTTTGCTGAAGAAGTTTTTAAGAAACAGAAGATAATCCAAATCCTCCTGAAGGCTGATTTTGCCATAAAGCAAAGTAAGGTCAAGGAACTTGCCCAGGAAATTCTGCTTTTAGCAATAAAATGCAAGATGGACATTGTTAGATTACAATGCACATGGTCAGCAAAATAACAGATTTATCTCCCACCAACTTTCTAAGAAGGAAACATAAACTTTCCTTGGCACTTTCCTTTCTGTGGATTTTTGAAGGATGCATATCCAAATTACAGTCTGATTGTAAACCATTTCTATTAAGTGACCTGGAAGAGGAATGTCAAGCACAGTCCTGAACAACAACAAAATTTTTAACAAATTAAACAGGAAATTTTTCATGCAATAGCCCTTGGGCCAGTTGGGACAGAACAAAATGTGAAAAATGTGCTCTACACTGTAGCTGGGGAGAATGGTTCTTCCTGCAGTCTCTGGCAAAAAGGTATCCTAGGAGACTTGAGAATGAGCCCTGGGGTTCTAGAGTTGGGAATACAAAGGCTCCAAAGCTTGCAACAACTCAATTGAAAAAGAGATACTGGTGGCTCATGAGGGAGTTTGAACTGCCTCCTAAGGGATCAGCACTGAAACATAGCTTCTTCTGGCACCCCAACTGCCAGTGCTGGGCTTTAGATTCAAAGGGTAAGTCCCTTCCACAAGTCATGCCAACAGATGCTACATAGAACTAACTGAATCACGCTGTTCACACAGCAGCCTTGCACAGGAAACTCCAATTTTTTCCTGTGAAATACTGGGATATTGGAATTCATCATGAACTTGGCCAAAGGTGAAAATGTCAGACTATCATAATCATTGGAGGAGGGTCAGGTGACATACACTGAGGAGGCCTCACCATATAATCAGCAATCAGAAAGTGAAAAGCAACATGCAGTCTTTATTGATACCATATTTTAGAGATACATCAAAAATAGAAAGATGCAGTATGGAGTCCTACACAACAAGGCACAGAAGATATTGAGGACAAGACGATCAAGTAGGATGGCAGAGCTGAAAGCCATCCAGCTGGCTTTAGGTATCACTGAATGACAGAAATGGCCAGCTCTACCTCTACACTGGCTTGTGAATGCTCCTTGGATATGGCTAAACCAACGGAAAAAAGACCAACTGCCAGCACAGAGGTAAACCCACCTGGGCTGCTGAATTGTGGCAAGACATCACTGCCTGGGTAGAAATGCTAACTGTCAAAGTATGTCATGTAGATGCACACGTTTGCAAGTGCTGGGCTACCAAAGACCAAAACAACAAGCTGCTAAGGTTAAAGTGTCTCAGGTGGATCTGGACTGGCAACATAAGGGTGAATTATTTCTGACTGGCTGAACCCATGACACCTGTGGTCATTAGGGAAGAAATGCAATATTCAAATGGGCTTGTGATTAAGAGATGGACTTCACCATGAATACTATCTCTCAGGTTATCCATAATTGTGAAGTATGTGCTTCATTCAAGCAGGCCAAGTGGTGGTATGGTAGATGATGGCTGATATTTAAATATGGGTGTCTCAGTTTGGAAAGGCAAGTGTCAGCGAAGGAAGGCAAGAGCTTCCCTAAAACAGAAAATGTAAGCCCCCTCCCTCAGAATTGTTATACATTTGAAATTAAGGCGGGGGGGGGGGCTCTCAGGCAAAGATAAGGGAGCAGAAATAACAGTTCTTTATTAGGGAAGAAAATAAAAATAAAATAAACAATGCAGCAAATCAAAACAACACTGACAGAGTCAGAATACAACCTGATGCCCTGTGGGTCAGGGTGTTGGTAGCAGTCTAATTGGAATTGTGGCTGCAGTTCTCCTGGAGTAGCAAGTGTGGTTCTGTTGAAGCAGTGATCCTGTAGAAGGATGTAGTTTTCTTCTGAAGATCCAGTGGAAGAGGCAGCTGCTCCTCTCAGAATCCAGTGGAAAGGCTGCTCTGCTGTCCCAGAGTCTCAGATTATATCCAGTTAGGAATGCTTGGCTCCTCCCTCTGGGTGGAGCATCTCACAATGGGATGCTGTAATTTTATCAGTTATGCAGTGACAGTCAATGGCTGATTAACGGATGATATCTCCCTGGATGGAGGATTGGTTGTGGAAGAGATAAGGAAAACTGCCTACTTAACACAAGATAACTGTTACACCTCTAACAGATAGCAAATAGAATACACATTGCCTGGCAATCTAGGATGATGGGGACGCCTGGCAGACTGCATGACACTTCTGCGAACTCACCAAGCGCTATGTCCTCTGAATTATGGAAGCAACAAACAGGTGGCTGGAGATATACTCTCTGCCTCACGCCACTGCCCAGACCACCATCTCTGGCATAATCTTGCACCCATGAATTTTCCTCATATATGTGGACAGTTGACACACTTTTGAGCTGCCTTTTCCTTTCCTCTCTTCCAGTGCTTGCTTCCTTAGTGATACATATCTTTGGAAAATAACCAAGAAAATGGCTAGGGAAAGAAACATTCCCTTCTGGAAAAAAAACAGCAAACATATTTGTGTGTCTTAGGCTGCAAATTCAAGATGTAGCTGGAGGTGTGTATTCTGTTGCCATTTGATACAGGTGGAGCGGTTATCTTCTGTTAATTTGGCCACTTGTTAAAACCAGATGGGGCAGTTTCCTTTACCTCTTCCATGACCCATCCTTCCTTCAGGGAAAATATCTTCTGTTAATGTGCTGTTAAATCTCACTGCATGACTGATAAAATTACATCATCCCATTGTGAGATGCTCTGCCCAGGGGAAGGAGCCAAGCATTTCTATATGGATATAATCTGAGATTCGGAACACCACAGGCAGCCTTTTCCTACTGGATTCCTAGAGGAGCAGGATTCAGTCTTTTCCTACTGGATTCCTAGAGGACCAGCTTTCTTTTCCACTGGATTCCCAGAGGAAGATCAGGCGCATCTACACCACCACTGGACCTTCAGAGGAAAACTACACTCTTCTACAGGATCACTGCTTCAACAAAACCACATTTGTCACTCCAGAAGGACTGTAGCCACCATTTAATGGGACTGCTACCAACACCCTGACTAACAGGGTGTCAGGCCATATTCTGATCCTATCAGTATTATTTTGTATTACTGCACTTTTAATTTTTCCTAATAAATAATTGTTATTCCTACTTCCATATCTTTGCCTGAGAGCCTCTTAATTTCAAAATTATAATAAATCAGAGGAAGGGGTTTTCTCTGGAAATTTTCAATTTCAAGAGAAGCTCCTGCCTTCCTTAGCAGACACGTGTCTTTTCCAAACCAAGACACTGTGTACCTTCAGTTTTGTTAGGCTGCTTCTTTTAGTATCTTATATACATGAGTTCAATCAGTTCATTTAGTAACTTATATACATCAGTTCAGTGTTAAAATGGTTAACTGTCAACAGGGAGGTAAAGTATGCACTCAAATGAAGAGCTGAGAAATGAGAATGAGTTTCAGTGAATCGGCTGAGTTAATAAGTAACTTACTGCTTTGCAGAAAATGTGAGGTTACATGATTTAGTGTAATCCTTCGAATAAAATAAAACTCATTTAGGTTATATTACTTATTGCTTATTCAAGACTAACTGTGAACATTCAGATACATACCATAAGCCGAAGTGCTGTAAATCAAAATGGATTGCAACCTCTCAGAACTTCAAGCTATTTTACTATGGTACAATAAGAAGCTTGCTTAAAGTCCCAGTAAGACAAATTGTTCCAATAAAAATGCCAATAGTAAAAAGTCATCACATATTTAATTTCTTTGTTCAGAAGTGCTGAGTATTCTCCAAAGTTCTGAAAGACTCAGGGTGTGATAGCGAAGAAAGCAAGGAAGGGAATCAGGAGTGACTTTTTATCCTGAAAAGAGTGGAAGGAGCATTATCATCACCTGCTAGTTTTCAGGCATTTCAATTTTTCCTCTTCAATTTTCTCTTCACAAGAAAATGAAACTAAACTGTTGTAGAAATTGGGGAAGAACATGATTAGATAAAGTTCTAGAAAGTGAAACTGGTGAATTTTAAGCTGCTATCTCATTGAATATATAAATCTGTAATGTCTTTTATTTGAACAGTATATTAGAAAATATGCTCTTTGTTGACTATCTTGCAGTTTCCAGAAGATGGCAGAGTCAGTGCTTAAGCAGGACTGTGAAGCCTTTTCTCATTTATTCATACTATTTTATCACCCTTCTAATGGGGGATAATGGGATATTTCTTCTCTAGTCTGTGGACAGGAAATGTGTGAGGAACAGATTTGCTCTGTACCACTATCCAAAATCTGTTCTTAGGGATATAGCTTCACACCCAAGTCACTGTGCAATAAATGAGTGAATTTACTGAATATTAGTCATTATACAGAGATTACACCCATGTCTACTTTGTATTGCAGGTGATGTAGTATCTATAACTTTTACTGGGAGAAGTTTTTCAGGTTACATCTGATGTCTTGAGCAGCTAGAACAGAGGCTAGATAGAGTTACGGGGAATAAAGAGGGTATGAATTGAAGAGCCTTCATAGGCCACACACTGGCAGTACTGGAGCTGCAGTTGTGGCTCTGCCTGGATGGCTCCAAGATGGAAGAAAAAGAGGGCTTGGTCACAAGATCTCACATTTTTATAAGTTTTGGTTCATTAGCATATTGGAGCTAATTGTCCAGTTACAGCCTCAGCCCATGAAGTCCCATCCTTCTTGTTTTTCTGTCTTCAGTCCATTGTTGTTTATACTCTTGGGCCTGAGATCTGGATTGGCTGTCCTTGGGTCCCTGGATAGCGAAGGAATTGTTGTGTCTACCTACTCTGTGAAGAGAGCTTACTATCTCCCTATATGAAACCCCAACCCATACACCAAAGCAGCACAGAATTGAAAAAAATTATGTAAAATGTAGAAAAGCAAGGACAAATAGAACAATGGTCTGTGTATTAAACACTTGTCTAGAATAACTGCCTAAGCTACAGAAAAGATTATCTAGCAAGATATTAGGAAGTTTTAAGCTTAATAATGGAGTTCTGTGCATTGTGTTTTGAGGCTTTCAAACAGGTATTATATTCGAAATAAGCAAGCATTGTTTTAACCAAAGGTACGAGTGTTATAGTGGTTGGATAGAACTACTGTCAATATGCTTTTGCTTTGTGTGATTGGTCAAAAAACTTTTTAAGTAAGTTGTAACATTAAGTTCTTTGTCTGCTGTCTGGGATATGGGCTACCGGCATTTCCCATTGTCATAGCCATGTAATGAGACTGATGCTGAAACATAAAGCAGCTCAAGGCACTTTCCTAGCAGTCCCATCCTGTTCGTGATTTGTACATAGACCCCCTGTTAGCATGGAAACAAGGCTGTTTCCATGCTAACAGCCTTGCTTTCTTCCTTGTTATGTATAAACCCATATTTTATCAATTTCTTCTTCTGTTAGCTCAGTCATTTGTACTGCAGACCAGCTGCTAAGCCCGTCCATACTTTCCAAACCTGCCTACACGGTGCCATTTGCATGGTACTTTCCAGACTTATGTTAGCCTTGAGGAACCACATAGAAACTTGTCTGTGGCCCATTGACTTATTTCAAGTGACCTGAAGGACAGATGCTCTTCAAGCTCATTTGGGCACATTTTTTTGATGGTTGTATTTTGATGCTCAGTTTTAGCAATAGGTAGAAATAATTTTACTGGGTGAGCACTGCTTACTTGCAGCCAATATACTCCCATCTAAGAGCAAGAAAACTGTCTGAGGATCAAGATTAAAAATTTGTTGTGGGTGACAAATGGGCAGTTAGTCTGAGTGTTGACTCACCATCCCTGATGATATTTAAAAGTTGTGTAGATGTGTCACTTAGGGACATTGTTTTGCAGTGGAATTGTCAGTGCTAGGTTAATGGTCGGACCTGATGTTCTTGAAGGCCTTTTGCAAACTGAACAAATCTACAATTCTATGATGCACATGGAAAGCACTCTAAGGAGACCTCACATCCACTGCAGTGTAGAATGCCCTATCAGATTATTGCTGGTCTCTAATTAGCGTTTTGTGGTGCAATCTCATGACTGTTTATCCCAGGATCATACACATCTGGATTGTGCCAGGTATAGCAGTTGCATTGAAATGGAGATTGAAAATGAGAATTTGAAATGCATGGGTAGCATCTTTTGCCCTCTAACTGAAACTGATCTCCTAGTAGGGAGGACTTCATCATCTTTCAGGCCTTGTTCAGTCTGAGGGATACATTCAAAAACACAAACATGAAGAGATCATCAAAGGATGTGATGGCAGGAATCCAGAGAGACTGGGAATTTCTATGCTTTGCAAAACATGCCCATTTTTTTTCTACCAGTTAGAATGGCTAGCAGTGAAATGTAGGTTTCTGTATGTCTTTTCATGGCTTACAAGAGGCCAAAAAGTGCTACGAGGGGAACGTGTCGAACACCTTCTTGCACTCAGAGCAGTTTCAGCTTGAGAGGGAAGCATGCTTTGAGAAAGAAGATGGTACTGTCTCCAGAATAACTTGTGTGATACTGTTTGCATTACTACCCTGAACAAGGTATGAAAAGCCTTTAGAAAAAAAGTCTTCAATGTTTCTAGAAGCTCAGACACTGCTGGACACTAGTTAAAGGAATTATTTAAATGTCACTAGAGGGCTGCCATTTTATTAGTCCTGTGCTACAAAGTAGTAAATAGAAACTACCTTTTCCTGTCTGTTCTTGCTCATTCATCTCCCCTTGTTCAAGAAATTCCTGGGGCAGATGTAAATGACACATTATATTAGATACCTTCTTACAATGAAGAGTAATTGTGATATTTATAGCATAGATCTTCTGACCTATTACAGATGTCTGCTTCTTGATCAGAGCAACTGCTGTATTGCAATACTTACATGTATATCTGTTGTGATAAATGTATGCCCTTGGCTAGATAAATCCAATTCTACACTTCCAACTGGTGATAGATGAGAAATTATCAATGTAATGTTTAGCAGAACCCATAATGAAAGATGCTTTTCTTTTTCATAGTTCTTATCTATCTTTCCTCTCTTCCTTCTTCCCAATTTTCTCATTTTAAAAACAGTTTTCAACTTCCAGTGGACAGAAATTTAACCTATCTTTAATCTTTAGTAACTCAGCCTGTTCAAGTATGTCTGACAATAGTGTAGTAACATCAGAATTCATGGTGTCAGATCTTTGATCAAAGCCTTTTTCACCTTCAAGGGAAAAAAATGACATTCTCATTGGCCCTAACAGTGCCAGAATTTAAAACTACATGATTCAGGGTGACTGGAATGTGAGTGATGCACCCAGAGCAAACTCCCTTGAGGTGCCATCTAAATTTTCACAGCAGCTTCTCAGAGAGATCTTCTTGTGAGCATAAGAGGAGGACATATTCCATTCAGGATGTCAGCTTTAAGTGCACTCAGCATGGGAGTGCTCAAATAAACATGGTAAAGTGGGATGTCTTCTTGGTTTTCTGTGTAGTGTATCCTTCATGAAATAGAAGTGATGAAGTGCTCCTGTCAGCACTTCCAGGAGAAGCTGAATGAGATTGAACAGTGCCTGATAATAACAGACACTGTTTTCTGGTGCTATGTCAGATGAAGAAAGGTAAAGCCAAACACACTTACCTAAATCCAAAGATATCTTTGTGTTACTGCATGACTTCTGGTTAGTGAGGTACAGCTGTGGATGTCCCACAGGCAGAGGTGAAATGTTTTGTGACGTGACTTTTGCTCAGAGAAAATTTCAACTTCTCTCCACATCATTCAAGGCACTTAAACATGAGCATTTTTGAAAGGGAAGACTGCTACATAAATTTGGGCTAGATTTTTAGCACAGAAATACTATGTTCTAATACCATTAAGAAACAGATATCTGTCAGCTGGAGCTTGGTGTTCCAGGCCAATTGTGGGTTCAGGCCATGTAATTAGTGCTCATGATCAATCCAGTGACAAGGCAGGAAAATTTAAACTAGCTCTTCATGGATTCAGCACAAGTTCACAGTGATTACCAAGAAGCCTCAAGTTTATAAAAAGTTACTAGGGGTTTCCAGCCTGGAATTGCCTAAAAGTAGGGCATTTTTACAGTCTTTGTGCTTGTGATAAATCAGAAGTGATAAACCTGCCCTTACTCAGAATCACAATATCACAGACTCACAGACTCACAGAATCACAGAATGGACTATGTTGGAAAAGATCTTTGAGATCATCAAGTCCAACCTGTGCCTAACACTTCCTCAGCAACAAAATCATGGCACTGAGTGCCATGCCCATTCTTCTTTTTAAACATGTCCAAGGACAGTGACTCCACCACCTCCTTGGGAATTCAAAAGCCCAATCACTCTTTCAGTGAAGAATTTTTTCTTGAAGTCTAACCTAAACTTCCCCTGGTGCAGCTTAAGATTGTATCTTCTTGTTCTCTCAGTGGTTGTCCAGGAGAAGAGACCAACTCCCACCTGCCTATTACCTCCTTTGAGAAAGTTGTAGAGAGGGAAAAGGTCTCCCCCGAGCCTCCCTTTTTCCAGGCTAAACAACCCCAGCTCCCTCAGCTGCTCTTCGTAGGGCTTGTGTTCCAGACTCTTCACCAGCCTCGATGATCTCCTCTGGATGCCTTCAAGCATCTCAACATCCTTCCTAAATTGCAGGGCCCAGACCTGGACACAGCACTCAAAGTGTGGCCTCACCAGTGCTGAATACAGGGGGAAGAATTACTTACGTGGTCCTGCTGGCCACACTATTCCTGATACAGGCCAGGATGCCATTGGCCTTCTTGGCCACGTAGGCATACTACTGGCTTATGTCCAGTCAGCTGTAAACCACTATCCCCAGGTTCCTTTCTGTGTGGCCACTGTCCAGCCTCTTTGTCCCCAGCCTGTAGCACTGAAGGGGGTTGTTGTGGCCAAAGAGAAGGACTCGGCACTTGCTAAACTTCATGTTGTTTGGCTCGGCCCATCTATCCAACCTGTCCACGTCCTTTTGCAGAGCCCTTCCACTCTCCAACTGATTGATTCATGCTCCCAGCTTGGTCTCATCTGCAAATTTACTGATGGTAGACTCAATCCCCTCATCCAGATCATCAATGAAGATATTAAACAGGACTGGGCCCAGCACTGACGCGTGGTGGACACCACTGGTGACTGGCCGCCAAAAGGATATGGCACCATTCACCACCATTCTGGGCCTGGCCATCCAGCCAGTTCTTAACCCAGCAGAGTGCAGCTGTCTAAACCATGGGATTCCAGCTTTTCCAGAAGTATGCTGTGGGAGGCAGTGTCGAAGGCTTTGCTGAAGTTCAGGTAGACAACACCTACAGCCTTTCCCACATCCACCAGGCTGGTCAGCTGGTCATAAAAGGAGATCAGGTTGGTCAAGCATGACCTGCCCCTCCTAAACCCTTGCTAGCTGGGTCTGATCCTCTGGCCATCATGTAGATGCTATGTGATGGCACATGGGATGATCTGTTCCATAATCTTGTCTGGCACTGACGTCAGGCTGACTGGCCTGTAGCTTCCCAGATCCTCCTTCTAGTCCTTCTTGTGGATGGGTGTCACCCTGGAAAGCTTCCAGTCATCAGTGACCTCCCCACTCAGCCAGGACTGATGGTAAATGATGGAGAGAGGCTTCAGAAGCTCATCTGACTGCTCCCTCATCACCCTAGGATAGATGCCATCTGGTCCCATAGATTTATGAGCATCTAAGTGGCTCAGCAGGTCTCTGACTGCCTCCTCCTGCATAACAAGGTGGCTGTTCTGCTCCCATACACCACCTATCAGCCCAGGAGGCCAGTTCTCCTGAGGGCAACCTGTCTTTCTGTTGAAAATTGAGGCAGAGAAAGTGTTCGGTACTTCTGCCTTTTCCTCATCTTTACTTACTAAATTCTCTCCTGCATCTAAGAGAATTTAGGTTGTCCTTGTCCTTCCTTTTGCTATTAATATATTTATAAAAATATTTTTTATTATCCTTTACAGAAGTGGCCAGATTGAGTTCTAACTGGGCTTTTGTCTCTCTAATTTTTTTCCTACATGACATAGCAAATCCTTAAGCACACTCTTGTTTTTCTCTTAGTTCCTTCAAAAGTTCCTTGCCCATCCAGGCCGGTCATTTTCCTCATCAGCTCATCTTTTGGTACATAGGAACAGTTTGTTCCTGTACCTTCAAGATTTCTTTTGAAGCATGCCCATCCTTCCTGGACTCCTTTGTTTTTAATGGCTGCTTCACAAGGAACTCTCTGGATAAGTCTCTTGAATAGGCCAAAGCCTGCCCTCAGGAAGTCCATTGTGGAAATTTTATTGGTACCCCTCCTTGTTTCACCAAATATTGAAGACTCAATAATTTCATGATCACTGTGCCTCAGACAGGCTCCAACCACCACACATCTCTCACCAGTCCATCTCTATTTGCAAACAGCAGGTCTAGCATACTCAAAATGGCTCTGCAACTGTATTTTAAATTTTGCAACTGAGATAATCAAGCAAATGAGAATCAAGCAGACAAGGACTCTTATTCATTATTTTGTAAGGTATCCTGTCATCATTAATAAAAACAAGACTGTTGTATTGCACTAAATAGTTTATTTAGTTGTTGTTTTGCACTGGGTGATTGGAGATTTGCCCTGAGTATTCTTTATATTGCACTGAATAGTTTATGTTATATCACATGGTTTGTTCTTCTCCTCTCTTATCACATGGTTTTTCCCTCACCCACCCCCCTCCCCAATACCCCCTGGTGGTCTCTCCCCTGATCAATCCCTCCCCTTGCCACTCCTCACTTGTATCCCATTGGCTGTGCTCCTCTTCCTCCTCCCCCCATTCCCCCGGGTTAAAAGTCTCCCACCATAAGGTGATGCTCTGTTTTCTACCTGGGGGATTCTGTGAGTCTGGCATCTCCTCTCAAGTCAATAAAGAGAGGACGTTTGTCCCCACGTGGAGAAGAGCGCCTCTGGTCTTTTGTCTTTCATGCATGTAAGATTATGTGGGCCAAATTGGACCTGAACAGCTTGCCGAGACATGGATTCTTACAAGACTGCAACAGAGGAACGCAAAAGGCATTAGGCTGGGGCCAAGAAAAAGGAGACTGTTCGCTGCTCACTCTGATGTGCTTTCACTGCTGTCCCTACTGGAAGGAAAACAGACATCTGCAGTTCTTACAGCAGGCCATAGGTCAGATGATTGCAGAGTTGGAATTTCAGCAGAATGATTCAGCATGTCAGGTCAGAGAGAGCATTCTTATGGTATGTTGCACAACCACTGCTTTGGGTCATGTGGGAAGAATTGAATGTCGTGTTATTCGTATTTGAATTGCTAACTCAGAAGGTACATCTGAAAATCCTTTCAGAGCCAAGAAGAGGATTTTCAAATACAAGACTTACAGTTTACGTACTTGACCTTCTTTCTCCTTGGCTACGCTATTTGAACTCAACTACCCAGGAAAAGTGGCAATATTTATAAAAGGGTCTGTAGCCTACCCTCTTCTTGATTTCCAGAAAAAAGGTGACACACAGTCAGCCTACACAATTATTGGGAAATGGTTACTAGCCTGGTTCTTTTCTGGATCACCTCTCAATTAGATAAGTAAGAGTAAAGAAATTATGATTAGGGGACTTGTCTTTTGATTCTTTCCTGACAAGCTTGGGTTAGAGGGGTTCCTCATATTGAAGTGGAGTTCCTTGAAGTGGACTGTTTTACTGTATGGCCTTTCCTCCTTGTCCTGTTGCTGAGCTCCACTGAAAATACTCTGGCACTATCCTCTTAACACCCTCCTATAGGATATTTGTATGTATTGATGAGATCCCCTCTCAGTCTTCTCTAGGCCAAACAGTTCCAATTCCCACAGTTTCTCGATTGTAAAATGCTCCAGACAAGATTGCATTGGCCACAGATTGAAGTCTGTTTGCAAATGATCCCTTAGGCAATTAGATTTGTTGAAATAAAATGTCCTTTAGGGTTTTCACCTACTTTTTATGACAGCATCTCAGTAGTCAAATATTGCATGTCTTCTTCAGACTAAGTAGAGGCAAGCATGCTTCATATACTCTTGTGTATCTTGTCTGATTAATTTTGTTATATTTTTATTATTGCAATATGCTTTTCCTTCTATTTTCTTTGCAGCAGCTGGACCAATTACTAGCAGAACAATCCCATCTGTTTTCTGAGCTCAAACTCTCTGACTGAAAGGAAGAAAGAAAAGTTCAGAATAAAAAAGTGTTTCCAGATGCTGCTGACACTGTGCATTCTGGAAGTGCGTGCTCAAAAATGATGCACAGAAGAACTCCTAGCAAAAACATGACAGCCACAGGCTTTCTCTCTGCCCCACAGCAAGGGACATCCTCAATGTAGTTTCCTACTGGGATAGTACTTGATCCAAATTCAGCTGAGCCTGACCCACAGAAGCTCTCCAACAGCAATAAGGAAATAAAAGAACGTCCACAAGCAAAAATGAAGTTTAAGACATTCATATACAATGTAAAAGTTTCAGTCTCAGTATCAAGGTTTTAAGTGGAAGAGATTGTTGACCTGCAGTACGGTTTTACTATTCTCTGTTTCATTGCCACAGTCTAGCTCAGGACCATTTCCTTCTAAGCCATTCATTTATCTGAAGAGATTAAGTCAGTGTTTTGGTGCACTTTCAGTCTATTTGCATAGAAAACACAGGCAGAACTGCGACTAGATCTGCCTTGGTATTTCTCAGTAAGCTCTGGCAATGATCTAGATGCTCCAAAGAGAAGAACATATAAATACATGGGTTATATTTGGCTTGCTTGAACTTTGAAGGTAACTGTTTGAATTATTAAGATATTCAACCCTCTCTCTCTTGGTGAAATTAGTAATTTATGGCTTCAAATTTCAGACCTAAGTAAGCAATTTTACAAGGGCAGTAATGGCAGTGAGTTGGAAGGTTTGTTGTTTTTCTGAAGAAATTCCAAATAAGCACATATTTCACAATGTAACCATAAAAAATTCTGCCTGATTTAAAAAACCTAGAAAATATCGTAAATAGCTGCCTTATGAATTAATGGTGTCTTCCATCTAAACAAGTGTACAATTTTTAAAGGATTTACCATTCTCTTAAATGAAAAATTAGGGTTAAATTATGCTCTTCATTGTAGTCTTATACTACTGTATAGATTAATGTTGATATTAACACTGATCTTATCAAGCAGAATCAAGTTCCTCATACCCAGACAGTGAGGAACTGAAATATTTGAAATGATGTTTTGTTATCTTTTGCACCCATTTAAGTCTAGTTTTGGTCTCTTGGTCATTCTTTCAACATACAAAGAAAATAGCATATATTTCCTTTTTTTTTTTTCTCTAGTTGAAGAAATCTTTCCAAAATATTTTAAGTAATGATTTAGCAGAAGGAAAAGACTGATGGATGTCAGACTAATGGATTTTGTTTTTAATAGTTGTGGCCTGTTTCATGAAAGGCATGGTATATGACAGAAGAATGAAACTTTGCATTATAGAAAATTCTGGTCATAGCAGTTTCATGTGCCACAAGATGAGTGACCAGAAAAGCAGGCATTTTTAAAGGATGTTTTGAAGGGCGGTGCTATATATTTTGCTACTCTGTGATTACTAAACTCATAATGCTCCTATTAGCAATTACATGGGATAGGGCTGTCTTTTGCAAAAACATTTTAAAAGAAGAGGGGAAGGCTTATTTTTTCTGCAGAAACTTAAGAACTTGCAGACAAACCAGGAAATAGTACTTAAAGGTATTCTTATAGTCAGTTATTTTAATAGTCTTTCATCCAATACTGATTTCAGGTGCAAAGTACCTTATATAGTCCTAGCCACAGTCTAAATTTTAACTTGCTTCTAATTGCCTCTGACTATTTGTTACTGTCAGTATCAAATTAGAACTTGCTGACAGTGCATAGAAAGTTAAACTGTCAAACTATTACTGTGCAAAGTCACCTAGCTGTACTCTTCATGTTTGCTTCATATAAATCCAACTAAAACTGAAGTGAGATAAGAAATGTAGGATTTTCTACATTACAAGCCTGGAATCAGAATCCTGGTTGTTTTCTGGGAAACACACAGAGCCTGGATTTATGCAGAAAAGCCTCTCAAGTTTATATCACAGCAAAGAAATGCAATTGGTTCATCTTCAAAGCAGTGTGTCCTTGCACCTCCATGTTTCCACAGATGTTCCGGGTAATAAAATGATTAGAAGAGAGAGGTACTTAACATAGGAACTAACAAGATCCTCCACAGCCTTCTGGGCTATGGATTTTACTGGTTGAAATTTTTCCTTTTCTTGAGACCTGTCGGGTTCGGCTGTCTGTCTCTGCCCCGACACGGGTAGTGTGGTTCTTGGGTGGCACGCGTTTCAAAGGACGAGTCTGGACTCTTCAGCTTTTCGGTCTTCGGGTTGTTTATTATTTCTTATCTACAAAATTTTCTGTCTGCCCAACAGAGGTCTGATCTGCAAGCAGTCACAGGCACTCTCTGACCACCCACGGGGCGGTCATGTCTTTTTATACTAATATCTACGTACATAATATTTACCTTTATTTCCCAATGCTTTTCACCCATGTTAGCAAGTGCACCTTCACCATAAACCAATCCCCAAGTGCCAACATCACCACAGGAGATGGAGGACAAGAAGAAGGAAGAAGAAGGACAAGACACGCCCTGATCCCTCCATCTTGTCTCCATAACCCCCCTGTACCCAAAAACCTTAAAGTCTATATTTCACCTTCTAAATGTGTCCCTTTTACACCTTTTACTCTAAAGTGATTCTCTTGTCCTCAAACTCTTGTTATTTCTGTGGATGGATCAAAATCAAGCCACCAGACACTTCTGGCAACATTCCAGGATTTTCGAGACCCCCAAGGGTTCTCCTGGCATCTCTGGACATCAGGAATGATGTGCTGAGATCCCACATCTCCCCCTTCTGTTTGCACTAAGAAGACTTCTTTGGCAACTTGACTCATGACACGTCTCACACACAAAAAGATGCATGGGACGATGAGCATGAGGACTAAGAGTATTATTAAAATATAAAATCCCATTTTTAAAAACCCTCTCCATAAGGGAGAAAGATCAAAAAATCCCGCCACATCATCAATCCATGATCCAGTGACTTCGCCTAGTTTCTTTATACTGTCTTTTATATTCTGAATACTTTCATGAATTGATCTTGAATGATCTGAGAGATTCATGCAGCACATTCCTTCAAACTCTTCACATCCATGTCCATGAGCAAGCAATAGATAATCGATTGCTGCCCTATTTTGCAGAGTTGCCTCTCTCACACTGCTTATGTCTTTTAACATATCACTCAAAGCGAGAGAGATTGATTGAGCATGCTTGCTCAACCAACAACCCATGTGGTCCAGTTGAGTCAAGGCCACCCCCGACGCTGTCTGAGGTGAGAAAATTGCTGCCGCAATTCTCCTTGCCTTGTCCCAAGTGTACACTTCATCATCACAGTCTACACTGTAATGTTGCAAGGACCTTTTTTCTTTATGTTTTTGCTCTCTTAACACTTTCAAATCTGGTGACAACATTGAAATTCTCCCAATGCTGCATGGACCTCCCTTGGCATCTGCAGGAATGCCGTGCCAAATTCTGTCCCCACAAATTAAAAACAACCCACGTGGCAATTGCACTGGAACCTGGATTGATCCTTTGGCTGTCGTCACAGTGTGATTGCACCAAGCTGATGCGTTTCTATAATATTTGTGATTTGGTGTGACATCAACACTTCTGTTTGTCCTTGACACATTCGAAATTTCGAATTTCATGCATAGCTCCATTGTTGTGGACCCAAAAATTTCCAGTTCCTGCGGTTCGGTAGAAGCCACAGGTAAAAGATGTGTCCAAGCACACCATTCATTCACAGGATCTTTGATGACCTGTGAAATCTCCATTGGAGAATGCCCTGGAATTGGCCATTTGCCCACTGGCAACCCAACCATGCATGCTGTGAATGGTTTCCCTGGTTTCGAATGTGTCAGGCAGATACTTTCTAAATTTGCTGCCTGGGCTAACGCTTCCAAAACATTTTGTTTTGGCTGACTGACAGGTAGATTTGCTCTATTGCTTAAAGCAACAGATGAAAGCATGAGCATCATGAAGCTCACGACTTCACCCTTATAAAATTTCATTGTCATGCTCCCACTCAAAGCCACAAAGGGAAAAAACCCCCAAAGTTTTTATTCTTTTCGTCCCTCTTCCGAGTCGCTGTTCACAACTTGAGTTTCTTCCTCCGTCTGCGTGCTCGTTTCTCTGCCTCTGGGATCTGTGCTCTCCTGCTCTCTTCCCCGAAATGGCTTCACGTGCCGCGCTGACACCCACTTCAGCCCTCGCCCTGTGGAAACACAAGCGAAACCCTTGCCCCAAGTGATTAGTTTGAAAGGACCCTCTATTTGTCCTGTCTCTGGGTTTCTGATCAAAACCAAAGGATTCTCCCTTAGTTTTGCCTGAGAGCTGTTTGAAAAATGCCTCACGATTGGTGGATTGGGTTCAGAAGACGAGCTGTTAAGAAAATTCAACACATACAATGCTTTGTTTAACTTCATGTGTGGTGTCGCCTCTGGCTCCCCCCTTTTCTGCCTGTCTAAAAGGGATTTCAGGGTGTGATGTGTTCTTTCAATGATTGCCTGACCTGTGGGTGAATGTGGAATGCCAAATGTGTGTCTGACACCCCATTTTTTCAGGAATCTGTCAAGCACCCTGCCTGTATATGTTGGACCATTATCTGTTTTTATTTCTTGAGGCACACCTAATGATGCAAATGCTTGCAAAAAATGTCGACAAGCATGTTCTGCTGTTTCCCCTGCATGTGCTGAAGCAAAGACTGCCCCTGAGAATGTATCTACTGACACATGAACATTTTTGAGTCTCCCAAATGATGGATATTTTGTGACATCTGTTTGCCACAGCTGAAGACTTTGCAGTCCTCGTGGATTGACTGCTCCTGTTGAAGCAGGTGGTTGCACGAGTTGACAATCTGGACAAGCACTAATGATTTCCCTCGCCTGAGTTTTTGTGAGACGAAAGGATTCCATCAGCGCCTGCGCATTCTGATGAAAAAATGCATGACTCAGTCGTACTTGCTCAAAAATGTCTGGAAATGTTTGTGAAATGGGCATTGTCAATCTGTCTGCCTGAGCATTCCCTTCCGCTAGAAATCCTGGAAGTGTTGTGTCACCGCCATCACTTGTGTCGACGCGCGCTGACGGTTTGCGGGCGCGCTCCTTCTCCCGTTTCCCGGAAGCGGTAGAGGATTCCCTTCCACGTCTGTCTGGGAAAAACATTCTTTCACAGAGTGTCTTCCTCTTCCACACCGTGCACAAAGTGGCTTTGCAGGCTTTTGTGTCTGCACTTGTGTGTGTGCATGTGGACAATTCTTTTTCAAGTGTCCAAACGCCCCACATTTGTAGCATTGTCCTCCTGATGGATTGCTCTTCTTCTGGATAGTTGCAAGAACTTTATTTATGTTTTCACTCTGTTGTTGGAGTACCTTTTCCAGCATCTTTTCAACCTTGTCCTGATCTTCTGACTGCCTCTCCGGGTTTCTTCTTATCTGTTCTCCCCATTCTCCTCTCAGTTCATCCCTCACGATTGACGCGACGTGCTGAGGTGTTCCCACTCTGCTGCATGCCTCCACCATCTCTGCCAAGGATGGCCGTCCTGGCATTGCGCTGATGACCCGTTGACAATCCGGGTTGGCATTGCCGAAAGCTAGACTTTCCATGAGAGGTTGCTTCGCCTCATCAGTCGTCACCTGTCGATCCACAGCTTGCGTGAGTCGATCTATGAAAGATGAGAATGGTTCTGTGGGACCTTGCCTGACGCATGAGAATGGGATGTCCGGAACTCCCGCCGGAGCAATCTGCAAGATTGCTTTGCGTGCTGCTTCTTTGATGTCATTCAACACCCGTCGTGGAAGCCGTGCTGCTTGCTCCACTGGATTGTCATCTGGAGGATCTCCTGCTAACTGTGCTTCTGTGAGGTTTGCGTTTGGCCCACCTTGATAGCTGGCTCTCAACTCTGTGAGATATCTTCTCCATCTTCTGTCCCAGATAAGACTTTGCGTGTCAGTGAGAATCATCGACACAAGACATCGAATGTCGAATGGCGTGAAATCATACGTATTGAATGTCCCCTTCAGGAGCTGTTTGAAGTACTGCAAATTCAGACCATTGTTCTGAATGGCCTTTGATAAGTCTTTGATCACTTCGTGACCCAACCTTTCCCACCTTGGATTTTGACCTTGTGCATCATACGTCACTGGCATTATTATGTCTCCTGATCCTCTGATCAAACCCTTTTCTTTTGATAATTCATTTCTAATTTCCCTCCAGTCTATTGGTTCTATTGGCTGTTCTTCTTCCTCCTCTGGAAACTCCATTGGCCATTGCCTGCACAATGGAATCGTGGAGGCTCTTGGTGATCCTTCGCTCCATGTTCTTCGACTTGAGGTCTTCTGTCTTGCTCCTAAATCTGGAAAAGAAACTTGAGGCTCTCTTGAACGTGTTCTTTTTGCTGCATCAAAAGACTGCAGAAGATTCCTTGCTGCTTCCGCTGCTGAAAGCATCCATGCTGGAATTCCCTCTCTTGCTGTAATGTGTATCATTTCTTCTTCTTGAGACTGTGCTTCATCTGAGCTGTCTTCAACTTCATATGATCCTGAAGTTGATGGAATATTATCCTTTTGTTGTGTTGTTGTTGTTGTTTTCTTTAATGTAGCTTTCTTTTTATAAATTGTTGGAAAAAATTGCTGCATTGTTGCAGTTTGGCCAGCAGGTGATGTGGTGGTGCTGTCGAGCAGTTCCGACATGTCCTGCAATGTGGTCGTCCCTCCACGAGGTGGCGCTGTCGCCTGCCTGGACAACCTTGATGACGACACGAACTCGATCGCTTCCTGCTCGGCAGACTGCAGCGCTTGCAGCCGTGTTTGAGACCGAGTTTGCATGGCTGTTAACTGAGCTGGCATTGAGGGCTGAATACTTGAATGCTTTTGAGTGGAAGAGGTTTGAACCATAGGGTTTGAGACTAAAGGCGTCGGTCTCGGAGAGGGGGTGGAGCCCCGGGATGTCGAACCCCGAACGTGGCCCCTCCTCTTCGCCCCAGACGTCACAGAGGATCGGACCCGCCCCCGCCCTCGCTCCGCCGGCACTTCCCACGCATGCGTGCCTTCGGGGACGCCCCCTGCCTCCCCTGTACTGACGTCACTGTCTCCGTCCCGCTCCACCTCCGAAGTCTCCTCCCTATTGTCTGTTCCTGTCCCTCTCTCCTCCTCCTCTGACGCTGTATCCACACCCCCCGCCGAAGCGCGCAGCCCCCCCCCCGCGGGTGCCCCCTTTCTCGCTGCGATTCGAGCCGATCTCCGGGTCCAGATTTCCGGGTCTGACGTCACCACCGCGCGTCTCCTGCGTCCCCCCATGGCAGCTCGCCAGAGCTCTGCAGCTGCTCCGTCCTTGCTGCCCGTGTCTGACGCTGCCGCGCCGGTTTGAGAGCTCTCCCCGGCTGTCCCCTGAGCCTTGCTCGACCCGCGCGCTTTTGGCACCGCGCTAAACGGGGCCGCCGCTGCTTTCGGCGTTGCGCTCGCAAAAGCCGCACCAGAACCCGTGTCTCCCATCGCCTCCACGCCCCCCCCACCGGCCGCCGCCGCTTCCGCGCCGCCGCGCATGCCGCGAGAGAGCGCATCCCCCCTCCCCGCTTGTTCCCTTTGAACCCCCCTCCCCGACTCCGCCACTTTTTCCACCTCCTCTCCCTCTGATTCCTGCGAATCGGGATGGTACGCTCTTAGAGAGCGACCTGCCTCCTCGATATCGCTAGGAGAAAACCTCATTTCATCAGGGAGCGGAATGGCATCATCTGTGTCTGAGTCAGAGTCTGAAGCCCCTGCACTCTCTGGAGTTTCAGGGCGCTGTAGGGTTCCCTTGGGTTTTCGGGATGGTGGGACTTTTCTCGGGCACCTTTCCCCCTGGGCTAATTGAGATCAGAGCCAATCTCTGCTTGGAGCCTTGCTCTGGTCCCTCTGCCCTTTTGGGACCTGCAACAAGTTGTTGCCTGGCTGACCCTCTCAACTGAGTCGAGGTCGCCTCTAACATAATTCTTGCTGAAGACAGCAATTTCAAGGCTGTCTTATCATCATTGGTGGCTAGAAAATATAGGTGTCTGTTAACTTCTTGCCAAAAGCCTACTTCAAATAACAACCGTGTTTCTGAGTACGGGTAATTACACCGCACCCACAGCAGTAATTCTCTAAGCTTTTTCTTTGGGATCCCCCTTGTGTGTGTGTCTGCCACGCCCTGGAGGTCGGACAGAATCTCTATTTGTTCCTGGGAAAGTGTATCCCCCATGTTCTTAATTCTTGACCTTCTCACCGAATTCCTGTCGTCAGAGCAGTCCGAAGGCTCCTGGTCTCTGGCCTGCAGGTCACAGGAGATGGATTCGGAGGCGCCTTTTCCGATTCCGATCCGGGCTGTCCTGCTACGAACTTTCTTCGGTGGAGGTGGAGTGCGGTGTTCTCTGCGGCCGCCGCGTCTGCAGATTCCCCTGGCTGCTTTCTGGCTGTTTTCCCAAGGAGTTATCAGTGCTCTCCTGGGAATGAGTCCAGCTCGGGAGCTGCCCACTCGGTGCTTCAAGGCTGCCCTGTGCAAGAGGTGCACAACAGAGCTCACCGTGGCTCAGCGAGTGCTGCCGGATGCTGCTGGATCGCCGGTTGCTGCCGAGTAGCTCACTGGGTCGTCCGCCGGGTGCCCACCGGGTGCCCACCGGGTGCCCACCCAGGGACGCCAAATGTCGGGTTCGGCTGTCTGTCTCTGCCCCGACACGGGTAGAGTGGTTCTTGGGTGGCACGCGTTTCAAAGGACGAGTCTGGACTCTTCAGCTTTTCGGTCTTCGGATTGTTTATTATTTCTTATCTACAAAATTTTCTGTCTGCCCAACAGAGGTCTGATCTGCAAGCAGTCACAGGCACTCTCTGACCACCCACGGGGCGGTCATGTCTTTTTATACTAATATCTACGTACATAATATTTACCTTTATTTCCCAATGCTTTTCACCCATGTTAGCAAGTGCACCTTCACCATAAACCAATCCCCAAATGCCAACATCACCACAGGAGATGGAGGACAAGAAGAAGAAAGAAGAAGGACAAGACACGCCCTGATCCCTCCATCTTGTCTCCATAACCCCCCTGTACCCAAAAACCTTAAAGTCTATATTTCACCTTCTAAATGTGTCCCTTTTACACCTTTTACTCTAAAGTGATTCTCTTGTCCTCAAACTCTTGTTATTTCTGTGGATGGATCAAAATCAAGCCACCAGACACTTCTGGCAACATTCCAGGATTTTTGAGACCCCCAAGGGTTCTCCTGGCATCTCTGGACATCAGGAATGATGTGCTGAGATCCCACAGAGACCCCACATGGGATTTGTACACCACTTCCATACTATCAGGTTTTTAAGAGTTTATATGTCAAGGTTTGTGATTGTGAAAGTATCTTTAGGCAGCATGAAAACAGGACCAAAACATCTTCTATGGAAATTTTTTGTGAAATAAGCAATAAATATGGTATAGTGTTTTTTTCTCTCCACTGGCTTAGAAACTGCACTTGTAGATGTTGTCTCTCAGCTTCTGGAGAAAAGCAAGAGCATGGTGAAGGGCAAACAACAATGTCACTGCTGAAGATATCCTGGAAGAAAGGATGGCTAAGAAGCTTCCATTTCTCAGTGATACCATGATTCCTCCCATGAAACAAGATGATTTTTGCAAGAGTCACTGCAACCCAATGCATAAAACCACTGTAGGGATGTGATGTTGCAGTTACTGTTGGCCTGTCTTATGCCTACATGTAGAGAAGATGATACTGGCAGGTGGCAGCTGTTCTTGATTAAAAAGATCATGAAGGACCTCTTGTGTCATTTGAATTCTACCATTTATATTGAAGAGGACTGAATCTGACTCTAGCTAACAAAACTTTCCTGTTTGTATGATCTTTAGATTGGTATGTGCAGTCCAGCTCCTTTCAATTCCATTATAAAATAATTTCATGCAAGATATGAATGGTGTGGTTCCCCCATATGCAACACTTAGATACAAATATTGTTAATGTGAGTGTGTTTGCACGTATAGCTAGAAAACCTTTCAAACCCTCAATACTGTTTTAATTGTTAAGCCACAAACTTGAAGCAATAAAAAAACATACTAAGCAATGTGAAAGTATTTCTTTCTGAATAATTCTAAAGCACAAGTGGTATTTCACTTCATAACTCCTCCAAGCATCTTACAAGGATGACTGGACTGCATCTTATAATGCTGTTGTTGAAGATTGGAGAAAAAAGAAAACAAGCAGTAATTTTGGGATCAGGAAAGTGCGGGGGTAGTGCTGGTGAATGTGACAGCCAGCTGTTTACCTATTTAAACTCGCAGTGTTACCAACATTCTAAAATCCATAATTTACTTACCTTTTGGGCAGTCATTTGGAAATATGATGACAATCTTGATGACAACTCAAAATAATTGATTAAATAGTAATATATCTGATTGAGTATCACAATTACTCTAACTAGCTAAAATACAACTTAGCTTGCAAGCTCATATCTTGGAGGAGTGGGGAAGCTACATTACTTGTGAAAAGTATTAATTAACATTAAGCAGTTTGCAAATTTGAAATCTGAAGAAAACTGACCTTGTGACACTGTAGGACCTCTGACAAAAAAAAAAAAAAAGGGAAAGATATGGAAGGATTTCAATAAAATTATGCTTTCTTAGCCATTTTACCTCTACAAAACTAAAGCAGGTAGAACCATTGGCTCTTTCTACAGAACTGATGAGGCTTCACAAAGGTCCATGCAATATATATATCAGACAAGGTATGGAAAAGGTAAGACACACAGCGTTACAGCAGTGTTCTTGTCCTTGCTCTCTGGTGCTCTTTCGGTATCTTTTACCTCTACTAGCACCGGAAGAAAGCACCTGAAATCCTTTAACTCTATTAAAGAGACAGTTTAGCATTTTCTTTCTTCTGGTTACAGTATCAGGAGTGCAAGGGCAATGTGCAGCCACAGCAAAGCAGGAGGGAGGGAAGTCAGGAGACAGGAAGGGCAAGGTAAATTAAAAAAAAAATTTCCCTAATGAAGATAGAAAATTCAAAACCTAATGATTGCTTTTACCTACCCTTGTTCAGCAGCAATTCATGTCACTTCTTTTGTCATTGTCTTTTGCCTCCAAAACCCCATCAGGTTTTCCTTGATGCACCCATAAATCTTTAAACCCTGAAGCTAAAAGAGGCTGCTTTGTGCACCAGGTTCAGTATTGATTTTGCTAAAGAGTATAAAATCTAGTCAGATAATAAAGAAATTATTCTAAGGTATTCTAAGAAATTATTCAAGAGCTCCCATTAGTTGTTATATCAGGCATGAATTAAATCAACCCTTGAGAGCATCACGTGAATAAACATCAAAACCTCTCTGGCATGTTAATGCATTAGTTGCCTTTTTGCTGCCATGACATTCCAAGAAAAGTACTATCCCCTTCCAGCTTCAAGTCCAGAGATGATTTGACACAGGTTTAGAAGAAGGCAGAGTTCAGGAGAGGGGATGTGACAGCCAAAAAATTGTGGGCACAAGCTGCTTTAAACAAAACTTTGACCACCTGCTAGATGTGCAGTCCAGCCCTACTCAACCTGGACATACAGCCCCACCTCTTGCATCCCAGTGCATGGTGATGCATAGGCCCAGGGGTTCCCCTATGCTGGAATTTGTATTTGAAAAAAACCAAAAAGTCTCAAATCTTGGCCTCAGGCAATACAAATAAACTGGTTCTGAGCTGCTAGATATGAATTGCTTTCTGCTCTAGGGCTATCTTGGTCCTTCCCCTCTCTCTACCACAGATGGCTGATGCAGATGGAATAGATCAAAGTCCAGCAAGGGGTCATCTCCTGGCAGCAAAAAGTCTGCAGCCCCAACCAAGAATCAACATCTTGGTATGGAGAGCAGATATGGGAAGAGATAAAAGAAAAAGAAATATAATTGACCAAAGACACTGTCCTTTACAACTATAAAAGTCACACAAATTAACACAGGGGTAGAAATCTCATACACACTCTGGAAATGTGTGGGGCAGCTTCTGCCCAAAGCATGGATGCATCTTTGTGGTTACTTTTCTAGAAATTGAGAGCAAAGGATTTTGATGTGTGCTCCATCAGCAATTGGATGGTAAGAGATATTGAATCCTAATCTGTACTATTTCTTCACTAGCTGTAATATAGGCACCTTAATCATGCAGTGTGTGTTATCTACTAGTAGTTCTTTTTGTTTTATTCCTGTGTAGTAAATAGTCTGCTTAAAATCTTATGTCTGTTAATCTTGTTTCTATTAAATAAATAATTCATTTTATAATAGACTTAATTTGCCATCATTAAAGAACTTGTGAATGAGAGTGGGTTTTGAGGTGCTGGCCACCTCAATAAAGCTACTGCCTGCTGCTGGAGGCCTGGGCGAAAAATAGGGGCATATCTAAGCTCCCATCTCCATTCGTAACACCTGGTGACAAGAACCTCTCATCTTATTCCAGGCTGTACCTGTTTTTTCTGTGATCGGGGTATTTTTCTTTGCCTTGGGGGGACCCTTATCCCTGGCACAGCTTCCTTCTGTTCTATCTAACAAGGTTTTAAATTAATTGCAGTGAAGTTATTCTCTCCTAATATGTTCCTAGAGTGCCTGGCACAATAAGGACCTAGTATCAGTTGGGATCTTTAATTTCTGTTGTGGTAATAATTTTATGAGCAGACTTCCATTAAGATCCATTGCTACTTAAGAAACAGCTGCACTGTCACATTACAAGGCTGTTGACTGTTTTAACTCTCTGCTACAGAAACAAGGTTTTAGTCTTCTCTGTAGAAATAAACATGGGTAAAAGAGGCTAAAGCCTGAACAAAGGTGATTTTGCTATAATTGGGAGAATTCAGAATCGCAACATCTGAGACCGCCAGGAATTAAAGCACAGTTAAACAACTCTGATCACACCTCTCTTGAGAGGTGCATTTGAATTCATCCATCTTCATTTCATTTTTTTCATTGTCTTTTGGTAGACAAAGTACTCTCTCAACTAGCCCACATCACAGCTAGTAAGAGGGACTCAGGTGTAGTCCATTGGGGCTATTTAACATTGATAGGGGAAACATTTAGTACCATGGCAAGTAACAAAACACAGGCAGCCTTTTCCTGATTTCTTTCTCTCCCACCCCTTAAAATACAAAAGTCTATAAGGGCAGTCACAGAAATAGTGAGAAGCAAGATCAAAAGTTGGAAGCTAAGTTGTCCGTTCTATCCCCCCAGCCCCACTCCCTTATCCTAAGGGAGTGTGAGGGCTCTCTGGTACCTCACCTGAAGATTTGCCACAGATTTCCTTTGAATGTCACTGTTAGTCTCTGGCATTGTCACCTGCAAAAGGCTTCTGCTAATATAGACAGCTAAAACATTCCAGTTCCTCTGTATTCTCTGATAACCCAGCTGCCTCCAGGAAAGACTGCAGTCTATATTTATCAGACGGATTTTAGATAATGTAAGAATCTGTCAAGGGTGACAGGCTGCTAGAAATCATGAAAAGAAGCAGAGTGATATTCCCAGGTGGTGAAGAAAGCTGTGGTGCTCACCCCAATGTTAATGGTACACTACCATTTTCATTACTCTGTACACATTTTTTGGGAAATTACTTTATGTCACTTCCCAGTCTGTGAAGTGGGGAACAGTAAGGTGGGGAACAGAAGGTGAACAGTAATGTTCACCTTCCCCAACAAGGACAGTTTCTCTTACAACAGACAAGTCAAGCTACTATAAATCTATGGTGAAACAAGGGCTGTGTGTGTGGGGGGGGGTGGGTGTGAAAGTCTGTAGTCAAGTATTGTCTTACTGGTAAATTAGCTTTTTAAATGTTGCCTGGACTTTACAGAGCTTTCTCTAAGATACTGGCAGAGAAAGAAATTAGGGAGAGTAGTAAATAGTTATAATCACTTGGGGGGAAAAAATGAAAAACCTAATTGCTTGAAAGCTAGAGTCAATTGTATTAGTGACACCTTGGTAATATTCTGCATAAAGGCTTCACTGTCCTTAATTTTTCATCTACAAGGAATAGCAATAATGATCTCATTACCTCAGGAGAGCTATTCCAGATTTATGTTTTCTCTAACCAGAGCAAAGTATGTTGGAAGCACAGTAGCCTGGATTCCTCACATCCTTGTCCCATTTAATAAACAGAAAAGTGGAAGCAAGGGCAACTGAGTTATCCCAAACCAGGCCAGACAAATATGACAACCACCCTACTGGGTTTCAGGTTGAGCTAATCCACAGAGAAGTGAGAGGTTTTTTTTTTCTTTTTTTTTTTTGTGTGTGTGTGTATGTGTGTGTGTGTGTATATGTGTGTGTGTGTCGGTGTCTGTGTGTGTGGAGCGGAGGGTGGAGGGTAGCTGAAGTGAGATATCCAGGGAAACTTGGAGCAGCTAGTGCCAAAGAAATCTCATTCTGGGAGCCTTTTGATGTCATGAGGTGGTGGTGTCCAGCTGCTGCCTGGGGAGGCTATCCTGGCACTGGTTAGCAATTACTGCCAAAGCATGTAGCAGCTGGGCTGACTAGCATCCAGAGAGAAAGTGAAGAAAAGGACTCTTGAGCAGCATAGTGGAAGTGTTGTATCTGTTGATGGGACAGAGGAATCTGAAAACAAAGGGTAGACATGGGAAGAAAAGCAGAAAGAGAACAACAGTTGAGCAGGTATAATGGACATAAGAAGTCTGAAACTCGACAACAGTTCTTCTATGCGTAGATTAATCAGATTAAAGGTAGCCTAAAGATATCCATCCATAGAGTTCCTTCAATGAAATATGTAAACTGTGTAGACCTCGCTCAGAAATCCAGTTAAACAAATTCACTTGTTCATCTTTCCAAGGACATTTATGAGCATGTCAGGATCACAGATGAGCAAAGAGGTTAAGGCCACAGTCAGATTAAGTGAAAGCTCAAAAGAACAGTCATTTTAAGGCTATCCTAAACGTTGATATAGCATCCAGTGACTAAGACCATAAGAAAGGAGTTACAGGGCCAGCCCACCTGTGACAAGACAATGAGAAACCAGGAGATGTTTGTCTCTGACAAGAGAAACTAGGAAATGTGGTGGTTTTCGGGGGGAGAGAGCCTGATTAGTTTTTTTGCAGGCTGCTGTCCTCATGTTGTTCCCAGCAGATACAACAGTTGGATAAGGAAAAATTGGGTGTGTGTTTCTACCTGTCTCTTTTAGTGTCTCTTGATGTTACAGAATCACAGGAAGACAGGTTGAGTAGGAAATCTTGAGTCAGTTGGTAAAGTGAGCTTCAGCAGCAGCAGTGGCTACAGTAAACTCTGGGGGCTGAGCACTAAAAGGGGCTGAGTAGGGGGCTCCCAGAGTCAGGGAAACATGAACAAAAGCTAAGGTACCCACAGGAACCCACAGCACTCAAGAGCAAGGCTTGAACCTTGGGTGGGGGTTGCCAGGAGCAACTATGACAGATCTAAACATCCTGGGAGTGTGAATGAGAAGGGTGAGAAGGTGTGGTAGTTTGTGAGGAATGGTACCTCTCCTAAAGAAGGTCAACATCGTTGCAGAACCAGAGAGCAATGTATAAGAGCCACAATTAATATTGAGGAGAATAAGTAGTCTGAGTTCCAAATGTTGTGGTTATGACATGCTATAGAGCTTGTTCCCCAGTGGCTGTTGGAGTAGCTGCACAAGTGATGTTGGAGGCTTACCCCTAAACAGTAAATGTAGCTCTGCAGCTCTCTGGTTGTAAACAGTGTTTGGTGCTTGTCTGGGAAGCTGGGACCAAGAGTCTTCTGCTCTGCAGAAAATGTGTCTGTGTTGAGGAGCTATATCACCAGATCAAGGAGTTACATAAGGAAGTTAGTATGTTGCATATTTTTTATGAAGATGAGAGACAGTATATTTTCAGAGACCCTACCCTTCTTTACATTGGAGATGTAGGTGAGTTCTGCACCATCTCACAAGAAGTCAATATGAGGGAAGGCTGGCTAGAATGCTGCCATTCTCCAACCTCACTGCATGCAAGGAGAAATGCTCCTATTTCTCCTGAAGATTTGCCATTAACAAACAGGTTTAGTGCCCTCCAAGCTGAGAAGGATCTGGGTAAGGCTTCTTTCTTCTCAATGGTGCCAAGCAATAGGTCAGAATTTGACAGCAACAGAAGTTTGCTCCTGAAAGTAGTGAAGAACTTCTTTACTGTGCAGATGACCATACACTGGAACAGACTGCCAAGAGAGGATGTGGAGTCTCCCTCTCTGGAGATACTCAAGAGCTGTCTGGATGTAATTCTGTGCAATGTGCTCTAGGATCACTCTGCTTGAGCAGGGAGATTGGACCAGCTGACTGTACAGATGGTCCCTTCCAACCTTACCCATTTTGTGATTTTGAGCTAATCCAACATCCCACTCAAGAGAGGGACTAGGTTTCCTTCTCCTAATATGTCTGTATCTTTTTGCATTGTCTTCCCATAAACTTCTGCTGCTTCCCATGGAAAGTAAGTCCCAAAATTTGCTAGTTGGTATGTGAACTTTTTTTTTATATCCATTTTAAACTGATGTCCTACTTCTAATGAATATTCTCTAACTCTAGAACAGCAGGATTTCATGAAAAAGTGGTATGCATTCATTTTCTCCATCACTTTCCAGATTCTGCAAACCTGAGGAGTCTAGCGTCTCCAAACTGAAGAGTCTCTATTGTCACTGGAAATGTTATGCAAAATATACAGTTTCTTCTTATCAAAATACAAAAAAAAATACATGGAAGAAGGAGGAAACATATAGTTGACAAAAATATGGATTTAGAATGAAGACAAGAGGTAGAGAGAGAAGAACAGTGAGAAACAGAGAGGACTGGGGAGGAAATAAAAGAAAGAGGAACTTGGAGTCAGACACACAGGTGTCTGCAAACATGAAAAACAGCAAGCCTGTGTCCCTTTGCTTGGGGCCACACTTCTGTGCCAGAATGGCTATTGGGAGCAGGAATCCTGTCTGTCTTGGGAATTTACAAAGAAGACAGAGAAGGTCACACATGATACTTAACCACCTGATGCATCTCCTGGATAGTAGGCACCTATCTATAGTGGAGAAAATCCAGGGATGGACATCAGAAAAATATCTGGTTGGAAAGAGTTTGCAGATTCCTTTTAGGACTGGCAGATAGATAAATGATTTTCCCCATGTGCTGTATGACTGTATAGACAATTTTCTGTTACTATTTTCCCTGTGGTTTATAGTTTTACTTCTTTGCTTCCCCTATGGGAACTCCACTGTGTTGGTCTGGTAGAGCTTTTGGGGATATTTTGTTGTTTGTGTTGGCTTTTTTTAATTATAGACTCTCAGATTCAGTAATTTTCTGTGTTGTAACGTAGTCAACTTGTCAGGTAAAGGTTTACGTTCAACAAAAGATCAGGGAATCTTGGTGGGACTATTTAAGCAAGAGGATGTCTTGGTCTTCTGCTGGGCAAAAGTGAGCTAAGTACTGTGAGGCAGCAACAAATTCAATACAACAGCTCAGAATGAATTAGACATGTCGCTGCTAATCCCTAGATAAACAGGATGGAAGGAAATGTGTCAAAACAATAAAATACCTATTAAAATATCTGTGAAGATAAACACGCATCCATAGTTAGCACTGCTAGGTGATGGAATGTTGTCAGTGAAGCATGAACTGTCATGCAATGCAGTAAATAAATCTGTTGAGGATTTATGTCAGATTTGCTGGGGATTTTCACACTTGAAAAGAAATAAATAAGGAAAGCAAATCTGGAAGAAAAATAGAATTAAAAATTATTTATTTTAAAATCCTAACCTTAATTTGGGTTTTTTAGTAACTTATACTTTTCTTCTCTGGATCCACAGGGGGAAAGTGACAATTCAGCAGGGTGTTCATGAACTGTGTGAAACAGTCAATAAAGACCTTTAGAGGAAAAAATTAATTACTCTCTTTAGAATGTATGTGGAAAGAAGATAAAGTCTGAGATGAAGAGAGGTAGGAAGCTAAAAAGTCTAAGACAGCTGGAAAGTCTCAGAAGCTCTGTAAAACACAAGGATTCTCAGGCTTTCTAATCCTATGCTACTGAGAGTTTATCAGCTAATAATACATAAGTGAAATACTGGGTAATCATGTTTTCATAATGTTTTCTAGTATAATGCTTTCCAGAAGGGAAAGAAGAGTCTATAAGCTATTTTGTAGTGGTGCACTGGGGTAGTCCACCATATACTCTGGGACAATTGTGGGAGAGATATGCTGCAGACCAGGGCAGCTGAAGGCAGATGGTGGTTGGGACCATAACCCTGGCTTTGCCTGACTTCTGAATGATATGCTTGGCACCAACAGCAGCTCAAAATCACAGAATGGGACTCGTTGGAAGAGATCACCAGAGCAGTCATCAGGTCCAACCTCCCTGCTCAAGCTGGGTCATCCTAGAGCACATTGACAGGATTGCATCCAGACAGTTCTTGAGTATCTCCAGAGAGGGAGACTCCACATCCTCTCTTGGCAATCTGTTTCAGTGAATGGCCATCTGCACAGTAAAGAAGTTCTTCCTCATATTGAGGTAGAACTTCTCGTGCATCAGTTTTTGACTTTTGCCTCTGGTCTTATTGTTTGGCACCACTGAGAAAAGCCTGGCGCTGTTCTCCTGACACCCTCCTTTCCAATACTTATATACATTGATGAAGTCCCTTCTCACTCATCTTCTCAAGGTGGAAGAGTCCCAACCCTTTGTTGCCCTCCATTGAACCTGCTCCAGGAACTGCCTGTCACTCTTGTCCTGAGGAGCCCAGAACTGGACACAGCACTAGAGATGTGATCTCACAACAGCAGAGTAGAGGGTCAGGTCAATGCACCTCCCTCCACCTGCTGGCAATATTTTTCCTAATGCACCTGAGGATACCATTGGCCTTCTTGGCCACTGGTATGGGCTCACTATTAGTTCATGGACGGCTTGTTGTTCAACAGGACCCACAGGTCCTTCTCTGCAGAGATGCTTTCCAGTGGTTTGGCCTCCAGCCTGTACTGGTGCAGGACTCTGCATTTGTCTTTGTTGAACTTCAGATAGTTCTTCTCTGCCCTTCTCTCCAACCTGTTAAGATCCTTCTGAATGTCAGCACAACACTCTTGGGTATTGACCACTCCTCCCAGCTTTGAGTCATGAGTGAACTTGCTGAGGAGGTATCTGCTCCTCCCCCCAAGTCACTGATAAACAAGTTAAACAATACTGGACCCAATGCTGACCCCTGGGAGACACCACCAGTGACAAGCCTCCAGCTAGAGCCTCTTCTGCTGATTTCATCCCTCTGTCATGTGCCATTCAGCCAGTTCCCAATCCACCTTGCTATCCACTTATCCAGTCCACACTTCCTGAATTTGCATATGAGGACATTGTGAGAGGCAGTGTGAGAAGCTTTGTTAAAGTTGAGGTAGACAATGCACACTGCTCTCCCTTCATCCATCCAGGTAGTTGTCTCATCATAGAAGGCCATCAAGCTGGTCAAGCATGATATACCTTTAGTGAATCAATGCTGACTACTTCTGATCCCCTTCTTTTGTCATCCACGTGGATAGAGAGGGCCTCCAAAATGAGGCACTCCATCACCTTTCCAGCAATTGAGTTAAGCTGACTGCTGGTATTTCCCTAGGTCCTCCTTGCCCTTTTTGAAGACTGAGGTGACATTTACTCTCTTCCAGAGCTTGTTTTATGCAATTCTTCCCAGGAGGTCCTCGAAGAGTTTCAAGTTAATGTAGGAACATGTCTTGAAGTCCATGTTCATAATTTTGCTTGCTGTCCTGTTTCTTCCTTGCCTGTACTCCACAGTCTCATGGTCACTACTGCCAAGGCTTCCCCCAGCCTTCACATCTGATAGAATCAATTAGGTTGGAAAAGATCCCTGAGATTGAGTCCAACCTATGATCAAACACCACCGTGTCAACTAGATCGTCTTTCCTTAAACACCTCCACCACATCCCTAGGCAACTCATACGAATATTCCATCATCCTTTCTGTGAAAAAAATTCTTCCTAATGTTCAACCTTAACCTCCCCTTGCACAGCTCAGAACTATGTTCTCTTGTCTTATTGCTGGTTGCCTGGGCGAAGAGGCCGAGCCCTACATGCCTACAACTTTCAAAAATGCTTTCCCTGTTTGTTAGTATCAGGTCTAGCAGCACACCATTCCTTCTGTGGTTCTTCATCACTTCTGTCAGGAAGTTGTCATCAGTGGCAACTGATGAAACAGGAATGTCCTAAACTGTGTTTCTTCTCCAGCAGATGTAGGTCAGGTAAAGTTCACCCCAAAGATAATTAAATGAAAAAAAAAAAAGGTGTTGAGGGGGAGGAGGTAGAAAATGTGTGTCTGGTGATTTTTTAATTGCCTTATGGTTTTGAGCCTTGTTCAAGGTTTTTCTAATAAGCAGAAAATCTAGGAACCTAACTACTAGTGTCACTCTGTATCCTATTAGGAATATAAGTGGCATACAGGTTTATATGTTCTTGGGCATGAGGTCCATCCATCAAAGATGAGCCTCTCCTTGTTATAGCTTACAAAATACCTGTTTGAGGTCCTCTGAAGCTGTTTCTTCCCAGCACTCATTAACAGAGCATCAATTTTTAGGGAAAATGGTTTTTCGGCAAGCTCCTATGAAATGTTCTAGATGTCTTACTTGTTTCTGTGCATCTGCCTGTTCAAATCTATCTGTACTGTTCAAAAGAAGGTTATGCATCTATTGGTGTTCAAAGGTATGAACTTGATATCTGATTAATTTTATATGGGCTCCTAATTCTAAAAGAAACATTTAAAGGATAGATATTAACTACTTTCAATGTTACTTCATATTTGATATACTGCAGGTAGTGCTTGTTTTAAGTAAGTGGAAATCGGTCTGCAACAATTGATTTAGTTAAATTAAACAAGCAAATAGGGAATGAAATACACATGGCTATTTTCAAGGAGAGATACTATAAACACTAATTATGCAGCTGGAATTCAATAACTAACAAAGCTATTCCCTCTTCCTAATTTTACAAGATGGAAGAAGTTCTGATGTTCTTAATCATGACATTGTTATTTATACCTTGCTAAGGTATAAAGAAGAGATGCCCATAACCAGGCCAACTATGACATAAATGCAGCCAGCTGAATTTTCATATCTGGGCCCTTATGAATCCTGTAGAGATCCAAGAAGAATGATGTAGCATTGCATTCACATTTCCCATTAAGCCCAAAAGAGTCAGTGATTGTCTAAGTGAATGATTTTCAGAACTAATTAGCAAAAATAATCCTCCATTCCCCTTCTGGCTAAAATTAAGTCCCTTTACATAAAGTAAGGGATAGCTAGTATCTTTCCAGTGCTGATTCACCATGGAAGACTACTGTAAATTTTGTGTGTAATGAATAAAAAATACTCAGAGAGAAATGGATTTGCAAATTTTTAAAAATGTCTGACTATTTATTTCTGGTCTTAGAGGGTCCTCATTAGCATTTATCTTAATACATATGCTCCCTGCAGAAGTATAGAAGTATTATAGAAGTATTATATAAATAGAAGTATTGCTTTACAACCAAAATAATTTTGATGGCTTTTTCTACTATTGCTGGCAGAAGTCAACCTAGCTAAGTTAAAACAAAAAGCTACTTTCCAGTCTGTTTTGTGCATTGCTATGTGCAGGTCATAGCAACTAGTCATTTGTTATAACACAAAAGGCAATAAATGACTCAAGTCAGATGCACGGAGTCAAATTCACCGCTGACAACTTACCTCATGGGATTAATTTCCCTGATCTCCCCATGCTGATTAAGGAAAGGGGTTGTCTGTACCAAATGGAGCAATGCCTGTGCTGGTTGAGGAGGGGGAACAAGTATTGCTGTTCAGAAAATGGTGGTCAGCCCTGCCTGCTTAGCATTTCACAAAGCCTAGCTCTGAGATATGTTGTAGATTGTTAGGAAAAAAAAAAAAGATGTGTCAAATGGAGAGAGACATTCTTCTTTTTTGGCTCCTAGGGGCCTCAGGAAATGGAGTTCCATCTCCATTCTATGCATACCATCTCCAGCAAATCCCAAACCAAGTCAGTATATATTTTACAGACAGGATTGTGGAGTGTCACAGGGTCTGGATGAATGCAAGCTGTCTAAATGGATGGAGCTGTTTCACTTTACATAAAAAATTGAATATTAAATGGAGCACACACTGGCATATGTCCACCCTTCTCACCTGCATCTTTCTTACACCATCATCTCCTCTTCCTGCTGCTCTAATGGGGAAGCTGTAAAAATACTATTCCAGAGGAGGGCAGCAGAGGGAGCAGGGAAGAGAGTAAGCTCTTCTCCCTCCTGGCTTTACAGAAATGCACCTGAGCATTCATTTGGGGCTTTTAAGTGCATCCAAATGTTTAACTGAAAGGCTGGGTTTACTTTCACTGGAGCACCTTCAGCAGGGACCCACATTGCTGCTTTCACAATATCTTTGGTCCTCCTTCCTCATATAAAAGAGCATTTGTGATAATGGCTGTAGAAAGTGGTCACCCTGCTATTACTCTTCTGCAGGATCCTCATTGAGATTTGCTTGTGGCTGGAAATTCCCAGGGTTTGGTTTTAACAGGCATCGTATCTTTGATGGATAAGACTTTATGTAGTAAAAAGGGGGTTTAGTTCAACTTGTTACCAGATGATAAATGGCCTACAGCTGGTGAGCTAACATAATGCTTGTTCTCCAAAATTCAGGCCCATGGAAACTGTACAATGCCCATTGAAGAAGAACTGGAAGTTCACCAGCCTCAGTGTCCTGCCAATTCAGCCAGGTGGTCTGGAACATTGGGGTCTACCAGGGAGACCCCCAGAACAGAAGAATGCATGCATAAAGGGGAGGGAAAATATGTTAATGATTTTGGAAAAATTATTATCATATCTATATTTAGTCCAGGACAATCAATGAATATGTATACAAAATACAACACATAAACAGAAACTTTCATGTACCCAGTATGGGTAGGCTCTTGGGAGGAGCTATCCCCCTGATCATCTGGCCAAATAAACAATGCCTGCTTTTTAATGCTACATTGGTGTTAAGGAGTTATTTATTTTACCAAATGTTTGGTAACAAACTTGCTTTCAAAAGCAACATGTTGAAAGATCTGTCTGTCTTTTCTTTCATGTTTTATACTAATTATCTTCTGACCTGAAAAATAAGTCATTTGTGATGTCATTGGACCATTAAAAAAAGAGGCAGCTCTCATCTGTCTCTTCAAAATTTCCTGATATCAGCAGATATTGTTCTGCTGTTTCATTATAGATTAGTTATTCAAATAACCTTAACCAAAGAACAAGCATTTAATTAAATTACAGGCAAAGAGGTACTTTATGGCTGGGCATTGCTTGAATTGAAGTCTTTATTAATGTAACAGAAATAGATACCAACAGCTGCATATCAGCTTCACAAACATGCCTCTCTATGACATTACCCTGGCATTGTTCTCTCTACATAAGACAAATGGTCACTTTTCACTATGATACTACTTCAGGAAAGATATTTTTTCAATGTCTTGTGGGTCAGAATAGTACTGCTGAAATTGAAAATATCTGTGTCTGCCTTTAGAGAATGAAAAGTTACCCAGTTTATCCTGGTAATGTCCAAACTCTGTGTGCACAACAAAAAAGGGATCACATTAGCTGTTTAATCAAGTATGTTTTATGTGTATCATGGCAATGTTTCTTCTAATGACTGTGTCATTAGGAACATCTTTCTGGTAAGGCACAAAATTTGCCTTTCTGAGCCAACTGTGAATTTAATTTCCTGAGGTCCAGACTCCATTGAAATCACTGCTCTGGAACAGTATTCAGGTTTTATGCTGTCTTAGGGAATTAACTTTGTGACATCTTGGCCCTATTAAACCAGTAGAAGTTTTGTCTTAAACTGCAGTAGATTTAGTATGTTGTGCACTTTATAATAATTGAAATAGAAACTATAGGAGCACAATTTTCTGTCTACACAAATACCACATGACACAGAGCTTGTATGTCTTGAATGAATGAAATATGTTGTACTCAGGCTGGGCTCAACAGCTTGCTTGGGTGGGCTCAGTTCTATTGAAACTATAGAAATGAATGATGTAATGCTAAAGACTAACACAGCTTTTTGTTATTACAATTGCAAGCTTGAAATTCAGGCAGTGAAATTAGGGGCATTTGAGACTTGCTTTCAAATTCTACCCATGGAAGGGTTCTTCTCTCCCTTAGAAATACTTTGCATTACCACTTTGTACCATTTCCTGTTATGGGAGAGATGTTCTCAGACAGAGGACACCATCCTGCTCTGAACAGCAGGCAGTAATCTGCTTAGCAATAGGAACCAAGAAAGGACCACTATCACACTTCCTTCCTCCTTCCCTCAATTTTGCTGTATGGGCTGGAACATCAGTCTGAAAGTCTAGGGATGTAGGATGAAGACAATGGCAAAAGCCCTGCATCTATGCCACCACTGCAGTATCACCAGTGCTATGCTCTGGACCAGCTAAGATTTCTCAGGATCCAGCATAGGTTGCAATATCCCCTTGTTTCCCCTCACTTCTTTGGGCAGCTTTCAGAGGAGCTATGCTCCTCAGAAATCAGGACTACATGATGACTATCATGGTTCCAATTGGCCAGTCAGTTGACCAGGTGAGGATTAAGAGTAATCCCTGATGATACCCAGAATGATGTAACAAGGCCATGTAGAAGACTGCTCCCTTGAAATCTCATCCTCTATATTCTCGAGCCAGCAGCAGTTAAACTATTACAGTTTTTCATCTACTAAATTTTTCAGACTTTCTTTTTCTCAAGCTGTAAGGGAAAAACCAAACACTCAGGGAATGGAAAAGTATGCTCTTGTCTCTTCCTACAGAGGAGAAGTGCTGAAAAATGCAAAGATGCAGCTTACGCCTTACCACTGACTGAGCAATGCTGAACAAGTCAGCCATATATCCTTCTCAAGACCTGAGTCACCCACAAACTGGAAGTTTGTCAGCACAGCAATGCAGTCTTATTGCATGACAGGGCAGTACCTACCAAATGTTTGTGGTGCTGCTGTAATGTAAGAACAGAGAGTGAGTAAGGATTTTTCAAGATGCTTGCAGTAAGCTAGAAACTCAGGGAAGTTTGAGAGGAGGCAGTATTCACCTTCCCTGAGTTTCTTTGAAGACCCTCTTATGTGGATCACTCTGCTCCTTGATTCTTTGTTTCACGTCCTGTGTTGATAGAGTTTTGGTGTGGTTTCAATCATGTCTAGTGTATTCCTCTTTCAATAAATTGTTTATTGGATAACACATGCAAAAATATTCTTTGCCAGGGAACTTCAGAGACTGTGTCAGACATCCACAACTCTTGCCATCTTTCTGCAAGGCACAAAAAGGCTGAGGGGAAGCCTAAGTTCACCAATGAGTCTCTGTCTCTATTCTGAGAGATAGGCATATGTTGTAGGCACTGATGTTTCTCACATTCATATGTGCAATTTCCAGTCAGAGAAGTTGTTTTCTTTCCAGGTTCTCAGTCTAATAAAATAAAGCATACCATGTGGAAGGGGTTAAAAAGAAGAGTGAACACAGTGGTGTTTTAGAAGCTGTCTAATATTTAAAGCTCTAAGTTCAGGAGGACTTTGATGCTATTTAAAAAGATCCTTGGATGTAGAGTTGGAAATTATGTAATCTTGACAAGCCCACAGTGTTTTAGCAGACAAACCCCTTTGTATCCATACATGGGAAGACATTTGTTCAACACATAATTAACCAGAGCAAGAACTACGAGTGAGAAACAGCAACTCCAGGAAAAGGAGCAATTCTACAGACCTAATGTCCCTGGAAAGGGAGGGAGAAAGACTTCTGTAGGAGCTAAAGGGTAGCTTTAACTTCATCCCAGCTCTCACCTTGCTCCATGCTGCATAAGACTGATGGATGTAAGGAGAAGCACAAAAAAAATTACATGGGTCAGAGGTCATCTGCTACTGCTTTGTTCTAAATCTCCCTGGAACATAATTTTTTGCTACTATCTGCCATTTGCTGGATTTTACATCTGTCTTTCCCTAAAATTAACTCTCCCAAAGCCCTCTGACATAAAGATTAATGAAAAATGTGCACTGGAGTCTTTACAAGCACCAAACTTGAAAATCTTTCTCCCTCATGAAAAGCCACATCTTTTTCTTTCCATGTTTTCTCCTGGGTTGCTTCTTCTAAAATAAGAAGGAAGCCTTTGTTGTGAACTAGATACATCAAAAATGTTAATTTTTAGTCTAAATGTGAAGCACAGGTTAAACTATAATAATTTTCATGTCAGTTTTTTCTCCTTAGTGTGATAGTTTTTTCTCCTTGGCTTTGTGTGGTAGTTTTTTCTCCTTGGCTTTCCACAGGGAATCTGGGCATGACCCTCATTCTTGACATAGAAATTTCCTTTGCCACTCCAAATGGGGCTACTGTCTTCCAGACTTTTAGGTTTCCTTGGTAATGCCCCTAACCTTTTCAGGGGCAGCAGGAAAGACATTTCCATGAGAGTCATCCGTCAGGGTAGATGCAAACCCCAGATCCTCTGAGCCTTAGTGTTACAGCCTTAAAGGCTTTACTCAGAAGTAAAATAAACACAAATTATTTCCCTCTTGGACCTGGGACAAATATGCCGTTTTTCAGGATGTGGCAATGATTTTCGTCAAGGCTTCTTTTTCAAAAATATGACATATCTTAAATGCAACTTGTGTCCCTATATGGATATACAATTACATATAGGGGGAAATGTAGAGGTTTATAATAGTAAGTCTGAAAAGTGAGGTGCACTGAGTGCAGGTTTTGATCTTCTACACTTTTAACTTCCACTTAAAGGGAAACTGCCAAAGACAAGTGTTCACTGTACAGGAGGCAATCTGTTTGATGAAAAATCCAGCACAGCCCATTGACCTATTGATCAAACTGTTTCAGCTGCAAAGTAAATTATTTAATCAACTGGTTTTTTTAAACAACTGGTTTTTTTAGTCTGTTTTATACATATGGCAGCATTTATAAAGGGACTAAATTAATAAATTGTTCCTTACAAGATACAATTCCCTGATTTTCCACATATACATTTACTTTGGGTGTGAACATGCATGCAGCAGCTTATGAGTTAGCATAAATCTGGAACAAACTTTATGTACTGCTTCACACAGCACAGGCTGAAGGTGGATTTAAGCACTTCAGGAGAGTGTGAGCCCCGAGTTTTCTTACCTGAAGTGAGTATAATATTGGATGCAACCACACGCTACTGCACAGAGAAGTAACTTCAGGCTGAATCATGAGCAGTTTTTGGATACCTAAGATCTGTTAAAATAAAATAGCACTTCACTTTCACCTTTTCAGCATCTCTTGTTTCATCTGAAAATAGTGCCAGGGTTGATAGTAAAATCTTACCTTAATGTAAACTTAATGTAACAAACCCCCACAGAGCCAGTGTCTTGGATCATACGCAAGATTAGTAGTATACTATTTTGTAAGATTTTCATAGCCATGTGCAGTAGATATGGAACATGCGGAGATGACAACTATGTCATCTTTAAGGCCACAGACCTTAAAGGTACTGATAATAATGCTCACCTTTAACTCTTTAGAGACAAGTTTTTGTATGGGAAGGTATACTGTGATGTGACTTACCTGGTGATCTCTAGTGTTCTTGGTTCTCTCCTTTCCAGCAGACTCATTCTAGCCTCTTCAGGTAGCATCAGATGCTCTGTTCCACACCCATGACCAATAACAAATGCACAGTAAGGTTATAGTTATATATACATACATGCATGTATATATGTACATATGTTCATGTGTGTATATTTATGTGTGTGTGTATGTGTGTGTGTGTGCGTGTGTGTGTGTAACCATTAGCCGTGAAACTTTTAGACATGTTCTTATCTTTAATTACATTAGTAGTTCTCCAATAGCTACTTTACCTAAGATTGGGAGCACTTGTGTACATGTGAAGAGGATTAAAGTGCAGATTTATAACAAACTCAGACTGTTTTCGAGGTTGTGTTTGTGAAATAACTGAACAGAGAAGATTAGAAATACAGCAGGAGTGCCAACCCTCCTACAAGTAGTACAACAACTGTAGACATTTAAAAGACTACATCTGACAGCAAATCCTCCATCACACTGATAAAGCAACAGACATTCTGTAGAGACTGGGATAAATCTGCTGGTGCAGTTAAATGCCTCATGGCATTATGGTAGCTAACAAATTTAAAAGGTCACCAGGGTTGGATGTGTAATGTTGCTGAGATAGCTGATAGGCTGCTTTCCTTTTGACTAAACCTATATTGTAACATTCCCAAAGCAACATTGGGATCTGCTGCCTAGAACAAGAAATTATTTTCTTGTCCTCAGGGAATTCTTTAGTGCTATAAATGACTGGCTGACTTTTTCAATCAGGACAATAAAAAGGCAATCTTCAGCTGAGTTTCAAAATATATTCCTGATTTGACCACTTTGTTTCATCTACGTCATTCTGATTTTCTGACTTCATAGAAAAATATGAAATAATTGTGTTTAAGTAAAATACATTTCAGTGAAAATTAGGCAGTTTTTAATTTTAAATTCACTGCAACAGAGAGGTCTGGACAATGGTGGAGGTGGGCAACTCATAAAAAGCAAGGTTGGGCTTTATGTGATTTGAAGAACTTGGAGGTTTGGGTTTTTTTTTGTTTATTTGTTTGTTTTTCTTTTTCTGGGTTTTTTGAATTTAGAAATATTATTCTTCACAAAAAAATTCTTAGGAGCCTCTGCTCCATTTTTTTCAGGAATAATTTAAGCATTTATGAATTTGCTTTTAAAGGTGGGCCACTGAGACACATAAGCACAGGTGACTTACACTTTGTAAGCAAATGAACATACTTGTCTCTCCCAGGCACTGTTGAAGAAAGCTTACAGTTCTTTTAGGTTGTTCCTTTATAGCATTTAACATCCTTGGCATTTTGTAGAACCACATGTGATACCTAAAGGACCCATGGGCATAGCATAATTTGCAGGGCTGGCAATTAGCAGTTTGCCTGTTTGGGATTTCTGTACAATATACTGTTAATGAAAGAAAATATGCCATGCACACCAGCACTTTTGAATTGCAGTCACTGAGTGGGGGGAAAAGAAGATAAGATAATGACAACTGTGAGTCACCACAGTTTATATAGACAAAGGCATTTTTGTTGCAAATAATATTAAGAGAGGGGCAGTTCACAGATTAGAGTATTTCTTCTAGAGCTTTTCTAATGTCAGGCATGTTTTTCTCTTAGCTGAAATACCAGTTCCATCCAAAGGCATGGGCTAAAATAGGAGAGACTGGTCTCTGCTGGAAAACAACTGGCAGCCACAGAAGACTCCCTGCCTGGCCCCATAAACACCATGCTTGTATAACCAGTTGTGCCAGATATATATACAAAAAAAATGCAGTCATCACTGAGTCTCAGTGGTGGAGACAGTGTCCATCAGTTTCTGTGCTTATAGTACTGCTCCGGATGTGTGCCCTGCCTTCTTGCTCCACTTTTATTCTCAGCTTTCCCCTGGGACCCTGACGGTATCAGCCTTACTCCCTGCCCTTGTGATTTTCTTGCAGCTCTAGACACAGAAGCTGCAGCTCACCTTTTGGCTCTCTGTGCCAAAGCTTTCACATCCTCTCTTTCTTCTTTGAGAGCATCAGCATCTGTGGCTCTTGGACATCTGGCAGGAATGATGCCTCAGCCTTGAGGCACTGCTGGTCTCCCACGCATCTTGTTGCCTCTCCTTTGGCCCCTGCAAGTTGTGGAAGAGGAAGGAAACAGGATTAGAATCTGCTGGTGGGGCAGGGAGTGGTGCTGCTGTTCCCTAGCCTCCAGGAGGACGCCCAAGTGCGGCCTTGCCACAGAGACAGCTTCCACTTATTTGTAGATAAGACAGGCAAGAGCATCAGCTGCAGCCCCAATACTGGGCTGGAGAAAGATCCTCCAGTGAGCCCCAACGACAAACTGCACCCTCCCCTCACACCGCTCAGTAAGTACTTCAGCAACGTGTTTTCTTCCCAGCTGGTAGGCTTCTTGATTTCCTTATTTTTTTTCTTTTTGAGGGGGTGTATGCATTTGTTTGTTTGTTTGTTTTGGGTTTTTTTAGCAGCCACCACCCATAAGTTGCCTTATCACCTCTGGGGATGAGCAGGAAAACACAGGATCCCCACTGCATAGGGAATGGGCTGGGGATGGTCCTATGTGGGGAAAGTTGAGGTATGACTTAACCGAGTCTGGGATTTGTAAATAGGGAAATGGGGAGGAGAGAGTTTTAGAGCAAACTAAAGCACTAACTGGTGGGACAGTTCACAACCATATTTGTAAGTCAGCAAAGCAGGAGCTAGTATAAGGACTTCTTATCTCACTAGTAAGTCTAGCATGTGCAAAGGGTTAATTTGTACCTCAAGGAAAAAACTGGGGAAGACTGTATATTTTATGATCTCCAAAGATAAAAACTTGTAACCAGAACTTGTGCAAATGTATCTTGCATTTTTTCAATCAAACAAATAAATGTTTTTATTTTACAAGTTTATTTTACAAGCTAGTAAATGGGAATCGGTCTACCACCCAGCCACAATTTTTGAAATAGCACCCAGAAGCACACTGTCTGTGAGAAGAAACTGCTCCAAGACAATTCTGTGGTACTTCACCCATGCTAGTATTAGTAGCAAAAGTTTTGGATAGAGGGAGACACTCAGATCAGGTTTTCAAATATCAAAGTGTTTGCTAAGAAGATTTAGTGAATAATCTGACAGGGTGCCTGTGGAGAGCAGCCTAGTGTCCATGTAACTTCAGAAGAAAGTTTGTGCATTAACATGAAGCTGTCTCCTGTATCCCGGAAGGCATCACTCCAATAGAATAATGTTAAACATATAGTAAAACTTGTAATTAAAGGTTTGGAGCAGCAACACTGAGAATTTCTACTTGTAGGACATTTATTTTCTCCTCTGACTTGTAATCTTTCTTTATTCAGATGATTAGCCAGGAAGCAGTTGCAATGGGCTGAGATAGGATGGGGTATGGGTGAAGGTGCGTATTTTTTGATAAAGGTACCAAGGCTGCCTGCTGAGTACAGATGGAAGAAGACAAATGCAGCCAGATGTTGTATCATTCCCCATGTCCTGACCTGTTTCACATTATTTCTGCATAGGGCAGATGTGTGCAAGACGGCTTCATCCAATATCTTATTCCTTCTTTCTGCATTTGTAAATGACTTCAAACAAATAAGGAGCCTACTCACATTATAGAGCCCTCCACAGGGGACATGCTACAGAAGGAATGACAAGTCGTGCTCTTTGCCTCCCACATAAGTTTAAGGTTGCAGGGATAAAGGAGCAGGTAAGGATGTTGGGAGCCTGCCTGTCCCTCCTTGCTTATGTGCTCATTGCAACCAGACAAAACCAGACAGGAAGGGGCAAACCAATTTAAAATTATATAATAATCAGCTCCCCCAGGAAACTGTAAGTGCATGTTTGGTGGGAGAGGAGGCACCAGTCTTAAAAAGTAAACCCCCATGCCAGAACAGCTCTTTGGACAGGGCAGCAAAATGCTGCTTTTTGTCCAGTCTGGACTGTAACTAATGAAGTCCAGCCTCTGCCTCATATCTGCATTTGGCAGCAGCCTATGAGATACTCCCTATTTACTTTCATTTCCAGCTATTGAGTACAGCAGCAGCAGCAAGGTCAGGCTCTGCCTATGAGAATGAGGACAAACAAGTGTTCACACAGTACCACCCTAGGACCTTTAGTTGCCTCTGTTTCTGCCTCTGCTTCCCTCTATTCTTCTTAGGAATTGCTCTGGCTTCAGAAGATAAATACATAGGGCCAAACAGGCTTCTGTGGCAATGTTATTACCAACTACCAAAACGAAGTTAGTAAATTCAGAATGACTGCTGTCACCCAACAAGGATGCTCTCAAAAGTACTTTTATTTATCTAGCATCCTTGTCAACATGCTCGTGGTTTGTTTAATAATTATGCATGCCCTGGAGATTAGCACATTTTTCTTCAGGATATTGTCATTTGTAGAAACAAAACACTCTCCTGAACAAGAGGAAAAAAAAAAAAAAAAACAAACACATACAATACCACATATACCACATGGTCTACTGAAATCTTCAGAGGCACAGGTTGTGGATACCTTATAAAGGGCCAGTTCAGAAATTCTAAGTATTCAATATACAAAGAAATAATGAGCCTTAATGTACAATGATAAGGAGTACTGACATTGATGCCCACATAACCCCTGTAAACTTTCATAAGAATTCCATATCATAACTTCATTTCTTCATCTTATAGGCAAGAATGATCACCTATGGGTGACTCATTTGAGAACTGCATTGTCCCTTCAGAATACATACAACTATGCATAGTACCTAATATCCACATAGTTGCATAGACCCTACAACCCTTGAAACCCTAAGAGAAATGGAGATTTTCCCCCCAAGCCATTTCCATGCCTAATTCAAGATCAAATGAAAAATAAGCCCAGCTCTTCAGTTTTGTTCTCAAAGCTTTAGTTTTCTATCTTACAAGGTAAGTTTTTTCTCATGAGATTTCATTTTAAGTCAGTTTAAATGTCACATTATCAGATGGCCTTGAAAGACTTAATCTTATAATCTTATAATCTTATAAAAATGTGAGAGTAGCTCTGCTGAGTATTCCCTAAACTCTAAGCTGATTACTTGTGGCACACATCTACATTAAACCAACTGTGTTTAAAATAGTTAACTAAAACAGGTATCTTTATCTGTATCCAGCAAAACATTTTTACCTAATTGAAGGCTGGAACTGGTTGCATTAGTGAATTTTGTTATGGAAACCAAAAAATTTAGGCAAAGACAGTAATCATATACTTGCAAATATTTGTGTGTTTTAGAACTATGTTAGTGAGTGATAAGATAGCTTTATTTGGGCACTTTAATCCAGTGGGTACAATAACTGAGAATTTTGAAAAAAAATTTAGTATGTGCTTTAACCTATCTAAAAATACCAAAGTCTGATATCCAGAAAGTGAAAAGTTCAGGTATTTTTTATCTGAATCACCTTATCTTACAAGGGTGTATGCCTAAGGGAGTCATGCTGTTATATGACAGTGATGCAGCATGAGATTTCATTAACATTAGGCTGAAGCAGCTTTTAGTAATACTTGGACTTTTCAGTCTGCCTTATCATTCATTGCCCTCTTCTGATTACAAGTAGAGCCAATCCAATCTCATGCCAAAAGTTTTAACAAGCAAAACCATGTAGGCAAAGCTAGAACTTGCCTCAGCTTTAAGCAAAGCATTTCAGTTGTCCTTATCAGCTCTCTCTGTTCCAAGAAATAAGAGACTTGAGGTGACTCATTTAGGCACATATCTCCAAAGAAGGTGGTACAGCCTAGCTGCACTGTACCAAAGTCTCTGGCTAAATGACAATTGAATCCTGAATCATACAGGAAAATCTGTGGTATCTCAGGAAGTGTCTTCTATTGTGTGTGAAGTAGCCCTCCAATGTAACCATTACAGATGCACAAAGGATGAATGTGGATCATTAAATCAAGAGACATAACAGGGTGCAAGAAAAAAACACTTTACTTCATCACATGAAGAGCATTTGCTACCAAGGTGACTGATGGCAGCAGAGAGTGCAAACCACGCTAATGTGAAGGCTGCTAAGAAAACTGTTGCACTTAATGCATGAAAATCTGAGAACATGCTTCAATTTGTAAAGCCATATTAATGGCTTCTTACAGCCCCTATAGCAGGCTACCTTCCCACATAAAATATTACTGGGGAATCTGTTTCTTTAGTGTCAGGAAGTGATTTGAGTTGTTTGGGAAAGCACCATAACAATGATCATATGCAGCAACTTTCCTTTGAAGGAGAGCTCTGTGTGTAATCCATGATGACAGGATGTAACAGCGCTCACAGGTTCACACATCATACACAATGTATATACACCCAAGATACCAAAATCCATTATATATTTTGGCAATTTTTATCTTTATATTCTTTTGTCACACAGACTGTCACAAAGTGCAGTGCTTGCTTAGTAAGCAAGGCAATGCTAGCTTCAGGGCAGATTTACAAAAGAAAAGAAATAGAAGGGGAGTTCCATAAGTTAGCCTGTAAACCAGAATTTTAAAACACTGAAGATGCCAAGCACTTGGCATGTGTGACAGTGAAAATATAAACAGAGACCTAAGACATGTATTTTAGATAATATTTTCCGAACTACCATAATAAGAAAAAATAATGAAGCAATCCTATATTAAGTCTCTTTACAAAGCTTAATTTTTATTGGGTGAAATAATTCAATGAAACAACTTATTGAAATCTAACCAAATTTAACCATATTTTATAAGCTATTTCCACTAAATATAATTTACTACCAATCTTACATTTAAATTTTGCTATCTATCCCCAGCCTTTTCTGCCTCAAGACATCTTAAAAACAAAAATGTCCATAGTGTCTGAAATAATATCCCTGATTTCACTGAAAATGTTGTAAACAGAGTATTCTTCCAAAAAGAACATTTTTACCTACAATCATAATATTTAGCCAGCATGCCCTAATCAAATCCAATAAAATCAAATGGCATCAAAACAATAAAACACCCTCAAATCACAAAATGTAGTGCAAGCCTTCATAAGGACAGATAAGTTTTGTATTAAATAAAATTATGTCTGCTTTATTTTAAATCACAGCTATAGCTTACTTATACAGTGAATAAATCGAGCAACCATTCAAGGTGCCTTCAAAGATTTCTTTCTCTAGTGTCTTCCTAAGTGAGGGATTTTTCTTGTAGTGAAGGCAAATGAGCCTTCAGCCAGTATAACACTTTAGTACAGATGTGAGGCTGGACTGGGACATTTCTATAGTGAACATTCGGAGGTGAAATCCCTCATCAAGGCCTGATTCAGTAAGATCTTAATAATTTGTAGAATATTACAAATTTTTGTACATTTTAAATAGTGAAACATAAGGGAATCAATGCCATATGTACAATATCAGTCAATGTTAACTTTTGATGTTGACATGAGTTGAGTCAAACTTGAAGCTGCCAGCCAGTGGTGGCAGGACATCTATCCCACCCTCCTCTCTACCACTGACAGTTGGTCTATAAAGAGATAACCTAAGGGCTGAAAGGCCCAGCAAGAGGTCATCCCTGGTACCAAAAGTACTCAGACCTCAGCTAAGAATCAGCATCTTAGTCTAGAGAGCAGATGTGGGAAGAGATAAAGGAAATATTCTTGACTGAGAGACAGTGTTTTACAAATTGTAAAAGACATATGAGTTATCACAGATGTAGAAGCCTTCTACACACACACCCTGAAATTGTGGGAGATTTTTCCCAGGACTATGGACTCAAATCCGTACTTAAATCCCTGAGGATTGAGGGAAAGGATCATGATGTGTGTCCCATCACCAACTGGATGGTAAGATACATTGAATCCTAAGTTATATTATTTCTTTGCTAGCTGTAACATTAATAGGTACCTTTAACCTCGCTCTGTATATGTCTACTAGTAGTCTTTTTTCTTTTTGTCTTTATTCCTGTGTAGTATTACTTTGTTTTAAGTCTTATGTCTGTTATTTTTCTGTCTATTAAATAAAAAATTCATTCTATAATAGACCGAATCAGCCTATATTAAAGAACTTGTGAATGAGAGTGTGCTTTGGGGCACTGGCTACCTCAATAAAGCTACTGCCTGCTGTCAGAGGCCTGAGCAAAAGGCAAGGGCTTATCTAAACCACCACATAGAATCATAACAACAGCGTTATTCTATTTATTTGTAAGTCACTGTCATTTAAGACGTGTTCCATCCACTGAAGAACTACATCAGTGCAACCTTTCCTACCTTCTTTTGCAAATACTTTGTTCAAGGGTTAATTGTTCTTTACATAGATGCAAGTTTAGTCATGGAAATGAGATTAACTCCCCTACTGTTTTGTCTCTTGTCAGCAAACAACCAATGTAATTTACAGAGAAATAATAAGTAATTTCTTTTCCCCCAGCAAGATAAAACCAAACTCCCAGATTTAGTCTCCTATTTTCCCATCCTCCTTTTCACTGTTATTCTGCAGCTGCCTCTTTTCTTACTTTTCTCTTTTTTTTGCCTTGTCTTCTCTACCTCCCCTTCCTCTTTTTTTTCCTCAATTACTTCCTTAATCTTCTATTCATAATGTCTCCAGTTTTTTTCTTTTCCTCATTGCCTTTCTCCTCCTTACAAGGAAGTCATAGTCTGCTCTTATTCCCTGAAAATGGAGAAAGGAGGTTATGAATAAAAACCTACCACAGCTGTTGCTGGATCAAAGCAAATACCAAGATCCTTTGGACTGCACCTTCAGGTTGAGGGCTGTTTCCCTTTAACATTGCCTTTGTCATTCTGATGAGTTTCTGCTAAGCAACAATAGAAATGATCAGCAGTGAAAAATGATCTAATTTTCTTCTTTCTATGGTGGCATCTGTGGCAGCCCCAGGATCAAGTATCAGCTTGCAAGGTGCTAAGGAAGCTCAGGTAGGAGGGTGGGTGAGGATGGGCTTCCACACCCACTGCAGCTATAAGTAAAGGGAGACAAAATAGCCCAAACAGCCATCCAGTGAGACCTACAGAGCATGGACACTTAAATAGCTACAGGAAATGGGTTCCCATGGTCTTACCAAAGTGATGAGTAAGTTTACTTCATGATGGCTTTGGGATCTGTGAGCACTGACCATCTTTCTGAGGCAGCACTTTACACCTGATTTTTCTGGTTTGTAAGGTATCTTAGTGAAGCTGGACTTAAAAGACCAAGTCAACAGAATGCATGATTAAAGTTGGTTCATATAATAAATAGCAAATATGATCCTTAGTTTACTGTTGAGAAAAAGTGGAGAAGAAAACCAAAACAAAACATCCTCTTCCTTAGCATTTACTTTGTGTATGAGATAGCACTTTCTGTATGCTTAAAAAAAAGTATGTTTTTCTGTAGAGTCAACCTATGCTAGTGTGGGTTGCTTACAGCAAGGTAGGTGGAGAAACAGATTGCTGGGTGTGTAACCAAGGCAGTGAATCACACCATGTGTGAGTGAAAAATCAGGTCGGCAGACTGCTGGAAGACAAGAACTCTTCATCAGTTGTTAAGTAAAACCAATATGTTTGTTTTATGTCATGTTGCTGAATTTCTTTAAAAAATTTTTTCATTAATGTGGTGTAGTATCTTCATAGGAGGAGAAAAAGCAGTTTCAATGATGTCAACAGAATGTGTTCAGCCACTTGATATCCCAGATGACAGACTGGACAAGCAAGATTCACAGTGTAACCATTTAGGTAAGTGTTATTTGATGATGTCATTGCTCTAATGAGGGGTATTGTCTTCACATAATAAAGTCCAGCAATACAACTAACCCCCCATGAAAACAGATAGATTACACCTTCTGCTGACACTTCTAGTGCCAGATGGAAAGACAAAGAACACTTTTTCTGCATATAAATATCAGCTGAATCTCTAGAGTGAAGTTAATTAAAGAGGAGAAAGGAAAAAGAGTCATTGATCTTTTCCCTGGTAGAGCTGTTTCTTCATTTATACCACAGTAAATGGAAAGTTAGGATATAGCTGAGCTTTCCCTGAATATATCTTCCATATGCAATTTGAGTAAAAGATTTCAAGCATTCAATTTACCATCACTGAGACAACTTTCTAAAAATGTTTTCTGTGTTGGGAAGTTTTTTCTTTTCACAAAAGGAGCAGGACCGTTGGGAAACATTCCTTGAGCTTTTACTGCAGCCTCATTACATGGTTGAGACAATAGAAAGATGGCAAAAGCTCTGCCAGCAATGTACTGCCAGCAACAGCCAAAGACATCTTTGTTACAGAGCATTTAAAATACTTCCTAGCCAATAGTGTATTGCTAAAGCTTACAGACAATTATTTTAGCCAATTACTAAAAGTACATGTACACCTGCTTCACACAATGCTTGCTTGTCTCCTTTCTATTAACAATACACAATAGACCATTATTAAGCTCAAAGCTGTCTACTATCTTGGTAAGCATAATTTTCTGCAGTCTTAAGGTCTATTTTAGCCAAGCCTAAAACTCAAGCTATTGTTTAATGTACTTGCTTGCTATACTATTGTAACTTTTTCTACTTTCAGACTTTGCAGCTGTAGCTAGTTCTAAGTTTCTCTGCTCTTTCTCCTTCTCAGGCCTGCTTTTCCAGCTTTCTGAAAATCATCTTTCCTTCACTCTTTCCCACAGTTTTTTCCTTCCTCATCAGTTTCCTTTTGTGAAGCTACTTCTTACAGCTTTCACAATGAGCATACTAGGATTGTCTTTGCTCTGTCACACTCCAGAATACTAGATTTCATGCTTGATAGATAAGCTTTTTGCTTATTCATAGTCTTTGCCTCTGCTTCTAGTGCTATGATTTCACTCTTATCTTACAAAATTGTCCTGAAGATTTAGCAACCCAGAAAGAAAAATCTGTTTGTCTTGTTGTTACCTTTGTGACCTCAATAATGAAAGACAAATGCAATTTCACTTCCTAGTAAAAAAAAAAAGTCTCACCATGGGTTTTATAGATTTTGTTTATTAGTACTGCAAGGAAGGTAACCTAGTTCTGTCTCTGCTACATGGCATTTCTAGCCACTGACACTGTTTTTACAACTGCTAGTATACCATAGTTAGTCCATAAAATTGCTTATTTAAATACGTTCAGAATGAGTTTCATTATACTGTTAGAAAACAGAGGCAATGGGAGGGTAAATGATCTCATTAGGACTATGAAGAAAGCCTGTGAAGGTCAGAAAAAAACCCCCACGTCTCCAGGGACTTAACCCAGAGGCCATCCTTCCCACATCTACCTGCAGGCTCACAGACATAACAGCTGCCTTAAATAGTGTGAAAGAGCCTGCAATGAAGTTGTGCTTGCATGCAAGTCTGCAGCCAGGGGCTGGGTAACAATGTGGGGAGCCCAGCTGAAGGCAAACAAGCTGCTTTTAATAATTCAAAACATTGGTTTCTGTGATGATACTAATGACAGATTCACAAATGAGTGGTTAAAATGCTTAAAGAATCATCGTCAAGGTTATTGGCAAAAAGCAGGGTTTAGTATGAATTCATGAGAATGCAGCTTTAACAGAGTTAAGTGGCAAAGTTCATTCTATTACTTACTATGTAAACAAAGCATACATAATTGGATTAGAAGCAACTTGGAATGATTTACATGAAGACTGGGGATGCAAGAGGGTAAGGGTGCAGAGGATATGGATGTAAGAAAAGGGTGCAAAAGCACTTAATCATTGACTAATTTAATATTTGAAAAAATAATTCAATAGGATTTGCTACAATTATAACAGTGAGTTAATTATATACTCAAAATAACAACATTCGTATCACGATCTATTCACTTCCATGAACACATGAAAAAGGTACCTATCAAAAATTCCTGTCAGGCTCAGTACAGTACTCATATCAAATCTCTTAGTGTTTCTCAACCAGCGTGGGCTGCACCTCAAGGAGTATGTATGTGTGGGGAAGGTATCTGCCCAGACCTTGTTATCAGCAACAGTCTTTCAAGTATTGCAAACGAGGGTATGCAAGCTCCAAGAGGCATCCTACTCAGAGGCCCACTGTGTTCAAGGAGAGCTCAAACAGCTCTCCTTGCTGCTACACTGCTGTTTGTAGCATTATAACATGATTTTTCCAAAAAAATTCCAGTAAAAATAGTACTATTACACTGAGGCTATGATTAATTTTTTCTAAAAGTCTCATAACAATGGTATCATTTCAGTTGGGTAAATGACTTACCAAAGCTAATAAGAATGACTGCTTATCCTTTGTTCCTTACTTTGGTCAGACTGCTCATGTTCCTGGTATGGTCAGAATAGTTCCTACCTTTACCATACAAGAGCACCCAGTATGGTCATAGATGCTTCAGCGCCCAACTGGCACAGTTAAGGGGCACTTCATCACTCAGCTGATTCAACTAAGGCTTATCAGAAGCTGCTGAGATTGTAGAGCAGGCCTAAAGAGGAGTTGAGGGAGAGGCATTTACTACCACAACAAGCTATCTTCTGTATTTTCAGCTTGCCTAAGCACCCAGAAATATAGACCCTTGCAGAAAAGTCATGTTGACCTTCTGGGTGATCTGAGTAAAGGATTGTTTTAAAGGAAAAGCAAAAATCCAGTGTCATGTTATGTAAATAAAAAGCAAATACCAATTACTCATTAGCTCTGGAAATAAAGTTAACTCTTGAAGGGAACAATACTGACTGGCTCATTTTACAAATAGCTCAGACCAACCCTATATATGTAAAACTTTCCTTCACAGAACTGGACTTGTAACTCTTGAAGATACAATCCACACAGTTACCACTGGATGAAACAGGGGTGGCTATGGAACCTCTGCACACAGTGATGCATCCTCTCCTCTGACTAAACACACAAGCTGCCCACAACTCTCTGTCTTTGTTTTATGGGTACTGCCAACAACACAGAAAGACTTCCTAAGTCACTTGACTCCCATGTAGAATGGCGCAGAGCCCTCTTTTGTTTGCTTTCTAAATATTTAAGAGATTTTTCTTCCTGGACATTTGAATTAAAGCACTATTATCAAAGTGATTCTTTTCCCTATCTGTTTTTTTATCTCCCCTAAGTTTTAATTTCTATTATATTTTTCCCTGCAGAAGATCTTTCAGAGCAGCTGATTAAGAGCTGTGACCTCAAAAATAAACCAAGAAAAGGTAAAACTCTCACAGCCTCTCAGAGGACTGAACAGGAGCAAAAGAAGCCAAAGAGAAAAGATACACCAGCTTTGCACACTCCACCACCTCTAGCAGGTGAGCAGTAAATCTCTTGACTTTGAAATCCCAAGTCATGTCTGGGGACTGGAGAAGGATGGAAGTCCATGGAACGTTCAAACAGTTATGTCCCCTTGGATGCAGACAGGAACACAGCTTCCTGCATGTGTACCTGGGAAGGCAGGTGAAGAGAAAGTCTCTTTCTCAAAGATATTCCATGTTAGTTGAAGGGTTTGGTCTCACTTCTGGGAATACCAAGGTGGATAGGTTTATGCTCTGAAAAACCTGCTTCCATGGATCTCATAGACTTGCTGATAAATGATGTTACATTACTGTGTGATATTATGTGTATGTATTGGCAGCTGCTGAGCCATACTAGATGTCCCAATAGGATATGGTCCAAAATCAAAAAAAGGATCAAGTCCAGCCCCTGCACTTTCCCATGAAATTTGCATCCAGTGCACAGCAGGAGGCTGGGTCTGACACTGGGAGTAGATCAGTCAAGCACACAAGCCACCTGCAGGATGGTCCTCCTGGAAATCACAGGGATCATGTGTTTATGGGGACTCTGGCAAAGGGTGTTTCAGGAAGCCGGAAAACATCACAGCAATGAAGGGGCTTCTTGTGGAATGCTCCCTACTGTGGCACAAATACAGATATTTGAGACCCAAATGCCACCAACCTGGAGAAGGGAAGAATAAGCAGGAGACTGCTACTGAAACTTAATGATCCAAAAACAGCAGTGGGAATAAATGTTTGTCACTCTCAGCTAACGAACACACAGTGTTATAATTTCCATCAAGAGAGCTGTGCTCTTACATTATTGAATTCTTCTTCCCATGCTGCACATACATGGGGGAGTTAGCCAGTAACTACTTGTGTGCTTCTCTGTATATCTGCAACAATTCACCAAGTCAAAAATAAGCACTGGGATTTTCCAGTATTTGTAATCCAGATATTTGATTCTGTTAAGTTTTCACATGTACCTTCCATCAGCAATTCTCTCTTAGGAAGAGCAGCTCAGAGGCTGGAGAGCTGTGTTTTCTTCCTGCAATTGTCATATCATAAAGAAAACATTCTTTCACTAGTTAAAACAGCCTCTTCTGTGTGGTCATATTGCTCCCAACTAACCTCTTGAGCATCTGTGTGATTAAGTTACTGTGGTAAGATGTCTAAAGTTCTGGAATAGGAGATTACACTCATCTGTCCCATGATTTTTAGTGCATTATATATAATCAGAAGCCAGCTGGCCTAATAGCATCATTTTCTAGAGCCTATGGGAAATAATTTATTTGAAAAAAATGTAGGGTAGGTACATCATGCAGCAGATCATGCAGTTGTGCCACTGTACTTCAGAGTAGTCTTTGGGAGAGCTACACAGGTGGAAGCTTCTTCAATGTAAACAGGCTAAAGTAGCATTTTCTTTATTGCTTGCTTACAGGCATAGTTTCAGCCTCATCTGAAAATCTGCTGAAAAGGTCTGGTATCCCAGAGAAGTCACAGAGAGAGAGAGGGTCTCCAGTCTCTCAAATCACTGAACTGGAGCAGAAAAAGCCCAGAAGAAAAGATACACCTGCAATACACATCCCACCTTTGATAATAGGTAAGAAACCTAGGTAAAGGCCTTCCTAAGAGGCAGCAAAAAGCGACTAGTGTCAGAGATATACTTAGAAGGCTGAAAGAGGGTTGCCCTCTGCTCAGTAGAGTAGCAGTTCTTGAAGTGGACCTATTTGGTCTAAGTATATAATAATAGTGGGGTGAAAATGAAAAGTCTAATACATATCCCACGTTCAAGCTCCAGGGATAGAAAGAATAGGTAGAAAGAAAAGGCATTTGGTCACTTTTCTGAAAAGCAAACTACTGCCCTGCTTTTCAAACCTAAGCACATAGAAATTTTTAGGTCACCAGCACTAAAATGCCTCCAACAACCTGGAGCAAAGCTGTACTGATTGATCCCCTCCTTCATTTGGCAGTCCCTGACAGGCACTGATGTAGCCAAGTGGTGATGAATTTCTCATTAGCAGCACCTTAAAGATAATTCTATGCATCAGGAATGACATACAGTAGACACCATGTTACGTGCCAATGGAGAAGGGAAGGGAAGGGAAGGGAAGGGAAGGGAAGGGAAGGGAAGGGAAGGGAAGGGAAGGGAAGGGAAGGGAAGGGAAGGGAAGGGAAGGGAAGGGAAGGGAAGGGAAGGGAAGGGAAGGGAAGGGAAGGGAAGGGAAGGGAAGGGAAGGGAAGGGAAGGGAAGGGAAACCTTACCATGGATCATTTGAAAAGAGCTAACCTGCTTTTTGGGTAAACTCACGAGTCAGAGCTCAGGAACATACACTAAATAAAACTGCACCATGCTTTATGAACAAATTCCCTCTCTTATTTAAATTAGGAAGCGATGAAAGAAAAGTATATTTATGTAATTCTGATTACCTAGTTATAGCATACAAACCAGCCTTTTTAGAGCAGATACTAGAGACAGCTTAAATGTATGGCCCAAACAGAGGTCCCCAGCTCTAAGAGGACCCATATTAGTAGTGTGTCTGATGCTTACCACAATCAATAGCAAGATCATTATCAATGAATGACTTTGCTAACTGATGAACTCCAGAGGTTCCCAGCAGAGTTTGGGATTCAAAGCTCAGAGGGATGCAGTCCAGAGATACATGTTATAAACTTTCCATGGACCACCAGCAATTTCAAGGACAAATCAGCATTTTAATGCAAAACAATGGAAAGGGAATACAAACAGGAAGTCAAAATGGTAGTGATTTGTATAACACTGGGAAAATGTTTTTTTCTTTGATATGATGCCTCTGATCACTTGTGAAGAAAATGTGCTTTATTGAATGCAATTTGGAAGTTCTGGGTTTCAAAGAGTGAGAAGCATGTTTGATTTGCTAAACATTTGTAAGTTAGTCTTTCTCTGTTTGCTGTTTTAAAAAGTCACTTAGCCTCCCTACCTCTGTTTTCCTAGCTGTGTGTATTATGAAATGCAACTCATCCTGCAGATCTATTTTAAGGATTGTTAGATTGTTCTGTTAATATCTGCTAAGGAATCTAGCTAAAGAAAACAGAGGGTAAATATACAATGTCACCATAATTTCCCAACAGAACATGCAAGTAATTGCAATTTTTAGGTACACTCTAGAACCGCTATGGCTCACAGAAACATGAGTGTTTCTGTTAGAAAGCTAAAAACTAGACAGAAAAAGTTGTCTTAAATCATCTATTTGTCAGGTGCCACCTAGATTTAAGCCATGCCTCTTGGGCTACAAATCAGAGAAACAACAAGATAGCACATGTCTACAGACTGCCTGGGGACAACGCCTGCAGCTGAGCTGGGAGAGGGAAGAGGTGAATGGTTAAACTTCCATTCTTCTTACCCAGATGTTTTCAATGGGGGTGTTGTATTTTTCTAAAGGAGCTGCCTTAACTGGCTTTCTAGGCTATGAGAGAGAATGAGGATTTGAAACTAATTTTACAAGTTATCTCTCATTTGATGAGGAAACCTCAGTCACTTTCAGGAACTGTATTCCCGTATTTACACATGTATTTACATTCTAGCTCAAACCCACAGGGCTGAAGACCATTAATTTAGTTAATGGACTATATAATGCTAAGTGGGGATGGCAACAGAGTGTTCCAGAGCTGACTACAGGCTTGGATCAGATTCAAGCCATTTACTGTCAAGTGATATGGAAAAATGACCATTAGAAATCTGACTATATTTTGTCTTCTGGTCTAATTCCTTCAGAAAGACAAGGCGTTGGCTGACTGAAGGAGAGCTTGCTGCTGAAGGAGACATCTGCTCATGACTCATTTGTATGGATATGGCATAACATTAACTGTGCCTCTTCAGTAGAAGTTTGAAGGCTGAATATATTTAGAAGCCTGACCCTTGTAGAGGAGATTTCAGATAACTAACTTAGTAGGCCTCTTTCTTTAACTGCATTTCTCAATTGGATTGGGTGCTCCTGAGGTGTAAAACTGATTCTGCTTCTCATCTGGACCACATGCCACCTAGTAGATACATTAATTTTCTTAATTTTACATGGTACATTTGACTTGCTTTTATTTGTGATAGAAAATCTCTCAGACCACCCAAAAGGGAGAGGGACTGTCCTAGGAGTGCTGGTCAAAACAAAGAGGGATAACACATCTGCCATTTTTGCTGCATTTACAGAAAAGTATTTGTATGGACAGCTGTTCAAGAGACTACTCTCTTAAATAAGACTTTTTACTAGAATTAAGTGGAGTTTCTTGAATTGGTATCTAGAAGTGGTTTGCAGGGGATCTGAAGGAGAAATATTAGAAATGGTGGCAATCCTCATTAGCAGGTCTCAAGAGATACTGAGCCTTAAGATTTTAGTTATTATGTTTTTCAAATCCTACACTACATTAGTGCATAGCTCTAAACTGCATATAAAGTGTAGTTAACTATATCTTCACATTTTAGTTAGACAAAAGAATCCCTCTGGGCCTGTGATCCAAGGACACACCACAGCCTCAGGCCCTGAAAAGTATATAAACAAAAGTGAATTGGGGAGGAGCAAGCTGAGGGCATATGGCTTCATTACTTGAAGCTGTAATTGGAGAATTAACCCCTGATATGCAAACAGACAAAACTTCTATCTGCTTGAAAAACCTGTGACCGCTGTCCATCTTGGGTGTAGCCTCCATGAGGCTTTTACACTGCCCAAGGTGTAGCTATTGAAGGCCTTTAAAAAATACCCACTTTATTCTCTTAACTCTGTCTTAGCTTCTGTTCTAGGTAGCCACTCCAAGGCATCAATACCATGTAGCACTGAGTGCTGCTTACTGCAGCAAGACTAATGACAAGGAGACAGGACAGAAAGGTTTGTCTATATTTACTTAGCTCACATAGTTCTGCTGGGTCTTCTCAGGTCTCCAAGCCTATAATTCAGGTTCTGTTTTGCACAGCAGTTCCATAAAAGCTTAGTTTCTTTGTGTGTGCTACCAGATGAAATAAATCTGAAAGTAAATAAGTAGCAAATATTGGGCCAGCCTTCAACCAAAGGCTTTTCATAGCAAATCATGGAGCCATCACTGGTGATCTTCAACTGGCAGAATGATGTACGTTGGATGTATCTTGAAAATTAAATATGCATCCTTAGAATCGGAAGGGAATAGAATTCAGGCATTTAAATACATAGGTTATTTTGCCTGATACAGGTACCAGTCTGCCACAGGCAGTTAATCACTTGAAAACAGATCCAGACTACAGGATCTGAAAAGCTCTGTACAGAGAGGCAGCATCTTAGCAGGCTGCTTTGATTCCATGCCAAGTGTTCAAAGGCGGCTTCAACAGTAGGCAACAAGGTGTCATTGGAGGTATAACTGAAAACAACAGAAAATTACATTACTTTCTGTCATTCTCTCAATAGCAAATGCACATAAATTGAATTTCATCACATATTTGAAGGTACATTTTAAGCACATATTATGTTTTCCCTGCCCCTCAATGGCCCATTGAAAACCAACAAAAAATAACCCCCACTCTCCTTTGCAGCACACACAACCCAAACCCCAAAGGTGTCAGGGAAAGAAAACCTTGTCTATCTTTGCCTAGGTTGCCTATAGGAATAGAAATCTGTGTAAGAAATATTTACATCTATCTCCATAAAATGCCATCATTTTTTGCAGTTAACAACAAGAGCTATTTAATTGCTGCTTGAACAAATGAAGTCCTTTTTGTTTCAAATTAACTGAAAGACATGAAATGTCAAATGAGTGTTATTAAGTTGTGCCTTTCAGTTTATCTCATAGTGCTGCTGAAACTAGCTAGTTCACAAGAGCTGCATATAAATGAAGCAGGAGCTAACTTAAATGAAGGGCAGTATAGGTAAATATTTTGCACCTAATGCATTGTTCTCACATTACTCTTGCTTATTTTTTAATGAGGAAAGCAGTTACAATATTTGTTATACCTTGGTATTATATAAAAGCCTCTGGATCTTCAAAGGACAGACTTATTGGTTTAACAGAGAAAAAGAGAGAGACACAGAGAAAGGAGAAGTGACAGATTTGTGGGAAGTATGATCTACAATCCAAGTCTATTTTCACGTTGTTCTTCATTTAGTAGCTTTTGCAATTTATTGATGCTTTATCATTTCAGCGGAGATGACACTTGTCATGTGGGTATTTAAACACCTCTTGTTTCACCTGCATTTGCAAGATCTAAGTAATATGCTATATACATAGAGAAAATACACGTCCATAAAAGCTGTTCCCGTTACAAAGATTAATTACAGTATTTGCTTCATCATGCAAACTCTTTCCCTTATTTAGCTACCCAAACCCTTCTGACAAACAGGTTCGCAAATGAAACTTCAGTCTCTTTTTACAGATAGCAAAAATATACTGGATTTAAGAATGCTTAATCATTTTTGCTAAAAATGCAGTGATTCAGTAAGTATTAAGAGACTAAAAGAACAAAAAGAAACGAGGAGCAATTCGTGTGATGACATTAAAATCAAGAAATAAGAGAGAACTGAAAAATTCTCTTTTGCCTGATATTTTCTAGAAAGTAGTATATTAAATCAACTCACTTTTCCACCTTTTTTTTATTTGTTGTTTTTTTGTTTGTTTGTTTTTTGTGTTCTTCTCTTTTTAAGGCACTAAGCTATTTACAGAAGAAGAGCAAACAGTGATTATGGAAGATGAAGAAAAGGATGGAGACACAATCCACAGTTAGATTACAGTGATATTTCAATAATACAATGTAAATAATCATGGGTCATTCAAAGTGGCATCACATTAAAAAAGATCTTTTACCTTTATAAATATTTTTCTCAGTTGTACACTTGAATTTAAACTGCCATCAAGTGCTTATCTGCTTATCTGCATCTCATAATTCCCAGCAAGCATTATTGGACATAAATGGCAGAAATTTCAGTTACACAGGGTTTGAAGGATTCTGTCAGTTTACCAGAAGGGGCTTCCTAGCATTTTTGTCAAGAAGGAATCCACCTCAGATCAGATCTAGTTTTGTGCAGTGTGGTACTCATACAATACCTGGCACTAGAAGTGGTAACGCAGAGTGGTAAAACATCAGCTAGTGATTCAAATTGCTTTTTTTGCCTGACACTTGACCTAATTTGTTCAGCTTTACTTTCCTGGAATAACACTGACCACAGTGAAAATTCCCATGTGCAGAGCTGATGGGATAGATGAAGAAGGTGAGAGGGCCAGGATTCAATTCTAGAGTCTCTGAAATGCAAAGCAAAAATTTCCTCTGCCTGTATCTGCTCATGACTTGTGTCTGTAAGGAGGAAAAGATAAATTTACTTTAGAATTAAAATTACACCTAAGGGCTCTCAGTGTTGACAGATGCATCAAACAGGATGGAGGGCAGAGATCTCAGAGGAGAAACACTAGGGAAGTGCAATGCCTGCTAGTAATTGTCTCCACTGAAAGGTAAAATTGTTGGATAGTTGATGCTTTTGCTCCAAATAATTTCTTTTCACATCTGTTTTTTAAATTGAATCCTAGGTAATCAGTTAGGAGAGGTTTTAAAGATTCAAAATCACAGCAGGAAGGTAAAAATTGAGTAAAAGGAATAATGTTACTCATGGCATATGCTTACTGCAAGGTAGAAGAGCATCATGTGACTTTTTAAATAGTTTACCTCAATGATTCAAACAAGAATTGCTTTCACAGCTAGCTACAGGATTTGTAGAGAGATGGGTATTGGTAGGATATTTTACCAAAAAAAAAGATAGAACTGGACACTGTGTGCTTACCTTAATAACTCTGAGATAGATGGAATAGCACTGCCAGCTGAACCCTTAGGGAACTAAGCAGAGAGGTTGAAGATTATCTAGCCTGGCAGACTGAATTTAGATATCTTTTTAAGTCACTTATACAGACAGCTGAGGACCATACTAGTTTGGACTCCATTTGCCACTGTGACTGACCCAACATCTTTCATGAGAATGCAGTCCATTCACAAATATATGTGAATGTATACTCTCAAGATGTAATCAATGAGCTTACAATAAATAATTGCATATTAAATTGCACAAGAGGTCCACTATATGATTAATGGGATACCTCTTACTTAGAAAGTGTACTTGTTTTCATCCTATTATTCTATCAGTGAGATAATACTTAAAATATAAACAATCAATAGTTCAAGTAATAACATTAATATAAGATCCACAGTAAAGTGTGGAAACAGATGTGCATGCCAGCCCTCTCCCTTGGAGAGGTATCCCTTGAATGGGTTATGATAAGAGCCTCTCAAAGTCTCATGGATTGAGAAATCCTCCTTGGTCATGGTGAGTTCCCAGCATGCTTTGGAACCCCATGTAGATTTGTTGAGACTGATTGGTTTTTCCCTGCTTTTCCCCATAAAACCCCCAGTTTCTGCCCTGTTCAGGAGAGAGCTGCTGTTGCTGGCATCCTTTGCAGGGTGCTGGAATAAAGGCTACCTCTGTGGAACAACCACATGGCTCTCTTGTCTCTTTGTCCCTGTGTTGGCCAGGGTACTACTTGCAAGGCAGAGCTGAAATCACTGCTAAGAGCTGAGCTGAGCTAGCTGCCCCTTGTTGAGGTTACCTGACGGCTGAAGGACTGCCTAAGATTCCTAGAAAGCTGTCTCTTGCAGGACCTCTCTCTGAGAAGGTTGTGGCCCCTTGTTGAGGTTACCTGACGGCTGAAGGACTGCCTAAGATTCCTAGAAAGCTGTCTCTTGCAGGACCTCTCTCTGAGAAGGTTGTGGCATCCAGGTTGAGCCATCAGACCCCTGACCAACTGCCTCTACAGTAAAGTATGTCACAACAAGTACATGACGAAATATGTATGACTCAGGTTTATCTTTACCAGTGAAGGTGGTGAATATTTTCAGTGCATGTGTAGTGAGTTGACCTTGGCTAAATGCCAGATGCCTACCAGGTTGCTCTATCAATCCCCTTTACAGCAGGACAGTGGAGAGAAAATAGGATGCAAAACAACTAGTAAGTTAGATAAGGCAGTTTACAAAAGCAAAGAACCAAAAAAAAGAAAAGTAAAAGTTTACACATGCATAAGCAAAAGAGAAAACAATTAATATCTATTTCCCATCAGCAAGCAATATTCAGCCATTTCCCAGAAAGCAGGATTTCAGCACACACTTCTGGAATGGTTGCTCCAGAAGGCAAAAGTGGTAACATAACAAACATCCCCCATTCCTCCTCTCTCCCATAGCTTTTGTATCAGAGCTGATGTCATACGGTATGGAATATCCCTTTGGTTTATTTGGGTCAGCTATTTTGGCATAGTTGTGTCCCCTACCAGGACACTGTTAGAGACAGTGCCGATGCTGTGCCAGTGATGCTCCGCAGTAGCAAAAGCACTGGTGTGCTACCAGTACCTTTCTGGCTACCACAAAGCACAGCACTGTGAGGGCTGCTGTGGGAAAATGAACTCTATTTCTGTCAGTCCCAATACAATTTCCACCCCTTATTCCATACCATTTGTGTCCTACTCAGATCCCACATAATTTATATATCTTCCAATTTTTCCATTATGTTTGTCATTACTGAAATCCCTTTTTACCCACACTTACAACTTAAACTACATCCTTCAACCATCTCTATACACTTTCATTAACTACTACCCCCGTCCTTTCACAGATTGATATTACCTTCCCTTTTCATGGGCTTCCTCCATTTCTCCAGATCCATGACTTGGGCTCCATTCAATCAGGATGGGTAGTCAAGACAGGAGAAGAAGCATACTTTATCATTGGTCACCAAGACCGGCCTGGCTTGAGTCATCATTGCATCCTCCTTGCCCTTCACAAAATTAATTCTTCATCAGTTCAAGTCATTCCTGCTACTTTACCTCCTCCAACACATAATCTATGCCACAGATTATTTTCCCCACAAGGTTAAATTTCCTTGAGTCACAAAGCATGTCTCCCAACCCTTCCACACTACCTACCAAATGCACCCTGGTCCCTGGGAAAGAACAATCCCACAAATGGGTTTGTTTTTTCCCATGGAAGGAGAAATCCGTACCAACTTCCCCAGCCACCTCTCCATGTGTAGTGAGGGGTCCACAGTATGGAAGGGTTTTGTTTGGGCAGAAGCAGGTGAACATCAGCAGATCCGCTGTTGTTAACCAGCTTAAGCTTCTGCTAAATTTGCTTCCTAATGCAAATTTATGCCCTTTTACCTTAACATCATTAACATAGTCTTCAGTAGTCCTTCTCTCAGTCTTTCCAGAGGCTTGTGAGTGATAAAGGATGTGATATATCCTCTCAATGCCATGTTTCTTTGCTCAAGAGTTTACAAAATTATTTTGAAAATGAGTCCCATTGTCTGATTTTATTCTCTGAGGTACTATGTCGCCAGAAAATGTGTTTCTTAAGGCTAAGATAGTGTTTTGAGCAGTGGCATGGTTTATAGTTTATTTTTCCAGCCAGCTAGTTGTGGCTTCAACCATGGTGAGTACATAGCTCTTGCCTTGGCATGTTTGTGGCAGTGGTCCAGTGTAGTCAATTTGCCAAGCTTCACCGTACTGGAAACCCAGCTACCACCCTCAATTCCAAGGAGATTTTACTCCTTAGCTTGCTTGATTGCAGCACATATTTCACATTTGTGAATACCCTATATGACAGCTTCCATAGTCAGGTCCACCCCTTGATCACAAGCCCACCTATATATTGCATCCCTTCTTGAATATCCTGATGTTTCATGGGCTCATTGGGCTATAAATAGCTCAGTCTTTCTCTCCCAGTCTAGGTCCAACTGAGCAATTCCAGTTTTGGCAGCCTTACTATGGTGGGTTCAGTGCTGGCCAAATGTCCATGTACCCTCTAGAATTATTTACTCGTTTCCTGCAGTGAGATAGGATTAGAAGGAAGGCAAAGCAGGCTCAAAACTTTAAAAGGGTATAAAGAAAATTTTATTAAAAGTAACTAAAAGAAAGTATAACAAAAATCAGAATAAAACCTTTAGAACATTTCTCCTTCCCTCACACCCTCTTTTCTTTCCTACTAACAACATACCGAAACAATTCAGTCAGTTTATCAACTCTAGAATATTCTTTCATCAGTTCACTTAGGGAGAGGAGTCTCTCTTGTCATGCTATGGAGACTTCCCTACAAGAAAACAGTTCTCTCATGGCTTTTAATTTTCATGAATAGCAGCTGCCCAGGAATCTGCAATCGTGAAGCCCCTCCCACCTCTTGCAGCCTTCCCACAGCAGTGCTCGTGGGCCATGTCAGCTTACAGGGTACTATTCTAAGGATGAACTGTTCAAGAGCAAAGGTTCTCTTTATTAATCTCTTTCCAGAGATTAATAAAGAGAACCTTTAATTAATTAATTATTGATTTAATTAATTCCTCTTTATTAATCTCTAATCTTTTCCCAGAGATCATCTTCATCTCTGGGAACAGATTAGGGTCCTCATCACTCCTCTCTCTCTCTCTGTTAAAACTTCTCACGGGATCACAGCTACTTCAACATCTGCTTGCTTTAGCACAGATGCCTTTGCTCAAATAACTTCAATTTGAACACTTCATCCCCTGTACTTTTCAATGAGTTACAGGGAAAAAGAGTCGTATGTATCAATTATATCTACTCCATAGCCTAACAAGAGGATTTCAGCTCAGGAGTGAGGCATCTCTTCAATCCCTCCCATCCGAGACATGGCTTCTTACTGACCTTCATGTCTAATGTTGTTCTGTCTGTATCTTCACTCTTTCCTTTTCTTTCACTTGAGAGAGAAAATTGATGTTTGTAGGTTTCATCCATGCACTAAAAGAGTTAATGTCTCGCTTGGGGCCTGCAGATGGTTATGTGATCCAAACCAGGCGGTGGGCGGCTGAAGCAGTTGCAATGATGGATCTTCAGACTGCACTGGGGGGTTTGTGTCAGGATCTCAGGGGGCCTGGCCAGAATGGCAGCAGCTGCTCTGGTCACACGGCTAGTCTCTGGCCCCTGCTTTGTTAAATTTCAATTGTAGGCTGATGGCCTCCTCTACCCTGCCCAGTGGTAGTGGAGAAGCCTCAACGGTGGCAGAATCTTGGCTGAGCCAGCCTGGCCAGGGGCTTAGCAGAACCGGCTTGGGCTGCTCCCAGGGCCTGGCGGACCCCAGTATGGCCCAGCAGCAGAGCTGGCCTAACCCAGCAACTGCGGGCAGGGCTCAGCAACAGCCTGTGCCATGGCTTGGCTTGGGTGTCCCTTTACCCCCTCCCCATCCCAATGGCCAGGCTGCACAGGCCCAGCACAGGCCGGCCTAACTGGGAAGGGGAAGAAAATGCAGGAAAGCAGGAAGTAAAGAGAGCTTCCTGGGGGTTTGTTTGTCTTAAAATGTGAATATCACAGAGGTGTATCTAGCTTTTAATTGGCTTATTAACATGCCTATTCTCAAAGCTAGCTAGCAATTGGTGTTGCTACATAAAGAGGAAGCTCTCAGCAGCTCTCCTCGGAAAAATTCACTTCCATGGGTGGCTCAAATGAAAAACCAGCACACTTATTTATTAATTCATTATTTTGATATTCTTCAGTGGTACGACTTTTGGGCATGTGAGCATCTACATGACATTCTTTAAAAGTTATGTTTTCTACACATGCAGCAATGTCCTGCCACAATGCAGCAGTCCAGATGGGTTTACCCCTTCATCATCAATTGGTCTTCTTCCACTGCTGCAGCTACCCCTATATAGGGCATTAGCTACCATCCAGAAGTCAGTAAAGAGATAGAGTACAGGCCACTTTTCTTGTTCACCAATCTCAAGTAGTATGGCTTAGTAGGATGGCTTTCACTTCTGCAAATTGGCTCAACTCACCTTCCCCTCCAGCAGCATCAATGACTCCTTGTGTGGGACTCTAGACAGTGGCTTTCCACCTCTGATGATTTCCTATCACACAGCAGGATCCATCAGTAAAGAGGGCATAGACTCTTTCAGTTTCTCATAGCTTGTTTTATGGTGGTGTTTCTTGGGCACTAGTCATCACTCAGGCAATGCTCAAAAATCTCTGCCTTCTGGCTAGTCCATAACCTCTTCCAGTATTCCTGGGAAACTGGCTTTTCCCATTCAGGCTCGTTGTGCAATCAGTGATACCAACTGACTCCATGTAGTACTGGTTATATTATATGTCGAAGGGGTATTTTCTTTGAACATCCAACATAGCATGGGTAATCACGGTGCCAAAAGGAGACATATTTATGTTCCAAAACCTTCTGAGGTGGTTCAGACCTCCTCAGAGGCTGCTAATATTTCTTTTTCCATCGGAGTATAGTCAGCTTCTGATTGTCTATAACCTCGGCTCTAAAACCTTGACCTTGGGTTTCTCCTGATGTTCTTCGGCAGAGGCTCCAGAGGAGACCATGCTTCCTAGCTGCAGAGTAGAGCTCATTTCACATGGCTGGTCCTGTCCAAACAGGCCCAAGAGCTACCACACAAGCTATTTGCTGTCTGATCTGCTCAAAGGCCTGTTGATGCTCAAGGACCCACTCGACTTGGTACTTCTTCCAGGGCACTTGATAGAGGGGGCTAACAAGTTAAATATCACTGGGAATGTGCATTCTCCATAACCCCACAAGGCCTAGACAAACTTGTATTTCCTCCTTGTTAGCTGTGGAGACATAGTTGCTATATTGTTAACCATATCCAAAGGCACACGACGGCATCCATCCTGCCATTTTGTTCCCAAGAGCCGGCTCTCCTGTGCAGTTCCCTTCACTTTGTTTTATGGCAACAGCTTTCAGAAGGATTTGGATTATTTTCTTTCCTTTTTCAAAAATTTCTTCTACTGTATTGCCCCACACAATGATATTATCAAGACATTGCAGGTGTTCTGGAGCTCCACCCTGTTCCAGTGCAGTCTGGATCAATCTATGGCAAACAATTGAGTAGTATTTCTACCCCTGGGGCAGTTGATTCCAGGTGTACTGGACACCCCTCCAAGTGAAAGCAAACTGTGATCTTCATTCTGCTGCCAGAGAGACTGAGAAAAATGCATTAGCGATATCAGTTGTGCCATACAATTTGGCTTTCTTTGACTCCAGGTCATACTGAAGTTCCAATATGTCCAATACGTCAGCACTCAGGCAGTGTGACTTAATTCAGGCCATGATAGTCTACTATCAGCCTCCATTCCCAATTAGACTTTTGCACTGGCCATATGTTAAAGGATGAGTGTGTTCTGCTGATCACTCCTTGGCTCTCCAGTAGACAAATTAGTACATGGATACGAGTTAAAGAATTTCTGTTGGTGCAATACTGCCACTGGTACACTGTCCTGGTAGCAATTGACACTTGCTGGTCTTCAACTTGAAGCAATCCAACAATGAAGGGCTCCTATAGGAGGTCAGGCATTGTGGAGAACTGTTTGATCTCTGCATTCACAGTAGCTACACTAAAAAGGCCATCAATACTCCTTGGGATCCTTGAAGTACCCTCTCCTCAGGCAGTCTATGCCAAGGATTCAAGGGGCCTCTGGGCCAGTCACAATAGAGTGCTTTTCCCACTTGTCTCCTGTTAAACTTACCTCAGTCTCAAATACAGACAGCTCCTGGTATTCCCCGTCACTTCAAAGATCCAGATGGGTTCTGCACTCCTGTGCCTTGATGGCATCAGTGTGTACTAAAGTTTAGACTTCTGTGCATCTGATGTGCCAGGCCATTCAATCCACATAGTCTGGCCATCCCTTTCCTCTTCCTGGCCAAAGGCAGGGACCTTATATTTCTGTTCCTGGTCAGAGTATTCACTATCTGACCTTTGCAATGCCAGATCAGAAGGTCTCTCTTAAGGGCTAAAGGAAATTATTTTAGTTTTTTTATGTCTGGGAGATTGCTGATTGCCTTCTTGTCTCTCTGCAGCAACTACACTGACAGTCTTCTTGGGTGACTTCTTCTGGCTCTCTTCCCTCTCAGTCCATGGACACAAGCTTCTAGCTTAAAGGTAGATTCACCATCCCACTTCCTTATGTCCTTCCCCAGTCATGAAGAAAGAACCAGAGTTAGCTATCTGGCCTCCACCTTGGGCTTCCCTTCTCTCTGAGCGAGGCAGGACAGAACTCATCACTTGGGCTGCCCCTAAAAGCTGGGCTGCTGGTTCAGAGGTATGTGAAAGTATGCAGAGTTTCTGCTGCATTTCAGACCAGGAGGATTCCATTTCTACAGCTGATTAATGCATTTGCAGGTAATAATATGATATGAAGCTGCTGGAATATGATGCAGGGGCTCTTTGAACCACCTTCCTCCACATGGCCATTGTGCAAGGGACAACCTCTGGATCTTAAGGGACCTTATACTTTTTTAGATTTCTATAGATGACTTCCAGCACTGCTAATTCTCTCAGATACTGTATAACTTCAACTGCAGTGGTCCACTTTCCTGGGGAGTTTATTCCCAAGAACTGGATCTCCTGTGCAGTTCCCTTCACTTTGTTTTATGGCAAGACCAGCTTTCAGAAGGATTTGGATTTTTTATTCTTTCCCTTTTCAAAAACTTCTTCTGCTGTATTGCCCCACACAATTATATCATCAAGACATTGCAGGTGTTCTGGAGCTCTACCCTGTTCCATAGCAAATAGTGGGGCTTCCATAAGTGATCTTTAAAGATCTTCCTTAAATTAATATCTTGTCCTCACGCTTGAGAGGAGCTGTCTACAGAGGCTGCGAATTGCTCTTTCTTTTCCAATTCCTCTCTCAACTTCCCGATCTGTAGCAAGGGATGCCAGCTGTTGGACTTCATGTCCTTCTAACTGCTGACTGTTGGCTCCATCATCCCAGCATCAAAGAAATACGCTCATCTGGCTGGTGACTGTAGTCTTTTCACAAGTCTCAAAGTTCTGGTGAGCTCAGAAAAACTTGGGTTTCCTGTTTGATTTGTCTCACTCCTTTCAATTTCTGTGTTGAAGGACCTGCTGTTGAAGGACCTGCTTCTTCCATCTAGCCCCTCCTCTCCTATTTCTTCTTCTTCTTCCTCTTCTTCTTCCTCCCTTACTAATAAATGGTATGGGCCTGTTGCATAGTATATGGTAGAGATAATTCATGCTATATATGCATAAAATATTTTAAAAGTCCAAGGTTATGTCTTTGACCACTCTGGCTGGGAGCAGAGTCCTATTTTTATTCAACTAGGTACCGGACAGTGCTAAGATAATATCAGATCTGTTACCATATGAATAGGGCAGTCCCGGGCCATCATTGATGATTTCCCTGGCATCTGCACCTGGGAGATAGCATCTAAACCCTCCTGGACCATGATTAATGGAATGTCTCAGCTACTCACAAGACCTGCACCTGGAATGATTACATCTGCTTCACTCAGGAACTGGCATCACCCTGCTACATGTGAATACGGACTTTGCCTAGATGCTCAGACATTTTGTCTGGACCCTTGGACCTACCTTTGTCTGTTTCTGCATATGTATGGATCCAGTTCTACATGTGAAGAGACACAAAGAAACATTCGGTCATCCCTGCCTCAGGCAGAATAAACTATATATAAGCCGACTGCTTGAAGCATTCGGGGTGAACCACTGGGGAAACACTGACACTCTGTCATTCGGATCCTGGTTCACCCAGTGCCGAAACCCGGGTTCGACGCTACCTGAGGCTGTGGTGGTCTTTCGAAATTCTATTTTTTTTTTGTTAATGATCTAATAAATATTTGTTAAATTTTTTTATAAATTTGGCTACCGATTTGATCATTTATAACACATTGTCAATTTTTTTTTTCGCTGCTGGGGTAATTACTTTAGTTACTGTGGTTTGAGTCCCTGTCTCAGTTATAGTGTCCTCAAATACAGTTTGAGGACTGCCACAACTGCAGTCCTCTGAGAGTACGGAACTGTGGTTCAGTAGGCACAGGCCAGGCCCCAGTGCAGGGTGAGAAGCTGCTAGTGTTCATTTGTGTAGGTAAGACACCTTTCTATCAGTTGATGAGCCAGCTTGTCAGGGTTGATCACCTGTTCAGGTGTAAAGCCCCAGTAATGGGAGGTGATAATTACCCTAGAAATAGGCCCAAATCCTTTCATGCACACTGCCACCCAGAAACTGAATGCCTCAGGGCAGAATTCAATATCTCCTCACAAAATTTGTTTTCTCTTACATCAGGATGGCACCAGATTACATAAACTCCATAGTTAACCAGCAGTATTAGTTGATATTATTAACAGAATAAAATAGCTTACATAAGGATGAGCAAAGACTGTGGAAGACTGCATTATAAAAGCATTCAAATCAGTCTCAGGCAGGGAGAAGGAGGTATATTACTTCATCATCCACAGAAGACAGCTCCCCCAGCATAACAAGGACATCAGTGTAAAGGAAAAGCACACAGCCACTGTTTGTAATAACATGTTCTCAAACTCAAAAGAGAGAGATAAGCAATGCAGCTGACAAACTCCATGTCCGACAAATAACCTTTCTACTTGATAAATGCTATTTATAAATATGTATATTTATGTATTACTGATTTTGCCTCACAGCACACATTGGATGCCAAAAAGACTGTAGTGGGTTGATCTTAGCCACTTCTGAGAAGCAGGGTTTCTGCACACACTTCTGGAACAGTTGCTTCAGAATGCAAAAGGGGTAACATAACAAATATCCCCCATTCCCTCTCTCTCTCATAGTTTTTAAATCTGAGCTGATGTCATATGGTATGGAATATCCCTTTGGTTTATTTGGGTCAGCTATTTTGGCATAGCTGTGTCCCCTACCAGGATCTTGTTCACTCCCAGTCCCTTGATGGGAGGCATGAGAGAGAACAGTGCTGCTCCACAGTAGCCAAAACACTGGTGTGTTACCAGCACCTGTCCGGCTACCAATGCAAAGCACAGCACTGTGAGGGCTGCTAAGGGAAAATGAACTTTATCTCAGCCAGACCCAATACAGCAAGTGAAGCAAGTGGAGTGTGGAGTCCTGAAAAGATTCAAATTAACATCAGCAATGGATTACCCATGAAATCGACATGTTTAGACATGAAGGAGCTTAACAACACAAAGCAGGAACACAGATATATTGTGACTGACTTTACTGCTCTGAAAAGGATTTGTTTCCAAACCTGCAAAATGCTGACACAGTTTATGGGAAATAATAAATAAAAATAATAATTTAAAAAAAGAGCCTCCTTTAAGCCTAGCACTGTATATTGCTTGGTGAACAAAGAGGAGTTACAGTCTGAGTGACATCTCTAATGGCACAGCAGCCTAATTTATCATCCCTGTATTGATGAAATTGAAGCCCAGACAGGAGAATGCTGCTGCTTCCTTTAAAAATGGCATATTCACAGCCTGCCAATTCAGCATTTTCTCTTTTTTTCTCCACCCAGGATCAACATGAGCAATTAAAAGTACTTTTTCACTTGATCAATTAAGTAAATAGGTTTTTTAATGTTCCTAGCAAGGAGTTGTAAGGATCTGATAGTAAAAATAATGCCTCAAAAAGTACTTCATCATTATCATTATCTCTTTGAACACCCGAATACTATGAGAAGCCCACCTTGAGGTCCATAAAAAGGAAGGCAAAACTTGTGCAAAACTAAGGAGGAGGAAGAGAATGACAGAAACTCTGGCCTTTGCCTTCTCGCCCCCCCCCCCCCACTGCTGCCATCCAAGGTTTTTCACAGCTGGAAAAAGAACCTAAAGCCTCCAAAAGCTGAGATGCCACCAAGCCTTGGATGCCTCCAGCCTGGGGAAAACAGTAACCTATGCGGCACACACAACTTGTGAAAACCCTCCTCTGCTCCTGCATCCTCTGGTGTGAGCAACAAGAGTTGACCAAAGTCAGCTGCAGGGACCACATGCTGCATCTACTTTTCAAAAGGTAAGTGACTGCATTCCATCTAAGCTGCTAACCCTCAATATTGGAAAAGCAGATAAGTAGCAGAGACAAAAAAAAAAGGGGCAAAAACTGCTTTGCCCACCACCCCCTCAGTGGAAAGGTAACAAGTGTGGTTGGTAAACTCTCCTATGCTTGTAAAGTAATCTTAGCTTTTTTCCAATTTTTCTCTACTTCCCCCTTTCTCTCTCTTTGCCTCTTTTACAGTTAATAAAGTGAAAATATCAAAATTTTTTTGGTACCAACATGTAAATACTTTTGTGTTTTAGTTATGTTTTGGGGAATATTTGAACCTGAAATGGTTTCTGCAGCTCACAGGGGTGAATGCTCCTCCATAATTAAGTGTATTGTAACATTTAATCACATGGCACAAATCCCTTAAAACTCAAGTGCTAATTCCAGAAAATCAATAAATTGCTAATTTTTATGATTGATCATTTTGTGTTAGAGAAACAAAGCAAGATACCCTTATAAGTCTTTTCTTTTCTTTTCTTTTCTTTTCTTTTCTTTTCTTTTCTTTTCTTTTCTTTTCTTTTCTTTTCTTTTCTTTTCTTTTCTTTTCTTTTCTTTTCTTTTCTTTTCTTTTCTTCTTGTAAGTAAAGTGCTTTGTAAAACACTGTAGCTGTTTGCTTTTTGATGAAATTAATGCAAGGTGCCCATCAAATGTGAGTGTATTACTATGTTTAAGTGTTTAAAATAAGGTGCTCCTGAGGCATAAGGAGTGGGACATTGGAAAATAATTTAAACAAGGTGCCCCTCAGGAATGATCACCCCTGTGTGTGTGTTTTTTATGAAATCTATACAAGGTGTCTTTCTAGGGTGAAGTATTGAAATTTGAAAATTATCTGTAATTTATACAAGGTACCCTCTGGAAACAATCACTTAACCTTCGTTATGCAACTTTGTAAAATATTCCAGAGATAAAAGGTTAATTTAGAAATTACACAAGGTACCCTCCAGAAAAATCTACCACATTTTTGTGGTAACATGAAACATAATGCACAAGATCTGGTCAATTTATTGGATGAATTTGGTGCCAAACTGTCTCCTCCAGGAATGGGCACAAAATTACTTGGTGTAATATCCTGAAATTGTTGAGCTAATCTCTACCCTGCATGCAGGTGCAAAAGATAAAAAAAGATAAAGCAAAACCTATTGTTTGTTCTGTCTTAGGTGCTGTTGTCTTAGCTGCAGTTGAACATGATGAATGTCAACAAAATGCTGATATGGAAATTATTGCATCGTTACAAGATTTGGTTAAAGTGTCACAACTGCAACTAGAAGAAGATGAGGCTAACACCTGTCTCCTCCAGGAGGAAATAAGAAATCAGAAAGCTCCCACCCATGTTCTCCTCCAGGAGGAAATAAGAAATCAGAAAGCTCCCACCCATGTTCTCCTCCAGGAGGAAATAAGAAATCAGAAAGCTACCACCCATGTGCTTCAAGAGGAGCTACATGCGAGATTAGCAAGTGAAACAAAAAGGGAGGTAGAACTGAAGCTATCCAAAAAAAACATATCCCCTCTCTGACTTAGAATCTTTGCATAATCAATCAGAGAAGATGCAAGTCTCACTTTGTCCCTTAAATAAGGTAGAACACATGGGTTTGAATGATGACACACCTTAACATAACTGTGGAAGCCCGTGAGCCTATTGGGAAAAGGGCACTGGCAAGACCCTGGAGGAATACACCATAGGCTCCACACATCCCCCATACGTTAGGGTGAAACAGAAGGCTTCCCCATGGTGCACTGCAGTACTATGCTAATTTACCCCAGTTCTGTATTTCTCATTGGCCCATTGGCCATCTCTACTTCTTTTACCCCTATATGGTCTTGTTCTACAATATTCCTCACTCCCTGCTTCCCCATTGGCTAATGTAACCCTGCCTGTCTACCCTGGCACTCCCTATTGGCTCCTGCCCTTTGTACTGCACCTATGCCCTCAGTTGATTGGCCCTGATGCTTTGCTCCACCTCCTCTTTTGCATATTTATACCCTGGACCCTCCACAGTCCACTGTCTTCTGTTCCTAGAGCCCTTCAGCACTGGACCCTAATAAACCCTCACTGGAGCCCCATACAGAAGATCCTCCTGTGTCTCACCTGCCTGCTAGCTGTGGTGTGCTTAAGTGCTTGAGTGCGTGATTGTTGTGTGCCTGCCCAAACGTTCTCCCTCCAAGGATGCTTGCAGGGAAGGTAGTGGCACTGACCACCTTGCCTCTCTAATTCATATAATCATGAAAGAAATCCCATATATGGCTACTGAATTGGTTAAATTAGAAAAGAAATATAGTGAAACCCCTAAAGAATCTGAGACTGAGTGGAGAGTCTCTCTTTCTTGGAGTGACCAAATTCTGTTATCAGAAAAAGAGACAAGGGTTCTGAGGGGCAGGGAATGACCCTGATCTCTTACCCAAAGAGCGGGTTTTTTGGGCCAGTGGATTCAACCCCCTGCAGAGAGGAGATCCCCTGGCTATAGTAGGAAACATTAATCAGATTGTAAAATGCACAAAAAGGCTGCTTGTTTACAAATGATGCATGATAGGGAGTTAACACCATGATATGAATCTCCTATGATGATGCCTGTGGACCCTGAAATAATGACACCTCTCATGAGAGGCTGCCCTAAAGCATAGGCATCCAGCTAAAAGGACAAGTAGAAAGGCTCATGAAAGGGGAAAGAGCTGTAGCCACCTTGGATGAAGCTATTACTCCCAACCATAACTGAGAAAAAATTTGGACCTGGAGGTAGGCGGCACAAGAATAATTTAATTATGGAAGAAAATATGACCCAATACCTTCAAGTACAATTGATTTTAAATCAATTCAGCACACTGAGTGCAAAACAACTGTGCCTCCAGTAAGACTCCAAAAGGCCATGTCCTCCTCCAGGCAAGGAGGATGAGGTAATACAGGGGAAGAACACAAGGAAAAAGAAATACCATGTGGAATATGGGCTTACAGAAAGGGATCCCAAAAACCCTAATGAATGGCCAACCCACTAATAAATTAGAGTTATTAATTATATTGGTCATCTAATCCAAACACCACCACCATCACCAACACCATCTTAATTGCTAATTAAGAAACCACCCTTTGGTAAACAAATCTCTATAACACATTCCATATGTTCACAATACCAGGTACAGCAAATTAAGATAAAAATGGTTTCTCATTTGTTGTTTTGTTCCATTCCCCCTCTAGGGGGGGTTGGTTTGTTCCATTCCCCCTCTAGGTTAAAATGGTTCTGCCAGTTCTGCCCTGGTTCTCCCTCCCCTCCCAGTTACTGCCTGTCACCCCAGTTGTTATAGCGACCATTGTATCTTTTTACACTCCACCCCAGTTTTCTTAGTAACCAAATGTATCCTTTCCTCAACCCCACCCTGGTGCCCTGCCAGTCACTCCCTGCCACCACCTTTTTCTCCAGAAACTTCTGTCTAGGGCTCGGATCAGGGGCTGGGGACCCTCCCTCAAGTTATTTTCATTGGTCTCTTCTGTATGTCAATTCCGTGTATCCCACTCCCCTTGGATTCCTATTTGCTCCCGACCTGGTTCCACCCCTGCCTCCCACACCCTTTATAACCTCATGTAATCCCTCCCCCTCCCTCTTGGGTTGCTGGCCTCCCTAGGACCTTCAATAAATCTGGACTTTGCCCCGACTGGAGAGCGCTCTCTTCATTCCCTGCTGCCTGCAGCCACTTATCAGCCTCGTCCTGCATCTGGCAACGTCTTCAGCTATAACGCTGGGCGTTTGCCTGAGGCGCTGACCCGAAGCACGGCTATCGGGTTAAGTGTCCCCCGTGCTGCTAGCTGTGCTGGCAAGTTAGCTGGGACACTTTTCTCTGGACGGACAGCTGCACTCATTCTTTTCTCTGATCTTTTCACAGCCTTCCCCAGGACGATGCCTGGGAAAATTATGTTTCTCTCAGTGGCCAGAGAGCTGCTGTCACCGTCCTGTGGGGAAGAAATGACACAGACAGAAAATGTATTTGGAAAGACAATCTAATTTTGTGCATATATATATATGGATACAATATATGCAGTATACAGCCTATTTGAGTCAAACATTTTAGGGTCTTCTCCAAGCAAAATACAGTTCTTAGAAAATTCCTAAAGAAAAATCACATTTCATAAGCAGGAGGCTTTACAGTGCATTCCTTTTAGCATTGTGTTTAGGCAGTGACCCAGTCCTGCTGCTGGAGTCTTAAGTTCCGGTGGTGGTTAAGATCAACATCACAAACATGAAGAGTAAAAAGGATGAAAGTGACTGAAACATGGTAACATCAGAGTACTTGGACAGCGAATACATCTAGCAAAATATTATAAAAAGGTGTGAATCTTGAGGCGAGTGCACCCGAAATTGAACTGGTCCTCTCTTAAGGCAGTGAAGGGCATCGGTAGCACTGAGAAAATACCTTGGCTTTTTTCATGTGACAGTCAGCCTTGATTTTAACGTGACTGTAAAGCACTAGTGGTACCTAGTGGTGACAGCTGGTGCAGTTTTAATGTTGAATATGATTACAAACTTGTAGTGTATAATAATGCTAATTAACAGTGAGCAAATTTTTAGAAATAGAAATAATAGAATTGGTAGGTGTCAGGGATACTTCTAACAAGAACACTTAAAGAGTGTTCAGACAGGTTTCTGTACAACAAATTTTGCTTCACAAACTTTGACACTCCTTGGAGGAGCCAACAATGGTTTTCTCCATTTTTCCAAGGTCCTGATCCAAACAATGTCAAAGCTACTGAGTTGTCATGGATTAAAAGAGAATTGCAACATATGATCTTAAATTGGTTAAATAACTAGATAACAATGGGGAGAAAAATCAAAATCCATAAATAAATTTAAAAGTGTGGTGAAATGGTCAGGATTCATAGTAAAGAAGGATTGTTGCTTCTGCTATTCCACGTGCTTCTCCAGAAGATATGATGTGGAAAAGTTGTGGGTGGAAGAAGAAAGCAAGTGGGGAACAGAAATGAAGAAAATGTGAAGAAGTAGAAAAGATGAAGAAGCAGCAGCTTACTTAAGTGTAGTTGGCAAATCCACCAATTCAGGGTTGGTTAGTGCAGAAAGATGCATATAGAGAGAGACAACACTAACTCCACAAGTCCACGTGTGTACTTGGGCTAAACATTAATTAGGATTTTTTACAGAGAATTCTACAGAAACTACTGTTCAGTCCTGAAGGAGGTTCAAAAATGAAAGTACAACTTTAAAATCTATTCAGAAAAGCATAGAAGGTAGAACAGAAAGTGTAATTACATTATTTTAAACATTTCTGGTATACTTGCAACTTGAGCAGTATGCAGTGCTTGTTCTCTCCTTTCAAAATGAGATTAAAACCAAGAAGAATATAGAGAAGAGCAGCAAGGAAATGAAAAGTAGACTAGGTCTGCCTGTGAGGAAAGTAAAAAGAGAACTGCAAAGGGACAGTTGAAGTAGTATGTAAATCACCTGGGGCTTGGGGAAAGAGGCTTGAGAAACAATTGTTTCCCTCATGGGAAACAATTTGCCACTGTTTCTCAAAGTGCAAAATCTGGGGGTGAGAGGAACTTTTTCACAAGGGACACGTTCAACTGTGAAACTCAGGCCCATGGGACACTGCGTACTGAAAGAATGCATGGGATCAAATCCAACTTAATTAGTGTCATAAAAGACAATCAGTGTTATTTAACATTCAAGAGAATTTGAGCAAAGAGTAATTTTAATGATGTGCTATATGTTCCTTTTCTAGTGAGTGAAGACAGAGGACCCTTTGTAATCCAGCCTCCTACCTGCATCCTCCTGAATACCTATCACACTGAGAGGGGGACATTTATTGTCAGTACTGTTAGGAAAGAAAAAAATTTCCCACGCTGTCTGAAATAGGAGTAGTTTTAACTGTGGTAGGCAGAAGGTCACATTGAGAACACCATAAGAAAACCAACAATCTAGGAAAGCATTGACTTAATTTGATAGGAGGTAAGTCACATACAATTACTTTGTGTATGTAATTCTTTTAAGGTAACAGACCAATATTTTAGTACTGAGTGAGCATATGCTATTGAAGTAATTTCTAACAAAATGTCCATTATATCGTATAGTTAAATCATACACTTGGTTTTAGTTAAATTGCTGCTGTTGTCAATGCCGTGTAGCCTGTGCAATGATTCCACAATGTTCTCTGTCTGCCATTCCAGAAGAAGGCCTCTTTTATCTCTTCTGCTATTTCCTCTTCCAACTCTGGGGAATATGTTGAATTTTCTTCATTCTTCCCTTCTTGTCAAACACCTTACCTCTCACTGGACTTTCCTCCAATTTCTTCTGTAAAACAGGGAAATACTCTCCTGGGTTGTGAGTAGGCCTCCTGAGGTAATGCAGTTGAGGTTTGATGGCTGGTGGTGACAAAGGAAGAACAATGATGGTTACTGTGTCTAGATTTCACTCACTTGTGGAGAAGAAATGGATTCCTCAGAAGCTGTATCCATCCCATAGCCTGTCTGTGCAAAAGAGGGCTTCTCAGCCTAAGAGCCAGGATTCTTTTGGGTTAATGGGCAGTTACAGACAGTTAGGAAAAAAAAAGAAAAAAAAAGTTTAAAATTATAAATCTTAAATATAGATGTAAACTCTAAAATGAAACATAGGCAACTCCAAAATTGAAAGTAGGGCAATTAAGCACTACAGAATACTGAATCTTGAAATTATGCCCTTATTCTTACATCTCAGCAGACTACATCAACACAGGAAAGAACATTCTCGTGGTTAGAAAACAACAGTTTAGACAGTAGATGAAATTGCCAAAACTAAATGAAGAAGCAACTCTATACTTACATATCTACATATATACAGCAAAACACTTCACTATTTTCAAAATGTTGTTGGTCAAGGTAATTTTAAGGCAAGAAATCTGATTTGAGATAATGTTTCTCAGAATTCTGGATAGGTGGATTTGAGGCATTTTATCTGATTTTCCAATAAATTACAGGCCATTGTGAAAGTTGGAAGTAGTCTACATAACAATCTGACCATTCTCAACTTCTTGACTCTGTTTATTTGAACCTATCTTGCTTTCTTACCTCTTTACATAGATAGACTAAAAAATTAACCATGACCATGATCAAAATATTTTAATCTTATGCTTATTAATTATTTGCAAAATAACCAATTGAATAATTGTCGCAGACATCTTTCATGAAAAATCCTTTCCTAGGAATTTTCCTTGTGAGAAGCTGCAGTTTCAGCAACTAAAAGTAAACAATGGTTATCTGCTGCTGTGGAATGCAACAGGTAGGCCCGTGATTGGTCTCCTGTGGATGTTGGGATTTCCTGACCACTCATGGCAGAGCTGGCTCTTGCTCTGTCTGAGACACAGATCTTTGTTATTCATTCTTTTCTATTCTTAGCTTAGCTAGCTTCTGAAGAAACCTTTTCTTTTCTATTTCTTTTTAGTATAGTCTTAATGTAACATATATCATAAAATAATAAATCAAGCCTTCTGATCATGGAGTCAACATTCTCGTCTCTTCTTCATCCTGAAAACCCTTGTGACCACAGTCACAAATAATTAGTATGACAAGGATTTAAAAATAAATTTTCATTGCTCTTAGCAGGAATCCTGAGAAGAAAAAAATATTCCACTGTGGGAGCTAGCTAACATCTCTGATTCAAATGCTACAACAGTCACACTCCATCTTGCTAAACTCCTCAAGAGATCAATCATACCCTAAAATGTATTGGGGAACAAAAATGATGGATTTCCTAAACTTTAGAAATGTGTGTCCAGATTTCTGCATAGTCATAATCCTTCCTGTTCTCAACTAGATTAGTTTCACATTCATTAAAATTCAATAGGTTGGTTGCGATTCTCAGGACCTTCATGCATGGAGTGATGCAAGTATTTTTTTCTTTTCTTTTTTTTTTCTCTTTTAATTTAGGGAAAATAATTCTTTTTTAAGATCATGTCTATCATCAAGGCAATGAAAGCAGAAAAAACATATTTAGTACCACTATGTTGGTAGTGCCAGTGTGCACAAGAATAGTTACACAAGTAACATCATGCAGATTGTGTGCTATCCAGACACTAACTCAGCAAGGAGGCTGAGTGCATTAGCTGCTCTGTTTGCTCTGACCGGTGGGGTGTGCAACCCACCATTTTATCATTGAAACCTCAGATTTGGCTAGGATAGCATGCACATAGTATTTCCTCTTAACCCTTCTTTCATACAACTCTTTCTTTGCTTCTTGGACAGATGCCAATGGATATAAACACCTGGGCCTATGTCTACATTACACCTTGATTTGCACACCAGATGAAAGAAAAAATGTCAGAGCTGATGCTTAGTAGACAACTGCACATAAAAAACGAACCTAGTCTGCTAATAAAAATCATCTTTCTCCCTTTTGCAGCCTTTGTCAAGAAAGGAGGTTTTCTGCTGTAATTATCAGAAAGATCTGCAGGACAGAGGAGCAGAAGTACCAAGACTGTGTTCCATTAGAGTGATTAAAGAAATGGTCTAAACTTAGAGAGACTCAGTCTCCCAGGAGTGTTAAGAAAATCTGTGGTTATACAAAATTCACTTTCATCCAATGAGACACTTCAATGAAAGTTCAAAGATAGCTAGTTCTTGGTCAGTTACTATGACCACTAGAGAGGTCTCCTCTGTGCAACCGGGTCAGTCACTATGGACTATATGGAACTTGGTCAGTCACTATGACCACAGAGAGGTCTTCTCTGTGGAACCAGGAGCCGAAGCTGTAAGAATTGGGATGCAGAGATGTTACCAGTGTTCCAAGTGCTTTGCAGCACCCACTGCTTCCAGGCATGGTAAGAATTCTTCCCCCCACAAGGGCCTGTGGCCCCTGAGATAGCTCCAGTCTGAGGGAGAATAGGGTTTGGACATCTCCTGGGAGGTTTGACCAGCCTGTGGGATGAAGTGGAAGTGGATTTTTCTCACATGTCCAGGGAATAGTAAGCCTCTAATGTTGAGGTCAGGAAGCAATTTCCCCCCTGGGCAGATTTGCACTCATCCCTGGGGGCTTTTTACCTTTCTCTGCAGTATCAAACCTGACCACTGGTCAGCCTCCTCCAGTCCCATTTGGCCAGGTTGCTGCCTGCTGCTCACGTACCATGAAGATACACTGTTGTGCCTCACATTCATTCTTCTTTTGTCTTCTTCCTTTGTGTGATTGTTTCTGAAACTAATTATTCATGTTCTCTTTAGAAAACAGGATTTTCTAGGCCTGTATTCCTTCTGCTGCTTTCTGTAGCTCTGTTAGACTGACAGACTTCAAAGGATATTTTTTTTAAACTAAATTGAAATGCATCACCCAGATTTGGGCTACATATGGGCATTGTGTTAACACTTGTGAGCAAGGACTGTGAAATGGTTTCAGAAAAATAATGATAAATAAACCCAAAAATAAAATCCTGATTCCAGTTGTAGCCTTTGTGTTATGTGTCCTTGAAAGCATTTTTGGTGCTGAAAAACCCATGGCATTCCAGGCAAATGAAATTGCTTTTCACCATTTAAGTTGTGGTGTGCAGGGAATAGAAATAGAAATAGAAATAAATTGTAATAGGAATAAGAAATAGGAATAGAAATAGATATAAAAATAGAACAGAGCATGTTACTCCTAGAATTCTCTATGACAAGCTAAGATCCAGGTCTGAGGGCTCCATCCTGGAGAACCGCTCTCTGCAGTGCAGGTCCCAGGCCCTCCCAGGAGACAGTGACAGAGATGGGCACACAGACTGGAAGTCCCAGTCTGAGCTGGGATCAGCCCTGGATCCTTGGGGAAGATGTTGGAGGTCTTGGGTAAGGCTGGTCCGATACACTGAGACCTATGTGCACTTCCATTTCCAAGCCACAGAAATGAAAATATGGTCACTCAGTGATTGCAAATGATAACAACCTGGGTACATCAATAACCCTGCAGTGCTTTCTCATCACACTTAGTCCAGGCTCCTTGAAGAAATGTTTAGTTCAACCACTTTGTACTCAAAAAAAGGAGTCATTCTAAGAAGCAGAAGATGTGCCCATGGCCTCTGGGCTTCCTATGGTGCTGTGATATGCTGTTGAGTTGCCAGTTGACTCTGGTTTGACCAGTGGTCAAGTCAAGGTAGGAACACTGTCAGGGCTCTCTCCTGTATGCAGCTACCTCACCTCATAAAACTTGATCAGCTGTGTGACCTCTTGGGTGATTCTTCCTCTCTCATACTTAAAATTGACAAAGTTACAGATTCAAAACACAGCAGTGAGGCAGACTGACCTGCTGGCAAAGAGATGGATGGGATCATACACACACATGCCTTTTTTGGTCACCCTCACTCCTTTAGAAGTGATATTAAACAAAATGTGATAAAGCTTCCCTTTTTAATTCAAGATGCTGAGTGCAATTTGCACAAAAACTGGGAAGACAATAACATTTACTCAATTAGAAAATTGTGTGTGTGTGTGTGTGTGTGTTAACACCAGACTGTTTCCTAAGTACATGTTAGTGGTCGCTTCCAGCAAAACCAACCCTCCCAAAACAAGATCTATATAGAACATAGAAAAGCCACACAATAATGGCTGTAAACAAAATGTCAACAGCACTGGACTATATGCATGGAAAACATTGTACTATTATCTACTCCCCAGCACATACTGTAAATAACTGCACAGAAAGGGCAGATTTTCATGCCACACCAGGGCAAGTTGATTGCTGTATAAGCCACAGTAAAAGGGCATGGGTAGGAAGTTACCAGTGTTAAAATAGCCAAGTCAGAAAAACCTCCACTCTATCCCTAATCCAACTGTTGCCAAAACACACACTGAGGTAGTAGGTCTCTAACAAAGAGAGAGATAAAACGCTAGCTAGTCGTTTGTGGAAGTGCCAGACAGAAGGCACCTTTCTATAATTTAAGGAGACATTATCACAGTGAGCATTGCTATTAGAAGCAAGGCATGCCTGGCAACAAATCCAATGTGTTTTTTTCAAAAAAGGAACACTATTAGGTTGATTGCTCCCCTCTTTTGAAGGTGGATCCTCCCTACTGCTATTTTTCTAATCAAAACAGTTAACAGATCCCTATGTAGGGAGATACGTTTACAGAATATTAAATGTATCATTCCCAAACAAATGAAGAAACTGGCCACACAATAAGAATTTGAGCAAGGTCTTTTAGCAAGCCATAATGAAGGGACTGTACTTGGTAGAGCTGAGAGATTGGAAAGACTGATGTCTTGAGACATTTTGGTGTGCATGTATGTGGGGAAAGGGGCAGGTCGACCCATGCCCTGGCAAGGCAATGCACTACCCCTGTACACCCTACCCCCCTGGAGACTGTATTCCAGTCTGGCAGAACCTGTCAATCCCTGGAGGCTTCTCACCCACCTCTGGAACACCTAATCAAACTCTTGAGTGGCCAAATGACCAGAAGTCCCACCTGAGGGGATGCGCCCAGGAAGACCAAGGGGTATTTAAAGCCGAACATGAGGAAATCACGTCTTCACCCTACCACCTCTTGGAATTTCTATCTAAACACAACTGGAATTCAGAATTTGGTAGCTATGTGTGTGCTTTTCTAAATGTTTTCTGTTTTCTCTCTTTCTTCTTCTAATTCTCTTTTCTTGGAATTTTTGGGTAACTTAAAATAGAATGGGCTTAGAATTTCCTAAGCCATGAAGGGCCAAGTTCATGCATTGAGAAGTGTTTTATGCTGATTGAATGTTGTACTAAACCTTTTGCCAAATTCCTCTGATTTTCTGAAGTTGTCAGTAAAGTCTTTTTTGTTATTTTGACCTCTTGAGAATATCTTGTCCATATTTCTCCTGTTCATCTAACTCAGAGTACATGAACAATGCTGAACCCTGTTCAAAACCTCATGGAGCAAGTTGTTTGGGGACTTACAGCTTTATGCCAAAACCTTATCTTCTGCCAGCCTGCTTATTTTTACCCTGACCTGCTTATTATAATGGTGGTCAGGAGGCTCAAAAGTACCACATATAAGGGATGTGCAATTTGCTGTTTGCAGGTTCTCATTAATGGATCAATGGGTTAAAAGTGGGATAGAGTTGGAGAAATGAATGAAAAGTCCTGTGTAAGCATTGCTTATTAAAAATAAACAAAAAAACAATGCAAATATGCCAACAGGTATAAAAATTAGTCAGTTTTAATATTAGATCTGCTTATATAACCTGAGAATTATAGATGTAGAGAGACATGAATATTTTCATTCATTCCTTAAAACAATGTTTTTCTTAAAAAGCAAGACCTCTTCAAGATCTCTCCAAAGAGCAAGACCTCTAAATGCCACCTGCAAGAAAATCCTGAGTGATCAAAAGTAGTAGCCACTTTAGAAGGTTGCTCTGCCAAAGTCGGCAGCTTTACCTTTACCCTATTTGCAAAAGTTATCAGCAGTGGATGGATAAGGGGGATCAAGCTGCTTTGGTGTTGAAGAATGCTGAGACTAACCTGACTCAACAATCCCAAGGTTAAACATTCCAACTCTTTCCAGACAGAAACTGGCACCAGTGAGGACAAACAAAGTTCCCAATAAAGGAACTGTGGATAAACCAACACGTTTTAGTACTGATAACATGTCTAAAGTGGCTGAGCTAAAGGCTGCTGAGCTGCAGTGAGCTGTTCTTGGTGAGATGCTCTCTCAGATTGTGATTTCAGTCAAGAGAAAAGTTGAAAGGTGAGAATTACCTTGGGGTCCTTAAATAAGCTAGTTGAATTCTCTACATCAGTTTCCCTATCTTTAGAAATTACATTGGTAATGACACTAACTTCTCCCAGGGGGCAAGTGGTAAGAAATAACAGCTGTCCAAGCAACATTCTCACTATGCTTAAAAACAGCTTGATTATTACTAGGACTCTCCGGGGCACCAGATGCTGAAAAGTAAACAGCAAGCACCATGCCTGCATCAGATGTAAAAAGCCCAAAAAAAGAAAAAAAAATTAACCCTTCTACAACTTGAATTCAAATGCAGGAGAGATCTCATTGTTTATATTTGGTAACAGGATGAACATACACAAACTCAGTTACAGAAAAACTGGAAATGTTGAAAACTCTTTTAGAGACCACAAGCCTCTTCATTCAAATCAAGAACTAACAATAAATACATATTGTTAAAAATTATTTTCAGAACAATTGAGAGAATTTGCCATTACTTGGTGTCATTCATTTTGGTTTTCCATTTTTTTCCTTATGAGTCTTTACAAGCCAAATAGGCTTTTTCGTTACTCTACCCACTCAGTCCCAGGAGCAAACTTGCACTGAGTTTTGTTTTCAGCCTGCATTTTAACTTGTTTTCTATTTCCTGAATATAAAATATAGCATTACAACCTGCCTTTTTTCTTCCTTGAAAAATGTTAGAGAACAGGAGTCTTTTGTTCATCTTAATTCAGTTCAGGAAAGACATGTCTATTATCGGTTTAGCTTATATAAACATACTCTAAAGTTTATTATCAATCTACATGGAATTCGCTGCAAAATGCCAGCTGAGAAAAGGTCATTTTATAAGATCCTTGAATTTGGTTAATTTCCCCTTATTGGTCCTACCAAGAGGTTTAATGTTTCTTAACTTTATTTAAAATGTGTCACTGTCAGGTTAACCATAAGAGCAGTGAAATCTGCTGTCACAAATAAGCCACAGTGCCCACCTGAAGGTAGACAGTGCACTAGGGCAAGACTATGAAGTGTATCATTGGAACAAAGAGAGATATTCTGTCATTTTTAAAACTCATGGTGGTGTAATCAGCTCCTACCACAACAAAAGAAGGTGGCCCCACCCTGATGGCCTTTACACAGAATATCCTGTATGTAGTGAGCTGTATATGTTTTTTGTTGTTTAGTCTTTGTACCTAGATGCTACCCTGGGACTAGAAGAACTTCACAGGCAATGTCCTTTGATTTCAGTGCAACTAAAAGAGTCATCAGGACCTAAGTATTGTTTTACACTAAGCTTATTTGCAAATGCAATGACTTTTGTGTCTCAAGTAAGAATAGGGAGGAGAAAAGGGCAGTGAAATATTACTGTGAGAACCTGGGCCTGTAGAAAACCAGAAGACCTGGTAAAAACCTAACAAGAACACTAAAAGAACAACAGTAAGGATTTTTAAAGATTGCACATAAAATTGTATAAAAATATCACCCAAGCAAGAAGAAAAGCAAAATGCTTTCTCTGTCATTCTACTGCTAGATTTTATACTAGAAAACCCCAATGGCCATAAGTAATTTGGTCTGATAGGTGCACTCCTACAACCAGCAGCAAAGACAATGGAATTCTATATTTTCCTCCTGCCACTGGATAACATCTAAACTCAGGGTGTTATAATACATATGTGCTTGCAAGACAGAACCAAAATAATACAAAATGCCAAGAGTGTGCTATGAAACTTGTGAGTGTGTGTGGTCTTGTGCTTAAGTATAAGGGTAAATAAATTTGCTAAAACTGAGTTTCAGGTCCTCAGCCAGCTTGCTTATAAGTTTTATTCTACGTGGTGGTTAAGTCTGCAGAGCAGGGTGAGCTGACGCCTCAAAACAAGCCTGCATCCTGGTCCTGCTTGGGTACAGATCAGAATCCTCTGTGCTTACTAGGGATCAAAAGAGATGTTTCAGTGACAGGAAAGCAGTCTCATCAAGTGGAAGTGCACAGAGAGCATTACATTTTAACAGAAAATAATGACCTTGGCAGTGGTCACCTGTGCTGCTTCTGTGCTGACCTTGCTTTTACACAGTAGTCAGACAGGAAAAGGGATATCTGGGATTACAAAACTTATCTACCCTTGGGAGCAGGAGAAGTGTCATATTAGGAAGTATGGACACTAATCTGAGACTGAAAGGACCTGCTCATGTTGTGGCTAACACAAATGGGAAAATCCTCTGTACTTACTTCAGAGGAAAATGAATTATGAAAAGTGAAAGGACAATGATTTTTTTCTTCCTTTCTATCTGGCCAGCACTAATGTCAGGTCCATGGAGTAATTTGCAAGTAGTCAGTGCCACAGGGATCCTTCTCTTCCTCAGCCAGCATGTTTCTGCTTTTGAGTGATGATGTTCAGACACCATGCCAGTAAAGCTCTGAGATCACCACTGGTTCAATGCATGAAAGCAAAGTATCATTCTGTTTTTAATTATTAAATGAAGTGATAGATTTTAAAAATGTAAAAGAAAAGGGCTTGATAATGCTCTCATTTTCTAAGTATAAATGGCTGCTACTACTACTATACTTGTCAGGTTCCATCTTTACAAATTTGAATAGGTCATTGTACTTTTCAATTAAAAGACAGATTTGGGAGCCATTGTAGAAATTGCAAGTATTAACAGAAAATTCAGGTAGCATTTACCTTTAGCTAGGTGCGCTTATGGACCTTCTGATTACAAAGCAGCATAGCACTATCAGCTATCTAATTTGAAATATATTTGCTTCCAGACTGAGCTTGTAAGACTTTGTATGTACACATGCAAGCATTTTCATTCTCGAAGGATAGTTTGCAAAAAACACCACTGTATACCATTCTTCTCTAGCATAACCAACTACATTTTGGAAAGCTTCTGTCCAACTACAAAATTTATGCTTGAAAAAAGAAACACCTAGAAAAAGGTATTAGTCTCCTTAATCCACACATCAGGAACCAGGTCCCCAAATGTCAGATTCATTCTGATGCTAAACATCCTAGTGTAGAAATAGGAATGTGTTTACTCTAGCCTGAGCTATACAAAAGGCTGCAGCTAGCTTCTGCCTGCTTTGATTAATCTGAAATGTTTTAAATCAATCTAAAATTGATTTTTTTTTTTAAATTTACTTCATATTTTATTACCAGGGAAAAACAAAAAGGTTGGTTTCCCTTACCTATACTTTTTCTCCAACATGGAAAATATTAGTGACATCCCTAATCTGTTGCTCTTTGAGACATTTAAATAATTAGCAGGATACAATGAAACACTAAGTCGCTGGTGAGACACTAGAGCAGGTTGTCTAGAGAGGCAGTAGATGCCCCATTCCTGGAAGCATTCAAGATTAGGTTGGATGAGTCTGAGCAACCTGACTTAATGGAAGATGTCCCTGCACATTGCAGGAGGGTTTGGAATAGATGGCTTTTATATATCTTCTATGTTCCTTTCAACCAAAATTACTCTAATACTAGAATTCTCTGAAAACACACTGACACTTCTTTTTCTATAGTGTGTTCAGGAATCCAAGCACTATGTCACCACAAGTCCAAGGTCTGCTAGTTCCCCAAATACAAGCCCCAGATAAAGAACAAAACCCTGATACTTGCATCCTCTCTGTTTTAGGAAGGGAAAGTGCCTGGATTCTCCCTCTCAAACTATATATCAGTTTCTGGGAAGCAGAAGACATGTGGTGCTCTTTCAGCTATGCAGAGCTTTGAGAGCACCAGCAGTCTCTGTGCAGAGATGGAAGAATGTCATTTTTATCACACAGTCTCCTATCCTGTGCTGCCCTCTGCAAAAAGCACTCTGTCTCCTTTGTGCCTACAGATGGGTTCTCCCATATAATTTTGTAAAATTTCAGCATGAGGCAAATGGTATGGACCCAATATTTGAAGAAGTTTTGGCTTATTCATTGCTTGTGTATGGACCCAATATTTGAAGAAGTTTTGGCTTATTCATTGCTTGTGTAGTCTTATTGAGGATGGGAAAGACAGGCATCTGAAAACATAATTTCTATACACCTAGGAAAGTTAGGTAAAGATGCAAAACCAGAAATCCTTTCTCACACTATAAACATAGGCCATTAGCTGATGAACACCTAATTATTTTCCAGTTTTTGATTGATTCCTTTGGAATAAAATAAGAGAAAAGCATCTATGTATCTTTGATAATTATTTTTTATTATTATTTTACACATTTGCACAGTGGCTGATCTCTAGCTTAACTAGGAGATGTCGAAAAATACCCAGACGTTATGTATGCATATATGATCCTGATGCACCAGCAAAAGGGTACAGAGGGGGAAAAGCAAGGAGGCAACCCCACAATAGATGCTTTCACCTGGCCCAATCTCTTTGTAGGGTTTTGATTTCTAGATTTCACTTTCACTTTATATATTTCCCAGCTAATAGATTCCACTTCTTTTTTAAAACAACAAAAATAATCTAAAAAATGCTAATAATCCACTGTAGCTTACACAAATAAGTTAAAAGAAGGAGGCTGTTAGGCCTGTCTCTGAGTGTCTGTGTATTGTATTAAAAAGCATTCTGCTGTACACCTGTGTGCTGAGATCAGTAAGTTTCCCTATAGCATCTCTTCTTCAATGGCAAGTCTGATTTGCAGCCCCTAAGAGATATGAAATCTACCACTTCCTTTACTAGCTCCTGTCAATAGTGAATAAACCTAATAATCAAGGAAAAATGTTTTCCAGCCTGATTTCACACCTTTGTGCCAGTGCCTGATAAATAAGGACTGACCAGCTATGAAAAGAAAGAAAGAAAGAAAGAAAGAAAGAAAGAAAGAAAGAAAGAAAGAAAGAAAGAAAGAAAGAAAGAAAGAAAGAAAGAAAGAAAGAAAAAGTATATATCAGAAACAGATGAAGAAAACTATATAGTTTTTTTAAAAAATGTTATTTTTCTAGTGTGCCTAATCTAAGGCATCTTTAGCCACTGTAAAAGGTAAGAGTAACAAAAAATACTGACTAAATCATTTTGCACCTCTGATCAAACACTCTGTTAGGGTATATTTTCCCTGACTCCACAGAGAAGTCTAACTAAGCACAGACTGTCACCACTATGGTATTTAGTTAAGCATCATTGTTATTTGATCAGTGTGCCTTCAAAGAACCTGCTCAGGGCTGGAATTAATATTCTACTACTCTCATTGGGGTTGAATGCTGATGGAGGAGGAAAAAGAGGAGTCAAAAAAATGCTAAGAGATGACAGCCTGCCACAACATGGAATGTGCTCAGTGTAGATGGTGGAGCCACTGTCCTTCCAGCCCTTCACTTTCCTCAAAAATTTGCACCAGAGCTACTATTGAACCACAAACTCACAAATGGGAACGCTATCTACCCTTCTGTTTCATTTAAATGAGCTGGTTCAGTGAAGCCAACTGAGAGTTCCAAAAACTTCAGGAATTATTTTTGTACTTCTTTCTGAAAACACATGATTGAAGTGCAACCTTTTCACAGCATGAACATAATATAAATCTCTGGCTTTGAAAAAATTCGAACTGAAGTAGAAAAAAACCCCTTAAAGTATCTCGAGCCCCAATAATGAAAATCCCAAATACTAAACACTCTTAAGTATGAATATGTTCACTTTTAAAATGGATTTAGTCTAAGCTTACTGCTGTAATTTTTCCTAGTATCACAGGATGCTCCTCCCTATATATGCATAGTTTAAGAAGGAACAGAGACACAGATTTTGATTGTTAAATTCTGGGCTTTTAAACATGAAAAGGAAATACTAAGATTTACCTTTACCTAATATTTTGCATGTTTTTTACATAGAAAAGTTCCATGACAGGAGTATGATTCCTTAAAAAAATACATATATGAGTAATAGAGCAAGATCTCATCCTGAACAGCAAGCTGTTCAGCAAAAATCGTTGTATGTATTGTATATGTATATTGTATGTATATGTTTGTCTTGACTTCCACATAAACAGGCAAAATTGCTTACAATTAACTGGATTCCTATTAAAATACCAAGCCAGAAACACAAATGTGCTTGATGTTCTCATACATTCTTATTTTGATTTTTTTCTGTCCATCCTTATCCAACAATGCTTTTCCTTTTCATTGGACTGTCCATTCAGTCAGTGATGAAAGTTTAAACTGAGATATTGAGATGAAAGTAAAAACTGACCCATGTGATTCCCTGATGCTTCTCTTCTCCTAGATCTTCAGGTCAGACAAACAGCTACTACTAGTGGGCCATGAAAAAAATGTGAGAAACATAATTTTCTGCAATATCAAATTATACAGGCACATCACACACATTAATACATGTGCTCAGAGTCTGACAAACAAAATTTGCCTCAAGAGAATGTTGCTTTCATTGGTAATTCTTTTCCTAACTTCAAAAAAAGAACAAAATCAAGGGTTGAGGGAGTCTGCTGTTTAGAAAAAAAAATATTTTTCTGTATTTTTTCGCATTGTATTACATGCGAAAGTAACCAAATCCCAAGAAATAGTCAAATGGCTCTACAAATTCACTGTTCTTATTAATAAAATCTTCAATAGAGGTAAAACTGATGTCAAATTCTGTCTCGTAGCAATTGGAAAAGGTTTTCAGTGAAAAGAAAAAGAAAAAGCTAATTACTATCAAGGATTTTTTGATTTTTTTTCTTTTATATCCTTTTGCCTCATCCTAGTGTTGGTTTCACCAGCTGAGGCATAGCAAAGGGCAAAAACAGCTTTTGAAGAATACTTTTTCCTATTTGCTTGACCTGTCCAGTAAAATGGAACAATTTACAATGAAATCACAATTTGACCTTTTAACAAGAATCCTTCCAGAAAAACCAACAATAAAAAACATACATACGTGAACAAACAAACAAAATTAACCAAAAAAAAAAAGGCCCCCACCCTTGAACCAGACTCATTAGCTGTGAAGTAGCCAGTGAGAGGAGGAGTGTTTTGAAAGCTGTTTAATGCCTTTCCCAGAATCTGGTCTTTGCAGGAGTAGAACAGGAATGAAGGTCAGATAAAATGATGAAAGAGATTTGCAGTGTCTTTTTAAATACATTTTTACTCTTCTGTACCTGGAAAAAGAAAAAAAAAAGAAAAATAAATAGAAAAGTGTCAAATGCTGCCTTTCTCCACTTTGTCCAAGGGGTAGATAATCTGGGAAAGTAAAACAAGGGTATCAGTGTAGACAGCCTCATTTTCTGCAAGGAGTGAAGTTTGCGTAACTGTTGAAAGGGTACAAGGTGAGGCACACCAATGCGTACCTCTTACAGGTACAACTGGAAATATTATTCTGTTCGAAACAAATTGAAATCTATTATGATCAGACTAATCCAGCTAGAATTCAAACTTAGGAATGAAGAGGATCACATAACAGAGTCCATCATGCATAGATCAAGAGATTTTAATAGGTTTCTTTGCTGTGGGGTTCCCCTATCATCTTTCATCAACAGCTTTTCCAGCACCTTTTTGCTTGTGAAGGCAAGAACGTTGTACATGTGGTTTAAAATGAAGAAAAGAAAATGCTCCAAACACAAAAGAATGCTACATTTTAAAAGCTCTTTACTCCCATTGAGCTTTCAGTGAAAAACACAGCCTTAAGTATGGAGATGCACCAAAGACGTAACAAAAGATGTATATTTTACAATCTGCTTGACTCCTGTCAAATATTTATAATCCCTTGGCCTCATAATTAGTTTATGTTTGACTAATATTATCCTGAATGTACAAACATAACTGTTTTCTATGTAGTTATACTACAAGTGCATCTTCACAATAAACAGATCTCCTTGAGAAAGAAGTATAGACAAAAAAATTTTTGGTTATTTCTGGTGAAAATTGACAGTTTCTAATTAAAGAAGAGAGTCCATCCAATTTGTCTCATAACCATCACTAGAAATCCTCTGAAAAAGCTTCAAACAGGAACATGAATATTTTAGTCTATATTGTCTGTTCTAACTGGCTCCCTGAGTACACCTGGCACCTGCTGTAATTCTGACAATGCTTATATCAGAAGAGTTTTAAAGAACATTGGAAAGAGTCTCTCAACCAAGGACATTCAGCCCGAGGAGAGATGAATTTACCTGTAGGGCTGGGCATGCCTTGGAAGACATTATTGCATCAAAAAATCTTTTGGTTCCTTTCAGGAAACCAATTTCTTTTGCACTCAATAATCTATTTTTTTTTTTAATGGTATTTGGGCAAAGGAGAAAAAGGACTGCCAAAACAAAGATCTTTACTGCTGGACAACATTGTCTGTGTTGAATGTATACAGCAACTGCACAGATCTACTAGTGAGTTGGTATCTTCTACCACACAGATAGCAGGGGAACCTTTCCTTTCAGGATGGTCCCCCGTAAGTTGCTACTACCAAATCTTGCTCACTCATGCAATTCTAAGACATTATTTTAAAGACTTATGGTTTCAGCGTTTTATTTGATTTATTTAGACTGAGTTGTCACATTTCCAGCATAATCTACAATAGGCAGTAGTAAAGCCATAACAACAGTAGTACATTTCCGTGATGTTTCCCAACTGAAGCATTCAGCCTGATTTACTGTCATTAACAGGATCATAATAATCCCATGACACTTATAATTAGCCACATTAAAAGAGAAAAGACTGACCCAGAAGGAAGGGTAATTATTTGGGGCAGGTGGACTAAATGACATATTTGAGCAGTATGTATTTCTGAACTTAAAGAATTTGCTGAATCACACCAGGGACCTGAAACAGAGCTCGAAATACCACCTAACACATGCTTCTCTTCCTATGCCATCCACATTTACAATAATTTTAACCCCTCCCATCCCAGTTAATGAAGCAAGGCAAAATGCAGTTTTCTCCATTCTCTGGAAGTTCCCTGCCTATGGAGAACTGAGTCAATGCAGAAAGGCTGTGGATGTCCCAACCGTGGCAGTGTTCAAAGCCAGATTGGCTAAGGCCTTGAGCAACCTGGTCTAGTGGTAGATGCCCCTGTCCATGGCAGGAGAGGTTAGGACTAGATGATCTTTAAGGTTCATTTTAACCCCTTAATTTCTTATGATTCTGTGATAGCTTTTTATTTCTGTTAGCTACCTCATCAGCTCCAGCAAGAACATAGCAGCATGGATCTTGCTCTGAATTGTTTTTCTGCTTGGTGGAGCAGCAGTTTTGGTTTTCTCGCCAAATTTCCCATTGGATATAATAGAACTTCCTTCAACTATCCTAGTTTTGGATAGATTCAGCCTCTTTCTCAATTAAATACAACAGCTCTAGTGTAAATACTAGCATATATCAACAGAGGTAGTAGAAAGAGGAAGAAGAATGAATATGCAGTGCTCTGTACATCTAAGACTTTAAGCAGTCCACTTAGCATATATTGATTATCATTATCTGAAATAGCCTTCCCTGAATACACATCTCAGTCCTTCACTGTCTCTGAGGAACTTATATTGTCAAGGTTGAGTACTGGCCTTCACTTTGATTGCTAATGTGAATGCCAGTGACTTCTACAACTTTTCCATGTTGTGATACCAACACCCACTGTGAGTCCATTTCTGCTATCGGTTTCTAGTTTATACCAAGGCATTTTTAACTTTTGCCTGCTGGACTATGAAGCTATATATCTATACAGGGTGACATACTGAAATGAAAATACACCACAGTTCATATTTTTCTTCACACAGAATTAGTGTATGAGCACACCCGTACAGCAAGAAAGCTGCCTGACAGATTTGCACAGTAATTATACTCTCTTAATGATGTTTTGGAGTCCAAAGTCTTAGAAGAGCTTTCCATTTTAACAGTTGGCATTTATTCTGCCTGTCTAATTCAAACTTTCAAAATCTGCTCCAGATCAAACTTTCAAAATCTGCTCTCTCAACACAGTTGGAGGACACACAGAAACATTTAGACTGTGGTGAGCGTTTAAACTAACTCAGAAGCATCTGTTCTGTTCTGACTCCTGCTCCTCACCAAGTATAATTCACAGACGTGGTACTGGCTCTATCACCGAAGGGGTATCAGGGACAGCCAAAGGTGATACAGAGACTCCATTCTCAGAAGGCTTGAAAAGACACTTTATTATTAGAATCTAGTTCTTATAGAAACAATGGTGGACCTAAGACCTGATTGGCCTTTAGGAATCTTCTCTCACACTATTGGTGAACTTTGAATAGCACGCTCTGAAGAACTATATCTATAAACAATGGTTACAGAAAGAGATAATAGTTTGAATTCTTCTGTCTAAGTTTCTCGCAGCTTCTAAAATCCTGGGAGAACCATGTCTGTTTCTGTTCAGAGGATACATAATTACTACATTGGTTCCACCAAGTGGAAGTGGAGAGCTGACCTCTCCCAGCACTGCTTCTGATAGCGGCCAGCTCTGCTGCTCAAGATAAATGCCCGCCTTTTACCTCCTCCCCTTCCTCTCCAGCTGCCAAAACCACAGTACTGCTCAGAGAGGGCTTAGGACACTGTTGAGCGCTAGGGACTTCTACCATTTGTTGTCTAAGAGATGGGAATGACGGGTACTTAAGAGACAAAAGACGTGACCTGGATAGGGAAGGGCAGGGAAGGGATGCAGCTTGCTTCAGTCTTGCTGCAGCTGGGGGAGCGAGTGTGGTGGCAGGGAAGCTCAGCGTTCTTGGGAAGCGCAGAGATGCCAGGAGCCATGGCTGGGGGTGAGGGGCTGGGCTCAGCCCTCTTTCTCTTTCTCTGGGTATCAGAGGACCGACGGCTGTGGTTTTGGTGCCGGACTGCTGCTGCCTGAAGGATTTGCTGCCACTGTGGAGTTTTGTCCTTCACTGCTTCTCCTTGCCGTGGGTAAGCCTTTGCTAGCGAGAGTGATCATTGAACTGAGACCTCTTCACCTGACCTCACTGGGAGGGACCCTCACCATCTGCTTGGGTGTCTCAGGGGAAGCTCTGAACCCGGACCCCCAACCACTCTCTGGAGGGAGCACTTCCGGGCTGCTTGAGGGAGTCCAGCTGCCACGGATATTCCCAGGATATCACACAGGAGATGTGAGAGCCAAAGGAAAACCTGAAACAACACCTTCCCTCCATCTTCTCTCTCGTCCTTGGGTCGCCCTGCCCCTGCTGTTTTCTGCCACTAATTCGGGGGGTTTTGCTACACTTTAACTTGACTTCCCTCATCCACCCTTCTGGTGGATTGGGATTGGAATCCTGGATTCCTTCTGCTCCTGCTATGGCTTCGGTGTTTTTGCTACACTTTGTTTGCCACCTGGGGTGTGGTTGTCTCTGCTGTTACAGCCTGCTGCTCTGAGGTTCTTCCTACAGAACAGCTCGCCACCCGGAGAGGCACTGAGACTGGCTGCTCCCCTTAAGTTTCGCAAGGGGAGCCCCTTTTCCTTCTCTCTCATCACCCAAGCCCCTACTGCCGCGTGGGGAGGGGACTGAAGTTGCGCCACAGCGCCCCCTGCAGCCGCGGGGGAATTAGCACACCTGCCCTTTCTGGCAATGAGCCGACAGCGCCCCTGCTGGCTGTCACCATAACTACACCAAAAGGGAAAGCGCCTGCAGCCAAGACAGGCTGTTACCGAGCTTCTGATTTTTTGTTTATTGTTGCTGCCGTTGTTGTTGTTTGTTTGTCTTGTTTTATATACATACATACATACATACATACATACATACATACATACATACATACATACATACATACATACACACACATACACATACACACACACACACACACACACACACATATATATATATATATATTAGTAAATTAGTAAAGAACTGTTATTCCTTTTCCTATATCTTTGCCTTAAAGCACTATGATTTCAAAGTTACAATAATTTGGAGGGAAGGGGTCATATTTTCCATCCCAGGAAGGTTCCTGCCTTCCTTGGCAGACAATAATTTTAAAAAATTATTTTAAACCAAGACAGACACTTCCCAGTGGCATCCAGTGTCAGGCCAGGCTATCAGGACCTATGGTATTCAAATTGCATTTAAAAGAAAAATCACTTTTCTCTCCTAAAAAAATAAATGCTGAATGCAGACTGCAGGACAGTATGGTGTAGATTAAGGAGTCTTTGGGCAGGGGTTTTGGCATTTTTTTCACTGTCTATTTATCCTGCTTGAATCCCCATGAATGAAAGTGTGAGGTTCTTGCAGGGTCCTTGTTTTCTCTGCTCAAATTCTGAAGCATTATAACCATACTTAATTCTGAAGGAAGCACAGGATGGCAGCTTCCATGGCACAATTATCCATGACTATACTATTGAAAATAAAAGGGAAAAAACGAGAGGTTATCTCATTTTCATTAACCTGAGATTCTCTTGTCACATTGTAATAAACGTGTGTAATACAGACTGTCAGTGTTACATCCTAACATAGCGGTTCGCAAAAGGGTTGCACTTGAAGAAAAGTTCAATACACAAAGTTCATGTGCTATGACTCTAGCCTAGAAACAGAGTTGCAGAGAGAGTCTAACAAAAAGTAAATGAAACTATTAGTGGTACCAAGAATGTGAAAGAGAACAATTACTCACTGTTTCTCACAATCGAAGAAGGGAATTACCAAACAAACTTACAAACAGTAAATCTGAGAATAATAAAAAGATATGATTTATCACATAATGCCTGTGTAAATTTTGAATTGTGTTGCCTCAGTGCCCAGTATACAAAAGTACCAGGGCTCCAAAGATAATTTGACAAAGTAATGGAGTGATAAATCCATCAGAGTGTATCCAAGTCAGAGATTTGACCTCTATCTACCTTGTTCCTCTGGAACACAGAAGGGGTAGTGGGAACACATCATTGAAGTGGGATACACCCATTGCTCTAATTTTGGTTTTTGTTCATTAAGATCTCTTCTATGAAATGTTGTCACGCAGGTGATGGAGAGCTGAAGAGACTTCTGGTCTATGGACGCTTGAACAACCAGTAAGGTTGTTCAAGCGTTCATAGCAAAGCTGACATGGTGTTTGAAAGTAGCTTCTAGCCCAACTAATTAAAAGCATAGGTTTTTCAAAATGAGATTATTTATTGCAAGCCCTGCTGCCCCCAGAACCCAGCTCCATCGAAGCACTGAGTAAAATGACAAAAGAAATGGCAAATTCTTGTATGGCCTTTGATATCATAAAACAATTACTACTGATGCAATGGACAATGAGGTGAAATAGTAGTCTGAGTAACTGCATCCCACATAATCTATAATCCAGTCTTTCCCACCACAAATGACAGAAGTATTTGCAGTTGCTGAGACAAATTACCAAATTTGCCACTTTTAATTCCTTTTTAATTCCTTTGTGGACTCACTCAGCATCTTAGAGTTTGTAAAGAAGTGAATTTTCTTTTTTGTAAGCTTTTTCCCCCAAACCTGTTATTTCTTGTCTCCCTGAGTACTAAAGTGGATTTAGTCATAATCTGCAGCTTTTCTACCTGAAAAGGACAATTGAAGCTATTTCTAGTGCTCAAAATAAAACAAAGATTTTGAAATCTAAGAACTCAGTTCTCAGACTGGATGATCCTGTCTCCTACTAAAGCCATTTGAAAGCCTTTTCAAAGATAATTACGACCATGAAGAAATAAATTCTGTATAGTATGGTATTTTCTTTCTTCAATTGCCTGAGAGATGTATAAGGCCTAAGAAGCAAACTTCAGAAGATCAATGAAATAAAGAAGAAATATGCATCATAAGTTAATTCATCTCTGTTATTGGTATGTCTAATGAATGAGAAATTTTGGACTGATTATTTTTTCAAAGAAAACAAAATGCTATTTGAAGGTGCTTGCATTCTCTTTAAAACAAGGGAAAACAAGAATAAATGCTCTTGGGAAAAAGTTTTGAATATTTGTTTAGTAAGTGAATTTAAATAACATCACTCCAATTTAGCACATGACTCAAGTGCATCATATCAATTTTTCTATGATGAGAAATAGCATTAGCATAGAAGGTGTCCTGGTTTTGGAGCTTTGGCACATAATTGTGCCTAAATCATTCATGAAGCTAAAAATTTCTAGTTCTTTTCACCCTGATGTTGAGTTTTATGTTGGCTTGACAGTTTGCATTCCACTTGACCTAGGATAACATCAGTGATGAAAGAGGTCAGTTTTGATTTAATATATGTGATTTGACTGCCAGCATATTATGGACATATATTTAAGCAGATAAAAATATAATGAATACACTGGCAAAGGTTTGATTACACAAAGTAATTACTGAGTTTCCTGAATAAAGCATGTATGAATGAAATTAGATACTTACTAGGTAAAGCCACCTAGAAAATTAGGTGCAAAATCTTATTCTATATTTGATAATCAAACATAATTCAAAATTCTGCATATGTTTGGGGTAAAAGCTAGATAATTGTTTTCATAAAGAGATATTCCATTATGGATGGAAACAAGAACCCCAGTCCTTTTCAAGGAGCAAGGGGGATGAGTTGTGTGGTGGGTTGACCTTGGCTAGACCCAAGGTACTACTCTATCACTCCTCTCCTAAGCTTGACATGGGGAGAGAATATATAAGGAAAGGATCATGTTTTGAGATAAGGGCAGAGGGAGATCATTAACCAATTACTGTCACAGGTAAAACATACTTGACTTGGAAAATTTTATTTAATTTATTATTAAAATCACAGTAGGATAATGTGAAGTAAAACCAAATCTCAAAACATCTTTCTCCCACCTCTCCCTCCTTCCTGGGCTTAACTATATTCCCGATTCTCTACCTATTCCTCCACAGGGAACAGAAGGACAGAGAATGGGGGTTAGAATCAATTCATCAAACATTGTCTCTGCTGCTCTTTCCTCCTCATGGGAGGACTTCTCATGACTACTGATGGGCTTGTCCTTGGTGGGTCGGTCCATCTTGGAGCTGGCTGGGAGTGGCTCTGTCAGACATAAGGGAAGCTTCTAGCAGAAAGAAGCTAGCAGAAAAGCCACCCCTCCAGCCCTTCCCACTACCAAAATCTTACCATGCAAATCATAGAACCTTCCACAGGAAGAAGGAAAATCAAAGCCAGCAAGGTTTCCAGCCACATATGTGAATTAGAATTTTGTAATAAGCACTGGGCTTCTTTGGCTGAGTGACTAAAACAAAAAATTAGGATAATGCCTAGCTCTGGGTCAGACACAAGGGATTGGTGTATTTTTGCATGGCAAAATGTCTGTTGGAGATTGGGGTTTGGGTAGGGTAGTGGGGTGGATAGATAGAAAATAAAAGATCAAGCTGAGCTTTTCATCTAACTAAAACAAAAGTTTTTTTGTTTACCATTTACTTAATGGTGGATAAAAATGTGAAACACCATTTCAGAGCAAAAATTCTCATTTGGATTTTTTCAATATGTCTTCAGTTTTTGTTTATCACTTGTTTTTAATTACACTTAAACTCCTAAACACTTCAGCCTGACTCAAAAACACCACTTTTCAACTGGTAACAGTTGTTGACTTTCTTCTATATTTGTTATTGCCTGCAAGTACCAGGTTTTGAAGTTAAGAAAAGGAAAGAAGTGGTTTAGAAGGAGAGAAAATTATGATTATAAGTACTAAAGATTAGACTTTTCAGTCATGAGTATCTGGGTGCGTGCATGTTGCTTGTTTGGGATGGGATGCCACACCTTATAGGAGTTGTCCTGTCTGTTTCCTGTAGCTGGTATGCTCAAATTGGAAGTTAGCTGTTTTGTGAGTTGTTGAAGATGCAATTTAAATGTCACCAATGTCTTTTGAAGAGCCATTTCATATTCTTCCTTCTTCTCATGAGAAGACATGATCTTGTTTCTCTTTCAGGACTGAGTGTTGCATCAGGAAAAAGAAGCCTGATTGTCACTCTACCGAACATAATTCTTGCAGCTGGCAGCAAGGAGGACTTTCCTCTTGCTGAAGTGGAAAATTTCTATGCATCATTGCACAGGCATTTTCCATTCCACACAAATTTTCCTAAATGGGATAAGGACTATAATAGAAGCAAAATCACAGCTGTACTCCCTGACTGGTGCAATAAATTAATTGATGGTACAAAATCAAGGAACAATTTCTGCAATGCACTGTGTAAGTTACACATTGCTCCATGTCTCTAGGACCATGAATGTTATCCCTGAGGAACAATGCAACTATGTGTCATCTCTGAGCAGAAATATATCTAAAGGACCAGACGTAATGTGGAAAAATGTTCCCCATACAGGTAACTACTCAGAAAACCCTAGTTAAGTTGCCTCCAGTGATGATTTTTTTTTCACCATGCACCTGAATATTCCAAATATTCACCTAAATCAAGACAAATGGAATTCCCAATTTTTCAGCTTGTCATATGAAGTAGATTCAAAAAGCAATCAGCATCTTAATGACCATGTATCTAGGCTCCTATGAGTAATAAAAAGCAGTCTAAACAAGAGACACATGAAAGTCTCAAAGGCAAACCAGGTGCCTTCTGTAAGACTTCCAAACACACAAAACGAAAATGTTGCAAAATCATCTGCATAATTATAAAGGATACCTTTCTACATATTCCGTATATTCTCACCAAGCAGGCATACCATGGTGATGTACTGTTTGCCCTGTCTAGATACTAACAATGTATTTTGCACTTAGCATCAAAGATCATGTTTATCTGCTATTAAAACAGCATAAAACCTTCTTCAGAATGCATTCTTCTATGCAAATTCCAGCTTGCTTCAGGTGCCACTTCCTAAATTATACAAACGGTTTCTTTCAAAAAAGCACAGAAACTATTCCACCCCCCTCCTATCCTATACTGCAATACTATGGAACAATTGCTCAGCAGAGATAGATTACAGTGAAATATGTCTTTTGGGAAGGCAGAATTCCTTCATGTTTCAAACAAGTTTTTCCAGAACCTAACAAGTCTTTCTGATTTGTAACTTGGAGCCATAGCTGTTAATGTAATTCAGGTAACAGGCCATAAAAAAAGAAGTGAGAAAATGAAAGAAATTGTCTTTAGTAAGTAGACTTAGACTACAGTCATTCCAATTTGCCTGTGCTGCTGGATTATGACACATAATATGCAGAGCACTATCAAGCAGCAAGGAAAAATAGAATGTCTTTGCCTTACAAACTGAAATGGATTTTTTGCTTCTGACAATAATGGAGAGATCAGTTTATCTTTCAAAGCAGAATTAGAAATGACACCAGTATTTATATGACCTGTAATTTACCTTTTTACCTCTCTCAAGGAGACATAGACATGCTCTTTATTTATATGTTTGAGTAAGCTGTTTTAAAACAACATCAGAATCATGAATATTACATAAGCAGGATTTCATCAGACATCTGCTTAGTGCTCATTGCTATGGCGTGGTCTTGGCTAGATTGACACATACAAAAATTGTATCTTGCAGAAGGCTGCAAAGACAGTCAATATTCAATGGTTGAGAAGTTTTGACGAATGAAGCTGGGAAGAATCCTGTTAATTCAACTCTCTCTGAATAATTGTAGAGACCTTATCATGGTGTCTTCTCACCACCATGTTCCTATACCAAAGGCATTGTCAGATAACATTCTGTGCCAGCTACTCTGCTACTTTATTTGTGGGACAACTGGGATAGAAAGAAATGAAGGCTTTAACTTAATAATCAGGGAAATTTTCACTTCCTGATCAAGAAATCATTATCAAGAAAAATTAAGACTGAAAGGTAGCTCTACATGTTGGCATGGGCAATGTACAGAACTCAAAGGAAAAGCTTTTAACTACCTATAAGCAACATTATATCTTAAAAAAAAACAAAATAAAGAAAGCTAAAACCTCCATATCTGAAATATAGTCCATATATTAAAAAGTCTACATCTAGCATTATATTACATTATATTATAGTGACTATATTCTATTCTAGTGTGTTGCACTGCATAGAAGAATGCAGTACTGAAGCAGATCTGTCAAAATACACGTTTTCATTTGACCATGAGGTGGCAGTACTGCTCATCACATAGCCAGAGCACATTAGGCTTTCACTGTATTTACCAGCTGTTGAAGATGCAAACATCCTGTATATTTCCACGCTAAAAGTGCGCATTACCACTAGAGTAATAAGTTCCTAGGACAAACACACAAAAAGGGAACTCTATATTTATCTACAGTTGGTACCTGAGAGAGTAATATTTGATTGAATTGACTGTTTTCCCCAAAACAAGAAGTTATACTGAAAACTTTGCATTAACATTGCAGAATCTTTTCCCAGTAAGGAAAAAAAAATGAGGATGTGGTAGAAATTACCTGTGAAAGTGTTAATCATAGGATCATACAATCTGAATAGTTTGGGTTGAAAAAGGACCTTTAAAGGCCATATAGCCCAACACCCCAGTGATGAGCAGGGACATCTACAATTAGATCAGGTTGCTCAGAGCCCTGTTAAACCTGACTTTGAATGTTTCCAGGAATGAGGTTTCTACCACCTCAATGGAGATAATGTTCCAGTAGTTTGCCACGATTACTGTAAAAAATTTCTTGCTTACATAAAGTCTGTAATGGGGAAGAATATTTTTTTTTCATTTGCTGTTAGTTTTATTAGAAAATAATATTATTTTTAAAAAAGTTTGGAATGTAAAGAAAAATTATGTCCATGGGCTGCTTATAATTTTCCATTCAAAGACTTTCCAAGCAATGATTTCACATGAGAAAATTCAGTTTTCCAAAACGGTTTAACAATGTTCTATCCCACAGGAAACACTTGTGCTGATGATGTTTCTGACAGATATGTATCTTTATTTGTGAAATGGAATCCCCATATTTATTTTCTTGAAACTGAGAAAAAAAGGCAGTAGTGGGTAACAAGAATTATCTCCTGCAGGAAAAAAAACCAAACCAAAAAACAACCAACAATAATAATATGAGGATCAGATTAACATGAGAAAAAGACTAGTCACTAGATTCCCCATGTAGTAGAAGGACAAGCATACTAGAATTATCTTGGCATGTATGTATGTCTATAAGTAGAGATTACAATAGCTTCCTTTGTATATAATTTAAAAAGCAACTTGGATACATATCCTACAAAGATTTATGCAAAATACTATCTGCAGCTTTATTTTCTAAGTGCAGGATGCCCGTGCAGTAGGACAGAGTGTTGTCAGTTGGGTTCAGGTCTTCAGCTGATGCAAAAAGCTAGTGGTGAGAAAGCTAAAGCTTTTATTTTAAACATACACAAATGGGCCTGTTAAATACAAATACTTCCCAGCTACACACAGAACAGAGGTTTTAAAACCCAAGTACCTTTGACCCTGAAAAAAGTCCAGGTTGAGTTTCACCTGCCCAAGTTTCATTACATGTGGTGAGCACATTATAGCCATAATCTCAATCTTTCTAATTCTTTAATCTTTTCTCCAGCATGTGACATGTGAAAGACCATGCACTGGCACAAGAAAAAGCATACGTTCAAGTAAACATTGTAGTAGTCTGCCAATAGCTGTGTATTATCCATGGATAATGTTCCTTTCTCCACACCCCTCACATGGCTGGTAAGGAGATTCGCTCTGGAGTGGGTAATGGATAGAACAGGTTATGCAGTATTTGGCAAAGCAGAAGTGCCATTCCAGTGTTTTTCTTTCTAAGGTGCATAATTCACAGTATTTTTACTGATTTTTATCAATTAGATAATTAGCTATAATCTGCCTCTACACTGTCTGAATGACAGAAGCAGTCTGCCTACAAATTGTTTTTTCATGATTACAATTGCTTATTCACTGTAATCAATTGGTCCCATGGTTACCAGTCTTTTCCCTAAAGAGATTAACTTAGCTATCTCCTACAGGACAATAGATAATGACCATAAATAACACCAAAGATAAGCAACTTGCAAAGACCAAATTTACAACCTCAATCTTCAGTCTTAAGTTACTGTGACACATTCATTTCTTAGTCCTCAAGCACAAATAAATATGTGGCCCTAATCTTTCTAAGACCTTGAGAGTGAAGGCCTTCAAATGTAACCTTTTCCTCAAAGTTAGAGAGTCATGGGTCTACTCTTTTGGCTGAGCTGGTGCTCTTGAGTCCTCCTAAAAAGCCCATGTTTCTGGACCAGTGTTTCTGCATTCACCTGGTCCTGCAAGGAAGCACCCTTCCAGCACAAGGGTAGCTGCTGCTCAGCCACCACCCATCAGAGTAGGGAGAGCAGTCATTCTACCCCTTAATCTTTCTGGAGTCTTGATAGTTACATATGGAACTGCACATACTCCTGAAAAGCTGAAGAGTCACATGTTATTTCAGTATTTAGACTCAGTTTCTGCATGACTGCAGTAAGAGCTGTGATTGGTACTTGTTCAAGACTTTTTCCTGACAGACATTTAACTCAAGTATATAAGTAACATGACCTCTTAAAAGAACTGATTTTTAAATAATTATTACTAAGGGTCCTCTTAAGAAAAAGTACATGATTATGTGTCTGAAATTAATACATGCTTCTAGATGAAATTTTCTATGTGTTTAGTTGAGTTATTATATTTTCTTCTTACTTACCACTTTGCTAGGGCAGTAGGAATTTAAATAATTTTGATTGTTTTGACTATCAAAACAAAGCGCTGTATTATACTTACTTAGGAATAGTTACATTTCAGTGAATTTCACTGATACATGCACAAAGAAAATGCTAGAAAAAATTTTCTGCATTTATTTTGCTACCTAGTAATTCAGCAATAGTCTTTGAAGCAATGTGGGTTCAAATACCGTCTCATGGGCCTGTGGTACACAGGTGAGGAAGTGCAAAAGTATAAACACACTGCAGAACTCAGAGATGTTTTTCCAAACTGCTGAGGCTGTGGACCTCTACACTAGGCTCAGACTCACTTGAAATTATTCCCAGATGCCCATGAAACCATCCTATGGCTTGGGATTGCTACAGTTTAAAAATGTTTCAGTAGTCTCCCTTTTCAATACATCCTTAATAGAATCTCTTGCGCAGCATTTTTTTTTCAGTCTGCTTTCTTCGTGTCCAATGTGTCCTGTTCTTACAGACAGAAGAATACAGCCAGAACAAAGTCAGAAGGATAGAATCTCACAAATCTGCTTTTCCTATTAAGCAACTCTAATAATCCAGGATTTTTCTTTCAGGCTCTGCAAAAAATTTGATGGATAAGGCTTACCAGCAGAACTTAGTCGTACTAAGCATTAAGTGAAAGGAATGATTTTCCCTCATAATGCTTCAATGGCGTTTTTCAAATCTAATGACTGTTTCTGGTTTGTTTGTTTGTTTCTGGTTACCATGCAATTATTTTTGTTTTAGAATAAACTGGAGATGTTTAGGAAACAACAGACTGCATATAAAAATAGAGGTCAAAAATGCAATAAAATGTTGTCCTTACCATCTGTTTTCTTTGATTCGTCCCCCACACTACACTTATATTTTCTGTCCAATTTGTTGTCTTCCTTTGATTCACCTAGAAAGAAGCAATAAGAAACATGTAACGCATTTTAATGCATGCAGAGTGCATTTTAATGCTTGTAACTCAATGAAATTGCAACACCAAAGGAGATGTTGTTCCTTAGAAGGAAAGGTCTGAGTTCAAAAAGAACTTAATTAACATATTTCCATAGAACAAAGCCCCAGAAAACATGGATCCAAGTCCTACAGATAAGCAAGTTTTAAAATCCACTTATAAATTTCTTCTAATTATCAAAACCTTTTAAAGTTATATGCAAACTCACAATGCCTCTGACTGTATGTTGGCCATTAAAAACTTGATCATAAGCTTCATTTCAGAGACTGAAACATTCATGCTTTCAAAAGAAATGAGAACCTGCAAGGCTTCATCATAACTGTCTGTTTTAAAGAACCATCTTAGATACCCTTAACACGCTTATGTAATTTTGCCTTATTTTCTCTTACCAGATTCCTTTTATCCTCAATTCATTTGTGTTGGTATCAAGAAACAATCATCCTAGCACTGATCATTGCCTTTATAGCCTATGTAGCAAACAAAAAAATCAAGGCCTTTGGCAGAGCAATGGCTCATGCAGAATGAAAATAGCAACTTAAGATGGGGTGTATTTCATGAAGCTAGGAATGTCAACCAAGAGTGACTCATTTTTTGGTCCTCTATTAGCCATACAGCAAAGCACATCAGATCTTACCAGACCATCCCTTCATTGAAAGAGAATGTTGAATGCTAGATCAAATAAAAACTTAAATGGAAAGCTGTAGCAGAACAGAGCTATTTCAGCTGCAGTATCCAAACAGCAAGAAGGGTCTTTTTCCTTTTGTGATGCACACCTCAACACAAAAAGCTGTAAAAGTCTCACTTCAGAATTTTTTACATGTCAGGCTGTATTACAGTGATGTTTATTCCATTTGTATTACTATTTTTGGTACCATAACTACTTCCTAGCCTTTGGATCAAGATTAAAGGTATTAAGTGTTAAAGAGGATATTATCTGCCTTCCAAATACTCATGGGCAGTGGATATTTATTTTTGGAACAGCTCAAAAAAAAGAAAAATTGTAGAGAAACGAGGTGTCCCTCTTCCACAATGTGCCTTAACATTAGCATATTCATTATTCTTGGACAGTAGTGGATCAATCTCTCTCTCCAATTACGTCTCATCATAGTATAAAAGAAGAATTATTTTCAAATCCTAAAATATTTAACAAGATGGAACTAAAGCATGTTCTGTTCAGTTTTTATTCAAAATTTTTCATGTTTATCTTCCTAAGCTCACTGTGTGGGTGAAAAAAAAATGAATGCAAGATGATGCAGGACAAGCAGCACCCTCCTCAGCTGATCAGACTGCCACTGACTTGGGGTCTTTGTACAGAGAGGTTATGAGCAGATCCAACAGAGTTTAGGTGTTTGATTAAGGTGATCTTAAAAAAAAGGGCGTAGTCTTCAACTGAAACTAATATGCACAAAAGTTTTCTTGCATTTCTTCCACCATCATAAAGCTGATGATAATGATGAGCTAACAAACTTTTTTTGACCATTGCATAAAAAAAGTTGCTTGACCCTAAGTGTGTGCAGGAAAAAATGCTGAACATCTACACATGCACTGTTTCAGAGTTTGATCTCTCAGAGAAAGCACAAGTCTGTGTATGACAGAGAGACTTTAAACTCACTGGATAACACAATTTCTGAACTTTCAGTGAATATTATGAAAAGGGGACTTTTAAGTAATGTAATATCTACCCTGCCAGCAGCAGAGCAGAATAATGATCATAATGATCTTTTTGAAAGGGATTACAGAGGCAGAGAAATAATCAGACAAATATATTAGATGAGATATTAACATGTAGGCATAAAGGAAGCTGTGGTAAATCTAGACATACGAATGTTAAGATTTCATCAGTCCCCCAGAGACTCTGCAGTGATTGCTCCTCATAAAGGCCTTATCCCATAAATAAAGGAGAAGAATCTCTTTTCCTGAGGAAGACAATAATTTTCAGAAATCATTGTAATTCCTTTCAGAGCACTTTTGACACCTGCAGCAGAGACAGACTGTCGAAAAAAGTACTAGCAAAATCACTAGAGCACACTTAGTTCCCATATTGCTAGAAGTAAGATTGCAGAAGTAAAGTCTGGTGCGGTCTAACTCACATTTCATATGTCCCTGACATTTTTGTCTTCCTGAGGGGCCCATTCATGTTCACACATGTAACACTGTCTGAAGAAACATCCCATACATTAGAGAGAATGACAGCTTTGATCCCACAACCCTTCCATTCTAAAAAAATCCCTAATTACAAAGGAATTACTGGGCCAGCAACCCTAAGAATAATATCAGGAATGTTTTAAACCGAATTTCTGCATCTCCTGCCATTTAAACTCACTGCTTGAGCCTGGACTTTCAAAGCCTAAATGTCCATTCAGTCTTTTTCTAAAAGAAGGCTTCTGAGTGGTTTTACTGCTGATTTTGGACTGCATGATACTAGCCAAGTTTGTGACAAGACCCATGTGGCTGTAATGCCATTTTTTGATATTGGCTCCAGGGAGCAGGAGCTGTGCAGGAAAGGACAGTGTAATGGCCAAGAGACAAGGGATCTCTTCTGTTGGGTTTAATAAGTTTTTTTCATGTGTAATGGATTTTTTTTCCACCTTTTTTGGGTGCAGAATGGGATTCTTATTTTAACTCAGTTCCACAGCAAGTTAGAAAAACTGGAATAAAATTTTTGTGAAAACAACCCTCAAAAAATAAAGGCTAGTGGTTGTCCTTATAAAAAATAAACTGAACAAAGGAAGGATAGATAAAATAAATCCTAAAAAAAGGGTGGAGAAAAATTCTCTGTTCCAAAACATATTTTGATCTGAGGCTCAAATCAAAGATGCATTTAATTGGCTTTAAAATGAGTTTAGAAGCCAACTTTGGCTTCTCCTATCAGTTTCTCAAGCAATGAAAATGTTCATTGAAGCAGGTTATTTGCTTCAGCTTTCCATGGTCTGTATCATAAGAGGCTACTTCAGTTCCATAAAAAAACCTAATTTTTCCTTTTTCCAAGCAAGGATGGTGAACCCCATCTACAGAAGAACACTACTTGGAATTTAATTTAGTTTCTGATTCCCATATGAAGGTGACTATGTGTATGTTCAGGAAGAGACTCTGGGCCCAGGAATGCTTTTTCAGGACATCAGGTTCCCCTATCACTAAAGTGAGTTACTGGTTTTAGGGCTGGATTTATGTTTCAGTGGAAGAAGAGAACTCACCACTCTGGACATGCTGTTTCTCTTCTCCCATAGTACGATGAGGATCCATTTTCTTATCTGTCCTAGCTGCATTTTTCCCTTGATAGGCTTCATGTTGGCTCATACCACTTTGCCAAGTGCCATTTACAGGATTTTTACTGGAATCTGTCCTTTTGCTTTCCCCGGGATTTGCTTCTTTGCTCTTTTCTGCCTTTGCTTCTGTGACATCTTCACCTGGCTTCCCATCATGTTCATCTCTTTCCTTTTCATCTGTTCCCTGATAAGCCTTTTCCTCTGCTTCTCTCTTAGCCTTTTCTTCTGCATCCTCAGCAAAGAGAGCAGCCAAGCAAGGAAAGAAGTCACAGCTATCAGTAAATTTGACAAGAACAACTCACGTATCTAAATCTACTTCAGCTTTTCACATGCAAACAAATTTACTTAGATAAATATAGGAACTGATCTGACAATGGAAAAAGAGCATAGGAGGACATTTAACAAAATATTCTGAAAACAACTGGTTTTCAGGGGACAACCCTGGTTGTCCTAAATGTATTTTATGTGCATGTCCTTTTCTTCCCATTTAAAGCTCACCTTGAAAAGGTGAACTCAAAATTCTTGAATGGCAAAAAGAGATACTAGCTACTGAAGGCTGTAGGGATGTCTCACAGATTTCACAGAATATTCTGAGTTTGAAGGGATCCATAGAATGCAACTCTTAAGTGAATGAGCCATACAGAGAACAAGCTAAGGCTCTAAACAACTGAGCTAATCTTGGGGTCTCATGGCATACAGAAGGATTCCTCTCATTTGGAGATCTGAAAAAAAAGCTTTATTCTGCACCTGAACCACAGGACAGAACTTTGTCTCAGGAGAATTTTGCCTGCTACAACATCATTGGACAAGTGTCTCTTGTCAAAAGTAGTGTCAGAAAATACTTAATCTAAATGGTGCTTTGTACATTAGAGTGTTTGTTTTTTCAGTTCCTTTGTTTGTTGCTCTTTCATGATGACCGTTTAGGCAAAAAAAACCCAGTTGGTAATGATCTCAATTTTATCACACAGTATGAGAAATTTTTATAAATATCATAGGTTAAAAACAACTCACTGAGGCTTCTAGGGACAGTGCCATTACCAAAAGGGAATACAGTATTTTACAAATAATTTATTATAGTATTAGTACAAAAATAGCACTAATAGGTTCCTTCCTTTCTGATCCCTAATTACTATTTGCTGTCAACAAACAGTAAATGATCCTGTATTCTCTTAATAATAATTGTTTTTATTGGCAATGCATCTTGACTGCAAGACACCAGTTTGTCAAGGGTCAGCAATTTAAGCCCCTGCTGTGTGGTAGGCCTTGCTACAAGACGAGCAAGGAGGGTGATGCAGAAACTTGCTGCAAGTCAATAGAAAATAGCAGCTGAGCAAAGATACTGCAAGTGGAGTGCAAAACCAGTTAATTAGTCCTTATCCCATACAAAGGTATTCTGGCTGTATGTTTGTATAACTCTTTCAGGATATTAAAAATATGCATGCTTGTACTGCTAAATGTACCTAGAAACACAGAAATTATGTAAAAGTCCCTCACAAGTCTGTCTTGCACATAGGATTTTTATACTGTTTATTCTTAGTCAAGAAAATATATATGGTACATGGTGAAATTAAATTCTTAAAACTAGTTACCTGTATTGTAACTTCATTTACTCATCACTTTTATATCACAAGACACTGAACATGTTACATGCTTTGCCTTTTTGGTTAGCTTTAATTTGGTCCATAGGGAACTGCTAGATATTAAATAAAACAAAAAAACAAACAAAACCAACCAAACAAAAAAACCCACAACAAAACAAAAACAAGCAAAAAAATACCCCAAAACACACACCAGGAAAAAAAAAATGCACAAAAAAAAGCACCAAAGCCAAACAACGCAAAAAAAATTATTCCCTGGGAAAAAGATTTTAAATTATGCTTTTGTTTTCATCTTCATGGAATGCCCATGAAGTGCTTTTCCTTAATGGCAAGTTTTAATCACAAAGGAAAACTTGTTTTGAATAATACATAATTTCCTGAATCTTAAGACAGGTCTTTCAATTGGAGAGAAAAAAATCTGCTCTGACACTTTGGAGAACTGTGCCAAATCCCTAAGTCACAGTCACATATTACATTAAAATCAAACTCCTTCCATTTATATGAAATAAAACAACTCCATTAAATAAGAGATTGAGCAACAACCATTCAGATCAGAGAATAAATTGTATCACAGTTTCATGGAGAAAAGAAAAAACAGTGACCTATTCCTTCTTTTTTTTGTTCCAAATCTGATCTAAATCACCTAAGGGCTCTAAGATACCTTGCACAATCATTCATACCCTTGAGCTGAGGGAAAATTATACCTAAATAATTCTCAAAAGATGGCTCTCAGTATTTCCAAAATATCTTAAATAATAGAGATTTGCTAATGTCTAACTTATTAGACATTATAATAATGTCTATAATAACCTGCCACTTGTTGCTCCTCTTAATGGTCCAGGATATTTGAATAAAAAATAGTTTCCTTATTTTGCAGCTGCAGTAGTCTTCAAAAAACTGCTTTCAGCTATACACTTTCTTAGCTATAAACAAGTTATCATAATTTTCATTGCTGTACTCTGCATTGTCTACAACTAGTTCATATGTTTTTTCAACTGCGGTGGCCAAAACTGGACACAGAATAACACTGAGGGCCTTATCACTGCTGAAAAGGTGAGAAGAATGTCAAAGGGGTCTTAGAAGCAAAGTCTTTTGAGGAGATTTTAGTGTGTGTATGTGGGGAGTGTTGCTTTGCTTTGTTGGTTGGTTTTTTTCAGTGGTGGATGTTGGTCAGGATGTTTTTCAGTTTCATGACAGTATTGAACCCTAGTCAACCTTCAACCAACACAGCCCTCATATTCTTCTGAAATATTAGCAGTCCTTCCCAGACTGATGACATCACACAGTTTCAGCTTACTTCCTAATTAATTTTTCAAGTTATCACCAGAAATATGAAACCAGCTGTGAATATTCTGTCCTTCTCCTCTGAACTATCCCCCAACTACCACCCATCTCTAAAAGTACCACCTCTTTGCAACCTGAACAATTAATAAATATATAAATACATTTATCTATTTTTATCTATATCTATATTTATCTATAAATATAGATAAATCTAGATTTACAAATACCATTCCAACTGTTTTTGCACCCACTGAGTCTGATCTGTGACTTTAGGGGAATTCCCTTTAAATTTTTTTCTCTTTCCATTGTTCACATTCTATTTGTTATGTACACTTACACAGTATAAGAAGAATATAAGGCACAGATGAGTCACAATGTTCCTATCTTTCTGAATTCAGAGTGGGTTATTGAACTCAATAGGTGGATTCTTTCAAACTAACAGTTTGAGAATGGTCAGACTGAAGATGAGTTTGAGGAAGAAGATGTCAACAGAATTTTATTCTTTCACTAAGAAGCCTGGCTGTTACCTTTGGTGGCTTGTGCTTTCCATTTCTCCCTGTTCTGCTGCACCACCTCAGTCCAGGTGGCTTTAAAACATTTGAAGTCCACAGTGAGTACGGAGCAGTTGAATGAGGCACTTCCTTCGGACCCAGTGCTCTTGACACTTGATCTTTTTACTTCAGAGTGACTAATGCTATTCAAACTAGGACACAGTATCACAAAACACAGAAGAAATTAGCATCCCATACGCTCAAATACAGCTAAGAAAGAATAATGGTTGAAAGTCAGATAACAGAGCTACCCTGGAAAAACTAAGCTTGAATCCCTTATCCTTCCCATCTCTCCCACCCCAGGACAACCAATGTTAAAGTAAAGAGTACAACCTGAGCCAGTATTAGAAATAAAGGGCTGCTTTTCCCCCTCTTAGTTTTTGGCATTCATTCTCACTAAGTGCTGTAACTACTTTTTTTGTGTATCTCCACTCCCTAAATATTACTGGAGAGTCAGCCAATTCTAGGAATCAAATATGTCACAGAAGGAGTCTGCTAAATTTCACCAATGGCAGGTATTAGGCACAGGTAAATCTCTGTCAAGGGCTTGGGGATCTCACCTGAGGCTTAGGCATTCATTTCTGTTACAGATCCTACAGTTGACTTTTGATGCTTTATTGTGAACATTTTAACAAAGACAGCATGATTACTGACATAGAAAGATATTAGTGTTTGGTCTTTGTTTGCCCAAGAGCAAAGTCACCTGGGAGAGCGAATCCTGAATTGATAGCCCTACTCTAGGGATCACTAGCCATATGGCATTTGAATTCCAAGATATGCCTTGTCAATTAAACTACCAAAAGGGTAGTATCTCAAAAACAGCAGTACAGGTTGAATGGTCCAAGACTTCCTACACCTAAACTCCAGGTGAATTTTGGTGATTCTTTGCACATTTGCATAACCCTACATACTGTCACAAAAGTGTGCTTATTCTTTCCAGCTACCATTTCTGTTTCAATCCCATTCATACTTCTAGGTGTGGAGAAACAAGTTCCTCCCAATTACTCTCATTACATTCTCTCTGACAGTGACTAAGAGAGCACTGAGAGTGTATCTGATTGCATGGCTACAACCATTTGTGCTCCTTGCCTTAGAAGGTAAGACTCAGGCTGATGCCACCCTCCTCCCTCTTGGACCTCCTCCAGGCTGCACTTTCCCTGCACAAAGTTACCTCACGAGGTGAGTTGCAGTGTTGACAATGCAGATATGGGTCTTTAAGCCACAAGAAAGACATACACTGAAGAGGGGGGAATTCAAGGCAGTTGACTGCAATGGCAACTCATAGAATGAAGGGACAGGGTGCAAGGTTATTCACCTGGAACGCCTAAATCCAGACATGCCAGAGAGGGAAGCTTCATCAATTAGCGGAGTCACAATTTTCTCTGTCATGTCGGTCAGCACAGTAAAGGTGGGTTCCACAATGAAATCAATGAAACCTGAGCAGAAACACAAGCAGAGTCAAGCAGGCAAGGGGAAGATTTATGTGGAATCTCTGCTTCAGTGAATACAGATGACCACACTGTAAATGACAGTAAAAAAATTATACCTTGAAAGAAGGACAGGCAAATACTAGAAAGGGAAAACTGAATTATACATTAATCCCTGACCCAAGACCCTCAATATAGCATGCAATGAAAGGAACCTATTTAAACATTGGAAGGAAATTCTGGCAAATCAGAACATAAACTCATCAAGACTTGTTTTATAAGAGGAGTAGTGTGATATTAAAGTCAAATTCCTAGTATATTTCGATAAAACTTAAAGTTCACCTTAAGAGAAGAACTCTCTCAAAGAAGAAACAGCAATAATACCAATAACCTTGACCCTCCCTTACTTACAACATCAATATGTTGCTGTGAATTTCCTCTCCTCAGTGCTTGGCCAGTTTTCTCTTGCTGACAATAAAAGAGATCTAGATGCTTTTCCCACATTTTTTAGTGTTAAAAAAAAAAGAGAGAAAAAATAAAGACCAAAATATTTTCTACTTCAGTATATAGTTTGACAGAAATTAATATGGGTTCTGATCTGAATGTCGGGAAATGCAGACTGAAGAGCTCTGTGGACATAAGGTTATGAGAGAAGGAAAATCTAAATTGTATGATGTCTTAGTTTGAAAGGCCAGGTGTTAGCTAACAAAAGCAGGAGGCTCCCTTGAAATAAAGAATGTAAACCCCCTCCCTCTGAATTATTATAATTTGAAATTGGGGGCTCTTAGGCAAAGATATGGGAGTAAGAATAACAGTTCTTTATTACGGAAAAAATAAAAGTGAAATAAAAATGCAGTAATACAAAACAACACTGACAGAGTCAGAATATGACCTGACTCACTGTCAGTCAGGGTGGTGGTAGTAGTAGTCTGATTAAATGGTGGCTACAGTTGTCTTGGAGTGATAGATATGGTTCTTTTGAAAGCAGTGATCCTGTAGAAGGGTGTAGTTTTCTTCTGAAGATCCAGTGGTGGTGAAGATGGGCCTGGTCTTCCTCTGGGAATCCAGTGGAAAGGCTGACTCTGGTGTTTCAAATCTCAGATTATATCCAGGTAGGAATGCTTGGCTCCTCCCCCTGGGTGGAGCATTTCACAATGGGATGATGTAATTTTATCAGTCACGAAGTAAGACTCAATGGTCCATTAACAGAAGATATTTTCTGGAGGGAGTACTGGTTGTGGAAGAGATAAAGAAAACTGCCCCACCTGGTTTTAACAGGTGGTCAAATTAACAGAAGATAACTGCTCCACCTCTAACAGATGGCAATAGAATACACACCCCAAGCCACATCTTCCATTTCCAACCCAAGATATTATCCACCCCTTATTCTAGTACCATCTGCATCGTACCCAAATCAATATACTCTACCCAATGGATCCTTACACACAATTCTTACTTAAGACTAGGTTTCCCTGTAGTACACAATGGGCTTCTCCATCTTTCTGCATTACGCACCAAGTGTAACCAGGTCCTGGAGCAAGAACAATCCCATGGATGGGTTTGCCTTTGCCTGAGATAGGATTAATCCAGACAGTCTTTCCTAAAATACCTTTCATGTGTACCACAGGAACTTTGTCTCCATGTACTGTGTACAAGAGTTCAGACTGGGCAGGACCAGCTCAATTGATGGACCCTTGGGTGTTGACCATCCAGGTGACTTTTGCTAAGTTAATGTCCCAATTTCTAAAAGTTCCCCCACCAAGCGCCTTCAGGGTAGTCTTAAGTAGTCCATTGCACTGTTCAACTTTCCTGGCAGCTGGCGCATAATAAGGGATATGATATCCATTCAACCATGTTCCCTGGCCCAGGTGTTGATAAGACTGTTCTTGAAATGGGTCCTGTTGTCCGACTTGATCCTCTCAGGGGTGCCATGTCTCGACAGCACTTGCTTTTCTAGACCCAAGATGGTGTTCTGGGCAGTATTGTGAGGCACAAGGTAGGTCTCTAACTATCCAGTGGTGGCTTCTACCATGGTCAGCACATAGTGCTTGGTTTGGCATGTCTGGGGCAGTGAGATGTAGTCAATCTGCCAGGCCTCCCCATACTTATATTTGGACCACCACCATATGGGCTTCACTTGCTTGGCCTGCTTGGTTTCAGCATATGTCTCACAGTCATGGATAACCTGAGACATACTGTCTGGTTAGATCCACCCCTCAGTTTCATGCCCACTTATAGGTAGTGATAACCTGGCATCATGGGCCCATTGGGCTAGGAACAACTCCCCCTTATGTTGCAAATCTAAGTCTATCTTTGACACCTCTATCTTTGCAGCCTGATCTATTTGCTCTTTGTTTTGGTGTACCTCATTAGCCCGACTCTTGGGGACATGGGCAACTACACGACAGCCTTCTACAGGTAGCTTCTCTGCCAGAGTGGTAATGTCGTTCCGCTCATCAGCACCCCATATTTGTTTTCCTCTATGCTGCCAGTTGGCCTTTTTCCACCTTTACAGCTAGCCTCACAGAGCATTGGCTGCCATCCACAAATTGGTATAAAGGTATAGCTTTGGCCACTTCTTTTCTTTTCTTTTTTTTTCTTTTCTTTTCTTTTCTTTTCTTTTCTTTTCTTTTCTTTTCTTTTCTTTTCTTTTCTTTTCTTTTCTTTTCTTTTCTTTTCTTTTCTTTTCTTTTCTTTTCTTTTCTTTTCTTTTCTTTTCTTTTCTTTTCTTTTCTTTTCTTTTCTTTTCTTTTCTTTTCTTTTCTTTTCTTTTCTTTCTGCAATGTCCAGGGCCAGCTGAATGGCCTTGAGTTCAGTCAGTTGATTTGATCTACCTTCTCCTTTGGTGGCTTGTGCAACTTGTGTGGGGCTCCATACGGCTGCTTTCCACTTTTGCTTCGTCCCTATAATGTGACAGGAACTATCACTGAAAAGAGCGTAGTGTGTTTCCTCAGCTGGTAGATGGTTGTATGGTGGAGCTTCTTCAGCCCATGTCATTTGTTCTTGCTCCTTTTTGTCAGTGAGATTAAAGTTTTCACCTTCCAGCCAGTTTGTAATTATTTCTAAAATCCCAGGCTGATTCAGGTTTCCAGTATGGGTGTGCTGTGTGATGAGGGCAATCCACTTGCTCCATGTGATTGTAGGTGGCATAGTGGGTACAGGAAACCTTTCCTTTAAACATCTACACCAGCATGGGTAGTCGGGGTGCCAGGAGGAGCTGTGCTTCTGTGCCAGTCACCTCTGAGGCCACTTGAACTCCTTCACAGGCGGCCAAGATTTCCTTTTCTGTGGGAGTGTAGTTGATTTCAGACCTCTATAACTTCAGCTCCAGAATCCCAGTGGTCAGCCTCAAATCTCCCCAAGCACCTTCTGCCAAAGGCTTCAGGACAAACCATTGTTACCAGCTGCGGAGTCAAGCACATTCTTCACTCTGGTCCTGACCTGACTGGGCCAAGGGCTACCGCATGAGCGATTTCCTGCTTGATTTGGGCAAAGGCTTATTGCTGTTCAGGGCCCCATTGGAAATCATTCTTCTTGCAGGTAACCAGGTAGAGAGGGCTCACAATTGGGCTGTATTCTGGAATGTGCATTCTTCAAAAACCTATGGCACCTAGGAAAGCCTGCTGGTGCTGGTTGGTGGAGACATTGCGGTGATCTTGTTGATGACTTCAGTGAGAATCTGACGGTGTCTGTCTTTCCAATTTACTCCCAGGAACTTGATCTCTCAGGCAGGTCCTTTGACTTTGCTCTTTTTGATGGCGAAGCTGGCTTCCAGCAGAATCTGGATGATTTTCTCTTCTTTCTCAAACATTTCTGCTGGTTGGCTTCTAAAAGGGTCAATTTCTGTGATCCTCCCATTACTCTGGCAGTGGAAACAAGTTCTGCCCCCACATGGCATTAGGGTACCTTGAGCACCAGTATCAGCTAACGCTTCATATTTTTGTGGCCCTGATGTGCTAGGCCATCAGATCTATACCATCCAAAAGACTCAGTTTTCCTGTGCCTCTTCCTGGCTAGAGGCAGGGCCCCTGTAGCCCCAGTTATTATTTCTTTCCTGGGCATACATACCTTCAAGGGGATCTGACTGATCATACCCAGTAGCTCAGTCATGGGAGGCTGAGGCTACCTTCACTTTTGTGGAACTCCCTTTGTTAGTGTTTCCCTCCTTGAGCTGATGAATCCATGCTGCCAGGACAGAAGTAGGTTTCCCATCCCACCTTCCCATGTCTTCCCTATGGTCGTGCAGGAAGAACTAGAGGTCAGTTTGTGGAGTGTACCCTCTCTCTAGCTGGGGGATGTTGGACTCTGACTTCGGGGCCTATGAGTTGCACTGGTGCTGCATTAATCTTCCTCACCTCTTCCCTCATCTCCCTCATCTCCTTTTTAAACTCCTCTTCGAGTTCCTTAACCACAGCAGAGACATGAGCCTGCACTGGGCCATTGATCATACTCTCGTAATTTCTAAGCTTGTTGGCAACAGAACACACTTTCTCTCGGTTGTTATCAGCATTAATCATTGCAATGAAGGTGATGTATTGAGATGACCCTAGATTTGCCAGATTTCAAAACATTTGCCCTGTTCTCCTGACCTTGTCAGGGTCTTTATCGTGCTGTCCGTCCTTCCCAAAGAGTACTTTCAGTACTGCCACTTCTCTCAGCTGTTGGATCCCTTCCTCAAGGGTCTTCAGTGCATTCTATGATGGTACTCCTGCATTCTCTCTCTGTGGACAAACCTCTCTCTTACACTCATTAAAAGCTGCTCCCAGAGGGAAAGGGACCGTGGTTCCCTTACAAATATCTGATTCACACCTGAGTCCTGGGTCAGGGACCCTAAATTACTGGCCTGATGGTGGCCTCACCACCAACCAGTGGCACACTTGTACCCCTAAGATCCCAGACCTGAAGTAACCAGGTTGTATATGCCTCACATCCCCATTGTACAATGTCTTCGTGCAGATTACAGAGACTTTCATATGGCAAGGACTCAGAGATAACCACAATCTCTGACTCTCCTGTGGCTTGTGAGGGCCCTCCTTTCTTATCCTTATCTGGGTGCTCTGATTTCATTTTAGACTTCCTGATTTCCACAGGGGTGACTGCTGCTGGCTGTGACTGCCCTTGCAGTTCATCTGGAACCTGGACAGTTGTAATGTCTGTGGGTTTCATTGCTGCACTATTAGACTCTCCCTCTTTGAGGCAGGGGGAGGACTTCTCACCATCTGGGGAAATGTACTCCTTCAGCACCTGGCTATCTCCTTCACCAGAATTCCCACCCAGTCTGGGTGGTTGATTTCTAAGGCAGGCTGTGGGGCAGGGTCATGCAGTAGGGCAGTATCCCTAGTCTCTGGGGCAGCAGCAGGTTCTGGGGCAGCATCCCTATTTTCTGGGGTAGATATCAGGGTGGTTTTCCAAATAAATCTTCCCTATCTCTGAATGCTAAATAGAATGGGCATGTCAGAAACACCACTCACTGTATGATATCATTGAAAACTGGTGGGGCAGACCCAAAGAGCCGTTTGAAGGGTTGGGAGAAAATTTGCCCCACTCTAATTTAGTCACAGTATCATTATTGTAGTAACTCCCAAAAAATACACTTAGTGTGTGATGTGCCTGCCTTCCAGAGGAAGTTAAAAAACCATGATTTTCTCACCTTATTAACCCCTAATAAACTGGATAACAGCCATCTTGCATCTCATCAATAAAGGTGAGCAGAGGTCCCAAAAGGGACCACAGGTGAACAAACTCAAATACATAGGACAACTTTTCTTTGGTAAGTGGCATTTTTTTTCTGTATTAAGAAGTTAAAAAACCATGATTTTCTCACCCTATTAACCCCTAATAAACTGGATAACAGCCATCTTGCATCTCATCAATAAAGGTGAGCAGAGGTCCCAAAAGGGACCACAGGTGAACAAACTCAAATACATAGGACAACTTTTCTTTGGTAAGTGGCATTTTTTTTCTGTATTACCGGTAACATTAATAAGTTATTCAACTATGTTACTTCAAAATAGGGATTATAATAAAGTTGGAATCATAATCTGCCATTGTAGAAAAAAAAATAGGACTTTATTAAGCATTATGTAACTTTTGCTGTATTCCCACATGCTTTGCTCTCCTTGTTTCCTCTTCCTCTTTACCTGAAGACACTGAGATTTAAATACAGTAATTTAGTTTGCTATTTAAAACCCTGAATATCAAATGAGCCTGAGCTTTAAAACCTATTAATGGTAATGACCAGTTTATCATCCTTTTTCTCCTTCAACAGAATGAACATGATAAACACTTCTGTATGCTAGAGACTAAGATGATTTTACCAGTTAATGCTGCATGCTAAGAGTGAATTCCAGGCATATGCCTAGTGTTCACTCGCTATACCTGTGAGCATCAACATTGAAAAAAATGGGTAGAGGACAGTTTCTTTAAAGTACACCATAAAACAAAAAATCAGCAGCATGCACTCATTAGCCTTCATCCACTGTTTTCTGAAAGTGCTTTTTTATTTCTTGATAGTAAAAGGATAAAAAAAAAATCATACTCTTGCATATATCAGCTGTGAAAGAGGACAATGACAATAAAGGCTGATCTTCAGTTACACAAGTTTCCTAGAGTTTGAGCCAGAGAAGTTTTAGCTCCTGATATGCTTGTTGGAAAATATTAAAGTCTTGGTCTGGTTTTCTTTGCAGTTTTTTTCTCTCCCCCACTCTGAACAAGCAGCTTGACTTCCAAACATAACTCTCCCAGTTTTTGTACTTCACTATAGTACAGAAACATTTGCCATACTCATTCTGTTGAATAAGAAAAGGGATGGTAAATTGGTCATCATTGTTAACATTAATTGGTTTCCAAAATAAAATTCAATAATTTATATTCATGGGGTTTTTATTTATCAGTTTAAACTGAACAATTTTTTCATAACCTGATACAACAGGAGAAACACATTCTTTCCTTTGAGGAGTTTTTTTATTCCGTTGGATTGCTTAATTTCATAAACCATACTGCCAAAACCTGCCATCTGTGTTTGTGAGAATCTTTAATTAGTGAAAATGTGTGCCCACTGTTGTTGCATCTACAGTGACCTTACAGCAGCAAACCAGCAACTACAAACAAATTGAGCCACTAGAACACAATTTCTAGACTGTGTCCTTGATAGAACCAAAAGCACAATTATATTTCACTAAGAACAAAAGTTTTTAATTTATGAGAATTGATGGCTTAGTGCTTAGTGCAGATGACAGTCATAGAATCACTAAGGTTGGAAGGACCTTTAAGATCATCAAGTCCAACCATATAATAGCACAATTTGGAATTCAGTAAGAACTTACTTCTGCAAAGAAATGTAATTACTATTCCAGGAAACATTTTTTGAAACTATGAATTGGGTAAATTAATAAATGAAAGGAGATTATTTGTCTGAGAATCTAGCCTACAACTTTGAAAGTCTTATCTCAGCAGATAGCCAGAAAACAGGTGGTTGCAATTTAACAAAAGGGACATAAAGAAAGACACTGTCAAAAAGTGCAGCAGACTGAGAAATTAATAATTTTATAATGGTAGAAGGCAAAAATAAAGAGTAGTCTATTAATGTCAATGGATTACTAAACTGTACAAATGAAATAGTATATGACTAAATAAGCCTGCCTTTGCCTACTGACAAGTGCCTCTAAGGTAAATTGTATTTCAGATGGTTTAATATAACAATAATTTTGCAGTAGCTTGACACAAGGGGCATCAGAACAGAAGATTCTTTCCTCTTCTGGTCTTCCTGAGCAAAAGAGCCCAAAAGGAGAGGACCAGGAAAACAGGTTCCCAAGCATACACAACACTATGTAGAGGGACCCTGGGGAAAGCAAAACTCCTCTTCCCTGTAAGGAGTGAGGAACATATCTGAAAGCTGATAAAACAGATGTGTAAGAGAAGTATCTACCTGTAACTGCTCTCACATCAACCAGAGAGGGAGAGTTTTTTTTCTCCCACAGCACAGCAATAAGCCTATGTCTAGGAGTCTTCAACATGAGTTTCAGCTGAAACTGTAGCACTTCAAGTTTGTTGCTGCTTTCCTCCACTGAGCTACTGGCTGAACACACAATTTCTGGTAGGTTATTGTTCCAGAGGAGTAAATGCTACAAGCCTGGTAACCAGGCCAGGCTTGTATAGGGCTCTTCAAACTCAGATTCTTAGGTGAAATGTCTAAATTTCCAAAGCCAGGAAAGTCTGGGATGCTCTCTCTGAGATAATGGCTTGCTTACCAGGAACAATGAAATAATTTTAAACAGAAATAGCTCTTAGCCAAAGATATGAATTTCTAGTTTCCTAGATTCAGGGAAATCTTTGTTTCATTATTTGAGAGAAATTTCTTGCTTTAAATTTTTATTTGCTTTCTTTAATATGTTTTCTATCTTTCTGGTTTTTTCAGTTCTCTCAATTTTAGCATCCATGTTATCTTTCCTTTTTCATTCCATTTAGCTACCTATACTCCAATTGAGGCTGGAACATGTTCATCCATCTTCTTCACTTACTTCAAAGGTATAAAATCCACCCACAAATCCACCTTTTCCACGTTCTCTTCATTGTACCAAGCCCCCTGAATAGTTTTACTAGCCCCTCTTGTTCTTTCACTAAATGTGAGGCTTGTTGCCTCATGCTTCCCCTACTTTTTCACTCAGTAACTGAAGAAGAGGTAGAGAAAGTGCTGTTAGCGACTCTGTAAAAAGGTCTCTTTTTCTGAATTGGTGGCACAGAAAAAGATTTGCTGGTTGCTTGGCTTCAGTGAAAAATAATGTTTGGTTTAAAGCATCGGGAGGGAAAGGGTGAAAGGAATAAAATATTTTGTCCAGGTCATCAAAGGAACTGACATTACATTTTCATATACACCAATGACATTCATTCACATGATATTCTCATGTGTGCCCTGTCTTCACAAATCACAAAATCATGGAGTGAGTGTCTTAACCAGGTACTGTAGTTATTTCTGCAAACACATCAGAGGTAATTTGAATACTGTATTGGAACCATCACCATAAATTTAATGACTCCTCTTTGAATTGTTGATCTGGGGAAAATAATGCCATTGTGCCTTATTTCCTCTCTTTAACATAATTCCAAATTATATTACTAGGATCTTAGTACTATTGAGAAGATGAAGTTTTTCTTTTAAAATGCTACCTTGTATGCACCAAAAGGGACATACCTATTTGAGACTGAGCAACCATAGTAGATGTCCGATCACATAGAGGAGAGAAGGGCAGCCCTAGTTCTGCTTCCTTGTCACCCTGGAGAAAAAAATTTGAGAAGAAATTTTAAAAAGACAAGACACATTGCACTTTTACAAGACACTATATTATGTCATGACTGTAAAAGCCTCTCATTTTACTTTCTTTAATTAAGTTTGGATTTTGTTTAGATTGGGGTTTTTTAGCATAAATTGTGGAGAATTTGAGTCTCGATGGAAAAGTTATAGTCCAAGGAGAACTTAGTGAATTAAGCATCTTGATTCCAGTGACTTTTCATTAGACCTTTCCCTGCTTGTTTAGTACTTCTATGCACCAACTAAAAACCCCTTGAGCACAAGAATGCTTCTCACTGCAGTTCTCCAGAGAGCTCGGTTCTCAGAGCAAATCTTTGATGAGCAAACATCACTGTCAGGACTGATTTTTCAGGGCTTGCAGTTCTTTGTATGTCTTTTATATAAGACTGGCTGGATGCAGATTAGTAATTTTTTCCAAAGAAAACACTAAGTTTTCTATGAGAAAGTAACCTGCTTGGTGGATGTTAGGACAAGCTGTGGACATTGTCTACCCAGATATCTCCAAGACTTTTTATATGGTTTCCAATAGCCTCCTCCTAAAGACGTTGATGCATTATAGTATAGACAAGTGGTCCATGCAGCAGGTGGGGAACTAACTGACAGGCCCCAGTCTATCAGCAAGTGGTGGTAAGTAGCGTTTTTCAAACTTGCAACCTGTCACAAGTGGGATACTCCAGTATTCAATACTGGACCCAATGTTGTTTAATATCTTTACAAATTATCTGGATGATGGGATCAAGTGTACCCTGGTGAAGTTTGCTGATGGTACCAAACCAAGTGGGAAATGGAACACTTCTAAGGGGAGAGTCATCCTGCAGGTAGAGCTGGATAGGCTGGAAGAGTGGGCTTACAAGAACCTTATGAAGTTCAACAGGGACAAATGTAAGGTGATACCCCTGGGAAAACATAATCTAGGACCACAACACAGGCTGGGAACAACCCAACTGAGGAGCAGCTCTGTGGAAAAGGACCTGAGGGTCCTGTTGGACTAAAAGCTAATACAAATGTGGTGCTCTGGTGAAGAAAACAACAGAATTTTGGGCTGCATCAACAAGGGCATCACCAGCAGAGATAGTGAAATCATTATTCCACTCTACTCAGCACCTGCCAGGTCACAGCTGGAATACAGTGCTCAGTTTTGGTCCTCCCATGCAAAAAAAAAAAAAAAAGTGGATAGGCTGGAGAGTGTCAAGAGAAGGGCTACAGAGATGATGAAGCAACTGTGAAGCCTGTCATGTAAGAAAGGGCTGAGAGAACTGCAGCCCTTGCTGCAATTGTTAAGCCTTCAGAAAAGAAAACTTAAAAGAGACCTTATCACCAGGTTCCAGTATTTAAAGGGTGGCTACAAAGAAGATGGAGACCCCCACTTTACAAGGAGGCACATGGAAAGATATGGGGTAATGGATACAAGTTACTCCTGAAGAGATTCTGATTAGACACAGGACAAAAAAATTTCCCAATGAGATCAGCCACTAAAATGATCCACCCAGGGGAGTGGTGGATTCCCCAGCATTGGACACTCTGAAGATTCAGCTGTACAAGGTGCTGAATCATCTAGACTGTGCTTTTGCTGAGAAAGGTTGGACCAGATGATCCTTCAGCTTCCTTCCAACCTAGTATTCTATGATGCTGTGAATATAACATTTCACATTACCTTTAGATTACATATACATTTTAACTACATAAATCCAAGCATGCCTACCAGCCCTCGGAAGTGAAAGTCCTTTTCTAGAATCACAAGATGGTAGAAGATCAAGTGTTATAACCCCATATTTCCCAGTTTTCCAGTTTTTCAAGTCACACGGTCCAAAAGGCCTGTTATTTTAATTCAGTCACTCTATAACATTGCTTTCTGTTGAGAAGATATGTTTAGGATGACACAGCTGCAGTACTCCCACAGAGCATTCAAATTTAAATAGCCTGTGAAATATACTATAAAATAATTTACTTAAATTAGCAGGTCATTATAATTATGCTGAACTTCTTGCCAGTGTTCTGACTAATGTCAAATAGAAGCTAAAATATTCAGGAAACATAGGCAGAGAAAGGCTTCCGTGGATATCAGAGCTGAATTCTTATTTTTGTTAATATAACATACATAAAAGGGGTGCATATTTTCTGTTAGGATTTTGTGTGGAACAACAAGCAATAGTATCCTTCTATTGTAGAACAATTCTGATTTATGTTAGGAGCCTGATATACAAATATCAGGGTAAAACACAAACTAAACACAGAAATACTTCTAAGTAACATTCCTTTACTGTGTCAGCTGTGTCACTCAGAAAAAACATCTCTCAATGCCAACTCACAATTCTTCTCTTGCTCCTTAGACCTTCTAAAAACCACAGTGGCTAATTATCTTGGAAAGAACACCTGCCTGCCTTTGTGACTGCTCAGAAAGACACTTGGTTTCTAAGCTGTTTGAGCAGCTTCCTAATGGCTAGCTAAAATGCATTTGTAGAACTAATTCATTAAGGTTTGCTTTAAGAGATGCTCAAACATGTTGAGTATAAAAAACCCTGGTTTTTTACTTAGAATCTTTCATATCTACAGCATGGTCACTTGATGTATCAAGACCTATGCCATGCCACATCTAAAAATACTGGGAAATCAACAGAGCTGGGGATCTTTTCTAATATAGGTTAAGTCAGGCTTTATGTCTCTGAAGAACACTTAGCAGAAGGGAAAGGAAAGGGTCTGCAATAAGTGACCATAAGGAAATACATTTCCAATCCTAGGTCAAGCAGGTTCATTACAACCATAGTCCCCTTGGCTAGTAGTAGTTCTCAATATCATGGTTTAGGGACAGTATTCTCCAATTTAGTGCTCCCACTAAAAACTTTAAAACTCACTACTTGCTCACTCCCTATTTCCCATTCCACTCCCTCTGCAGTGAAAGGTTGGAAAGGAGAATTGAAGGCATAAAAAAAGATACAGAATTAGGAACAATCTCTCGGAAACAGCAATGAGGTAAGAAAACAAACCGTAATTGCAACAATATGAATAGCAAAATTGTACAAAGAACAGCAAGTGATTCACATGCAGATGCTCAGCATGGAGCCCAACCTGACTGCTACCACACTATCCCAACCCAGAAGAAAGCCCTTCCCCCATCTCAGGAAAATTATGTGAAGTGGTATAGAATAACCTACAGGTCCTAGCCATCCCTCCTCTGGCTGCTGTAAAAATTACCCTGTCCTGTTTGAACCAGAACAGTACCCACTCCTTATTCTGTACCATTTTCATTATGCCCAGATCTTACACTTTCCAACTATATATTTATATTGTTTTAGAGAAAATATATATATCTGTATGTGTTTACAAGCACTATTATAATTTTTGTAGTCAATGGCCATCCCTCCAAGACATCTGTTGAGTTGATTTAGTCCATGACTGTTGATTCTATCCATCCTAGATGTCTTCAAGGGCAGGAGGGCTGGTGTGCTGTTGGGTGTGTGCAAGATGCATCAAGAGGTCACAACTGATACATCTGGAACAGTCTATATCCACTGTTCATGGTGCTTATGGCAGACAGTGGCAGTGTCATTCAGCAGCCAGTATCATACAATTCGAAGTTACAGACTGTTCTCACCCAGAAATCAAATCCCTTCAAGTTAATGTTTCCCTGTCACTGCATTACACACCAAGTGCACCCAGATCCTTCAGCAAAACAATCCCACATGTGCTTGAAGCAGCCAAAGCCAAACTTCTTTCCAAACATATTCCTCATATGCACCACAATGACTTTGCCCCCTTATATGGTATGTGGAGGTTTTAATTGCACAGGAGCAGCTCAATTAGTGGGGCCTCTAGTATGGACTAACCAGATGGCCTCCACAGTATGTAGATCCTAATCCTTGAATATCCCACCACCTATTGCTTTCTGCATGTTTTTTAACGGCCCGTTTTACCATTCAATATTCCTACAGGCTGGTGCGTGATAGTGAATATGATACACCCACTCCATACCATGATTTCTGGCCCAGGTGTCTATGAGGTGATTTTTAAAATTAGTCCTGTTGTCTGACTCAGTTCTTTCTGGGGTGTCATGTTGCCACAGAACTTGTTTTTCAAGGCCCAGGATGGCATTACAGCAGTGAGCACATCTCCAGTGGTTGTTTCCACTACTGTAAGTACATACTACCTAGTGGGTTTGAGCAAGTGTATTGTAAACAATCTCCCTGGCCTCCCCATATTTATATTTCAACCATTGTCCCCCCATACCACAGAGGCTTTACGCACTTGGCCTCCTTGACTGCAGTGCATATTTCACAGTTGTGGATAACCTGAGAGATAGGATCCATGGTTAAATCCACCCTCAGTTACAAGCCCATCTCCTCCCTGCTGCATCTCTTCCTTGATGACCTGAGGTATCATGGGCCCACCGAGCCAGAAATAATACACCTTTATTCTGCCAATTCAGTTCCACCTGAGACACTTTAATCTTGGCAGCTCAATCCACTCATCCATTGTTGCATTGCTCTTCAGTAACCCTATTCTTGGGTCTACTTGCATCTACATGACTTAGCTTTACAAGCCAGGCAGCAGGGTCTTGCCACATTTCAGCAGTCCAGATGGGTTTACTCCACACATCCAACTGGTCTTTTTCCATTGGTCTGTGGGCCACCCTCACAGAGCATTTGTTACCATCCACAAATCAGTGTAGAGGTAGAGCGCTGGCACTTTGTCTCATTCAGAAAAATCTAAAGCCAGCTGGACATCTAACAACTCTGCAGCCTAGATCCACTTTGTCTAATTGCTGCAACTCATCACATAGAACTCCATACAATAGCTTTTGATTTTCAGCATATTCCTAAAAACAGCCATCAGTAAAGAGTGCATATCACTTTTCATTTTCTGGTAGCTGATTATATATGGTGGGAGCTCCTCAGCACATGTCATCTTTTCCTCCTCCAATGATGATAATAGTCTAAAATTTTTGCCTTGAGGCCAATTCGTGATTTGTGGTTTTGCCTTCAGGCCAATATCCCTGGGCAATTAAGGGTTTCTATTTGAGCTTTCTGAGTGATCAGCACAGACCACTTAGCATGCATCTGAATGTGTGAAGAGGACTTTCCTTTTCAATATCCAGCCTAAAACAGACTACCAGGGTGCCACGAAGAGCTGTACTTCAGTGACAATCACTTCTGAAGCAGTTAGAACTCCTCCTTCATAAACTGCTCTTTTTCAGTTGAGGCATAACAGGCCTCATATCCTTTGTATTCCAGACTCCAGAATCACAGGGGTTTTCTTCAAGTCTCCCAGGGTACCTTTAGCCAGAGATTCAGGAAGGATCATGCTCCCTGGCTGCAGTGTACAGCACATTTTTCACATTTTGTCCTACCCTAACTGGGCCTATTGCTCCCAAGGAATCTCCTGTTTAATTTGTTACAAATCTTGTTGCTGTTCAGGACCCCACTTAAAATATTTCTTCTTCTGGGTCATTTGTTAGAGAGGGTTTACAATCTGATTGTAATCTGGAATATGCATCCTTCTGAAACCCACAGTACTGAGGAAAGCTTGTATTTCCTTCTTGCTGGCTGGTGGGGACATAGCTGCTATGTTTTTGACCCTATCCACTGGAATCTGATGATATCCATTTTGCTATTTTACTCCTAAAACCTGATGTTCCTGGGTAGGTCCCTTGACTTTGCTTTATGGCAAAATTGACCTTCAGGAGGATGTGGATTATATTCCTTTTTCCAAAAAACCCTCTCTGTTGTGTTGCACCATACAATAATGTCATCAACGTGTTGCAAGTGTTCTGGAGCCCCACTCTCTTGAAGTTTAGTCTGAATCAGTCCATGGCAAATAGTGGGGCTGTGCTTCCACTCCTGGGGTCATCAGTTTCAGGTGTAGGGGACACCCCTCCAGGTAAAAGCAAACTGTGGCCTGCATTCTCTTGACAAAGAAATGGAGAAAAACACATTAGTAATGTAGATGATGGTACCATCTTGCTGTCTTGGACTCCAGATCATCCTTAAATTCCAACATATCCATCACAGCAGCTCTCAGTGCTGGTGTGACTGTTTTCAGGATACAATTGTCCACTGTCAGTCTCCACTGGACTTATGCACTGGCCATATGGGGCTATTAAATGGTGAGTGAATCTTGCTGACCACTCCCTGTCTCTCCAGTTCATGAATCATCTCATGAATGAGGGTCACGGAGTCCCAGTTGGTGCAGTATTGTTGATAATGCACTGTTGTGGCAGTGATCAGTTCCTGTTGCTCTTTGACCCTCTGCAGTACCACAGCAGAAGGGTCCTTTGAGAGACCAGGCACGGTGTTCAGCTGTCTAATTTCCTCTGTCTCCACAGAAGCTTTCCCAAAAGCCCAACAATGCCCTCTTGGGTCCTTGAAATACCCCCTCCGAGTGAACCTATGCCAAGGACACTCAGGACCTCTAGGCCAATCAGAATGGGGTATTTCTGCCTTTTGTTTCCAGTACATTCACCTGTTGGGATCCCCCTGTCACCACAGACACAGAGATAGATTCTGTCTGTAATATATAATGTAAAGTAATTCATGCTTAGGGGGGAAAAGTATAAAAATAAAAACTGTAAAATAAATTTAACATCCAACAAGCCTCTGACCACAGACAACCTGGAGACAGATTACCACACTGAAGTTACGAAACTCCTGGTGGCAGCAGGAGAAGAATGCTTCATTTACTAATCAAAGAATGTGGCTGTCGTGGAGATGGGCTTCCCTGGAACCATGAGGGAACACCCAAGGATGATCAGCGCTTGATAAGTAACAACAATCAAGATAACCAAAGTCATCGAGAAACATACATCTGAATACACGACTTCCCCTGACATGATCAGTGCCTGCCACTACCCAGGAAACAGCAATTGTCCAGCCCTGCACAGTAAAATTTTAGAAACTTCATACATATGCAGGGTAACAAAAGAAATCAGGGCACCTCTGCCTCAGGGATAAAAAACTGTATAAAACAGCCTTGCTGGAGACGGCATTTGTGAACAGAGGGAGATCTGATGCGACAGAAGTTGGATCTAGGTTCATCCAGTGTCGATACCAGGCCTGACACTGTCTCTTTGACTGTGGCTTCCGAGGACCATATCTTCAGTTGCGAAAATAAAATCTTTTGCATTTATTAATTTGGCTTTCTTGTTGATCATTTATAACATGTCCCTATAGATCTTGATGGAATCAGGGTACAGGTGTGCCAGTGTCAACTAAAGCCTTATACTCTTGCAGGTCTGATGCACAAAGCCATCAATCAGATCCATACAGTCCAATTGATCAGGTTGTCCCTTTCCTCCTGCTGGAGGCAGAGCCCCTCTAGTTCTAGTCATAGTAGTCATTGTTCATGTCTTGTAAATGTGAACTGGATGTCCTTTCAAGAGGATCAGAAGAATGGATTCCATTCCATTGTGTCTGACAACTAGCCCACTGGAAACTGGAGCAGCATTTATGCTTGAAGAATTTTCTGTGGTGGTTGTCCTTCCTCTCAATTCACACACTTGTGCTGCTAGGGTAGGGGTGGGTTTTCCATCCCACTTCCTCATGTCTTCTCTGGGGTCAGGTAAAACTGCAGGTTATCTCATGGTGTGTGCCTTTTCTCTCGAGCCATTGAGTGCATGTTTCCAATAGCAGAGACTGTGGCCCATACTGGAGGGACATAGGACATTTCCCCTCAAACATGCTTGAATTTTTTGAGTCTGTCCGCAGTCAGGAAGGAAATAAATTATTTTATATTGCCATAGTAGTGTAGTCACCTGAAGCCCTCTTTATTATCTTTCCTTAATTGATATCCATGCTGATGAGTTTGTGTACAACAAGAGTGTGCTGCATACAAACTTCTACCACGTGGATTGTGTAAGCTGGACCTGATCTGAGTTGCAAGGGACTGCTTGTTACTTGCACCCTTAGAGGTTACCTGCAGTGCAGCTAATTCTTTCAGGTACTAGATACATTTCTCCACAGCTTTCCCCTTGCTTGACCACACTACTAGAACATACTGGGAAGAATTAATACCTTTCTCTCACACTTGATGGGAGTTGCTCCAGAGGCTAAGAGTTTCTGTTCTCTTCCCAATCCCTTTGTCAATGCCCACACCCCAGGACAGGGATCCCAGTTGCATGGCTTCACTACCAGAGTTTGGTACCACAACCTTGTGAACAGATCAAGCAACACTGTGACCACTCCATACATAGTAAACCTAATGCCTAGATCAAATTTGTTTCCAATACTCTGTGGCCACATCTGTTGTTATCTCAATTCTTTGAGTCCCACAGTGGGTGCCAAAGTAGGCTGTTTTGGTTTAAGAATGGTATTCTTAAATTTAGTACTCCCACCAAAAAACTCCAAACCATGACTGCTCACTGCTCACTGCTCACTTACTCCTCTCTTCCCCTTTCCCTGCCCCTCCCCCTGCAGTGGGCTGGAAAGGACAATTGGAGGCACAAAGGTAAAGATTAGCAATTAAAATAACAATAATCTACTGGAAACAGCAATGAGATAAGAAAATTCAAGAGAGAGGAAGTGATTCACATGCAAATGCTCACTGAACACCACCCCAACTCATAAAACAGCCCTTCCTTCATCCCTGGAAAATGAAGTGAGATAGAATAACCTCCAGATCCTAGCCATGCCATTTCTTGTCTACTACAAAAAGTAACTCTGTCATGGCCAGAACTAGGACAGCAATTTATGAGATGTGTGTTTTTCTTCTAATATTAGGTAGGGATGTACTCATTGATCTAGTACTCAATAACTTCAATGAACACAAGTCTATGCTTCGTGGTAAGCTTAATGGTTTTCCTGAAGAGGAAATTAGTGCTGCAGCTGAATTTGGAATTAGAATATGAGTTTTATATATACTGTTATCTAAAAAAAAAAAATCTATCTACTACATTAGGGTAGAATTTGTTGGCTGAAATTAAAATACTCTTTAAAACATGCAAAATTATAGATTGCCTTCATTACATGTGTAAAATAAATCAAAACTTGGAGGTTTTGTTGTCTCACATCCTAAAGTGAGGTAATCTTAATTTCCTCATAAGTCTTTGGCAATCATGTATTTTATCACATCTAGTATAACTTTGAGCTAGAAAAGCATAAATACACACAGATTTTTCCTTAAATTCATGTTAACCTCATCCTACATGCATGAGCCTCCTGTGTGGCAAGACAGAATCAGTTGCAGGTATGAGCTATCTGCTTCCACCCAGTAAAACAATTCTTGGTTTGAAAAACAAACCAAAGGAATAATTTCAAAGCAAATTTTTGCAATATCCTTGTTAAAAAAGGGATTACTGCAGTGTCTTTAAAAACAGGTACCATTTTTTTAAATTGTCTGAGCTTTTAAAGAGTTGTCATATTTTTCCCTTTTGCATTTAGATTTACTATAAACATGAAGTTATCGGGCTTTGCAGAGAAAATAAGCACTTAAGTGCTAGCACTGCTTAGGTTAGCAATTCACACTGGAGAAAAGTATCCTATACACTCCTTAAGTGCTCTGTTTGCTTTTTTTTTTAATTCTTTACTTTTTATTAATCACTTAAGAAACATCACACAGAGCTCAATGATTTATCTAGATTTGTGGGTCTGTCAACAGGTGATCCACTATGAACTATAATTTTGATCAGTTCACTTCTTTTAAAGTAAGGGCAAAGTAAGCCTTTTTCACATCCATTGCAACAATGTAAGTAGAGTTCTCTAAAGTACAACTACACAAACATGGTTTTATGTTTCTAGAGCTGAGTGACATATATTCCATCTTTTCCTAATTTGAAAGACTTATTAGCTTCCCAAATTAGAATTTCTACTATGTAGATAATGTTTAAATCTATAGGGAATGTATCAGACACTAGCTTCCTATGCCTAAGAGGCATAATAGCCAGTGCTAATTGTGCTAGAGGAGAAAGCTCCATACCATCTGGGAGGTTCTTAAAAACATCAGAGAAAAAGAAACATATCCATGTTAATATTTTCCTACTTCCTTACCCAATCCTACACACTCCCTCTCAACTGCAGAAAATGAGAAAAGAACTTCCCTAGCTTTACCTGTCTGAAGAACTCCTCTAGCAGAGACATGGTCCAGCGATGATGGAGATCCCAGGCCTTCGCTGGATGACTGATATCTGCTGTATGTAATAACAGTGATAAGGCTTTCGGCTTGTCAATTCTGAAAACCCAAAGGATCAAAAAAATTAATTGTCTGCTCTTGCAGGGAAGAATGACAAAAATCTTACCTACAGGAAAATAAGGTAATTATAATCTTTGGCCAGGATATTTGTGAACTGGTTTCTTTGATCATAAAATCAGACAACTCTGAAAGACTGTCTTATTTCTCCAACATACATGATTCCTGGTTTAAAAGAGATACTAAGAAATGCAAAAAGAAATATTGCTCAGCCTTGCTCAGAAACTTTACAGGCTTGCTTGTCCTCACTAGCAGTCTTGAAGAGCTGCTGTGCTCCCCATTTAATCAGTGCTGTATTTTATGCAGCTTAGAAGAGAAAATGGTCCCTATCATCCCACTGTAATGAACAGTGGGGATGTCTGGGGCTCTGACAAATCTACACAATAACTGATAAATTTTTCTCTGATAGAAAACTAGTATGAGTACAGAAGGGAATCCTGACTTCACAGAAAAAAAGTGCTGGTGATTTCTGACAACCATAACCTAAGAGGCTAGCCCATGAACCCAGTAAATAATGCTTTCTTGGTATGAGTGGTCTCATTTTTAAATTCTGCTTTTTGGCTATCCAAAATGGTTGAAGGAGTTGTAGCTTTTGAGGGGATCAGATGGCTAGCAACACCCTGCTCTGATACAGGTATAATACTGATATAGATATAATTCTGATACAGGTATAATTCTGGTATAACTGTGTCCAGGGTGAATAACTGACCATCACTCAAGGCAATGTAGAAGGAATTTTTGAGGAAAAGCTGTGGACAAAATACTACAATGCCCAGTGGCATACTGGGAAGAAGAAAAGGCTTTCCCCATACTGCTCCATCTGTTATTTTTCAGCCCTTCCCTCAGTGGACCTCAAGTTTTCATCTGTTCTCTGTTTATTAAGAAGGTCCCTTTTGGGGGTGACAGCTGATACCATCTGCATAAGGGCAAAGTGCAAGTTATGTTTTGCAGGTCTTATAACCTAAGTCATACTCAATTATAGAGGTTACTCTAATGAATCCATGTGCTTGATGTTAACCACCAGGGAAATGCCCAATGAGGCTGGTCCCAACAATGGTGACATTTGAAAGCTTTGGGCCACCAGCACAGAATATAGATGTGCATGTAGGCATGTGCCCATCCCTTCATAAGTGAATTAATTCAAAGTTCACCAGCAGAAAGAAAATTGCTGTAGATATCAAAGAAAGAGAGGGCCTCTGGAGAGGTGCTTTTGAAGTTAAGCACATTGGCAAAGCACCAGCAGCCCCCTCACTGGGCTATGTTGTGAAATGACTCACCCTTCTGGTTGCTGCAAAGCATTCTTCATAGCTTTGATTTGCTGGAAGTGACAGGACATATCAGTAGCCAACACCATCTCAATGACTAGAGCTCTAAATTCCCTTTTGGATAGCATCACAGTGAAGGCAGCAAGGAAAGAGAAGCACAAAAACCACCATCAGACACACTCCAGTCTCTTTTGTTATCTGCAAATTATTGGCAGTAATGCTTTTGTATGTAACTCTTCATTCCTCTTTCAGGGATGGGGAAGAGGATGAAGGATTTTCTGCACAAACATAGAAATGGGAGTTATGCAAATGAAACCAGGTGGCTAATCTTTGGTAAGAGAAATATTAGATGTTTTCTGAAGAGCACATTGGTTTTAGTATTCCTTTTTCAATTAAGCAGAAACTTCCTAAATTGTTTTCTTCTCTACGGCATTCTTAGAAGGAAGGGAAAAGACTGTTTAAAGCCTCAGAATCAGGTACCTTGATTCAACTGGTCAATATGCATGTTTAAAGTTGAGTCATATGGTGTAAAATCACCACATTAAAAAAATTGCCTAGTATATATAATGCATATATGAAATAAAGACCTTTGAGAACCTGCACTACTTCCCTGCTATTATTAATTCAAAATATTCCTGTATGAGATTTTGTAAAGCAAACTTGCTGTCCTGTTTTTTTTTTTTTTTCTGGACTAGAGTTGATTTTCTTCTTAACTAGTAAAATGCTGTGTTTTGGGTTTAATATGAGAATAATATTGATAACACACTTGATGATTTTGTTGTTGATAAGTAGTATTTACTCCAAAACACAGACTTTGGAGTTTCCCATACTCTGACAGTGAGCAGGTGCATAAGAAGCTGGGAGGGAGCATAACCAGGACAGGTGATCCAAACTGGCCAAAGGCATATTCTATATCATAGAACGTTATGCCCAATATATAAACTGGAGCCAGTGATCATTACTTGGTGACAGACTAGACATCAGTCAGCAGGAGGTGAGCAATGGTATTGTTCATCACTTGTTTCTCTTGGATGTTATTTCTCTCTCTCTCTCATATTTTCATTACTCTTATCATAATTATCATCATCATCACCATTAGTAGTAGTATTACAACAGTAGTTTAGGCTCCAGTTGAAATTTCTCTGAAGATGATATGGATGTTCTTAAAGAGTTTAAAATACCAGAATGTTCTGATCTAGCACACAATACAAATTTATTTTCTCTTTCTCTCAATTCAGTCTCTACAGATTACCAGAGGAAGAACAGCTCAAGTTTAGCATACCAGCTCAAGATTTTGAAGATTGAAATGGGTCAGCATTCATTTATAAACAAATCACTACTGTCCTTTTTAGGAATGTCTCACAAAGTATATTTTGATGATTCCTCTCTTGCTCATGGTAGCTGTGCTCAAATTCCAGTCCCAGGCCACCACAGTGTACAGGCCCAAGACTGCTGTGCTCACCTAGTCCCATGGGTGGCACATAATGGATGCTTCACAACCACAGCTCTGCAACACTGATGGTATCAGTCGGCCTTGATCTTCACCCCCTATAAACCACCTCCTCCTCCCAACCCATAAGTACAATCAGTTGCATAGTTAACAGTGTCCCAAATAATTATATGATGGATGAAAAATAACTAATTTTGTTTTAATTTTTTTTTTTATTTGCCAGTCCTGGTCAGTTCCCAGCACCACAAATGTCTCTGTCAATACAACCAAGAGAGAAGAACCTAAATGCATAGAAATATACTTCTACAAGAATATAGTGTGATAATGCTGTGGGAACAATTAATTCTGGGAAACAGAAGACTTTTCACTACATCCTCTGGACTACAACTCCATCATACTACTCTGCATGGGCTACTTCATGTGTAACTTATTGCAGTAGGAATACAAAAACAAAGGGCTCCGTTCAGGCAAATGACTCAGTAATTGCAGTGTAAGAATGTACATATGCTTACAAACCCACAGATACTACATTCCCTTGCATAAATGCAAATCTGGAACACGCACATCCTTTGACCTCTGCACATATTTCAGATCATCATTTTCTCTGAAACAGAGATGAAAAATACTCCTGAAATGGTAAAAAAATAAAGGATTTGACTACTGAAAAGTTCTTATTTGTCACTTCAAACAACAGGCATCACAACAGCATATGACTTTGAAAATCAATAGGTAAAACATAGGTAATGCACGAGAGATCTCAAAAGATGTAACACTTGAGGATTATAAGTTTGTGCATTTGACAACAAGTTGATAGAATGCTGAAATTCATTACAGAGAAAATTGAAGATAGATATTTACCCATTTCTTGGTTTTGCATCTGAGTCAGATTAGAGCCTGGGATACGCACAACTGTTATTTGTGCTCTGAGCATCTTGTGCTCTTTGTTTCTGCAATGATCTTTGAAGTCTACACTACAGATTATGGTGCTGCACTCTCCATGCTGCCTAGCAGCTCTAGCTAAATAGACCCTGGAAATATTTTACAAAATGTGCTTCCACTTAAGTGTCTCTTGACTATATTTAATTATTCCAATAATACACAAAAGCCTGTTAACATTTTACATTACATACTTTCAGAGTGAACTAATTTTTGTCTGGGCTAACATCTTTCTATTAGAGAAGCAAAGTATATAAAATCAGAAGAAAAGCAAGTCAACTGAAACAGTTTCCGATTTTTTTTAGAGAATATAGTTGACAAACTCAAAGACTAAATGAGGTAAGAGAGAGGCTGCACTAATTTTAAATATCAATACATTGCTACAAAACTGTCCAAACTATAGCACTGAATACTTATGCTTTATAAATATTATTACTAACATATGGTGAACAGGCAGGCAAATTAGTTATTTCTCTATGTTACTTACTGAGACAGTTAAGTCAGATATCCCCCAGGTATTTGTGCAGTATCTTGTTCTATTTATTCTATAGTATTCAAACACAGTTTTGTATTCAGGAAGAAGTTAATGAAAAATAAATGTCAATTAATTCAAATACTAACTGTTATGAGTAATTTCTTCCATAACTTGACTTCAGAAAAATTGTCCATATCATTAAAACATAAGTAAATTAAAACTGTATCCAAGAAACAAAGAAACAGTGCAAGCTGATGAAAAAGGAAAGATGATTATGCCCTTATAATCTGCCTACTATATCAAACTGATAGCTTTAGACATGTCCTTGAGTTAATCTCTTTGAGAAAGTCACAGATGCATCATGTTAAGTATTCAAAAATGTGGTCATATCAGAACATTTTAGTTAATAGCTTGCATATCAACTCAGGCCCAGGAAATGCCCTGTAGACAATGGAAGCTTCCATTGGCACTTTAAGAGCTAAATCGATCTACTGTTTTACTCCTGGTCATGTGGCATCATGGCATCGAGTATGGTAGGAATAAGGAAGAGGTGTCCTGAGATCTCCACAGTCCACAATGGTTTTCATTAAAAAAAAATAAGACTGCTCTTCAGTACCTCCTCCCCAACTCCATCCTCTCTCTCCCTATCCTAAAAGATGTAAAAATCTAACTCAAAGAAAAGACAATCCTCTAAAGATTCAGTCTGCATTGTGGTCTTTACAAAAGAAGCATGAGCCAAAGGGAGAAAGGAAACTAGTAAACAGCAGAGAGGTAACACCTTATGTCACCAGTGGACACTTCCAAAGCCTGTATTGCCCTCTGTCTCCTGATATGTCCTGAAAACAAGGGACTGGGACACTGCAGGTGATGCTACAATTTTGGATGGCAGTGAAGCAAGGCACTTGGGATTTCTGTTGTGTGACATGGGTATCAACCAGGGGATTGCAAGGAGGCCTAAACTCAGCTCTGGATGTGACTTTTAGCAAGTGTTGAGGAGAGATACCTTTGCCAAGAACACCTCCAGAAGCATCAAGGCCTTTGGAAAACCACCAAGCAAGGAATCCAAAGCTTGAAAGAACTGTCTGTGATTGAGATTATTTTCTCAACTAATGATGAACATGAAAGAATTCCAGACCCTGTACAACATTAATGTGGTTGAAACTTGCACAGTTTGGGACATAAATGTACTCCCACTTCCTAGTAATGCTGCAATGGAATGAGGAAAACAAGACACTGAGTACTATGACACAAGAAGGCTACAGACATATGAAGACACTGTCCACATTCTAACCTGAGCCCAAGTCTCAGCCTTGGAAAAAGACCTGCCTGAGTGTATGTGGAAATTGGAAGAGAGGATTGAAGAGAGCTATCAGAGAGCCATCAGAAACCCATCAGAAACTCAGAAAGGAGCTTTGGGAGGGCCTTTTTCACATTTCACCAGTACAGATCAGAATCCCTGTTATCTGAAGTAGGCATCCCACAGCTAGGGAGAGCGAGTACACTCCACAAGGCAAGTTATGATTCTTCTTCTGTGAATATGGAGAAGACATGAGAAGATGGGATAGAAAATCCAGTTCCATCTTAGCAGCATGGGTACATAAACTAAAAGAAGAAACTACTAACAAAGGAAACTCGGCAAGAATTAATTTAGGTCCAGTTTCCTGTGGGTGTGTTCCTGGGCAGAACAGAAGTTAAGATCACATGCCATATACCTTTGAAGGGACCTCCAGAATGTATGCCCAGGGAGTGATTGATAGCCAGAACTAGAGGAGCTCTGCCTCTAGCCTGATAGAGACATGGGAAAATTGTGTCTATTGGATTGTGTGTATCCAAGATCCTGGTACATCAGAACCACAAAAATACAAAGCTTTGACTGACACTGGCACTCAATATACTCTGATGCCATCGTGACATTGTGGGGACAGAACCTGTTTCCGTTGCTGGGGTAACATGGGGTCTCAGCAGTTGACTCTGTTAGAAGCTGAGGTGACCTTGACTGGGAATGAATGGAAAAAACAACATATTTTAACTGGTGCAGAGGCTCCATGTTTTCTTGGTATATATTACCTTAGGAGTGGTTCTTTCAAAGACCCAAAAGGAAGTTGTTGGGCTTTTGGAATAGCTGCTGTGGAGACAGAAAACATTAAACAATTAAACACCTTACCTAGTCTTTTAAAGGACCCTTCTTCAGTAGGACACCTGAGGGTTGAAGAAGAGCAGGTACCAACTGCTGCCAAAACAGTGCACCATTTACAATACCGCACTGACTGAGACTCTGTGATTCCCATCTGTAAGACAATACATTACTGGAGAGCCAGGGAGCAGTCAGCAACTAATCATGGCCTGAATGAAGTCACACCCCCACTGAGTATTGCTGTGTCAGACATGCCGGAACTTCAGTATGAATTGGGGTCCAAGGCAAAAAAGTTGTGCCACCATTGACATTGCTTTTGCATTTTTCTCCACTCCTTTAGCAGCAGAGTGCAGGCCACAGTTTGCTTTCACTTGGAGGGGCATTCCCTTTTCCTGGAAACAATGACCCCAGGGGTGAAAGCAGAGTCCCACCATTTGCCATGGAAAAAGGTGAAGCTCCAGAACATCTGCAGTACATTGATGACATGATCCTTTGGGGTAAAATGGCACAGGAAGTTTTTGAGAAAGGGGAAAAAATAATCCACATTGTCCTCAAAGTGGGTTTTGCCATCAAAGTAAGGTCAAGGGAGCTGCACAAGAAATTCAGTTGCTAGGAGCGAAGTGCCAAGACAGACATCAACAAATTCCAGAAGAGGTGATTAGCAACATAGCTACTATGTCCCCTCTGACCAGCAAGAAGGAAACACAAGTTTTCCTAGGCAACATGGATTTTGTGGGGATGCAAATCCTAGGGTACAGCCAGATTGTAAACCCTCTCTACCTTGTGACACAGAAGAAAAATTATTTCATGTAGAACAACAACAGTACTTTGAACAGATTGCCCATGCAGTAGCCCATGGGTCAGTCAGGATGGGACAGAATGAGAAGAACATGCTCTACACTGCAGCCAGGAAGAATGGTCTTTCCTGGAGCCTCTGGCAGAAGGTGCCTGGAGAAACTCGAGGATGACCTTTGGGTTCAGGGATACAAAGGATATGAGGCCAACTACACCCCAAAGGAAAAGTGATCTTAGCAGATTATGAAGAGGTTTGAGCCACCTTAGAAGTGATTACCACTGAAGCACTGGTCATTCTCACACACTGACTACCAGTGCAGGGCTGGATATTAAAATGGAAAGTCCCATCCACATATCATGCCACTGATGCTACATGAAGTAAGTGGATGGCTCTCATCACACAGCAAGCTTAGAAAGGAAATCCTAATCACCCTGGGTTCTTGGAAATCATACTGAACTGGCCTGAAGGTGAGAATTTGGGACTATCATTTAAAGAGGAAGATGAGTAGGTGACATATGCTGAGGAGACCCCACCCTGTAAGCAGCTATCAGAGAGTGAGAGGCAATACACTCTCTCCACTGATGGTTCTTGCTGTATCACAGGGTCTAATAGGGAATGGAGAGCAGCTGTATGGAGCCCTATACAGTGAGTTGTGGAAGGTACCAATAGACAAGGTGAATTAAGTCAGGTTGCAGAGCTGAAAGCCATCTAACTGGCTATGGATATCACTGAGTGAGAGAAGTGGCCAAAACTCTATCTCTACACTGACTCATAGCTGGTAGCAAATGCTTTATAGGGGTGGCTGAAAAGTTGGATAAAAGCCAATTGTCAGCACAGAGGAAAACCCATCTTGGCTGCTCAAGTATGGCAAGACATTGCTGATCAGGTAGAGAAAATGATCATGAAAGTTCATCATGTGGATACATATGTGCCTAAGAGTTAAGCTGATTATGACATTCACAGCAATTAACAGGTAGAGCAAGATGCCAAAATTAAAGTGTCTCAGGCAAATATAGATTGGCAACACAAGTGTAAGTTATTTCTAGCTTGGTGGGCCCATAATTTCTCAAGTCATTAGGGAAGAAGAGATGCAACCCCTTGGGCTTGTGACCAAGGGGTGAATTTGACCACAGATACTATATCCCAGGTAATCCATGATTGTGAGACATGGGCTGCAATCAAGCAGGCCAAGCAGGTAAAGTCTCTGTGTTATGGGGGGCATTGTATGGGCCTGGTATGAGGAGGCCTGGCAGATTGATTACATCACACTGCAACAAACCCACCAAGGCAAATGCTATGTGCCCACAACAGTAGAAACTACCACTGGATGGCTGGAGACGTACCCCATTGCTTCGTGTCACTGCCCAGTACACTATGCTGGGCTTTGAAAAACAGGCCCTATAGCAACATGGCCCACCTGAAATAATTAAGTCAGACAATGGGACTCATTTCATAAATAGCCTTATAGACAGACACCTGTACCAGCTGCTGGGAAAGTCAAGCAGAGCAATGGACTGTTAAAAACAACACTGAAGACAATGATTTATGGGACCTTCAAGCTGTGGCATCTGCATAAAGCAAAGGCTATCTATCTGGTTAGTTAACACCACAGGTTCAATTAACTGAACTGGCCCAATCATTACTTCTGTGCACAGCAGATGGAGATAATGTCTCATGACACGTGTGAGAGCTATGTCAGGAAAAACAGTTTGGGTTAATCCCACTTCAAGCAAAGGCAAACCTTGCTATGGGGTTGTTTTTACTCGAGGACCTGGTTACACATGGTGGGTAATGCAGAGGGACAGGGAAACATGTCATGTACCTTGAGGGGATTTGACTTTGGATGAGAACAGTCTGTAATGTTGAATTGCATATGTAACATTTGTTGCTGAATGGCAATGCCACTCCATGTTGGAAATAACATGAACAATGAGAATGAACTGCTCCCATTAGATCAGTCATGGACCAAATGAACTCAATCCACATCTTGGGGTAACAATCAGTGACTACTGAAACAATACCTGTATTTGTATATAGTTGTTTGTATGTGTATATATATAGGTAAAATATATTAATTGGGACATGATATAGATGATATGGAATAAAGAGTGGCTAAAGTCTTGGGTGGGTGACCCAAAAATGTGAATTGTATTCTATTATTCCTCTATGTCAGTCCATGCAGTTTGTGTTACTGTCTCATTAAGACCCAGGGATCAGAAGTGGATTCGGAACCAGTGTTTTGGGTCCATGGAGACTGGGGGTGCCAGGGTCCCTTTAAGAGTGGGGGAACACAGGCAGGGCTCTCTTGTTTCTCTCTGGGCTGCCAAGAGAGTTTCCTGGGGCATTCTGTCTGGGCCAGGGCAGAGAGAAGCAGAAGCATTCTTTAGTTTCTCTCTGAACTCTGTGGAAAATTGCCTGGTGCAGGTCTCTGAGAAACTGCATTTGTCAATCCTAGACATTTTTGGAGGAAATGTCCTAACAACTTTTTTGATCACAGTTGCCACAAGCAATTCCTGTCCCTGCAGCTGGAATAGGACCTTTTTTTGGGAGCTTTGTTTTTGCTACTGCCATGCAGGACAGTCATGCTTGAAAACTGATCCTCCCCTCTTCCTCCATGAGTTACAGCTTTGTAACTCATCTGCTGCCCCAGATCCAGTTGCCACTGTTGACAGAGCTGCCACCACTAGGAGAAACCCTGTCAGGTGGTATGGAGCAAATGGTTCAGTAAAATTTGACTGGTTTTGAACTAGAATAGCTCTCCAAGTTCTCCAGGTTTCCTTTCTTTTATCCTTGTTCTCCCTTCATTGTTGTTTGGGGCAAGAGGGAGTTTTGTAATCATGGATATTCAGTTGTACTGCTATTTTTTTTGGTTTTTTTTTTTTCCTTTGCTCTGTCTCTGTATCACATGGCTGGGAGAACAGATCTTCTCCACCATCTTTGTCATCTGGCTGATGTGGTCTTCTACAAAAGTCTCCATCTTGGGGAGGGGCTTCTCTGCCATCTTGTTTTCTTTGTTCTTGCAGGAGTCCATGGGATTTAGAACCTTTGTATCTAGTGGTTATTACTGTTATCTTGATTATGGCTGGGTTTATTTTAGAAAAATTACTTTGATTATGGCTGGGTTTATTTTAGGAAACTTACTTTTCAACTTATATCTTCTTGCATTTGTCTCTCTTTGTTGGTGACAGGGGAGTGGTTAAACAGAAAAAGAAGGTAGCTTGTTTCCCAAGCTCCACCCCATGAATTGTGTCTAACCAAGACACTTCTCAGGAAAAAGCATCCAGTTCAGGCTTCAGAATTGAAAGCAACACCTGTGTGGCAATCAAGGAACTCCAGAAATGCAGATCATAGCCAGAAAATGTTGTTCCCAACTGTGAGCAACTCTACAGTTGTTAAAACTGGCCTAAAAGACATACCAAGAGCTGCACTACACATTGTTAGCTTGCACTTCTCTCTTCTATACTCCATCACACAGTACCCACTGGTGGCATCATTTTTTTCAGGTTTCTCACTAAGCTGAGATAATTCAAAGGATAATTCCACTTCTCAAAGAAAACAAAAGCCACAATTTAAAGATGCTGATCTCCATCAGTCTTTACATCAAACGAGCTAAGCTGGCTTATATAGAAACCCACAGACAATGAAGTCTGCTAACAGTGACAAGAATTTATAGAAGTCTAAAACAGGAAAACTTACTGCACAGTTACAATAATTATGTCTCCTGAACTGATCTATGTGGCTAATTTTGTTCAGTCAAAGTCTCAGAACTTTATTATTACAGAAATAATTAGGAAAACACTACATTAGAAGAAATATCATCATTGGCTAATTCTCACTAAAGGTATAAAACTCAGAATATGCATGTGCCCATCCTGAGTGCATAGGAACAAAATTTTACAAGAAAATGTTACATGATCCTGCCACCATTCACACACTATTACTATGAAAAAAAGCATATGACCAAAGTCAGTAGAAAAAAATCATAGTTTCTCACCACAATCTTGAAACAAATAAAAGTGATTGACAAGGAGGGTTCAGATTTATTTGAGGGACAAAACACCAGGCAGCTTTACTGAGAAAGTTAGTATTGAATTCAAAGTTACTTCCTGAAGTTGTACTCCTATACAAAGCTAAACAACTAAATATTTTGTAGATATCTTTTTATTCAGTCTTTATTCAACCACTTTATTTTAATTATTATTTTTATTTTATACTTGGCAGTAAAGATTTTAATAAACTGTATGGAACTTACTAACAATTAAATACAGTGTCAAAAAAGACATCTGTTACATTATATTGGAAAACATATGTTCAATTTGAAGTTTCTCTTAGCTCACTGTGATCTGGCTTTGTTAGAGTTTTTTCATTTTATAACTTGCACAAATGGGATTCACAAAATGCAGCAACTCAATTAATTTTCTAATATTTAATAAGTACCAGAGAAATATACATATTTCTCTATGGAAGAAAAAAAAAGTTGTTTAAGCAATAGTAAGCATTCAACTCTTTTCTTCTTGACTGTAGCCCAAAAGTTCTCTTCCATTCTCATCTGCTTTCTTTACAAAACCCATGGCCATTTAGTTTTCAACTGTGAAATGTGTCTCCAATTTTCTATGTATCTTTCCTGAAAATATGTTCCCTAATTAGATGACAGAATACAAAAAAGTTATAAAATCCACACACATATCTAAGATATCAGATGATCAGATCTTCTTTTCCCAGTAATGTGAAAAAAGGAGTCAGGGCTCAGCTCAGAAAGGTACTCAAGACTTATATTCCAAAAACATCACTTAGGCCTTTTGCAGAAGGAGATTTATCAGTCTACAAATGTGAAGTTTAATTTGGGCATATCATATTAGTTGCCCAAATCATCTTTCAATACTGAGGGTCCTACTTTTAAGTCTTAGAACGGGGAAACCTCTGGGCTTCTTGGGTTTTATGTTTCAACAGACTTTGCTGAAGTCAGTTGATGTTTACAGTGCTTCCCAAATGTTTGCTTATGGGATTTTGTAGTGGCAGTCAAAAGAAAAAGCACATAGAAATCCCAATGTTTTGGAATTACAGCACTTCCACATAATGTCCTTTATTTTTCAGCACTGCTGTTTGATCACCAGCTATAAAGTCATACTTGAGAGAGAACAAATAAGCAACCCAAAGCACTGAATATTTTTGCTCAGGCAGTCAAAATATTTTTTAAAGGGATGGGTTAATATATGGAACTTTGGTTCTAAGCACATTGTATCAGCAGAACACACATATTGGCACTACAAAATCAATGAGAAATATCTGAAACTGGCTTTGATTCAATCAAAAACTTGAAAAAGTTTAAAGCTCAAAATCAGGCTAAAGTCTTTACCTAAAGTCAGTATCTATGCAATGAAGCATAATGAATTAGCTGCTTCACTACATGGCTTTTCCTTGTAGACAGTGGCTCTAAGACTGATGTTCTAGTAACTTAGTTCCTTATGTTTCGTTACTAACATTAAAAGAAGCAGTAATTTTCTGCCAATATTTGACAAGGCATTTCCATATGTACATAAAATAGATTTTTGACATCGCAGTGGAGATATTTTCTTTCTGTTCCTTCTTGCTGCCCATCATGACACTATTCTATATATTGGAGGGTAGAATTTTCAGGGCACTCCTCCACAACATTGACTGAAATCAGCACTGTAAATTCTTGGTGTTTGACTATAGGATCAAATCACTGTCGACAAGTTGAAATAAATAGGAAACTCAGGCGAAACACATTAGCAAGCAGAGCCTTCACTGACCATCTTGGTAGAAGTCAGCCCCAGAGGCAGGCTTATTTCCCCACATTTATATTAAAATTAGATTAACAACTATGCAGCACTATGTTACATTAAAGAATATGTAGAAGGCACTGTGTGTCACATAGGATTTCATAAGCTGCTTCCTCTCCCATGAAAAAGACCATGGGGCTGGATCCTTCCTGTCTAGCACACTAGGCTATTTTTAAATTATCACCCCTTGAAATTCACGAAAAACAGAAAACTCACTTTGAACTATTAGAAAGTTAATCATGGGCTATTAGAAAGTTAATCATGGGCTCATTTTGGCACATAAATCACATATTTCATGAGGCTTATTTTAAATTACATCTTCTTAAATCTTCTAAGCATATGTAGTAGAGCTATGCTCCCTGGACTGGATTATGTTTTGCTTTAAGTCCCATTTATAATTTCCAGACAGGAAGTGTTAAATTAGATAAAGGTTATATTTATGCTTTAGGACAAAGAAACAGCAGGCTAGGTCTACGCTCAATTACATGTATACAAAGAGTGTCTCTGTGATACTTAATAATTATATGGGAGTCAACCCATGTATACTATAACCCATTGTCACTAAGTCTAGTCTCACTATCAGAAGTGAAAATTGAAAGCAGGAATAAACAAGACAAACACCTTTTAAGTTCTTTATCTTGTAGTATAGAAAGACTAATATGCAATATACAATAATGCATATTTCTATTCAAACAAGGTAATACCAGTCTGTGATGGTGCTCCAATATTCCTAGGCAGCCACCATGCTCATTTTTACCTCCAATCATCCTTTGAGAGATTAGATAAAATATTCATCTCTTCATCATCTTGCAAAAGACGATACGCCGCGCTAACATGGTGATTTTCAAGCACAGACCGGTCATTATATAGAATGGCTGAGTCTGACCTAGCATTTAAAAGAAAACATGGGAAAGGTTGTTTTTTCCCTGTCTAAAGAGACTCAGAAGTTTTCCTTTGATCAGCTACAGCAATTAAGTCTATAGAATAGATATGAGCATTTTAAAAATTCTTGTAATACTATGTTAATTGCTGTTACTCAGTAAAAGAAATCTAAAGAACACTGAAAAATCTATTTCACCAGATGAGACTCACCTAACTGCCTTGTTACATACTTGAAAACAAGTACTGAATGCTGTGAGAGATATATAAACTTAGAGTAGAACCGTGAGGCTTTTTCCTAGCTCTTATGGATGTCTCTATGATATTAAAATCTGACTGTACCCAAGTAAGCAATTGCAAGATGTGACCCAATACAGTTTCCAGTACAGCAAACTGGCTGTAAGCAAGATATAACTCAACTGATTTCTGACATCTGTGCTAGACTATGCTGTCTGGAAAGGCAATTGCCAGTGGGACAGAGTAGGACCAAAGGTACTTCATGCCTCATGTTAAGCCCCAGAGCAGAGATCTGTGATTAATGAATGGGTAAACTGGTCTGAAGACAAAGAAGTTAACAGCAACAGAAGGTGATATGTTTTGTTATAGTTGTCACTCATATCTGCTTCACAGAGAGCAGTGTATATTTTTATTCCCTGACACTTCACACCATCTGATATTCAATGTTAGAAAAATTAAATTACGACTGTTCTTCCTTGAATATTTTTACAAGTATTTGGAAAGTACAGCAGATCCCTAATTCCTGGATGCATAAAGTTGTAAGAAGAGTAGTGTGGCTTCACCCAGAATAGAGACAGAGACTTCTTTCTACATTCCCAGTCTTTAGTGTGCATATGTGTGCTTTATCCTGGAAACCATTATTGATGCACAGCATGATTCAGCTAACACACTACAGACATCTATTTTAATTACAAACATGTAATCTAATTTAATTACAATGCATTTTAAAAATGCCCAAGCGTGCAGTGTCAGTCAAGGACATTTAGACATTTTGGCATTTCTACCAGTACACTCCTATTGTCAAAATTATACACAGCCATTGGATGTCCAATTATAAATGAAACTAGAGACTTCATAATCTTGCACACTTTTGAATTTTGCTGCCATCTTCATCTTATTTTCCTCTCTTCCACCAACCCAAAAGCTTTATAAAATACATAGCTCCGTCTAGGTTGTGATCAGTTAATTATGCTCTAGCAATTTATGATGTTTTAGAAAAGTAATTCCCCGATTAGGTAGTGGTAAGCATATACCCTTGCTGCAGGTATGGCTTTCCACTCAAGTGAAAATAGTACGTGTAGTGTTCATATTCACTGATGAATGCAACAAACATGACTGAATGCCTGACTTATGCCAATATTGTCTGAATCCTCAAGTTCAGCAAGGAGAAAAAACTGTAAAATTACAGTAGCTCCTTCAAAACTTTGTCAAAATACATCACTCTATACAGCCTTATGTCTTTGAAAACTTTACATGGAAATATTTTGGAACTTTCTTTTTCCTGGTTATTAATATGAAGCAGTGCTCTGGAATTAAGAATACATTCATTCCATTGTGAATGTTTGAACAAGAGAAAATTAAATGTAACCTGAAAAAGTTAACTTTCCTCCTGCAACACTTGAAAGCAGAAGTTCCTGCACTTTTCTAAGGTGGCTGTGCTGTTATTCTCCAAAGATTTCTCCCTCTTATTCCTGACCCTTCATCATGATTTACAGTGACCTCACCTTGTCTGGATGTGAAAATTGTTGGTGGTTCCAGTGTGTTCATAATCATGTATGGCAGCTGCAAAAATCATAGCGAAGATCTCCAGCTCTGTCAGCCAGTGCTGAAAAGAGATTACAGTACAATCAGGTAAGTTGTCATTTTTTCAGGCTTTTGTCTTCTAAAGTAAGTTATTTATCCTCTGTTGAAAGTCAGCGTTGCATGTCATTACCTTTCCCCTGAAGTCTGCCAGCTGTTTTAAAGCAAACTTCTCTGGCTGATACGTAAAAGCCAAACCAGTGTTCATCCTGGGCTTTCATCTAAGTAAATTGAACTACAGCAAATAAAGTCTAAGGCAGAGCAAGAGGAACTGTGCCCTTCTGAAAGAGCAATGTTTCAAGGAGAGAAATGAGGAAAACTTAAGAAAGTCAAGGTTCATCAAGGGGAACTTGATGATATATGTGCAGGTAAATGCATACCACCACGGTATGTATTTTCAGTTCAGTTTAATTGAGCAGCAGAGACTCAGATACAGAAGAATGTCACTATTTTCCAGAAAACAGAAGTCTTTTTCTATCACTGAATCATGAGGAGAACAAGGAAGATAACTACAAAAGATTTACCTCTTGTGATTTATTTATCATTTTAAAAACACTTGAGAAAGCCCTGAAGTTTGTGGAATTTTTCCTAACTCCCTAGACAATGCTTAAGTCACTTTTGCCTTAGATTTATAAATTATTCAGATGCTTTTAATAATTTGTATCTGAGTCAAATAATTTTATTGTCTGGTTTTCCACTGAAAAGGTGGAAAAGGAGTCAAAGGTTTTAGATACTGTAGATGCTGTAAATATTTGTCTGAAATGCTTAAATGTATTGCATTTAGTAAAGCCTTTTCCACAGTGACTGCCAAATACTTCTGTAACACCTCACTGTCAACCTGCAAATGTTTTGACAGGCATTCATATACAAACTACCTTTTAATTCAAGGCCCAGCAAAGGCACTAAGGTATCCAAAATCTATTCTAGATATCTCCTAGAGCTCAGGGGCCACCACTAGTATGTTAAGCATGTGCAGGGAAGCACAGGTAACAGTGAAACTGCACACAGCAACCTGCCTAGCTCTTTATCTGTGTTTCACAGTCATCTCTGCATAACCAGTGAAGAATGGAGCAAGTCTCAGTATTAAAGATTCCCTTACATTAAAAATGTAGATGTTTTTGAAAAGATACTTTGCACAATGCTACTGACCATAATCAAGATAGTTCTTGGGTTTGGGTTGTTTCTTTTTGTTTGGTGGGTTTTGTTGGTTTGTTGTTGTTGTTGTTGTTTGTTTGTTTTTTGTTTTTTTAATAGCAAGGGAGAGAGGATGGTGAGCAATGCAAGAAATGATCAGAAATGGAAACCACTATTTTCTCATATCTACACAACTGATCCAAGATATGACTGGAGAGCACTGATGGTGGAGAAGTCTGTTCAATTTTGTTTCCAGGTGTGACATGTGAATAAGGAATGATTGCCAGATGATTAAGAACATTAATTCCACTTTCAAGCAACAACTCCCGGCAACTGCAAATGGAACTAAGGTTTCCAGGCTACATGTCTAGATCTGGACTTTCATTGCCACAGGGGTCTGCCATTTCCTAAAAGGAGAGACTGCAAATGATAGAAAAAAATCAGGGCACAGGTACTCAGAAACAGCCAGAGCAAGTCTGTATTATGGTTGCAGAACTCATTCAAGACACATTCAGCTAGTCCAACGCATCCACTTCAGACCACCTGGACAGCATCTGATGATTCCCACACTAACAAGATCTCATGACCCAAGTCTTACAGCATCACCAATGCAATGTGTCTTAGTGTTTGAGGTTTCCTACCTTGTTTCTTAAGGCACATACACGGAAAGTGCTGACTTGCATACCTTACCGAAGCATCTCTTGTTAAACAATTTTGGGTAAGGAAGGTTTTCAAATATGGTGTAGTAAATCTTACTATTAGCAGTATCTTGTATTAGCAATATTAAGTATCATAACAGGATTCCAGGAAGATGATCCAGAATAAAACTGGAATTACAGATGTTAATTTTTGGTAATAAATAAAGCAGTGTAAGTAGAACAAAGTCAAAATAGGCTTGTGAGTAACACAAGGGAAGTAGCTGGAACCTCTTAGTCCCTTTTCTCCTGCCACAACCTTGCAAGACAAAGCAAAAAAGACAGCAAAGAGCCTGAAGAGAATGGATGCAATCTCCATCACTATGCTGGCTTTACAATTCACTGTTTTGTGGTAGATTTCATCATGGAAACAGAAAGCTAATTTTTAAAGAACAAAGCCATCAAGACCAGCAGGACTGTGTCACAAAAGATGAAAAGAGCAAGGAAATGTGAATGGTTTTGATTTCTAAAGGGCTAACAAAACCAATCCAGAATAAAACCTTATCAAAATTTCTGTGATGGTAGTAGGTCAGAAATGGTGAAGGGTAAAAGGCATGAAATACCAAGTATTTGCTTGCAGAATGAAAACAAAGGCCAAGGAAGCATAATTGACTTTCAAAAATATACAATAAATGTGAATCACTAATTATTAGGGTGGCTCATTTGCATGTAAACAAAAGGATTAATGAATATAGAAAGAAGAAGGAAGAAGAAGAAAGAGTAGTGTATCCAAATCTCACAAAAAAAAAAAGAATGCATTTCCAAGAAATTGCTACAATGTATATAATTAACTAGTTTCCTTCCCAAGAGTTTATTAACTTTTATTCCAAAGCAGGTATTATTTTCAAAGCTTATGATGATCTGCTTATTAATCAAAACAGGCTAGTGGAGAAGATTATCTCACTGCCCTTTAGTACTAAAATATGTGACAGAAGTCCTGCGCTTTCACAGTTTTTCAAGTCTGCTGCAGGAAATAGTCTCCTGTAATTCTTGTCAGTATCAGAGAAAGAAATCTTAAGCTTTACAATTTTCCCACCATCATCTAGGTTAAAAAAGAAATTGTGGTATTTCCAAGCAGTAATAAAGATTAATCAGAAAACAATACCAAAGAAAGTAATAATCAGAGCTGAACAACAGAGTTTAATAAAGGAAGGAATTAAATGAGCAAAAAGTGTGTCAGCTCTTGGAAGCTGTTCCTGCAAATCATGCTTGTATGCCAATCTGCTATGAGATAATATCATGGGGTGACTTTATGATGCTGAATTGTATCCCCATTTGTCTGTCTCGGCCAGAAATAAGTTTTAAGACTTTAAGACTGGTTCTGAGTCCAAAGGGGAGGGGGGAGAGAAGCGCAGTTTGTTTTCAAACAATGCACTCACTCCTCCACATTCCTGCTCCTGGACTGTGTTGTCTGTGGACGGATGTGGGTTTTTTTTTTTTTCTTGGGACTGCATAAATCTGCTCTGGATTGAAAACCCAGAAGAGCACCGGCAGCTTGCACCTATGGCCCACTGGGCCAGACTTGTGCAGTGGCATTTCCAGCACAGGAGAGACTGATAGGAGACTGAGTAAGCTGAGCTACAACCCATGAAGGGGACTTTCTGAGTTTATTATCTCTTTGGAGTGGTGAGAGGTTTTATTGTTTGATATTGTTCTTTCTTTTTTTTGTGCTGGTGAATGCTTCGCCTGTTAAAGAAACATTTTTTTCCACTTTTCTCCAAGGGAATCTTTTCCCAGACTGGCTAGGGGAGGGGCCACTTCTTCTTTTCTAGAAAAAACTCCTTTGGAGGTTTTCTCCCAAATTTGCCCTAAAGCAGGACAGATAAACATCAGATTAATTCCAAATTCTCTTCCAGCATTTTGTCTATGAGAGAGCCAAAATTCTTGTAGTTCATACAGTAATGTATAACAAACTAACTCCAAAGCATCATCCTGAGGGAAAAAATAACAGGAAAGCTAATGAAATTTTGTGAAAGGAGAGGGAAAGAAGATTTAATTGAAAATATTTTTTTTTAAAAATGAGAGATGAAACAAAACTCTTCAGAGAGTTCATAAATAACAGGGAGCATGACAAAGGCAAATGAACCATGTGAAGACAAAACCGAAACATGTTTCTTACTTTTAAGACTAACACAAATTTTAACTCTATGGACTATTTAAATATGAAAAAAGCAATTTTCCACATTACAATTAACTAGAAAGATTAGCAAGAAAAATGAGGGTTTTTTTTCTTATTTTTGTATATAACTTTTTAAACATGATCTTCATCCCATTGGTGAAGAATTAAACCAATGGCCCTAACATACTTCTGAAACCAAAATCTTGTGTTCCAACATGTCCAAGTTACTTACATAAATACTGTAGAAGTTATGAACTAAAGAACTATACATGCTACAGTAATGGTAAGATAGTTATGTGAGCAAATCCTGGAAAGAGGAAAATGTATCCTATGTTTCTTTATTGTGTGTGAGTACATTATGTACGTAAGAGGCTGGCCCTGCTGTCAGCAGGACATTAGGACTGATAACTTCTCATTTTCAAACTACGTTAATCTATGCACTTTGAGATTGGTTGTATAGTTTAAGGAAGGTGAGGTGAAAACAAAGAAGAAAGAAAAAAACCCTAAAATCTAAGTTTAAAAAAGCATTCAAACAAGAGAAGCAAAGCTGAAATGTCACAGTGCTGCAGGTTTGTGGAGTGGTTTCCTATTCTGCTATATTTGATCCTAAACCAAATTACAGATATGATTTGGGTGTGGGAATGATTAGTACTTGGGAATATTCCTGGGAAGCAGAAGACACTCCTCTGGACCATAACTCCATCATACTGCTTTGCATGGACTACTGTGTATGTAGCTAATTACAGCAATGGCCTCAGTTCAGGCACTGGCTGCAGTGCAAGCATATACACACTAGCTTGCAAGCACACATTCCAGTTCCTATTTTCTAGATGGAAGTCTGGGACGTGTACATTCTCTTACCACTGCACATATTTATGCATATTGCACAGATACACTTCTGTAAAGGATAATAAAAATGTTTTTATAAATACATTAATGGCAAAAGCAGGGGGGCAAGGAAAACTTCTGTTCTTTATTGGACATGGTGGGGAATACAGCTACCAAAGGTGAGGAAAGCTAAGGTACTTAACACCTTCTTTGCCTTAGTCTTCACCAATAAGACAGGTCATCCTCAGGACAACCAGTCTCCTGAGCTAGTAGACAGGGACACAGAGAACAGATTCCCTGAAATCCACAAGGAAGCTGTTAGTGACCTGATGAGCCACCTCCATGCTCACAAGTCTATACGACCAGGTGGGATCCATCCTGAGTGATGAGGGAGCTGATTCACCAAGCTGCACTCCATCATTTATCATCAGTCCTGGCTAACCAGGGAGGTCCCAGATGAGTGGAAGCTGGCCAGTGTGATGCCCATCCATAAGAAGGGCCAAAAGGAGGATCCAGGGAACTGCAGGCCTGTCAGCCAGACCTCAGTGCCCATCAACGTTATGCACCAGTTCATCTTGAGTGTGACCACATGGCACTTACAGGATGGCCTGGGATTCAGACCCAGCCAGCATGGATTTAGGAGGGGCCAGCCATGACTAACCAACCTGATCTCCTTTTATGACCAGGTGACCCGCCTGGTAGATGTGGGAAAGGCTGTGGATGTTGTCTACCTGGACTTCAGCAAAGTCTTTGACACCATCTCCCACAGAATAATCCTGGAAAAGCTGACAGCCCATGGCTTGGACAGGTGCACTCTTTGCTGGGTTAAAAACTGGCTGAATGGCCAGGCCCAGAGAGTGGTGATGAATGGTGCTGTCTCCAGCTGGTGGCCCGTCACTAGCGGTGTCCCCCAGGGATCTGTGTATGGGCCCAGTCCTGTTTAAGATCTTTACTGATGATCTGGATGAAGGAGTCGAGTCTACCATTAGCAAATTTGCAGATGACACCAAATTGGTTGTGAATATCAATCTGCTGGAGAGTAGGAGAGCTCTGCAGATCAACGTGCATGGGCTGGATTGATGGGATGAATCCAACAATATAAAGTTTAACAAGACCAAATGTCAGATCCTGCACTTTGGTCACAACCACCCCCTGCAGAACTACAGGCTGGGAACAGTGTGACTGGACAGTGGCCAGGCAGAAAGGGACCTTGGGGGTACTGATTGGCAGCAGCCTGAACATGAGGCAGCAGTGTGCCCACGTGGCCAAGAAGGCTGGTGGCATCCTGCCCTGGATCAGGAATAGTGTGTCCAGCAGGATGAGGGAAGTGATTCTTTCTCTGTACTGAGGACTGGTGAGGCCACACCTTGAGTACTGTGTCCAGTTCTGGGCCTCTCAATTTAGGAAAGATGTTCAGATGCTGGAGCATGTCCAGAGAAATGTAATAAGACTGGTGAAGGATCTGGAGTACACGTCCTATGAGGGGCAGCTGAGGGAGCTGGGGTTGTTTAGCCTGGAGGAAAGGAGGCTCAGGGGAGAGACCTTATCACTCTCTACATCTCTACAACTCTCTCAAAGGTAGTAGGCAGGTGGCAGTTGATGTCTTCTCTGAGGCAACTAGCTGCAGGACAAGAGCAGTTTAAGCTGCACCAGTGGAGGTGTAGGCTGGACATTAGGAAAAAGTTCTCCACAGAAAGAGTGATTGGGGATTACAATGGGCTGCCAAGGGAGTTTTTGGAGTCACCATCCCTGAAGGTGGTTAAGAAAAGACTGGACGTAGCACTTAGTGCCATGGTCTCGTTGATAAGGTAGCGTTAGGTCATAGGTTGGACTCAATGATCTCAAAGGTCTTTTCCAATCTGGTTTATTCTATGATTTCAGATCATCTTTTCCTCTGAAACAGAGGTTGGTTTAGTTTGGTTTTGGGGGGGTTCTTTTGGGTTTGGTTTTTTATGTCTTTTTAGTCTGCTGCATTCTCTCTCTCAGAGGAAAAAAGTCTGCATTTCTCCATCATTTACTCATGTATTTTCATGTCCTTCTGTTTGTCTCTCTTTTAACACTTTCCTTGCTTTATTGCACTCAGAGGCAGCATAGGAAATCCCATTCAGCACTGGTGCATCACAGGCTAGAACAAAATAGTAGTCGTTCACTCACATCTGAGTTGTTGCTAAATGACTAACAGATCAAGAAGCAGCAAGATGGAAAAAAAGGTAGTTCTGAACATGCATAGGATGGAGGTCAACTATATTTGGGCAACTGTTGTAATCCAGTAGTCTTTTGGAGCATGAAAACTGCCGTTCTTCCATTGTTTTGGGGTGAAAAAGTGAATCCATTTCCTCTAGAATACAATTCTAGAGGAATACCACTAGAATACAATTCACATTACTCAACATTGCACCTGTTCCTACTGACTACAGCTTGCAGTGCATTTTCAGTAACTAATGTCCTAAAAGCAGCAGTGACCAATTTAGTATCTCACAGGCAGTTTTGAGTATGTAACTGTATTAGCTGCAATTCTGACCAAAGTGCTTTCTACTTCAGGCACAATCAGAAGCAAGTGACACAACTTCCATCAGGATCATCAGCCTGTCTGAGTCACCTCTTGGGACAGATAGCACCTAAGTCCTTCCAAATCTGTTTCTGATAAATAGCAGCATTTACTGCTTTAACTACTGTGTGACTGCAATTCACAAGTGTAATCTACATTCAACACAGGAAACTTGTGATGTTAACAGGAGGCTGTGGAGCATGTAACTCCTCAAGGAAGAACATCCAGTTCTGGCTTCAGAATTGAAAGCAACATCTTAGCGGCAACCAAAGAACTGCAGAAATACAGCTCACATGCACAAAACAGTTCCCAAGTGTTAGCAACTCTACAGTGGTTGAAACTTGCCTAAAAGACATAGCAAGTGCTGCACTATGCCTTGTTAGCTTGTACCTCTCTCTCTTATACTCCATCACCCAGCAGACACTGGTGTCAGTATTTTGGGTTTGTTATTGAGCTGCACAGAAAAGGGTATCATCAGCAAACAAATATCACCACAAGCGTTGCTGACAGACAATTTTTATAGTGATTTTTTATAGTTGATCAAAGGTGTTCATTGCATGAAAGTGTTAGAATTTGGTTAGACTGAGGCACTTGGTTTTTCCTTACCCTTTTTTTCAACAGTTCCAGATACAGAGTTTGTAACAACTGGGGAGTGTTCAAGAAGGCCTGAGCTGCAGCAAGAGCCTCAACATCTGCTGACCTGGGTTCATGTGTCTGCTCTGCAATACAAAGACTCCATGACCCTGGAACTGCACACTGCTTAGTGAAAGGACTTCAGAGAAATTAAATGCAATAGAACAGAATTAAATGTATTCAAGTACCAGCCGCAAACAGAACAATCACTGAATGGCCCTGGTATAACAGGAGATAACTGGTCACGTTTGCCTCTACACTTCTGCCAGTGCAAGAGCAAGGGCAAATTAGATGCATGGAAAAAAGTGAGGCAAATAATATGGGGAAAAGATCTGCTCCACATAATCAGACTAAATGCAATTTCATTCTTTTTTCTGGCTGCAGCAGTAGCCAGGAGAAAGAAGAATGGAATGAATATATAAGTATCCTTTGAACTTTCCCTGCTATTTATTCTCTCCCCAACCATGTGGGCCAGCAACTTTCTGAGCCTCCAGCTAAATCCAAACTGCAGTGGAATCACATCACTCTGGAATCTATCTTCCTTCAACTCCTCTAGTCCATCCTCAAATGTATTTCTCTTGTTTGCCTTGAGACCCACTGTGGGAACTAAGTTTTTTTTTATGCCCTTGTTCATTCCTGTCATTGTTGTCAGACTTCAGCTGTCTGTAGGTTTCTGTGCAAGCCAATCCAGATATTTTTGCTGTAGAGAAGTGGATTGAGGTCAGCATTTCCAGCATTTCCAGATCCTAGCACTTATTATGCTCAGATAAGTGGAATGAATTATCACTTGGATGTACTCTGTCCCTACCTTAAGTTAAAAAGAAAGCTTAGACAATAGAATTCTTCATATTAGGTGAAATGAATTCCAGTAAATGTGTGTTGGCAAATTCACACAGAAGATCTGTGGCAGGGTGAAAAACCAAGCTTGGGTTTCTCATTCATTCTGTCATTCATCCTAACATAACTGTTAAAAGAGTTATCAACAACTTTCTTTACCCTCTGTTCCTAAATAATCCAAAGTCTTTACCTTTATTAGTCCAGCCATATCGAATTAAGTATGTCTACAGTGTAGACAGCTTCCACTGTGCGTTATCTCAATTAATAACCAGAAACTCTTGTAAACTCACTATATATTCAGGATGCCAAGTCTTTTACTTACCACAGTGCCTGTCTTGAAAAGGAGGTAATGGACTGTCTGTGAGACATCTGCAGCATGCATTAGGTTGTGATAAGGATTTTTGTGCTTACTGTAGCCAGCCTCCAGAGCTTCCACAAAAGACACCAAGGCAGATATGGGAATCTAAGTAAAGCAGCACAGAATTAAAGAAAGGGGAAAAAAAAAAAAAACTAACAAAAAACCATCACCAAACAAACAAATACCCACAAAAACTCCCACCTTTAATGGCTAGCATCCAGACAGGAGTATTTTGATAATAGGTTCTCAAAGAGCCATGTGTACTTCACAAACAAACAAAATGCTAGAACATTTGAAATAGTCATTCAAGAGAGAGAGTGAATTCAGGTTACTACTTCAAATTGGTTTTCCCATCCATAATTACATTACATGTGACTCCTTCTCACAGGAGGGAGAAATAAAATACACAAAATATATATACTATGAAATGTTGTCTGGAGCACACAGAGTATGAAAAGTAACAGCAACCGCTGGATTGATTGCCATGGAGAAATATTTCCAAATAGATTGCAAGCAACTGCCTGTTACCTTCACGATCAACTGGAATATATCTCTGCTTTACTATTCACATTTAAAATTTTCTAATGAAACACATGATATAGCAAATCCTAGATAGTCTAAGAGGAATATAATTTATCAGACCTCTGGGTTTTCAGAGCAAAATCTAGCCTGCCCATCCAATGGGATTGCCATGTTTTTCTGCCTTCAAGAGTAACTGCAATTATCTGACAAAATGCAATTCAGGGGATTTCTAGAAAGGAGACTATGCAGATGGTAACATATGTTACTGACAACATGGGTTCTCCAGTTTCCTCTGCTCAGACAGCAAATATATTAAACACTAAGGTTTCCATATAAAAGATCACTGCTCTTCTTCTCTTGGGTACATTTAAGCAGAGGATGCAGTTCTAAGCAGACATCTTGATGTCTCATCAGGCATAGGCAGTTCCTGAAAAATCTAGGCATCTGTAAACTCTTTCCAGTCAAAGTGAGTTGGGAACCCCTCAGAAATGGAAATGTCAACAGTGGAAGGGATGACAGAGTATCTGCATGGGGACAGTGGTCAAGAACTGCATGGCAATATTTCCTCTTCAAAGTTGGAGGAAACCTCTGTAACAATTACGAAATTATAAAATAGTTTGGGCTGGAAGGGACTTTGAAAAGTTACCTAGTCAACCAGCCCTGCAATGAACAGGGACATGTTCCCTTATATCTAGTTTAAATCTATCCACTTTTAGTTTAAAATCATTAGCCCTTGTCCTGTTGCAACAGGCCCTGCTATAAAGTTTTCTTCCATTTTTCTTATACGTCCCCTACAAGTACCAGAAGGCTGCAATAAACAATCCACAGAACCTTCTCTTCTCCAGGCTTAAAAACATTGACTTTGTTGGCCGTTCCTCACAGGAAAGGTGCTCCAGCCCTCTGATAATTTCTGTGGCCCTCCTCTACAATGGCTCCAACAGTCCATGTCTTTCCTGTGCTGAGAACTCCAGATCTGGATGATCTGGATGCAGTACTCCAAATGGGGTCTTATGAGAGTAGAGTTGGGAGTAGAATCACCTACTTTCACCTGCTGGCCAACCTAATTGGAATGAATTTGAATTTGCTTTCATACTCTCCTGTTCTCTTTTGTGCCTATGAAGCTCAGGAAAATGACACCATCATTCTCAGAGGACCAAATGCAGTATTTCAGATGGATTTCATTTAGAACCCCACCTAGTTCATGGCATGTCATTGCAATTGACAGTACTATTTAAATCACATCTGGTTTTGCTTATTAGGGAAAGTGCAATGTTCACAAATTCTTCAAAGATCACTAAAATTGCATTTTTAATTGAAAAAAGCAGGATGAGAGGGAAGTTGAAAAAGATAGCCATCTTCTAACTACTGACCTTGAAACGATTGATCAGATCATAGCGTGTGAGAAGTTCATAGAAAATGAATTTCAGTGCATGATCCCCACTGGCATCATTTAGCGCAAATACATCAAAGGACCATTTGTCTACATTCTGCAAGAGGAGGTAGAAAAGACAGTTAATATGGTTATCATTTTTACCATATCATTCCATTTCTTCACTTTCTCTCACAATTTGAGAATTCCAGTAGTGATGTAAAGGTGTCATTATTTTTCAATAAATTCTTCATAATCCATTTAACCAATGAATATGTATCAGTATACTTATTTGTGCTGTGTGATTTTTGTTTAAGAAGCTTCCATTAAGAACACATATGCTGTTTTTTTATTCTAAACACAGCAGTTCTCTACACTGGAATTTAATTGCCAAAAGATGAATCCTAAAATGTAAAAATCCTTATTTGTTTTAGTACCTGAGACATGAAGATGGTCCTATTTGGGCTGATGTGGTACACTAAGTGCTAACAATTATATAAAATTCTAATCTTTATAACAGAAGAATAAATATCTAATTCCAGTTGGGAAAGTTACAGTCAGCTTTAAATTACCTACTAGTGTTTCAGGCTGGTCAGTCAAGAGATCCAGGAGGGGAAGTTCACTTCTCAGCTCCTACATCTAAACTTTAAGGTCTAATCTTCTTGCAGAAGTTTGAATGTGAATCTCAAATGTTAGGGAAGGCTGTGGGAGGTGACAGGATTCATTATCTAGCAAGAGATGAAGAGAAACACTAATTCTTTCTAAATGCTCAGTTTCCTAGGTTTCTGTCTCTTCTTAACCTTTGGGGACTTGATATATAAGTCAACAAGCAAATTCAGGGATAGATGTTATTCTGCTCAACCTTATTGGAAGGTACAACATTTTTGTAGCCACAGATAAGCAGAAGTCTATACTGCAGACATTGTGACTACAGGTTCTGTGTTCATTACCTGTATATTTGCTAGCCTAGAAAATATTCCTGTCATGGCATGGGCATCAAAAAAGGCTGAAAAATTCAATTCTAAACCAAGTAACTCCTTCAGCAGTAATTAATGTTAGACAGTGAAGTTCTGTCTCTAGCACTAGACTGATGAACAGCAGATCACCACAGTGTACTCTGTAAATGTGTCTCTATGAATGGTTTGTATAACCACTATTCAAATGAAAGACAAGGCTGATTGTCCTTTTATGGCAACCAGTCTTTTATCTTCACAGCCATGTCACACAGAAAGGCAACAGATTACTGCAGTAGAAAAATTAGTATAAAATATATATAAAGAGAGAGGGATGCTGTGCACTAAATTAAAAAAAAGCCTAACTTCTCATCCACTGAAAAAATGGGACAGATTATACATCTAGAACTTGTGCTGCTAGAGCCTTCATTTTTTTTTTTTGTAGAAATTGCAGTATTTCATTCTTTTTAAAACCAACCTCTGTTGCAAAGCTGTGATTCCACAGCTTTGAGTTATTAAGTGCAGATGTCATCTTGACGACAGCAGCAAAAATGAGAATTTGTAGTTAAAAAATAAGCTTGTTTTGACTTCGTTTCATCTCAATCCTTGTCCTTATTAGTATGACTCTGAGGGGAATGTTGATTATGGCAATCCAGAACAGCTGAAGATGTGTGTGTGGGGTACACTCCTACACCCTTTTACATGCTTAAATCATCAGGTCATTTTACAGAGCACACTGAGCAGTCAGGTCACTGTAAGCGTTTTTTAATTGACCTTACTGGACTGAAGCAAGCAACAAAATACACCATTTCAATGGAGGAAATGGGACTGAGAAATTTCAGATGAAATATGGTTTTTAACACAGAAGACTTCACAGAATCCTAGAATATGCTGAGTTGGAAAGGACCCACAAGGATCATCAAGTCCACCTCCTAGTCCTTCACAGGACATCCCCAAGAGTTACACCATGTGCCTGAGAGCATCATCCAAATGCTTCTTGAACTCCATCAGGCTTGGTGCTGTGACTACTTTGCTAGGGAGACTGTTTTGCTTTCTTCAAAGTAACTCCCATTTCAACCAAATCCATTACCAACTCCAAAAATATCCAAGCAAAGACATGTTCTCAAAACAGTTTTGGAAAAAATAATATATTCTAGAGTGAACAGTGACCAGGTAGATGCTACTTCACTCCGGGGAAAATTATGCCTTTGTTGTTATTGGTTTAACTTATTCTAACATGATCGTTTCTTTTTACAATCTAATCATTTGAAAACATAGAAAAAATGGAGGAATTCTATAAGGCTTAAGTAGGTTGAGAGTAGATGATGATTCTTCAACTGTCTTGTTACTGTGGAAGAACTCAGGAGAAGAGGTACCATTATAGATATCTTCTCTCATAAGATGATATAGACTGTAGTTGCAAAAGAACAAAGAATTTATATCCCCTTTCAGGAGTGAAGCAAGTGAAGCTAGCACTAGTCAATATGCAGTTGGAAAAAGGTGCCGGTGGATACTTTGATTCTGTATAGGAAGGGCATGTTTGATCATTCTTCTTGCAATTCCACCACATCTTTTGATGAGTTCTACTATTCAAAATGTAAAGGATAGCTTAACTGCAAATCTTTTCAGTGTGGAGAAAGGCTGCAAGATGTCTTAATGAGTTTTATACTTAATACCCCTCTGTATTTCTCCACTATATCACCTTTTTTCACTATTGCATGACGTGGTTGAACCACATGCAACACGTAATCTGCAAAACTGCTGTGTAGGCAGCTAGTTCTCAACTTGTTTGTAGTCTTGATAATTCCTGCCTAAGTCAAGAATCTTGCCATTGTCCCATGGATTGAAGCACTGTTTATTTTTCAGACTACTTCTGACTGTTTTCACTCTGAAACCTCAAAACTCAAAGAAGGGTCCATTTTTATAAAGTGATTGTCACTTTGAAGACCTGAAGCTGAACAATGCAAGAAATTCCCTTCTCTCACAGCAACAGATCCTTTCCCTTCTCCATCTCTCTCCATCTGCATTTTCTTTCTTCCTTGTGAAATATGAGTGATTTCTAAATCTTCATCTTAATCACTGTAATCTAGAACAGAATTGCAACCTTCACAACCTGAAAATGACCACAGTCTTAAAGCTCATTCTTTCTTTTATTGAAAGGATAATCCCTTAGGCCAGTTAAATGATTAATGCATGGGAACTAACTGAATGTCAGAGAGAAAGAAAGACCAAGAATTAAGACTCTCCTTATCATGTCAGATATCACAGTATTAATTTTATGCTTTGTACAGACCCCCCTTCAACACCTTTTTATTGGGATTACCTTTAGCACTCCAATTACAGCTGGTGGGTAGCTCAAGCCGACCATATTTGAAGTACGCCTGTACATTCTACCAAGATTAAATAGATAAAGCAACACATAAATATAATTAAATGAAACAAAACAAACAATCAACAAAACTCATAAAACAACAGACAAGGAGACCTTGTTTAGCATAGAAAATCCTAATTGGAATATGGAACTTTTTTCCTTCCATTTTGTTCCTAACTTGCCCAATATTCTCAATACTATTCTTATTGTATAGCTTAATTTGAGATTGTACACTCGCCAGTATCTCACAGCTTGGTTACTGAGCTGAACATGACAAACAATTTGCCAGTACCAGGTCTTCATCAGATGGAAACACTACACTCAAATGAACAAAATTTTCCCCATTTTCCATTGCACATAACTGTACTGACCTTTCAGCTCCCTTAGTCCTTGCTGGCCCACATGCAAGCTAATTCTGAGTGTACTTCAGAAATCATTTGTATGAAATGAATCAACTTCAGTGTGATACAGCTGGCTTTTTTGTCTGCATGTTTTCAAGATTAGTATAAAACCTTTTCAGTGTTTGCCATGTGTCTGTGTTTCAGGGAGTGAGAGAAAAAGAACAAGGCAATAATCAACATCTGTAACCATATTAAACAAAGTATGTAATGTGCCAGATTTTAAACTTGATTATAAAGTATATTTTAAACAGATTATAAAGTATGTACAAGTTTTTCAAATTGTTTTCAGGACACACTGTGTTTAACAGGATTTGGGAAATGTAGAAACTCTGTCAGAGCTAGAAGCTCTTTGCACAGGTCACCTTTTTTTTGCCCTAAAGCACTGTAGGACTAAAAGGAGATGATGGAAAGTTCTCTTCTCCCATCTGAATGATCCTGTGCAAAGTCTTCCTTCACTGCCGTTTTTGTCATATTCTGCACTCAGACCTGAAAAAAGTCATTCACCTTTGGAGACTTATATTTGCCCATTCCCAAATCACAGAATCTCTTATCCCTTCCTTTCTCTAGTCTGAAGCTCCATGGCATTCTCTTAAGAGACAATTGAGGCAGAACCCCTTTCCCTTAGCTCAGGAGAGTCACAACCCTCTTCCAGTGCCATATTATATCTGAACACTTCCTTCTTTGGGCCACAGTGATCCAGGTCAGCTGGAAAACACCCCACTGAGCCAGCTTTCTGCATTTACTTCCTTGTTGAGCAAATGCCCCACAGAATGAGGGTTAATTCACAAGAAGCCTGTCAAACCTTGGAGAAATCTGTCCCAAGGAGAAATTAGAGGTTTAGTCTTATTACAGTTTGCTGCTACCTTAACACATGTACAGTAACTTTAGTGCACAGACAAAAATATTAGCTATAGTCATGACAAAGGAGGCTTCTGTGAGTATGTGTGGATTGTGGTCCACTGTCTGATATGCATAACCTCCTGCACAGAGGGCTGTTAGGCTGTCACTGCAATTGTGATCAACAGTGAAAGCTGTTCTGCTCTTCCACTCCTGACTTGAATTTTGCTGTTACAAAGTTACACCAGAGATATGAAAGCTGCTGTCTTTCAGGGTGTCCAAAGAATGCTGACAGTTTCACATATGCCAGCCCTCCTCCTGGCTTAAACAAAGAAGGTCAGTGAAGAGTGGTTACTTGACAAGAAAAGATAAGATTAGGAGTCCAAATTGAAATGAATAAATGTTTTAAAGGGTTAAAAAAGTAAAATCAGTTTTAGCAACAGGTTGTGATGTAAATCACAAGAGGGAAGGCTTAGAGAACTCAATGGCTTTTTTGAAATCCTCTTTAAGCTCCAGAATTTTCACATCAGTTTTGATCTATGGTTAGCTCCAGTAATAATATGGTAAAGGACTTTGTTCTGTGTCTTAGAACTTCTTCATAAGAAATACTAGACCACAGAAGTAAACGGAAGCAAGGGAGAGTTTGATCTGTCCAAATTTTAAATGCTGTCACTCCTGATCTAGGACTATGCAGAAGTGTATATTGTCCATCAAAATTATACCGTGTGCTATTACATCTGTACTATAGTAAGAACAGAGGACCAGGTACTGTTTCAGTTTGCAGTCTTTTACTAAATCACATGGTTTTAGGTGTTACCTAGATCTATGTAGAAACATTAACAGAAGCACATTAAAGTGTTCTTCATTCAGCAGTCTTCCACTAGTCCTCTGAGGTCTTCTGGCCTAAGGTACTCCTCTCCACCTCCTGTCATTGTGCCATGACACTGTAGGTGAAACCTGCAGTACCTGGGTAGATAGTAGAATAAAGTAATTACATAACACTTCACCTTTCCACAAATATCCCAGCTTGCACTGCATGGACGATACTCCTGAACCGGGGTTTTTCCTCAGTCCTTTTAAGCATCATCCCCATTTGCCGTGTGAAGGTAGAAGCCAACCAGTCACGGACCTCTGAGGGCACAGAGTCAGACTGGATATCACTGAGTTCATCTTCTGTGTCCAGTAAACGCCTAGAAGGATGAGGAAACTGAAGGGTAAACAGAGTTCCTTAGAGAGTACTACAACATTATTAAAAAAGAAACTCATATATATTCTAATTAAAGCAGCTGTTAAAAGTCCTTGATTCAACAGCCTTAATAAAACACACTAGTACAACTCTTCAACTGTTTGTTTATTCTCTTACGTACTTACATTTCAGATTGTGGAACTCACTACTAGGCTGAGAAACAAGGCGTATCAGCCTTCTGAAGCAAAACTACATGATCCTCTAATATCTTTACATCTTCAGCTCATCATATTTCTGAACTTTCTGCCTTTCAAAGATAATTTATGGTCATTTCTGGGAATTTCTAGCATCTGAGTTGGTAACATACAGTCCTCTCCTCTCCCATTCTGGTCATCTGTGTTGACTCTAGAAGTGCATTATTCACTGGGTAAATGGCATGTAACCAAGAGGGGGGAACTCCTCTGCAATGTCTTGCCAGTCTACCTCTGTTCATGAGTAACTTTTTTTTAATTTCAAAGACATCGTACAAGTGAAAAATTTAACATTGTTCAGAAGAAATAGTTGAGTCTACTCAGGCTGCAATAACTATGAAAGCATTTCTCTAAGAAAAAGTGTATTACAGTTATGTTTGGTTTTGATCTCCTTCCCTTTTCCAGGAAACTAAAGAACTTTTTAAATGAAGGACTGAAGATCTCTTCTAAGCAGAATACAATATTCTAATGATTAAAACCATATTGTCTACAAGTAAAAAATCTTGGCTCAACCAACTTTCACAACTGGCATGTAAATTACAACTGGTGCCAGATATGAGTGCTGATGCCTGTAGTTAGCTCACCTAGTTTCGTCAATGTATACTGACTCAAGAACAGTCGCTGCATATTCCAAATTCTTCTTTAGATCTACAACTGAAGCTTCCCCTCTCTCCAATTGCTTTACCAAAGACCGTAATCTAAAAGAAGGAAAACAAAAATCTGATTATTATAAAGCAAAATAGGTTTAAAGTGAGTGTCAGCTCCCAGGATGAGACCTTGCATACACCTTGACAGGTGAGAACTTTTGGAAGTCTCAAGAGACTTTTGAAGTTTTTTTCATGTTTATACATGAAGTCAACAAAATTTACTTTTCAAAGATCAGTTACAATGATGCCAGGTAAATATACATAATTCCATGGGTTATCACAGAATCATACAAACACAGAATGATAGAATATGATGAGTTGGAAGGGACCCATCAGTATCACTGAGTCCAGCCTCTGACCCTACACAGGACACCCCAAGAATCACAACATATGCCTGAGAGCATTGCCCAAAGGCTTCTGAACTCAGACTCCTTGAGTCCTGTCACTAGTCATGAGAGGGAAGAGATCAGTATCTGCCCCTTGACTTCCCCTCAAGAGATTGTTGAAGACTGCAGTGTTTCCTCTTAGTCTCCTCTTCTCCACTCTGAACAGATCATGAGGTCTCAGTCACTCTTTGTAAGGCTTCCCCTCCAGATCTTTCACCATACTTGTGGCTTTCCTATGGACACTTTCTAATAGTATATCTTATATTGTGGTGCTCAAAACTGCACATAGTACTCAAGGTGAAGCCATACAAGTGCAGAGCAGGGCAGGACAATCACTTCCATTAATCAGCTGTCTGTTCCCTACTCAAAACTGAAATAAGTAAAAATAGAAATTACTTTAAATTTAACACAGGGGCTAAGAGAGGACAATTTCAATTCAGCCATAAGAAGGAACTTCTTGAATAGTATCTGTTAACAAATTACTCTTATTCCTAATGATTGACATACACATGCAAAACTCTATTAGAGTATACTTAGAAACACTATTGTAGAAATACTATACAAGGTTAGGAAATGCGATGATTTTCATTAGATCAAGCAGCCAACATATATCTCCTGTATATTAAACAGTACTCACTGCTTTCACATTTGACTAGTAAGCATTGCTTCATATGACTCCCTGTTTCTTCATTCCATCTCTGGGGAGTCTGCAGTTATGACCACTTAACTAGCTACCAGAAACACTGTACACAAGCCACAGCAGTCAATTTTACAGAAAGAACATGACCTTTGGTTCTTCCTGACTTAATTGATATAAGTAATCGGTAGCTTTATGCTGCAACTCATTCAAAACTCATGTTCAATAATAGCACAGTGAGTAATGATTGCTTCTTGGAACCAACATTCTTCAATGAACATTATGCAAACTACTATGTGCATCAATCATTTAGAAAAACAGAAGTACTGCTGTTCCTCACACCATCATGTGAAAAAATTACACTGTCTTTGTCTTACCATCCATTATCTTTAACTATTGCTGATTCATTGAGTCACTACTCTATTCATTGAGCAGCTACTCCCAATTAATTGTATTAAATAAGAGCCTGGTGATAGTTTGCCTTTAATGTATGTGTTTTGGTTTGGTTTTTTTTTTAATAATCCTAAATGGAATGAAGAGAATCCAGGAAAATTTACTACCTGAAAAATTCTGCTTCAAGGTGGCTGAAATAATTTTGAAATTCAATCAAATTCACCTGTGGCACTTAGGAACACAGTTAAGTGAGAGCTTGGCAGTGCTGGGTTAACGATTGGACTCAATGATCTTAGCAGTCAACTCTAAGATCAACTCATTTGTGATAACATTCCTTTGAGAGCCAGATCAAATAGCTTTTAAAAAAAAAAGTAAAACCAACAACAAACTTTATAAATTAACAAAATAGTTATCAGAAATAGACCTGACTGCATAAAAGCTGGCTTCGGTATACACACAAAAAAGTTTGGAAAATAAGCATCTGCTGAACTGAAAGACAAAACCCTTCCTTCTGATCTTCAGCACATTCCTTGCTCTCCTCTGGAAAAGCACCATAATTACTGGTAAGAAATTCTTACTAAGTTTGAGAAGCAGTGAACCATATCAAAGAATTCCTACATAGAAATAGGCATGCATCTGCCATCTCATTATAATTGACAAGCTTGATAAATTGGATATTCTGAGAGTCATACCAGAGTTAAACAGCATGTGCAGACTATCTAAGCACATAGACAGTCTGACAGATGCCCTGCAACAGTATCTATCTGCCTGTTGGGGTATAAAAAAACTGTAAAGCAAGTACACAGGATATTTAACACTGCCCAAAAGTATCCAGTGCAGACTACAGGTGGTTATGCATGTAATGGACATGTGCAGTAGTTTCAGTCAACTGGGCGGACAGATGTCTCCACAGTTTGCATAGTGTAGGAGGGTTTGCATAGTGTTGGGGGGTAGGATGGTCAGGACGGATGGAGACGAGAGATCTCTGAAGCTGGGTCATTGTACTTGCGGTTTATTGCAAGGGGCGTGGGTGCAGGGCCCTGCTGGGAGCTGCCAGCCACAGCTCGGAGCAGGCCTGAGAGAAGAGAGGGGTAGAGAGGATGGGAGAGGGTACGAGCATAAAAGGGTAAGAGAGCAAAATCATAAGAGAGTAAAAGGGGTAAGAGAGCGAAGTTCTCGTTACAATACAATAACTCTTCTTCTGTGTTGAATATTCTAATTCTCACTAACCAGTCTAGTACAATATACAAATCTTACAGCATTTACATACAGCCTATAAGAATCATTACTTTACCATACTGTGTTACATTTTAAACCCTAAAAATTACTCTTTGGACCCCTTCTGCCAAGCTAGTAGGGTCTGCTCTGAGCCTTGGACGTGTCTGCAAGCAGAGGGTATTTTTTCATCAAAAGGGGATTACCTTCAGCCAGCCACAACATTGTCTTCCAATTGTTCACTAACTAAGGTATCTCAAAGCTTGCTTTCATTTCAATCTCGCTTATAGTTTCTATATTCTCAAAATCTTTTGCCAGACAATCATATTTATAAGGCTTTCCTGTTTCATCTTCCCCAACAGCAAAGCAAATCCCTGAAACCCATTCCAAGAGAGAATTGGCGGGAGAAATAAAGCATACACAAGAAGTAACCTAGAAGTTCAACACCTCTTTTTACAACAGTCACTGGGTATTATTCATTCCACACTCTGCCACATCTTAATGTAAGGCTCTGCATACGTATATAATGTTTTCACTGTGAAAAAGACACACCTAGAAAGCCAGGTCATGTTGCAATATTCAAAACTAAAAATAGAGTAACTGGTAGCCTGTGACACAATGCATTTTTATTAGGCTGGATAGCTATCTTCTGTCACTACTTTTGTATACAAAAAAATGCAAGTCACAACATTCAGAGGAAATAAAAACATGTGCAAAGAGCAAACGCACAGTACTGCTACACTGGCATTTTAATCCAAAAGAATTATATGCAATTTCCCAAGTAATTGCTTTGCCTTCTTCATGTTTCCTAAAATATTCTCCTTCCTTTGAATAAAAATACAAACATTTAAAAAATTAAATAATCAATTATTTTTATTATTATTAGAAGCATGAAAGTACAATGATGATAAGTTCAGTGGCCTTGGCAGGATGGTAAAAAGCTTGTTTCAACTCACCTTGAGTGGAACATGAAAGAATGTTGAGATAAACTTTTGACAACATTAGTCAACTATAAGTGAAATCAAATAGTTTAGGTTTTCACTTCCCATTTATAAATTCTTTCATGCCTATTGAAGGAAGTCCTGCACCAGAAACTTTAGCAAACTTTGGCTTACTGAATGATTTTCAATACAACAGCAGCCTAGGCACTTCCTCAGTGCCAGATCCTGAGAATTATCATTGTCTCCCTGTCCTACTACTGAGAACTCTAAAGGATGTGCACTCCTCCAATATGTAAACACCTCCCTCATTCTCAGGTTCTGAACATTGGGAATGGAATGAGGAAATATAAGCAGTTAAAAGGATTGGTCATGTTTTGTTTTTTTTTTTTATTCAAGTCAACTTCTTCACCTAGCACAAACCTTTTATAGAAATCAGATACACAGATGCTAATGGAAGTCACTGGGGGTGGATAGCAATGATAAACCACCTGTCTGTCATATACTTCCTCAGGAAAGTGTGCCTTCTCCCACTAGTGAAAGAAATGAGCCAGGAGATTATCTTAGGTGGTCATTGTGGCTTCAGAAGGCTAAGATGAGGTGAGATGAGTCATTCCACTGAATAAATGTGAGAGCTGAACAAGGATAAATTTCAGATGTGGGAGAGAAAGAAAGGCTGCTATATTCTTTTTTCACAACCAGCAATCTTCTAATCAGTATTTCCTAAAGCATGCCTTCCTGTTGGCAGACTAGTTCTTTTTGAGATATTAGTGTGAATTAGTTTTTCAAGGAAACTGTTCAAACACAATATAGTCACTGAATTTGTTGACAATGACACCCAAAGACAACAAACTATATCTTCCAGAATGAGGCATTTTCAAACCACTGTTGCTTTTTATAAAAAAAAAAAAACAACATCCATTATAACACATCAGACACAAATCTAACAATTTTTAATTTGCATCTTTAAAAATAGGTACTTGAAAGAAACTGTCAATAAATATATTTAATATACAATAAATAGATAATATATTATACATATAATAAAACCATACACAATAAGATCACCTGCCCTGGACTTAGGAGAGCAGACTTTGTTATCTTTGGGGACCCGTGTCGTAGAGTACCCTGTGGTAGAATCCTGGCGAGCAGAGTGGCACAAGAATACTGGCTAATATTCAAGGATCTCTTCCTCCAAGCTCAGGAACAATGCATTTTAACAAGAGAATATGGGGCAAAAATGCCAAATACATGGATAAGGAGCTGCTGAGGACCTCAGAGATAAAAAAGAAGTTTACTGAAGGTAGAAGCAAAGACAAGCTAAAGCCCAGTTAGAATTAAGTCTAGCCAGAGATGTCAAAGACAATAGAAAGAGCTTCTATAGATGTCCTGATAACAAAAAATGACTAGGGATAATGTGGGCCCTCTCTAGGAGGAAGTGGGAGACCTGGCTACCTGGATAGGCCTGGAATATGGAAAAGACTGAGTTTCTAAATGCATTTTATGCCTCAGTCTTCCACAGCAAGCGCTCCAGACACCCTGCCCAAGTCATGAAAGGAAAATGCAAAGACTGCGAAAGTGAAGAGCCTAAGCCCACTGTAGGAGGGAATCAAGTTCAAGACCATCTAAGGAACCAGAATGTGCACAAGTCTATGGGATCTGATGAGATTCATCCATGGGTCCTAAGGGTAGACAAAGTTACTAAGCTATTATCCACCATATTTGAGAAACTGGGGCAGTCAGGTGAAATTCTTGATGACTGTGTGTTGATTTGGCACAGCCTGGTTTTTGGTAGTGGGTAGGGTGCTACAGAGGTTTCTGTGAGAAGCTGCTAGAAGCTTCCACTGTGTCTCACACACCTAGAAAGCCAGATCATGTTGCAATACTCGAAACTAAAAATAGAAGTTTTAGTTTCACAGAAAATTCTTCAAGGATAAATCTCTAACAGCTTTGAAGATGCTGCTGGCCCAATCAGAGAGGTTGTTACCGCCCCTGTGAAAGTGTATAAGAAGAAAATAAAAATAGTACAAAAGCAGTTTTTGTTTCCAGGCGTGGCGAGGTGCCACCAGGGGCCATCCTGGCACAGCCAGTGGTGATGCGCTGCTGCAGCCACCACCATCTTGGTGTGGCCCCAGAGACCCTTGCCTGCCTGGCTGCCCCTAGCCAGCCATGTCACAGGCAGAAGGGCAGGAGCAGCACTGGTGGCTTCCCAGTGCCCCACATGAGGAGAGGTGTTAAATAGCACCAGTGCCACAGCAGCCACCACTGCCCACACGATGGTGGCAGGGTCACCTAGCCAGCAGCAGAAAGATAACTCCTAAGCAGCAGATAAGCAGCAGATAAGCAACTCCTCAACACAGAACCCAGATGAGATTGACCTCTTGGCACTGCAAGATCTTGCAAGATCTTTGAATTAGTGGAACATGTTGCCAACGGTACCTACAAGCAGCAGGTTTTTTTCCAGTCACAGACGAGGAGGAAGTGAGGACATGTTAGAGAAAACAACATGGCGACACCAAGTTCAGTGGAAAACAAGAGACGGGGAGGAGGCGCTTCAAGCATTGGAGATGAAACTCCACTGCAGGCTGTGGTGAGGACTATGGCAAAACAAACTGTACCCTTGTAGTACATGAAGTCCATGGGAGATGCAGAGATACACTTGCAGCCTGTGGGAAAAGTGCTCATGCTGGAGCGAGTGGATGTCAGAGAAAGCTGTGATCCATGGGAGGTGTGAATAGAGAGACAGGGCCCCTGCTTCCAGAGATAGAGAGCACCCTTGCTTCCAAACTAGAGTAGCTTAGAAGACTGCACCCCGTGGACGAGTGACCCACACTACATCAGTTTTCTGCAAGAGTATTTGCCTGTAGGAGGGACCTCATGGCATAGCAAAGACTCCTCTCCCTGAGCAAACAGAAGAAGATCTCAAGTAACAAACTGACCAAAACCCCATAGCCTGTCTCTCTGCACTGTCAGTGGGAAAGAGGGAGGGAACTGGGGGGGAATGATCTCTTATATCCTCCCCTGACTGTGTTAATTATAAATTTACCTTATAACCTTAAATTTGAGCCTGTTTTGCACTTAGAGTGTTTTTCTTCCAATCCTTATCTCAACTCATGAGCCCTTTGTTAATTTTTATTTCCTCTATCCTCTACTGAACTGTAGCAGAAGAGAGTGAGCAAAAAACTTTTGTAGGTTCCTGGCATCTGGCCAGTATCAAACCATGACAGACTGAAAGAAAGGGAAATATAACCTCCATTTTTTAAAAGGGGAAAGTGGAAGATCCAAGGAACTACAGACAATTCAGTCTCATATCTGTACCAGGCAAGATCAAAGAGCATATTCTCCTGGAAACCATGTTGGTGAACAAAGAGATGACTGGTGATAACCAACATAGCTTTATTAGAGGGAAATCATGCCTGACAAGTTTGATGGCTTTCTATGACAGGGCTACAGAGTTGGTGGATAGGGGCTGTGGTGGTTTGACAAGAAATGTGTTTTTTAGGATGCTGTGTTTTGGGCCAATGGATATTCAGGCTTTAATATTGGCACCTAACCTGGCCATTTAGGACATGGATCTGCCTCTGAGAACACGGGGTTAAAAGCAGAGCTCTCCCCTGGGAGGGTCCTTTTGGTTTTCCGGCGGGAAAGAGTTCGGGTCTCTCCCCCGGCCCAGCTGCTGGCTGGGCTGGGGGAGGGGAAAAGCCATGTGGCCGGGAGAGGTAGGCCTGAGCCCGGGGGTGGAAGGGTGGAAGAGAGAGAGAGAGAGAGACACCGGGAGCCATTGGGCAGCCCCCCCGAGAGACACAGAGAGAGAGAGAGAAAGAGCCGCTGCCTGGGACTGTAACCTTGAGATAAACATGGGCCTGTGCCGGCAGCACAGCTGGGACGGAGAAGAAGAAGGGGGGGGTTCAGCCGGCCGCTTGTAAGAGCTTTTAACCCCTTTTTAGAGAATGAGAACTTTACAGATCATTGACCTCTCCTGAAAGATAGAGTAGAAAATGAAGAAAGAAATGTGCAAGTGTGAGAGAAGTCTGGGTGAGCGAGAGATAGTAGAAGAGTAGAGAAGAATCCTAGTGAGAAGAGATGATGGAGTAGCTTTTGCTAGACTCTTCTTGTTATAGCCATGGACAGAACCATGTTCCTTGTGACACAGAGACTGCATTCTAGGGGGAGGCAATGCCTCAGAACCAAGAGGGTTCAGCGTTAGTGCCCTTCAGCCCCAGGAGGTGAAAAAATATGGGGGGACAGGTGTCCCAAAAGAGAGACTGTGCCTTTTTTAGATCGAGACAGAGCATCCTTAAAAAAGACAACCCTAGAAGCAGCTCTAGTCTGTGTTCAGTAGTGAGAGCACTAGACATGAAAAGGAAGAAGTCACAACGGCAGATGTACTCCAGGCAGTGCCACGAGTGACACAGAAACACACGAAGCTTCGACTGTGTTTCCAGGAGAAGCCCATGGTACAAGAAAGACTCCTCTCCTCTTGATGAACTGAAGATTGATTGTCTAAAAAGTGGTGCTAGACCGAGAGTTGGTGATTTGAAGAATAAATGTATTGTGTTAGAAATTTGGTGGGGAGAGGAAGAAATGCATTTGTGAAGTTTTCATTTTCCCTGTGTGTGTGTTCCTTTTTATTTGCAGTTGTAGAGTAGTTAATAAAGTTCCGTTTTCTTTTCTTTCCTAAGTAAGAGCCTGCTTTGCTTATTCCTGGTCACATCTCACAGCAGCTACCAGGGAGAGGGTATCTTCATAGAGGCACTGGCATTGTGCCAGTGTCAAACCATGACAGGGGCAAAGCAACTGACATTGTTTACCCGGACTTGTGCAAAGTACTCAACCCTGTCCTGCATGATTTGCTTGTCTCTAAACAGGAGAGACATGTATTTGATGGATGGACCACTCAGTGCATAAAGACTTAGCTGGATAGCTGCACCCAAACAGTAGTGTGGTAATGGCTCATTGTCCATATGGAAACCAGTGACAAGTGGTGTCCCTCAGGAACTGGTGTTGGGGCTGACACTGTTCAACATCTTTGTTGGCAACATGGACAGTGAGATTGGTGCACCCTCAGCAAGTTCACTAATGACACCAAGCTCTGCACACCACAAGTGGCAGTGCAGTCAATATGACGGAGGGAAGGAATAATGCCATCCAGAAGGACCTCAACAGGCTTGAGAGGTTGGCCAATGCAAACCTCATTAAGTTCAATAAAGCAAAGTGAAAGGTCCTACATCTGTGTTGGGGCAATCACAGGAGCATCTATAGGCTGGGCAGAGAAGTGATTGAGAGCATTTCTGTGAAGAAGGGCTTGGCTGTGACAGGCGATGAAAAACTCAACATGAGCCAGCAGTGTGTGCTCACAGCCTAGAAAGTCAATCGAATCCTGGGCTGCATCAAAAGTCAGCAGGTCAAGGGAAGTGATTCTCCCTGTACCCTGCTTTTGTGAAACACCACCTGGAATACTGCATACAGTTCCAGTGCCCCCAACATAAGAAGGGCATGGAACTATTGGAACAAGTCCAGAGGAGGGCCACAAAGTTGATTAAGAGATCAGAGTCCTTCCCATATGAAGGCAGGCTGAGAAAGTCAAGGCTGTTCAGCTTGAAGAAGAAAAGATTGCATAGAGACCTCATAGCAACCTTCCATTATCTTAAGGGGACCTACAGAAAAGCTGGAGAGGGACTCTCCATCAGGAACTCTAGAGATAGAACAAGGAGTAACATATTCAAAGGGGGAAATTTGGGTTAGATATACAGAATAAATTCTTTATTGTGAGGGTGGTGAGGTACTGGAACAGGTTGTCCAGAGAAGTTGTGGATGCTACATACATGAAAACATTAAGAGTGCAGGATGGGGCTCTGAGCAACCTGTCCTCAGGGAAGAAGTCCATGCTTATGGAAGAGGACTTGAAACTTGTTCTGGTTCCAGCAAGAACAGGGATGATTTTTGCAGTAAGCAAGAGAGAACATGGCTAGAACATGGAAGGTATTCTGTATCACCTCACATCATTACCAGTGGAAAAGGGAGTCTTCTACAGGGTTAAGAGGTCTTTTCTGGTCTTTTATGTGGCTGCAGTTGGGTCTGGCTCTTCACTGAGCATTTTGGATGTGAATCTCTCTCTTTTGTACACTTCTGTTTTTAGTATTGTTGCTGTTATGTTTGTGTTCTTATTTAACTGCTGTTTCCAGTAAATTTTTCTTATCTTAACCCATAGCCTATACTTTTTGTACCTCCAATTCTCCTGTCCAGCCTGCCACAGAGGGCAGAGGGAGGGCGAGGTGGGGAAGCAAAAGGAGCAGCAGCATGGTTTGCAGGGTCTCAGTAGACACTTACTTGAGAACTACCATTCCAGTTGCTCTCAAGAGACAGTACATACCACAAGGTAACCTGTGCTTTTACCTGCATGATCACAGAGAGGACATGAGGAAGTGGGATGGAAAACCCACCTCTGTCCCAGCAGCACAGGTTGAGTGAGTTGAGAGGAAGGACAACCACCACAGAAAATTCTTCAAGCATAAATGCTGCTCCAGTTTCCAGTGGGCTAGTTGTCAGACACAATGGAAGGGCTGAATGTTATTTCTGATCCTCTTGAAGGGATCTAAAGTTCATATTTACAAGACATGAACAATGACTACTATGACTAGAACTAGAGGGGCTGTGCCTCCAGCAGGAAGAAAGGGACAATCTAATCTATTGCTCTATGTGGATCTGATGGCTTTGTGCATCAGACCTGCAAGAGTATAAGGCTTTAGTTGACACTGGCACACAATGTACCCTGATGCCATCAAGATCTATAGAGGCAGAGTTTATCTCTATTTCTGGGGTGACAGCTGACAGGATAGGAGCTGAAACAAACCTGACTTGGAATGAATGGCAAAAAACACCCCAATTCTGATTGGTCAAGAGGCCCTGAGTGTCCTTGGCATAGATTAACTCAAGAGAGGTTATTTCAAGGATCCAAAAGAGCATTGTTGGGATTTTGGGGTAACTGTTGTCGAGATAGAGAAAATTAGCTGAATACTCTGCCTGGTTTCTCAGAGGACCTTCTGCTGTGGGATGGGTGATGATCAAAGAACAACATGTACTGATCACTATCACAACAGTGCACCAACAGTACCACACAAACCAGGACTCTGTCACCCCCATCCATGAGATGATTCATAAACTGGAGAGCAACCCTTTAATATCTCTATATGGACAGTGCATAAGTCCAATGGAGAGAGGAGGCTGACAGTAGATTAATCATGGCCTGAACAAAGTCATATCACCTCTGAGTGCTGGTGTGGACATGCTGGAGCTTCAGTACAAACTGGAGTTTAAGGCAGCAAAGTGGTGCCACCACTGATATTTTGCTAATGCATTTTTCTCTATTCCTTTAGCAAGACAGTTTGCTTTCACCTGAAGGGATGTTGAGTACACATGGATTCAGCTGTCCAAAGGGAGGAAATACAGCTCCACTATTTGCCATGGACTGATCCAGACTGCACTGGAAAAGGGTGAGGCTCTAGAACAGTGCAGTACATCATGTGGGGCAAAACAGCTGAGGAAGTTTTGAGAAAGGGGAGAAAATAATTCATATCCCCCTGAAGGCTGGTGTTGCCATAAAGCAGAGTCAAGGGACCTGCCCAAGAATATCAGTTTTTAGGGATAAAATGGCATATCATCAGATTCCAATGGATGTGGTCAAGAAAATTGCAGCTATGTCCCCACCAACCTGCTAAAAGTAAAGACAAGTTTTCCTCAGTGCTGTGGATTTTTGGAGAATCCATGTTCTGAATTACATTCAGATCATAAGCCCTCTCTATCAAGTGACTGGGAAGAAGAATGGTTTCAAATGGGGCCCTTAACAACAACAACCTTTTAAACAAATAAACGGGAGACTGTTCATGCAGTAGCCATGGAGTCGGGAATACAAAAGAAGCAAAGCCTACTACACCCCTGCCAAAAAAGAGATACTGGCAGCTTATGAAGGGGTTCAAGCTGCTTAAGAAGTGATTGGCACCAGCTCCTCTTGGCACCCTGACAGCCACTGCTGTGCTGGATATTCAAAAGGAAAGTCCCTTCCACACATCATGCTTCTTTTGCTACCTGGAATAAGTGGATCACATTGATCACACAGCAAGCTTGAATAGGAAAACCTAGTCACCCAGGGATCTTGGAAATCATCACAAATTGACCTGAGGGAAAAATTTTGAACTATCTGCAGAGGACGAGAAGGAAAAGATGGCATCTGCTAAAGGGGCCACACCATATAATCAACCACCTGAAAAAGAAAAGTGATACATCCTCTTAACTGACAGTTCCTGCTGTTCTGTAGGGATACATAAAAAAATTAAAAGCTGTATGGAGTCCTATGCAGTGAGTCACAGAAGCTATTAAGGAAAAAGGTCGATCAAGTTAGGTTGCAGAGCTGAAAGCTGTCCAGCTGCATTTTACTGATATGACTGAAAGAGATAAATGGCCAGTGCTCTACTCCAACACTGACTTGTTGACAGTAGCAAATGCTCTGAGTGATAGTTAGACCTATGGAAAGAAAGATGCATTGGCAGCAGAGAGGGAAACTAATCTGGGCTTCTGAAATGTGCCAGCACATCTCTGCAGAAGTAGAGAACTTGGCTGTAAAAGTACGTCATGGAGATGCACACATACCCAGCAGTCGGGCTACTGAAGAACACCACAACAATGGATAGGTGGATCAAGCTGCTAAGATTAAAGTGTCTCAGGTGGATCTGGATTGACAGCATAAGTGTGAATTATTTCTGGCTTAGTGGGCCCATGACACCTTAAGCCATTAAGGAAGACATGCAACATACAGGCAGGCTCATGTTTCAGCGGTGGACATAAACACAGACACCGTCTCCCAGGTTATCCTCAACTGTAAAACATACACTGCAATCAAGCAGGCTGTGAGAGACTGGAAAGATCGATGTCTCAGGACATTTTGGGATGCATGCAGAGGGGAAGGGACAGATTGGGCCTTGCCTTGGTGAAGCAGCGCATACACCACCCCCTTAGAGCCAGTATCTCAGCATGGCAGAGCCTGCCAATCCTTGGCACAATGCTCTACATCCACCCCTGGACCCTTAAACCCAGTTTCTGAGTGGCCAAATGACCAGAATTCCCACTTGGGGGAAAGGCCCAGGAAGGCCAAGGGGTATTTAAGGCTGAACAAGAGGCCATCTAATTGTCTAGACCTTGCTTTATTTCTTAGAAGTTCTGTCTGAACACTGTTGGAACCCAGGAGTTGGTAGCTATATATATGTGCTTTTCTAGGTCTTCTTTGTCTTTCTTTCTCTTTTTTCTTTGTCTTCTAATTCTCTCTTCTTGAAATATAGTAACTTAACATCAGATAAGTGTAGCATTTGCTGAACTGAATGGGCCAAGTTAATGCTTTGAGAAATGTTTTATGTTGACTGGATGCCAGTTCCCTGATTTTAAGTTTGCTAGTTCCCTGATTTTTGTAAGTTTGCTAGTAAAGTCTTTTGTGTTGTTTTGATCTCTTGAGAATATCTTCTCAGTATTCCTCCTGTGCATCCAGAGTACATGAAGCCTCTTCAAAAGTCCCATCTACCAAGTTGATTGGGGCCCTACACAGGCCAAATGGGTAAAGCCTCTGTGATATGGGGGGCAGTGGTTGAAATATAAATATGGGGAGTCCTGGCTGATGGATTGCATCACACTCCTGCAAACCCACACGGTGGGCACTGCAAGGCCATTGTTCCTACAATGGTGGAAGTAACCACTGGACCTGGATGGCTGGAGATGTGCCCTGTGTTATGATGCTTGTATCCCCAGTCATCTGTTCTGTTTATGCTGGATATTATGTTCTGTGCCTTCAAGACTGGCTCTGAAGTGCGAAGTTTTGTTTTGTTTTTTTTTGTTATCAGCCTGCTCACTCCCTCACAATTGGCAGGACACAGATGGGGAAATACATAGTGCTGCTTTTGCTTTTTTTTTTTTTTTGTTTTGTGCTGGCTTTCACTTTGCTCTTGCTCCTGCTTTGCTCTTGCTTTTGCTTCTGCTTGTTAGTTAGTTTAGCTAGGCAGTCTGAACTTTCCCTAGACTGTTTTCCTTTCCCTTTTCTTGGAAACACTCAAACCTGCTCTGGACTGAGACCTGGGAAACACCAAGAGTTTGCACTTTGACTCTGGAGTAGCCATTCCCAGCGCTGGAGGGACTGATAACAGAGTGACCACTCCCAGGAGAGACTTTCTGAATTTGTCATCTTTTTTCTGAGTGGTGAAAGAATTTTGTCATCCAATATTGTTCATTTTGTGTGCTGGGGGGTGCTTTGCCTGTTAAATAAACAGGTTCTTTCCACTTCTCTCCAAGGAATCCTTCCTGAACCAGTTGTGGGGGAGGGGCTGTGTGGTTTTGCTTTCTGGAGGGGTCCCCTTTGGAGACCTTCTCCCAAATTTGCCCTAAACTGGGACAGCTACACCAAACTTTTACAAAACAGAAGTCTTCTGCACATGGCCTGGAAATTTGTGGCGCTTTTTCACCAAAGTCAGCATACTGGTTTTATAGTTACTCTTTTGAGGGTTGAGTGAAAGGACTCAACATACACTATCATCAGTTCGGTGGTAAATTACGGTGACTCCTAATCTATACTATTTCTTTGCTAGCTTTAATAGTGGTACCTTAATGTCATGCACTCTTTTTATGTAATCTACTAGAAGTTCATTTGGATTATAATGTGTAGTGAGTTATGGAGGGGCTTGACAGCTGTCCTGTAAGCAAAGCTGAATTAATAGAAGAAATAACAATTGATGATTTTCGAGTGTATCCATATCAAGGATGAAGACAGGGCAGTCAGCATGGAAACAGATTAGAAAGGATACATGAAAACTTTTGTAAGCTAGACTACGTGTGTAAGTAGATGTGTATACGTGCCTTATTAAATTTCTGTAAAACTTTTGCCAATTATATTGACGTTAATTGCTTTGCACCAATGAATATAATAAGTTATTGTGATGTAGTTAATGACTTAAGATCACGCTTTGTTAAGAGTATATAAGCTGGAGAACAAGCAGAATAAAAAAACATTTTTCATCCTGGACCCTGATCACATGTGTATGTCATGTCTGGCCTAACAGTGACAGTAAGTAAATCTGTTCAAGACCTTTTGTCTGCTATTCTCTGTCTGTTCAATAAATAATTCATTTTATAAAAGACCTGTTCTGCCATTCTTAGAACTTGTGAGCCAGAGCAGTTTAGGTGTGTCAGAGACTGAAATAGTTCATGCCTCAAACATTGATATAAAGTTTTGCTCATTCTAACAAACTGTATAAAGAAGCTACAACCAAAGAAGGCTCCCTGAAGATGCCTACCTGGAACGTTGGACTGTAAGTCAAACTACTTAGATTAGATAAAAGGAAAACCCATTCTTCAGTTGACTGAAACAAACAAGTAAACAAGGAAAAAAATGTGAGCCAAACCCAGCAGCTGTGCTAAGAATCATCTTTGGCTTGCTTTGGGGTGGGAGACGCTGTAGCCCACAGACTCATTTTCTGGGAGCAGGTTTGCACAGATTACCCCCACAGCCAAGGTGGGGGGAGGAAGTTTCGGTGTGTTGTAACCTCTGCTCAGGGGCAGTGAACCCATCCTCCCTTACACAAACTGGCAATGGAACTTCCCTATTCAGTTGAGGGGCAGCTGAGGGCGTGCCTTAATCCATCAAAGGCTCCTGGAAGTACCCCCCTGTGAAAAAGTACATATTATATGATTGCCTTTTCACAAATATTAAAATGAATACTAATTTGTTATGTTGGAAAGTTATGTTGTATTAATCCTTTTTTTGTAGCGCTATACTAATCTTTCTAAGTAGTGTGGTGAATATAGTTTTAGGCTACAGAAACTATGTGATGTAAGATACTTTTTCTAACTAGCTCAAGGAGAGTATAACAGTAACAAGACACCAAAAGCCTAAGAGAAGAATCATTGCCTCCTTATTGGGAAGAACCAGACTTCGAGGGACCAAGATGATTGATTTTTAAGATGGACGGGGTGGGGTGGGGGGGTTGTGGGGTTTGACAATAACCAGAAAACACCCTTTGTTTGAAAAGAATTTTTGCATCATGTATGAGATATGTGAATATACAACAGGCTATTACTTTTAAGAGTTAATCCTTTGTTAGCAAAGTGTGTTCTGTGGCAGAGCAGAGCAACAAGACATCAGTAATTCTTTGCTTTTTCATTGTCCTTTATTGTCCAAATTCTTATTACTCTAATTTTTATTACTATTTTTATTACTATTTTATTACTATTAAACTTTTACAATTTTTAAACAAGTGATTGGTGTTTTTCATGCCCCCAGAGTCATTCCTGAAGCCTTGCACCACAGGACTGCATGTGATGCAAGAAACCCAGAATCTGTTGTAAGAGACAATGGCAAACTCCCCTGCCCCAGGTAGGTGCCTGGATTTTCCTTCCTGGCCTGAATATATGTCTGCAGTTTAGGATGTGATGTAATTGGTTGAGGTTCCTGTCTGTCAACGCAGGGGCCAGTTTATGGAAACAGCTGGGGTTCTTATTTACAGCCAAATTAATTGCCCAGTACAAGCCAGTTTGTACTGTGACATAATGTGACAACTCATCTCAGAATTCTGGAACTTACGGAATAAGCTGTCCAAATATCCTAAAAGCAGACAGGCACATCTGTAGTGTGTGGGATGACAAGATGAAGCCTCACAACTGAATGTGTTTTCCATTTGAAGAGAGACTAGTACAATGCGTACATCTAATCATTTAGTTTGGAAAAGACCTTTAAGATCACTGGTTCTATTAGCTTCAGTGGAAGGTCACAAGCAATATTTGTTCCTAAATAAATATCAGTGAAAAGGATAAGTACACCCCATTTTACTTTATCCACATAATAAGACTACCTCATTTCTGCTGTTTACATGAGCTTTCAGCTTAGGGTTTTTTTAGAATAGACTAGTATAGTTGGAAGGGACTTAAAACAACCATCCAGTCTACCTGCCTGACCACTTTAGGGCAGTCACTTTACATCTTTAGATTGCAGCGTGTTATTTGTGAGGGAAAAATCATGAAGAAGTATACCACAGCTTTGATCAGCCAGACTCTGGCAGTGCAGAGGTAAATGTCATTATTTTCATAGGATGAAAATTATTTCTGCATTATTGAAGTAGACAGCATCATTTTTCTCTGCTTTAAGAGGCTAAATATAAGCAACAATACTCTTAGAGCACATGTGCTGAAAATTGTTTCTTTTTTTTTCTTGGGAAAAGCTGAGAAAAATCGGACAGATTCTTTGAGACTAGGTCTCTTCCAGGATATTTCCTATCTGTCTTTACAGTGCTGTGATGAATGATAATGTGAAATTCAGGTAAGTTCACATCAATCCTCCTTGCACAAGACCTTTCTGAATAGAATGGGCTCTTACTACACTAAGTCTATCATCAGAGTTGGCACATAGCATCTAGAACTTGCTGTGCTCATGGGCAAAGAGCTTGACTCGAAAACTATTATAGTTGAAATGCCTTTTCCCTTTCCCTCTCCTTTCCTGTAACCTTACTTTAAGATGAATAGGGGTAGGAAAAAAGACAGGACTTGATGCTGATCTCCCATATCAAGACAACTTTTAGTACTCATTAATTTAAGGGCAATAGCAATATTTTGCAGCATCAGGTACCATTGCACAATTCACACATTAAATTCAAGGTCTTATTAAGAGTAATTCCCTTTGATCCCATGTCTCCAAAACTGGAAGCTTAATATTTCCTGAACAGTGATGAAAGGTTTAAACTCAGCTCCCTGCCAGCAGGTGGCTTAACTGGAATGCCACAGCCAAGATTTAGCTGCTTGCTTTCCATCCTGCTTCTAGAAACATGATATTTCATCTGTGGTGGACTACTTCATGCTGTAAGAAGATCTAATTCCCACTTAGATCCTCAAATTCCTGCCTTTAGGTGTCTATGAAACTAGACATGATATTTTGACTTGTAACTTTAGAATACAGATTAAAATAGAGCAGAACAATAATTTGATTGACACATCTACAAAAGTACAGTTTTGCCCAGCCTTGTTGCTAAAGATTACTATTTTCATAAAGGAGAAGAGCAAAAAGAATAAACCAAGTAGAAGCTGGGACTTAGCATCCAGAAATCCTTCTTTCAACATTAACCATTGGGAGATTAGCTCAGTTAGAGCATGGTCCTAATAATGCCAAAGTTGTGGGTTCAGTCCCTGTATGGGTCATTCCCTAAGGGACTTGCATATCCCTTTAAACTCAGAATATTCTGTGATTTCTTCTTGCTTTCTTTCTGTATGGCCTCACAAACCTGACATTTCTTTGGGTTAGAGATCTTCCAACTGTGCCACTTGATGTAAATTGTCTTTTGAGATGTAGGGCCTTGAGCCAAATTCTTGGCATTGTCAATGACAGTGGTCTAAATACTAGATCACAAAATAAATAGTAAGCATTTTAATTATTATTTTAAAAGTAGAGTACTGAGTTCTTTGGATGTTATAGCACCTTACCCTCTAAAAAGCCCCAGGAGTTATGACACACCATGAATTATCTCCATGTGCTGGTCTCCAGCTAGGAGCCAGTCTTCCACCAGCTAGGCATGGTGGTGCCTGACATGCTGGTTCCTACAGCCCTAATAAATTGTGTGGTGAAATTTGTTTGCTGCATATAAGAAAACAGAAGAGCTGCCTCAGCTAGAGGGTTTTGAACTAATTAATTTCTAATAATAAGGTGATTTCTAATAAACATTCTGTAAAATGCCTTGAGATTAATTTTGCAGAGCAGAAGGAGCTATTAAGATTCCTAAACATAACTTGTCAACATCTAAAAATACTATTGTATTGTAGTCCAATAACTTAAGCCCTTTTTAAGATTGGTAATTAACAGAAGAACCAATAAAGTTACTATCTCTGCTTTCCAGTGAGTAAAAAAAAATATCACAGAAGCATGCAGTTTTAGTTTTTTGTTTTGTTTTGTTTGGGGTTTTTTTCCCCATGAATGATACTGTTCATTCTTCCTCTTCTTGGTGACTGAATGCTTATACAAAATTTATAAATGTGGACCCATCTGTATTCATTGTTTCACTGTGAGATACTGTGTATTCTTTCTCTGCTTTGTGGTTTACAATGCCGTATGTAAATGCATTTCTATGAAGTTACTTTTTAAATCTTTTACATACTTGAAACATAAGAACTTGGGTTCCACACTGTTGAGTTAGAACTCCATGAAATAGTGAATGGCACACTGACAATAGTTGACCGAGCAACTTTTATGGCTTTTAAGCTCCCCAATTACAATTTTCTGCAATATAAGTAATTAAACATGTCTGCAGCCTGAGAAACCACTTTTGTATAGGTCAAAGATACAACAGAACTGAAAAAGCCTCCTGTCCCATTTCATTCTCAAAAGTGTACAATTTAACAAAATTATTTTAGGGAAATGGGTTTTTTTAACAGAAATGTTGTATTTGTTGATGTAGCTATATAGTATTCACCCACGTCATTAAGATCTCTTGCAGCAGATCTTAGTGACATGGGTGAATACTATATAGCTACATCGTTTGGAAAAAGATGATCTCTTTTAAAAATTAAATTGTTCAGGTAATACTGGAGTCAACAGAATGAAGAGAAACAGCTATACAGCTGTTTAACAGCTTAACAGCTATAAACCAACAGCTATATTTATACACAGTTGAAAATATTAGCATTTCTCTGTATATACAAAAATCTTTCTGTCTTCTTCTCATGGACTAGTAACACAGTCTAACAAGCCACCAACAAAGCCAATAAAACTTTGGTGCGAATATGCTTCATTAAGCTAAAATGTCTAGCATTACATAAACACGGTTTATAGATCCTTCAGATAAGAGAGACTGTTTTCCCAAATCATGTGGATCACCCTAGACAATGAGAAATTTTATCTCAAATAAGCAGTGTTGTGAAACTTTCACTGTTTCAGATTCAGTTCTAACAATTAACAACCCCTGGTAACTTTAATTTTGTCTGCATTTCATTAAACTTCTTTTGAGTTAATAACTAGTAATCTCACCAATAGCTCATGCTCCTTCTCACTATAATCTCTGAGATGACAAGAGACTTACATATTTTTCTGAAATATCTATGCTTGTTACCACAACACTCTGGTCTTCCTAGGGTTTCAAAAGAGGAAATGAAGGAACCATAACTATTTTGTCAGTAAGAGTTAATTAGCAGAGAGTGGGATATTGAAAGCATCTGGAAACAGACTGAGAGCACAGGAGAACCAATGAACACAGTTAAGGAATGATAAAGCAAATGTAATTAGAGGAAGCACTAGATGGTTAAGACCCAGAATCCCTCTGAAGTAGTATTTGATAAGTAATAAAAAGTAGATTTGAACTGGTCTTAAAGTTGAGGTAAAGGATAATAACAAAGATTTCTACAGGATTGTTTTTAAAATTTCTTTGCTTCATTAGTTTTCACTGACCTCAGTATGCAATATGCTCTCACTATGTCCCAGGATCAGTGTGTTTTCTTAAAAACATACATAAAGATGGACTTATTACCATGACAATTAAAACACAGGTCTGATAGCTAGAAACAAGGGATTTGGCCATTTATCCTGGATCAGCAATATGATTCTGGAGCATGTACTATCCTGTCTAAACCTGATACACACCTGGAGGGGCCTTTCTGCATTAAAATATGCTGCATGCACATCCTGAAGGAACCTTCACTATTTTGATTTGACAGCCTCAGCATGTCAGTCTATCATCAAATTGTAAAAAAACAAAAACTTTCATGTGTCTGCAGCAAATCCCAAATCCTGCTTTGTTCACTAAACATTTTTCAACCATGCTAACAACACGTCATAAGCAGGGATAGGAATATTTATATGAAAAAACCAATCAATCATACAGTTACATTAGATAGTGTTATGGTTCACTAAAACATTTGAGATTTCAGCTAAATGGCTAATTACCTTGTATAGTAAAAAGTAATATTTGTTTCAGGAAGGAGAACAATTTTTTTTTTATTCAGCTAAAGATGCAAAAGCACTCTGCCCTCTGGCTCTTGACCAGCAAACCTGAGTGGCAGCAACTATGACAGCCTGAGTTTTAGTTCTGACTTATCCAAAAAGGGAAAAAGTTTTTACCATGCTCAGAGCTAGTTTAATTCTTCCACCAGGGAAGACAAAGAATTTTTCTTAATTTAGAAAATCAGAATATATTAAAGACCATACCAATAAGCTCAGTGTAAAAGCCATAATATGCCTGACCCCTACTCTCTGACTTCAGCTACTAGTGTTGACACAGGTAGAAACATAGAATCATAAAACATCCTGAGCTGGAAGGGACCCATCAAGATCATCAAAGTCCAACTCCTGGTTCCACACTGGACAGTCCCAAGTATCACACCATGTGCCTGAGAACTTTGTCCAAATGCTTTTTGAACTCTGGCAGGCTTTGTGCTGAGACCACTTCCCTGGGGAGCCTGCTTCAGTGCCCAACCACCCAGTGGGTGAAAAACCTCCTCCTGGTATCTAAACTAAACCTCACCTGACACAGTTTCATACCAATCCCTTAGGTCCTGTCACTGGAATACACAGAGAATAGATCACTGCCTGTCCCTCTGCTTCTTGTGAGGAAGTTGTAAACAGCTGTGAGCTCTCCCCTCTGTTTCCTCTTCTCCAAACCAAATTACCTCAGCCCCTCCTTGTATACCTTCCCCTTCTAGACCCTTCACCATCTTCATAGCCCTCCTTTGGACCTCTCTAGTAGCTTTATATAGTTCTTGTATTTTGGCACTCAAAACTGTGCAAAAGATTAGAGGCAAGGCCTCCCCAGTGCAGAGCAGAGTGGGACAATCCCCTCCCTTGACCAGGGATGATGCACCCGAGGACATGGCTGGCCTTTCTGGCTGCCATGGCACTGCTGACTCATATTCAAATTGCCATTGACTAGGACCTCCATATCCCTTTCTGTGGGGCTGCTCTCCAGCACCTCATATCTATCTGTCTGTACATCCAGGGTTGCCTGGTCCAAGGTGCAGAATCCAGCACTTGTCTTTGTTAAACATGATTAATAATCATGGTGATTGTCCAGCCTTCTAATTAGTCCAGGTCCCTCTGTGAGGCCTCTCTGCCTTTGAGGGAGTCAACAGCTTCTCCCAGTTCAGTATTATCTGCAAACTTACATGGTATAGCTTCAAGTCCTGTCAATCAATGATCTCCTTGAGTATTCTTGGATGAGTGCCATCAGGCCTCATAAATTTATAGTAATCCAGCTGGAGCAGCAGATTCCACACAATTTCAGTCAACTGGGACTTATTCTTACAGCCATGGTCTTTCAGTGCAGGGCACTGGAATCACCTTAGTCTGTCTTCAGTGCTGAAGACAGGCAGAGAAAGTATTAAGCACCTCTGTCTATGTCTCTGCTTGTGAGGTGACCATCCTCATTCTGTAGCAGGACAATGTTATTCCTGCAGTAAATCTTAAAAAAAGTGGTTTTATTGTCTTCACTCCAACTGAGCTTTGGACACAAAAATTTTATCCCTAGAGCAGTGAGCAGCATCTCTCTATTCCTTCCATGTCACCTGACTTTGCTTTCACCTGCCTTTTTTGCATTATCTCCAAAAGACAATTCTAGCTCAGCAAAACAAGCCTTATCCCTCATCTGCTTCACTTCCAACATTTTGGAATATCCTGCTCCAGTGACCCTAGGAGGTAATGCTTACAAGATGACCAGCACTGATGGATGCCAGCACCTTCAAAAGTATTTTCCCAGGGGACCCTACTCACTAGTTCCCTGAGAAACCTGAAGTCTGCTCTCCTTATATCCAGGGTTGAAGTTTTGAGGGTACTATTCCTCCTGCCAACAGAGACTTTAAACTTGTTTACCTCATGGTTGCTGTGGCTAAGATGGCCACCAATCTTCACTTCACTTGTGAGCTCCTCTCTGTTAATAGGCAGCAAATTGAGGGCATCTTTCCTAGTTGGCTCCCTTAGTACTTTTACCATGAAGTTAATATCTAGCTATTTCAGAAATCTTCTGGACATATTTGTTCCAGTTGTGTGATGCTCTCAGTTATTTTCTGGCAGATTGAGGTGCCCTGTAAGGACAAGGGCAGTTTATTTGGATGTGTCTTTTAGTTTCTCAAAAAATAATCCATTGGCATTATTGTCCTGGCTAGATAGTTTAGAGTAGACTCCCATGATGACACTGGCATTATTTGTTTGCCCCTTAATCCTTACTGAGAAGCTCTCAACCATGCCATCACCAATTGTAAACCAGTCCCCTGATTATATACAACACCATCCACCCTCCCTCACCTGCCCTGCCTATCCCTTCTGAAGAGCCTGTAACCATCCAACATGGCATTCCAGCCACAGGACTCATCCCACCAGGTTTTGCTTATGCTATTCATGTCAAATGGGACTGGGCCAAAGTTTTGAGCTCATCTTGTTTGTTACTCATGCTATATGCATTGGGATAGAAACATTTCAGATATGCTTCATTGCAGCTGACACCTCATGGAGCAGACTGAGGGAGACCACTAGAGCTCACTTCCTCAAGTTTTGGCATACATCCCATTGCTCATCACTGGCAAGCCAGGTTTTGTCCCTTTGCTCCTTCCAAATTAGTTGGAAGCTCTGTCAATGAGCCCCTCTGAGAAAGGCGCATCACACAAGATGTCAGCAGACTAAGAGTTGTATATATCATCCTACAGCCAAAAAACTCCAAAATTTTCCAATGATACCAGCCTTGAAGCCATGCATTGATCTGATGGATCTGCCTACTCCTTTTGATATTATTCCTTGCCAGTGGAATAATCAAGGAAAACTTGACCTGTGCTCCTAAACCTTCAAGCAATTGTCCCAAGGCCCTGAAATGCCTTTTGATTTCCTTTGCACTTCTCTTTGTTATCTTGTTACTGCTGATTTGAAGAACCAATACAGATAATAATCAGAGGGCCCTACTAAACTGTAGAGTTATCTAGCAATGTCTCTTACCTGAACCTCTCAGAGGCAGCAGAATTCCCTATGGTTTGGGTCTGGTCTGCACACTGCATACCTTCTGCTCCCCTTAGAAGGGAGTCATCTATGACAATTACTCTTCATTTCATCTTAACAGAGGAGATTGCGATTTGGGGGTAGATTTTGTTTGCCTATGTGGCCCCTCTATCCCAGAAGGACCTTTGTCCATCTCATCAGTTATCTGTCCTATTTCCAGGGCCTTATACCTGTTGTAGAAGTGCCAATCCTACTTATCATCATCTAATTTTCAGGAGAAGGAGCCTTCCTCCTAGTATGGGCAGTGACCAGATTCCAGCCTTCAAGTTGAATAGGTTCTTGACTTTTGACTAACTACTTGACCCAAGTTGGACTTTGTAAAAGAAATCAAAAAGGGTCAGGTTCAAACTGAGACAGCGATAGGGCTGGATTGATTCTTGTTTGCCAATACTTCCTTTTCTTTCAAATTGTCCATGAGTATGTAAGAGGACTGGAGAAACAGAAAGCCTCTGAGCAAAATAAGTGCTTTAAAAACAAAATTATCATGTTTGTCAAGGGCATTTAGCAATTGTTCAATTTGTCAGTAAGATTATCCAGGCAGGCAGTAAGATTATACAGGCAAAGCTTTTGAGCTTATATGAAAAGGTGAGCTTTCAAAAGGAGTGTATCTATCCAAACTGTTTAAAATGCATCTACATAAATTGGTCCTTCAAATAATAATGGAAGAGGAAAATAATAAGCATATAGTGCACTCACAATTTGCCTATTTCTCTGCCTAGAGGAATGAATATATACTCTAGATTACAAATGCAAGTGAAGAGACATCTGACACCACTGTAACTTTCTGAGCTTCAATGTAGAACAAATGCTAAAGAGAGTCTGTATGATTGAGAGCTCAGTCTTTAAACGGTCCTTTTTGGGCAAAAACATCCCTTTGATCCAATTGTCTCTCCATTCCAGCACCACGAGCACGAGCATCTATCACTATCAATATGGGTTATCACATGGTCCAAGAACATAACAACATTAATATTAGTGAGCAGAAATTACTCTGCAAATGAAACCCAACACAAGCAAAAGGTAGGCTCCTTCTGTGAAGGATAGTGGTAGCAAAACTCTCTGGTCCCCTCTCGAGTTTGACATTTTCCACTCAGTGATGTCAATTTCTAATAGAAGTCAACACTGATTTTCCTCTTAGAAGAGTAAGGATCTTTACTAAATACTGTTGATACTTTAGGGTACTATATACTGAAAAAGTTATTATAAAAGAAATCTTACAAAATCTTTAGGAATCAGTATGGACAAAACATTAAGTTACTGCTAGAGTAATCAAGAGGGATGAATGCAAGAGACAAAAGTAATCAGCTACATGTGTAAAGAGTGGGGGTATATTTCTTAGCCACAGAGGGTATGTTTCATATACAAGTTAGCCAAGCAATTATGTGACAATAAGGCCTCTGCAAGTAAAAAGAAGAACACAGATTATTAACAATTTTACTCCTTTTAGTCTTGGAAAATGGTATTGTGATAATTATTCATTTTCCTACACTAATCGGAGTACAATCATCCTGGCTGCAGACATGAGATTTTAAGGCTGTAAACCATAAAGCTAATTGTGAGAGGAAGCATATTTTATTGGATCACCTAAAAGAGCTGAAGGGAAAAAAAAGTATGCTAGTAACGTAAAAAAACCCTCAGGTCTCAAATACTTTGCTTTTTCTCCAAATGGTCTATGAAAGATACTATCCTTTTCCTTTTAAAACTTGGGTGTTCATACACAGGTGACATGTGATCACCCTCTGGAATAAATGGTTAGAGACTTTCAAAGTTTTGAGTAGTACCTATATACAGAAACATACTGAGAGAGGTATCAGTACTAGCACAACTTTTACTAAACCTCAGGGCTTCCAAGTAGCAGTGATACTGTGAATGCTTCAAAGACATAAAAAAGCCTGCAAAGTTTTTGGATGCTATATCTGTCTAATAAGAGGCCCCAGAGCCACATGAAACCAGTCTTTCTTGGGTATAATGTTTATCACCATACCCGTTTACTACTGGAAAGTCAAGAGCAGTAACCCGCTGCAGTAAATTGCACTAGTAAAAAGGGATAAAACCTTCCCAATCTGGCTGTATTATGTATTTTTTACATAAACTCCTTCTATTGATATTTTTACCCATTTTCCTTCACAGGTTTTAAAAATTACACTTTTTGTACTGTGCTGCTAAGACTACGTATTCGGCTGTTGTACCCCCAAATATGAGGCTTACCATTGCATCTTCCTAGTGTTGTTGCTAACACTTCACCTGTTCTTTTATCCCATGAGAAGATTCCTTTATTTCAGTTATTTTAACACTGATGAATTATGATTTGAGAAAGTCATAAAAAGAAAGAAATAGTAGAGTTGGTTGAAACAACGATAAACTCATGAAAAGACAAAATAAAAAATCTGAATGATAGATAAAAATCCAAATGTCAAACACTTGTATTAAAATGAGCCTAAGAGCTATGGAAATTCTCTTTAAGACCCTGTTTCTTTTTAAATCCTTGGGGTTAAATGTATAGAACAGATGCTGGAACTAACAAAGTCGAGAGCAGTTGTTACCATGCTTTTTATGCCTTCCTGTGGAGAATCTGAGGGGCATTCCCTGGGTTAGGGAGACACAAGAAGCTTCCCTCAAAAGATACCCTGTTCTGTTAGACCCCGTTGGCTCCTTCCCCTTGTTCCTATGTCACTCAACCACTCCCTCCCTATATCCCCCATTTGTACTGCCCCCATCCCACTGAACAGCCCCTACCTCTCCATACACAAAAAGCCTAGACTCTTCCCATGAGTCGAACCTTTAGACCCTGAACATCTTACCATGCAGCTGAATTAAACATCTGTGGGTCTATGCAAAGGCTCTTTCTGCTTCCTTACCCTGGACTTTATTAGCAGCTAGTTTGGCTGCTACGCCTTCCTAACATCTAAAACCTAAGGTTAATGGTTAATTGTCATTAACCTGTCATTAAAGAGAAGCAGAGTCAGTTACTCATTCAACATCCCTTAATTTGAGAGATTTACATGCATCTGTCTCCAGCCTCCCCTCCTGATGGAAAGCCTGCACGTTAAAAAAATATCCACAGCTAATAATTAACCTTCTCTGTACTAAAATTTGTCTTTTTCCAGAGGACATAAATTTTCTTTTATATTGCATATAGAAAAGCTAATGTCTCTTAGCTGGAAAAGATCCATTTTGTACAGGTTGAAGAAAACCCTATTTCAAGATGCATCTCATTATAACTAACTAGGAAAAAGATTTCTTGTTTCCTTAAACAGAAAAGACAAGAGCAAAATAAAAGAGAATTTTAAAAGCATTTTTCACTGTAAACTGAACAAGTAATCTTTCCTTTTTTTTCTCTATCATATTTCTAGACTGAAATATTCAGAATAAAGCAATATATTTTTCTAGCCTGCCACATCAGGCTTCCTTGTCATTAAACTCTCCTGGTGAACAACTTTGTTGAACACACTTCTACGGGTTAATAAGTGCTTTAAAATTCATTAAAAACTCCACATTATTCTTGCCCCAAATTTAATCACTGCTGACTATGTTGGTGCACTGTTGTCTTTCCATTATGTAAAGTAGAACAGAGGTCATAATTAAGGGCAAAAGAATTCTAGGCTGTGAGTTGGCAGGGCTGGTTGAGAGGGTTTTGAATTAGGTCTGAATGGGGAAGAGAATTAAACCAGGGTCTCCAGAGAGGACCCTTGGAGTGGTAAGCCAGAGTCAGGGGTGAAATCAACACCCAGTTGAAGTGCATGTACACTAATGCATGTAATATGGGTAACAAACAAGAGAAGCTGGAAGCCATTGTAGAGCAGGGAAGCTATGATGTAGTTGCATCACAGAAACATGGTGGGATGAGTTGCATGACTGGAGTGCTGCAATGGATGGCTACAGGCTATTCAGAAGAGACTTCAGCCTACTCAGGATGCAGATTCAGACAGTATCTTGGGAAACAGCCCTTAAAACAATGGGATCCAAGAATATTGGACATATTTCAAGAAAAAAAATCTTCAAGGCACATAGGCTATTCCTATCTGCTGAAGGATGAGCTGACAGAGAAAATTACCAGCCTGAACGGGAAAGGAGCTTTTGAAGGAAGCCAGGGGAAAAAAGAGGACATGTCGCATCTGGGAAAAGGGGCAGGCAAATCAGGAAGTGTTTAAGTGTGTCATTAGTTATACAGAAAGAAAATTATAGGCAAAAGCTCAATTAGAACTTAACGTGGCCATTTCTGTAAAGGATAATAAAAACCATTAACACATTAACACAAAAGGAGGGGCAAGGAAAACCTCGATTCTCTATTGGACATTGTGGGGAATATAGTTATCAAAGATGAGGAAAAAGCTAAGGTACTTAAAACCTTTTTGTCCATTTTCAACAATAAGACGTGTTCCTCAGGACAACCAGCCTTCTGAGCTAGTAGATGAGGATAGGGAGCAGAATAGATCCCCTGTAATCCACAAGGAATTTGTTAGTGACCAACTGAGCCATTTTGATGCTCCCAAATCTATGGGATGCAATGGGATCCATCCTGAGTGATGAAGGAGCTGATTCACCAAGCTGCACTCCATCATTTATCATCAGTCCTGGCTAACCAGGGAGGTCCCAGATGAGTGGAAGCTGGCCAGTGTGATGCCCATCCATAAGAAGGGCCAAAAGGAGGATCCAGGGAACTGCAGGCCTGTCAGCCGGACCTCAGTGCCCATCAACGTTATGCACCAGTTCATCTTGAGTGTGACCACATGGCACTTACAGGATGGCCTGGGATTCAGACCCAGCCAGCATGGATTTAGGAGGGGCCAGCCATGACTAACCAACCTGATCTCCTTTTATGACCAGGTGACCCGCCTGGTAGATGTGGGAAAGGCTGTGGATGTTGTCTACCTGGACTTCAGCAAAGTCTTTGACACCATCTCCCACAGAATAATCCTGGAAAAGCTGACAGCCCATGGCTTGGACAGGTGCACTCTTTGCTGGGTTAAAAACTGGCTGAATGGCCAGGCCCAGAGAGTGGTGATGAATGGTGCTGTCTCCAGCTGGTGGCCCGTCACTAGCGGTGTCCCCCAGGGATCTGTGTATGGGCCCAGTCCTGTTTAAGATCTTTACTGATGATCTGGATGAAGGAGTCGAGTCTACCATTAGCAAATTTGCAGATGACACCAAATTGGTTGTGAATATCAATCTGCTGGAGAGTAGGAGAGCTCTGCAGATCAACGTGCATGGGCTGGATTGATGGGATGAATCCAACAATATAAAGTTTAACAAGACCAAATGTCAGATCCTGCACTTTGGTCACAACCACCCCCTGCAGAACTACAGGCTGGGAACAGTGTGACTGGACAGTGGCCAGGCAGAAAGGGACCTTGGGGGTACTGATTGGCAGCAGCCTGAACATGAGGCAGCAGTGTGCCCACGTGGCCAAGAAGGCTGGTGGCATCCTGCCCTGGATCAGGAATAGTGTGTCCAGCAGGATGAGGGAAGTGATTCTTTCTCTGTACTGAGGACTGGTGAGGCCACACCTTGAGTACTGTGTCCAGTTCTGGGCCTCTCAATTTAGGAAAGATGTTCAGATGCTGGAGCATGTCCAGAGAAATGTAACAAGACTGGTGAAGGATCTGGAGTACACGTCCTATGAGGGGCAGCTGAGGGAGCTGGGGTTGTTTAGCCTGGAGAAAAGAAGGCTCAGGGGAGACCTTTTGACTCTACACCTCCCTCAAAGGAGGTAGTAGGCATGTGGGGGTCAGTCCTTCTCCAAGGCAACAAGTGACAGGACAAGAGGACACAGCTTTAGGATGCACCTGGGGAAGTTTAGCTTGAGCATTAGGAAGAAGTTCTTCACAGAAAGACTGATTGGGCATTAGAATGGGCTGCCAAGGGAGTTTTTGGAGTCACCATCCCTGGAGGTGTTTAAGACTAGATAGAGCACCTAGTGCCATGGTCTAGTTGTCAAGGTGGTATTAGGTTATAAGTTGGACATGATGATCTCAAAAGTCTTTTCCAACATAGTTGATTCTGTGACTCTGTGAATCATTTTGATATAACTATTCCTGAAATTTTTAAAAATATTAAATTTTATCTTCTAATTTTAAGACATTTAATATTTCTTGCTTCCCAGCTTCCTACACAACCAAACAAAACAGCTTTGTTGGTAAAATATATTCTTAAATACTCTACTCTGTAGCATAGATGGAGTAAAAGCATATTTACTACAGATCACACAATTCTAAACCTCATTTTTAAGGAATATTTTACAGCACTGTATCCTATATAAACTATAATTTGAAAGGAAGCAAACAGAAATCTTGAGTAGAGGCTATAACAGTGAAGTCAATTCAAGAAAGATAGCAAAAAACAGGTTGTGCAATTTTGTTTTCTATCATGATGAATAAAATAGTGAAAAGATAAATTTTTAGAAGGAATATGGGCTCATCTTAGCAATATGAAGAATGAACTAAAAATACTATTTTATATTGTATTCACCTATGTGTTTGACTTCTGACGTGATCAATGTCTGTAAGTCTAGAGGGTTTGAGAATTATATATGGCTGTTTAATAAAACAAATGAAAGGGCTCTCACATATTCACCAGCTAAGGGGTTTGAATCCACAAACTGCTAGTATGTTGCTGAGAAGAACAAAGTCCTTTTCATTAACCAGGAAAATATTATAAATGCAGGGAAAAATCTTTATTGCATATGTTCATATATTCTTGCATTTTCTCTTTATGTAGTCTTAAAAAGAATGCTTATTTATTCTTACACTCATTGTCATTCTCTGTTTCTAAATATATATTAGTTATATCTATGTTAAATGAAGAACATGATAGACAATGCTATAAACATTTTCATCCAGCACTTGGTAGACAATCCTAACAACCTGAATAGCACTCCAGACTTGCAGACTTGCAGGAGTTCACATCTTTAAAGCACTCCATAAAGAAAAAGCTCCTCTTCTAGTCTCTGAGCAGCTCACAGGATTAGATGTACTTTACGTTTTTAACAACTTGCTTTCCAGATGTTAAATGGCTCTAAGGATTAGTTGCATTTTATTAAAACCAACATGTCCCAGCTTTGAGCTGGAGTTATCTACAACATGAAACACTGTGTACTCCACAAATCATCAGAGAACAGAAGGGCACCACTGAAATCACCAGATTAAGGCAAGTGTAAGCACAGATTTAACCTAACATTTTTCTTTCTCTAAATTCCATAGAAATATCTCCTTTAGAGATCCCTGTTTTCATATTTCCATTCAGCTTTGCAGTGTTGGACAAAAATTAACAACTAATTAAAAACCAAGAAAAGAATAAGTACAGGTGGAAAAAATTCTTTATATACACTGCTCTTAGCTGCATTTTATGTCAAGCCAATCACTTATTACTTCTGATCACGCAGTAGAGCAGATCCTTACTGCTATCTGGCTCCCAACTGCTTCCTGCTTCTCTTAGATGATGAACAAATCTTTCTACTGTCCAGGACTACGCAGTCCCAGATGACCCTGAACCAGGTACATTGGCATGGAAACTAGAGGCAGCACAGATCTCAATGAGACAACCCTGGTGAGTAAATCCTCCACAGAGAGGAGAGTAAGCAAATTACTTTCCTGGGTCAAGGAGCAGGTCCCAGGATTAAAAACAAATCTCCAAATAAATCTTTAGGCCTCTTTATTTTTTGAAAAAACTGCAAAGTTCCTGTAGCTTAAAAGAAACCTCTGCATCTCCCTAAGCATGGAAAACACAGAAAAACACAGTACAAAGATGATTTTTAATTATCATAGAAAAACAGAATAGAGATCCAGGTCCTCATCCCCTCAGCTGCAGAGAGACCAGAATTTCTGAGTATTACTAATAATTAGTTGTCTCATAATGATGTTAATGATTTCTTGGCATGTTAAAGGTTTGTGTTCCATTTTTGTGGCTACATTTTTTAATTAAAAGGTGCCTGAGCAGAAGTTGAGTTACCTAACCTGTAACAGCAGCAGAAACTTGTGAGTACCATTACTTATACAACTAATAATACCTAACTCTTACTATGCACTGTAGTAACCTATGCTTTCTTGAGAATTACTTGATTTAAATTTCATGTCAAGTGAACAGCAGGATGTGTGTTGGTCAATCTGTATACCCCAGTGACAAGATAGTTGTAACACAAAAGCTATTACCACTGATGACAAGTTCATTAGCTCAAAAGAATTAATTCTCTCCACCGTGATACTGAGCACTGACTGCATTTGTTATTCTACTTTGAAGAATATGTATTACAGAAAGATGACTGTAACAAGATATAAAACACTGGTATTAGTAAACTGAGAGTTCCTTGAGCTGAACTTTTTTAGCTGTATAGAATAAAGCTGGTCAGTTATTGAGCATTGAAACTCCTCCAATACCTGTAGCTTCAGTCAATCAATGGTCTAGTCCATGGACAAGTCAGCATGTATGCTGCTGACTGACACCTTAGAGGATGATACTTAATTGTTCAACCTGACTGTGCAGAGGGGAACAGACCTATCTGAAATCTTTGAAAAAGCAGCCAAAATGGGCTTTGGGCTCTCCTAGACTGTAGCAGGCTGTGACCAGCAATTTTCTGAGTGGGACACCTCTCAGAGCTAGTGAATTCTCAGGTTTTTGTACTTAGAGGATCAACGAACAATGATGAATCCTAGGCCAATATCTTCACTCCTCAGTACTCAACCCTTCACCCATTGGGGAGATGCAAAGGTATCCAAGGCGAGTATTTCACTTACCTTCAAGGAGAATTTTTTCATAGGTACCTTGCTTGCACTAACCTGTTATTCTGTGTGCATGCACAGGTACATATGCTATGGCAAAGCTGGGAGACATGCTGCTTTCTTAGAGTTTAAGTACCTTAGGTACATAAGTAAGTATAAGAGCTAAGTAGAATGCTGCTAAGTGTTGTTTCTTTCTAAGTTGCTAAGTTTCACCTACAAGTTATGTTAAATGCTGTTAAGTGTAATTTTTCTGTTATACTGTTACAGTCAAGTTATAAGTTATCAGTTCAGTTAGGCTTAAGCTAAGTGTTGTTCCTTTGTTAAATTGTTAAGGTTAAGGTATAAGTAAATGTTAAGTACTGTTAGGTTTGAGTACTGTTACACTTTTAGGCCATATTCCTTTTTTATCCTTGCCCTCAAGGATGAAAAAACCTCAATGAACAATTTTGTTCATTGGGTTTTTCCCTTATGTGTCACTGTCTAGTAAGTAGTAGATTGAATCTTGCCAACAAATGTTTTTGTGCTATCACTTAATATTTAATCAGTTTTCAGTTATACCCTTACTAGTGCTTTTTCAAGCAATCTCACTCATTCATAACACATACCACTGCAACTTACTGGCTACTGGTGCCTAAAATACCACCCTGCCCAAATCTCTCTTCCTTACAGTCAACTGACTCTTCACAAAAAAACCTTCACTCATAAGAATTCAAAGTTCTCACACACCACTAGAGAGTGAAATAGAGCAGGGAAGGGCTTATAGTGGTTTTATTCCAGTTTCAGTCTCTCCCTGAGTTTGCCTTTTCCCCTGAAAGCATCAGGAGATGCCTTTGGAATCTCTGGTCCCAAGGACACAAGGCTGTCATTCCCACCACTGGTGGGGAGGAAGAGTGAGACATCAGCAGTTGTTTAGACCTGTGCTGCCTCCCTCAGCTAGTCCTTGTCCTGATCCCCCAGATACGAAGGAAAAATTTTCCTCTGGTAGCATGAAAGCTGACAAGAGAAATGTTCACTTAATCCTCCCTTTTATGCAAAATAGGAAATACTGTTTTAAGTGACTTTTACTAGATTAAAGCAGCAGCCAAAATTAGGGTTTGGATTTGCAGTTTGCCCCATTTGTAAAATAAAGGAAATTTTATAATTTCCACTTCAGCAGCCTCCTTCCAAATCACTTTTTAAATCACTGACATACTAGAGCTTACACTGTGCTGAATCCTTCTAGATACCTCATCATTTGGAAACCAAAGTTTCAGCAGCTATTGCCTGCTGAAATAGAAATTAAATTCTTCTAGAGTCTGGGAGAAATGAGAGGCATATTTCATTTCTGGGGGAAATTACTCACTTCTACATCTTAGCAGACCTCATTCCTATGGGGCTGCTGAGAGCCAGAGAAGGAGGAGGACATAGAAGCAGGATGTGCAAAAGTAAAACTGCAAAAGAAGAGCTTTTAGCATTTTCAAAATATCTCCTGTTCAACTGCAGCTTGAAATCAAAATTCAGCTTCATTTTCAAAGCTCAGTAGCATGATGACTTGCACTTCATGAAACAGACATCTATTCATGACTAGTCAGCAATACCATTGCATATTGGTCAGTGTCTTCTGCCTCATAGCAAAACAATTGCTTATGCTTTTTTATTTACATATTCAGTGAAACAAAATCACTAAGTAAAATCTAATTATAATCCCATAGGTCCATCCCTCATGATACTCTTTCAGTTGATCTGTTATTGCATACAACCATGAAGGACAGACTAAAGACAAATCCTCAGGAATGCTCAACAAAAGGGCAATCATTAAAATTCCCTGACACAGTGAGAAGTGATGCATTGATAATGTGTGAGTTGCGGCCTAATAGAAGTGGACAGGAGTATAAGTGGACATGATTATATTTAAATGAGGAAGAAAAAGGAGTCCCTTTTCCACAGCTGTTAACCTGTTTCTGATGCATTATTTTCAATGTTAACCCACTATTCCAATGTTAAATGAAATTAACTAAGGGTACAGTGTTTCTTACAAGACATTATTTAGAAATTAATAAAACTGTTCTAGACTAATCTTTGGTTTTGCCTTGAAATGAAAGTTACAAGCCATTTTATTAATAGATAAAAAAAGTCTCCCATCCTCCATCCCCAGAAGAGTTATTTACTCCTTGCATAAAATGCTGTGCAGTAGTAACTTATAGTAACTAACTTAGTAGTAACAAGGCAAGCACTGAAAAACCAAGTTTGGGTTCATTTTTTAAAAAATCATGAACCATTGATGGAAAAGGTAACATTCCTGAACTCTTTTCAGTACTGATGCAGGTCTCTGAGGAAAAAAAAATTCATATTCAATAGGATATTTGGAAAAAACCCCAATGGATTAAAGAGCATGATGGCATGTGCACATGAGTACTTACATAATCAGGTGTGTCCTGGTTTGAGAGGAAGTGAATTTTTTGGGGTGCTGTGGTCAAACCAATAGGTGCTCATATTTGAATATTGGCACCTGGTGTGGCCACTGAGGACATGGTTACGCCTCTGAGAACACGTGATGTTAAAAGCAGAGAACTCCCAGGAAAAATTTCCCTTGGGTTTGGGTGGTAAAAGAGGTCAGAGCTCCCCTGCCCGGCTGCAGGCTGGGCGGGGCAGGGGACTTGAAATTTGATAGCACGGCCGGGCCGTGAAAAGGAGAAGGGGGGTGCAGCAAGAAGGTGCCCAGCAGAGCAGCCATGGGAGCTTTGGACAGGCAGAGCCTGAGATTTTTAACCCTTTCCCTGGATGATGGAAACCTTACAAATTCTGATCCTCCTGGAACTGAATGAGAAGAGAGATAGGGATGAATAGCAGGAAGTGGGCAAGTGTGATGCTAGTTTGTGCAAGTGAAAGATGTCCGAGAGATTCTAGGTGGCAGGAGATGATGGAGTGGCCTTTGGCTGGACTTTTCTTGTATAGCCATGGACAGAACCATTTTTCCTGTGACACAGAGACTGCATTTAGGGGGAGGCAATGACTCGGAGCCAAGAGAGTGCAGTGATGTTATGTGAAGGAGTGTGTGAACAGAGATGACGGGTGAGGAAGGTGGTGGTGCCCTCCGTCTTCAGGGAAGAAGAAGATCTCTGTTCTTGAGACCCCTCGGCCCCAGGGCATGAATTTGGGGGGGACAGGTGTCCTGAAAGTGAGAGACTGTGCTTTTTTTGGAACTGGGCAAAGCACCCTTAAAAGGAAAACCCTAGAAGCAGCTCTGGTTCGTGCGCAGTGGTGAGAGCATTGGGCATGGAAGGAAGATGTCACGATGGCAAATGATCTCGAGGCGGTGCCACGTGTGACATGGAAACACAAGAGGTCTCAACTGTGTTTCCAGGGGAAGCCTATGGCACAAGAGGGACTCCTTTCTTCTTGATGAACTGAGAATTGATTATCTGAAGAGTGGTGATGGACTGAGAGTTGGTGATCTGAGGGATGGTAACTGAATTGAGAATCCAAGGTTTTGTCTTACTGTGATGTATTGGAAATTTGGTGGGGGGGAGAAGGAATGTTTGGAAGGTTTTCATCCCGAGTTCTGTATGTTTCTTTTATATTTTGTACGTTAATAATTTTTTTTTTCCTTTTATTCCTAAGTTGGAGCCTGCTTTGCTCTATTCCTGGTCACATCTCACAGTAGACACCAGGGAGAATGTATTTTCATGGGGGCACTGGCATTGCGCCAGCGTCAAACTCTGACAAGGTGATGAGGAAAGAAGAACACCATCTGAAAAAATGTGCAAGTCCTTCAGTCCAGGAATAAAGAACTACTTCATGCCCTTGGTGGACCAGAAGAAATAGAAAATTAGCAGTGAACTTCTCTTTGAGAAGTAATTTCAGTGAGTCATTGAGAGGCAAATCCAGACTGATATCCTCATACCCATAGCCTTATAATCATTCAACTAATTATTATAAATAATGAAAAAATGGGCACAAATCACAGTCTGTTCACTACTCATTCAAGAACCGGTAGAAAAAAGGCTAAAGTCATCAAATAAATTATCTCATAAGAACTGTTTTCCTCTGTTTTATTTCCACCTCTCTATGGCCTCTGTCGTGTTTAAGGCCTTGGCTGACATACATAACAGAAAAGGGTAGTGAGATGATTCTTCCAAGTCCACACACTTTAGTCTACCTGTTATACAGCAGTGTAAGGCAGGCCAGAACATTTTGTCCAACAGAGTATTTTTCCCACCTAATCCAATCTCTAGAAACACCCCTAAAACCTTCCAAATAAAAGACTCGAGAGGATGACTACGTTCAGATGAATAAACTGTACATCACTTCAAATCCCTACAGGCAGACTACAGATATTCATCATCTGAGAAACCAGACATGTTGGTGAACACAATAAAAAGTGGTATTTTTAGTTCCCTCTTCACATTGCTAAGATGAGCTCATCTTTTTTTCTCAAAATTTATCCTTCCACTATTAATCACAATAGCCAACAAAATTGCACAAGATGTTTTTAACAACTTTCCTCAATTTTTCTTACTGTTATAGCCTTTCTTTAAGCTTTCTGTTTTCTTCAACTTGCTTGGCCTAGTAATCTTTCTAGTTTACAATCCCAAATTAGCCCCTAAAACCACTCACAAAGTTCTGTAGCTCAATAATTTGGAAGAAAGTGTACATATTGTTCCATTCCTATTTTATTTAGGAATCACAATTTCTTTCAAATGCATGTCTTTTCACAGGCTAGAGACTGGATGAATACTCATCTTTGACCTTAGTCTATTGACACAGCACTTAATCTTGGAATGACCTTGTATTGGCAAGCAAGAAGCAGCATAAATGTAGCATAAAACTTCATTTATCAAAGAAAAGAAAAATTCTCTTATGGCGTGCATTTTGAATTGTAATAGTACTTTACTTTTTCTGTATTTTTTATTACATTTGTCCAGTTTTATTGAAAACCTAGCTCATTCTTTCAAAAGTGTGCTTTTCTCAGATGTGCTGAGTTCAACAACAGACATGCTGGTACTTGCATAAGATACCGTTTCTGAGAATTCTACAGTAGGCCAGTCTTGAATTTTACTGAAAGGTATAATAAAACCACTCAAAAAATGCAAGCCTGATTCTAGTTTCCTTGTTTTAAATAGAGGAAATATCTCTGAATATATAATCTCTCAGAAGCTAGAGTAAATGTAATTGCATTGACTGTAAATGAAAGTAAAAAAAGGTTAATTACAGTAATAAAATAGGAAAATACAATAGAAGCACAACAGATTTTTACAAGCAGACCCTTTCTCCTATTGCCCCAGAAGCCGACTCAAGTTAGAAACACAAGAAGCATGCAGACAGCTTCTTCTATGCAAATAAGATCAGGACCAGATAAAATATCACTGACACAAAGCAGAGATCGAGTAAACTATATGAACTATTTAAATTTTTATGCATTTTCTGTGTCACTGTAGGCTAGAATTTTAAGGTTATTTAAATATTTTTTGCAGCTTCTGGCACCTAAATTGCTTTCTTCTCAACAACTATATATAAAATAGGAATGAAAACACCTACCACCTAGCAATAACACTTGCTTCTCTGGAATATCACTCAGAATCATAGAATATTCTAAGCTGCAAGGGACCCACAAGGATTATCACATACAACTCTTACAAGTATGGCCTTACAGGGATCAAAATAGACTTGCAGGCTGCATGGGTATCACTGCTGTGGAAATTAAGTAAGTAGAAAGAGAGACATGCAGTCCTTTGTCAGGTCCCGCATTAACTACATATATTTTTTCTGAGCTTTATGAAAGAGTAAACATTCAAACACATTGTCTGAGGCATCAAATTTTTTTAAGAAGCGCAAGTGTCTCCAGGAATTTCATGCCTCCTTTTTCATTCTGCTAAACAAGTATTTTATTTTCTTGGACTCCTGAATCTTGCCACTTTGTATCCCAAATTATGTCACAGTGCCAAGGGAAAGAAAGAAAGCATCAGCTGAAGAAAAGCAAAGAAAGTTCCCCATCCATTCAGTGATCCAGACATGTATCTTAATAAGACTACAGGTTATAAATCTGCATAGAAATGAACACATTGTAAGCATCTGTAGACGATCATTAATAAAAAGAAATAAGCAAAGCAAATTATTGTACTGTTACAGTACAATTTTGAGACTAAGTGGTTGGCAGAATGGTAAGTAAAAAGAATAAAACAGATTATACAGTAAACTTGAATGGAAAATATCAAAAATCTTATGAGAAAAATAGTGAAATTAAACCAGAACAGGTGAAGTGAATTTTCACAAGAGGAATGTCCCTCTTTCCCTTCTCCCTACTCTCCTGCCCTTGATATTCTGTAATGTTATTAAAGTATGGAAAAGAAGCAGTGGCAGTTACAATGCAAGGAAATAAACCCCCACAGATTCAGTGGGGGAAAAAAAAGATAAATAAACAGGTGGCAAAACATGAAGGGACTAGAACAGAAATTCTTTATTTCTCAAATTTCCTTCTTTACACTTTCTTTATCACATACTTCTGGAAATAAGAAGTCCTCTTCATGGCACCGAAATGAAGTGGCCTTATACACAATGGAAAATACTACTGTTTCTATTGTGTACAGCAGGAGGTCTAAACATTGAGTGTCTCGTAAAGCCTCATTTCTTTTGCTGTATACCCAACAGAGATTGCATGGCACAATCCCTATGAAAATCTGAAATAGAAGCAATTTCCATTAATTATCTCTTTCATCCCAGTAAGAAAGAAATAAATTAAAAAAGAATGTAACTACTCAGATCTGAAGGGATCTGGTTTGAGAAAAGGTTTTTCTATACAGGTACATATGGGGTAAGTCAAGTCTTCAGGTATTTGTCACATAAATGGGCTACATGGATAAATATTCACTTCATTTAATTCCAGTACATAAGTATTCTTTTTTTTAGAACTCTGGTAAATTGTAGTCTCTACTGTATAGTCACATCATGGATATTAGGCCCTGAAAGCATTGAATTCTTTTGTTCTTATGAATAAAGCTGAGCAGAAGCTTGAAATTTTAAGTAATAAATATAATTGTACAAAAAATATGATAAAGGATTTGTGTTATTAAATACCATAAAAGTGATGAGCATTTTTTGGCTTACTCATTTTCATTAAATTTGGTGATGACTTTTCATTAAACTTGATCAATGCTGATGCTTTTTTCTGAGTGACATTGAAATCTCCAGAGAAACAAAAGCTGATGTGAGAAATACTGTTTTCTATTTAACATTTCACGAATAAAAATAAATTAGGCAGCGTAACAATGCAGATAAATATAAAGTAAAATATTTTAATAAACATTGAAAATACCAGAAACTGCAGAACTCATCTTGTAATATCACTAACATCAAAGTTATCAGCTAGTATTTCACCAACATTATGTGGATAAGTCATCTTGATTCAATTGCAGAAAACACACTATTTCCCTTTATTATCAGAATCCTTCATTAGTAAGCAGCATCATTTAAAGTACTTTACTTGTGGTGTCACAATATATGAAGATAACATTTAATTCCTGTGCTGGTTTCAGCTAGGGTAGAGTTCATGTTCTTCATACTAGGTAGTCTGGGGCCATGTTTTGCATTTTTATGCTGAAAACAGTGTTGCTAATATAAAGATGTTTTTTGGTATTGCTGACCAGTCCTTGCTCAGTATCAAGGCCTTTTTTGGTTCTTGCATTGCCTTACCAGCAAGGCACCTAGGGGTGCCTACGAAACTGGAAGAGGACATAGCCAGGAGATCTGACTCTGCCTGATAAGGGGATATTCCATACTACATGGTGTCATGCCCAGCATATAAAGCTGGGGAAGAAGGAAAAAGATACGGGTGTTTGGAGCGATGACATTCGTCTTCTCACGTAACCATTAGGCATGATGGAACCCAACTGTCCTGGAGATGACTGAACATCTGCCTGCCCATGGGAAGCAATGAATTTCTTATTTTGCTTTGCTTGTATATGTGTGGCTTTTGCTTAGCCTATTGAAGTGTCTTATGCCAAGACACGAGTTTTCTCTCTTTGACTCTTCCAATTCTCTCCACATCTTATTGGCAGGGGAGTAAGCAAGCAGCCGTGTGGGGCTGAGTTGCGAGCTGGGGTTAAACCACAGCACTTGGATAGCTGCTCTCTGCACACAGATGGTGCATTGTGAATTGATTCAAGGATTGATTACACAAATGAGTTGAAATAAGGATCACAAAACTTCCCTCCCACTAAAAAAATACCCATGTGCATCACCAAAATACATTCAGAAAACTAAAGAAAAAATCCAGAACACAAAATGAATAATTGATTTTGATTGCCTTTTTACTCCTGAGTTCCCCAGATAACCAGGTCCTTCTACAAGTGCTGAAAAAGTCCAATTTTTGTTTCTTTCTTAAAAACAGAAAAAGAAACAAATTGAAAAAATGTGAAAATTGGCAGCAGCACATGTTCTTTAGAGAGTAAAAGTCATTTTGCAAAGAGAGTACATATAAAGGCACTGCAGAAAGTAAGGTCAAAATATTCCTTGGAGAAAGCTAAATAGCAAAAGAATCTCCTCCTGGCAAGTGAAGTGTGAATGGGTCCACAGACAAGATCAAATTAATGCACTGAGTAGATCACATAAAGTTCCATTTGCATATTTTTGGCTGAGGAGTGATCATGGAGGTTATGATTTCCTCTCACATTTAAGGATAAAGGAAAGAGAAGTGTGCATGCAATTGAAGGTTTAGAGAAGACATGCCAAATATAACTTAATGAAAAAACATGCAAAGTTAAATCCAACTTTTCTTTCTCATGATAATTGGCAATTAAAGAAACAACTTGGAAAACAATCTTAATTTACTCATGGTAAACAATGAGTGAAAATCTCTGGCATGTGTACCTGCAGTACATGCAGTCATACTGTGTGACTGTCACTGGGGTGTATCAATCTAGAATTATTATACCCTGGATAACAACACTCTGCAAAGCTTCTTTGCTAAAGATAGGATATTTCTTTAGTTTTACAGTGCCTGTCCCACTAGTCACTAGTTATTGCTTATTCCCCTGACATACATAGTCTCTATCTCAGTTCTTGGATATACTCAGTGTCCCTCAAGGAAATCCCAGAGTTGACCAACTTCTTCCAGCAAACACTGGACATTTTCTCCTTCTGGCCTGCCATTTTCTACACTAAGTAACTCTGTTTCTCCAGTGTAATAGAATTCCACACCCATATAATGTGAGGTACCCTTTTCACTACCTTTTTTTTGCAAGTCTTCCCCTCTTGTTCCAGTATAATGTCCACAGATTTCAGTGGTTTCCCCAGAAATAAGAGGTCCAAAATTATCTGTCCTTTCTTTTTGTTCATCTCCCTTCCCACCAGCTCTTTAATCCTTCTACCCCACCACAAGCTGATGGTTGACTTCTGCCATCTTCTTCTGCCTTTCCACTTGCCCAGTGACCTTTTTCATCACCAAACTAAGCTCATTGTTTTTCATCTACTATGGATTTTTGTCAAATTATACCAATGGTGGGGGGGAAGTACTGGGGAGAAAATTTCCTTTCTGCTTTCTCAGAATGAAATTACTAATTGTAACAAAATGTTTATTGAGGAAGCAAACTATTAACAAAACATTAATTTTTTTCATGGGAACAGAAATTTTGCCTACACAGCACCAAACAAATTGCATTTAAACAGATTGATGACATGTTCTTCTTTTGAAGTTCTCTGAAATTAGTCAATAATTTCTAACTTTGATGCTTCAAAGATTATTGGAATAGCCCTATTCCATTGTCTTCTGAAATTTT